>NC_142033.1:27089288-28289288 GCF_982192425.1 Myodes glareolus
ATTAACTACAGACCATTTAGTTTTATCTATTTAAATATGTTCTTTATTTTCAAAGACTGATGTGATCTCAAATCAAAAAGCTAGTGAATATATGTGACTGTTTTGTTTTAAGATAAAATATGAAATATATTTGAATAGATGAACTAATCTGGTTTGTGTTGGCCAAACTCTCAGGCCTATCTTAAGTAACCTTGTACTGTGTTTTCTCTCTTCTTCATGAATGTGTATGAAGCCGGTGAATATCAAGATACCTCACTCTCCTGGTTATGTCATATTGTACAGAAAACCGAAGAACTCTCAGATTAAGCAACACATACTCCCTGCCTGACAGGTAGCAGATACAGTAGCCAGAAATACAATTCCTCTCAGCCAGGAAATCAAAGACATGAACTACCAGGCTCTGAGATACACATAGGGAATAAATGTATAGGAGCTATGAATAGCCTGTGGGATACCAGACCAGCCCTCTTCTGAGAGCTACTAAGGGAACATGGATGTGGGTCTTGCAACTTTGAAGAGCAATTTTACTTGAACCCTAGTGAGGCTGAAAGTAGTTTCTGTTTCGGTCGAGTTTCTCAGTGAGAGAAGCAGTTTTGGGAGGTGTAGATTCTAATCTTGTAAATCTTCCAACAGTATGAATCAGGAGGGCTCTCCCTCATCAATAAACTGTTGCAGGATTCATAGCTGGAGGAACTAAAGGGAGGAAAAGGAGCCTTCAAGACGTGGAAGAACCTAGTTGGAGGCAGTAGGCTACTGGAGACGTGCCTTTGAAGAATGTGTCTTGTTTCAGTTCTGTCTTCCTGCTTTCCAGTCACTGTGAAGTGAATAGCTCCCTCTAGCCCATGCTCCTGCCACAGTGCTCTTCCTTACTCCCCCATGAAAGCACAAAGATACAGGGTCAAGCGGCCATGGACAGAAAGCTCCAGACCTTGAACTTTACGTTGATTTCTTTCACATATTTTGATACCTGATGGACAACAGAATAAACACAGGAGGTCTCATACAGAGTAAGTAGGTCCTGCATTTGTTTTCCACACAAATCAAACTTTAATTATTTCTCAAATGGTGTGAAATATGGCAAATAAGTTGTTAAGTCATAATTGCATTTGGTCTATTGTTTGGTTTTAATTCATTGTCCATGCTAATTTTATGAGCATATTGCATACACATACTACGTATATAGGGGATACATTGTAAGGTAAGCATCCAGATGTTAAGGGAACTGTTAGGTGGTCAGGCAGGGCTGAGGTATTTATGTTTTCTACAGTGCATAATTTATCATGTATTATTCTGCAAAGGGGAAAAAAACAACTGGGTCCTCCCAGAATTTTATTACCTTTAACGTGAGATCTTGGACATTAACATTTATTTTTCACCAAATTTTTATTATTGCTATTATTCTCTTCATTGAACCACTACAACTGTTTTTAAGATTGCATAAATATCAGCATAATACAAGAAACATTTACCCTGAAACCACACATTGAATGGAAAGGCCACAACATGAGCCCCATGGTAGATCTGTCATAGACAAATCAATAGCAAGGATGTATTAGCACATCGGCAGCATGGTTACCACTGGGGATGAGAGTGAGGCAATGTGTCCTTGTCTAGTTGACATTAGAGTACTGTTTATGCACTGTACACATTTCTTGTGCTGTATTTACATAGCTTAATGGGGTTTTGAAAAAGGTCAGAATCAGCACTGTAGACATTTGGAACTGTGAATTACATACAGAGGCACTGTTGAATTCTTAATTATATTATTAAAGAGTTTACACAAGCCAAGTCTCTACCAAAGAATATGTGCATATTAATTTAAAGCCTATATAGTCACTTATATCTCAGACCTCTAAAACAGATAAGTCATTTCTTGGTTTCAGGCTCCTATCAAATAAAAGCTTGAGCCTCCTGAGCCATTTTGAATTTTCCTACCATACATTTGATGCATTCCTTCTCTAATCAGTGATTAACAAGAATTATCCAGGTACAAGATGAATATGATCCTTGAAAAGATCCCAGGCAAACTTTAGAAACTGACTGATGACCGAATAAAAGCATTGGATAAAAACTTTAGATTGTTTCAAGACTACTGCAGTTAGTGTCTCATTAACATCTAAAAAAAAAAAAATCTCAGAAGAGAGCCAAAGAAACAAAGCTGCAATCAATACAATTAGAAGTTAACAATGTGTTTGTCATATTTCACACAATTTGATGAATAATTAATATTTGATCTTGTATGTAATTCAACTGAAGACCAAACAAATGACTTGAGAAAACTGACTCTTGGAGTGAGAAGTAGTCCGGCAGTCTCCAAACAAGAAAAAGCCAAACTGCTCTCTTGTGGCTGCTCCATTCTTTTACACTTTGGTTTCTACTAGATTGCACGTAAGTTTTGCATTTTTAGGTCATACTATTTTATTTCCTGGAAAGGAAAGTTTTCCGTCCTTGGTCTAAAAATATCTAATACTTGGAAATGAAGAGGCATACAAGTCAGAAGAATGTAGCGTCTTAACAAGTGAGCAATTCCCTTCAAACATTACTGGGAATTAAATGTTGAACACCAAATAGAATTTTAAAACTGTTTCAAATTTTATAAAGTTTTGTTTGACTACTTTTGTAAGGATAAAATATAGATGTTAGGTTAACCTTAGGATGACCACTGAACTTTTAAAAATAAAATATTAACAAATAGGAAATATTTGGTAATGATAAAAGGTAAAGGTACAAAACAACAAAGATATTGGTGTTTAACAGGCCACACTGTACAGAATGAGATTTACTGAACTAAATATGTAGAATTGTATGCAATTTCACCCAAATCATTGTAATGAGAACTTTGGTTAAGCAGCCTTCCCAGTGTTGCCTGGAGGATGGGGGTCATTGTTGTCAGAGAACAAATTTTGATTTTCTAGTTATTTTCCCATGGTTTGAGAAATCACATTTCTGATTATAAGAATCTTTATATTAACTATTTTCTTTTCACACATACAAAAGAGAGAGAGATTTTTACAGACCGATTTCATATCTAGATACTTTCTGACAGCTCTTGTCAGTGGTAAAATAGTCTACTCTTATGCTTAACTCACTAACTTTCTTGATAAAGTAATCCATGATTTAGATATTGAAATGGATATATATGTAAATAAAAT
The DNA here is from genome assembly GCF_982192425.1 of Myodes glareolus. NCBI lineage: Eukaryota > Metazoa > Chordata > Mammalia > Rodentia > Cricetidae > Myodes > Myodes glareolus. The sequence continues at coordinate 27,092,441 of NC_142033.1, forward strand.
TTATCATAGGTTAGATTATAGGGAAGAGCAATCTTGTATAATAAGGTGACTTTCAGATTTCAACTGTTAATAGGAATATAAAATAATGAGTGTATGCTCTATATAACCTATAATTTGTATGCAGTTACTAGCATCTGTGCATTCATACACAGTATTGTCCACGTGTAGCCACAGGGTCTCACTGAATATTAGTAAACTCAAACCTATAGTGTTTTATATATGAATGCATATGTAATAAACTAAGCTAGGGTTGATCTTTTGGTACCATCATAATAACTACAAGTATAATTATGAAAATGAATCTATTTTAACACATGAACCATCTAAAATACAATGCCAGCCAAACTCAACTTTTCATATTTCATACACTTTGAATTGATGCATTTTTGCCTAGTGTTCAAGTAAGTATTTACCATCTATGGTAAATGTTGTCAGATATATAAAAAAGTTTCAAATATGAGAATTAATTTCATATTCAATTCACTTTGTATTGCTTTTGTCCTCACATGCCTGGACCATTTCATTAGGGTGTATTGTATAAGAGAAGATGTTTAGTATGTGATTATTTCCAGGTTTTATTTTTCAAAGCTCATTATTAACATTTTCTTCATTTCATAAAATATACTAGCAGAAATGAAGATGTCATTTGGGTAAAAAGAAAGACCTGCAAATAATATTTAGTTTAAAATAAAAAGAAAAATAATTGCTAAATATACAAAATCATGCTAAAGGTTAGATTTTTAAATGTTAAGAGTTCTAACATTTGGTATCAATTAATCTTATTTATGCATATAGGCAGCTTAAAAATTCTTCACAAAATTTTAATTTGAAGTTTAATTGAAGGAAACAAATCAATAAACTCGGTTACTATACAACTGAAAAACTGTATTTAGCAAAAAATGAATTATTTTAATAATTTATGAAACAAAAACTAGAAACTAGAGTGTAAGCAAAGATATCAGAACCACAGATATTTATGTAGTTGAACAAATTTGTTTGTGTGAACAAAATGACCAAAGAGGAACATCTGTGACATGCCACCCCCTCCTTATGATGCTCCCGGTGCAAGAGAACTGTTGTAACCCTTCTGTTCTTGTTGTGGATTTATTCATTGGTTATAGGTTATTCACTTATCCATTAAACTAAAGAAGTTTTGTGGGTGGTTAACATATATAGTCAACCTTAGCATTTCATATACATACTTTACACACACCATGACATGTGAAATTCCAGCTTTCTCCAGTCATGCAAATGAGTCTAATTTTCTTACTCTTTGCAGGTGAGGTGACATCACAACTTGCATTGGACAAGATGATGTGGCAGAAGCAATGTTGTGAAGTTCACCCAATAAGCCTTGAAAAGCTCCTTGTTGAACTACTTGTAGGAAAAATACCTAGTGTTGACAAGACTGAGCTAAGTGGCTGGCAGGTGAGACACACATGGCTCAGTCTACCCCATCTCTCCAGCTAATGACTGACTTACCCTCACAAGGGCAATGGACTCATTGTATGAAGACATCCGAGTACAGACAAGTGAGATCAAATGCGCCAGAAGATTCTAAGCTGAGACTTATCACTATCAGTCACACAGTGGAGTGGTTTCCTGAGCCACAAAATCTAATATAGAGTTGATTTACTTATGCAGAAGATGAGGAATACATAGGGCATTAGATAATGTTACCATGCTTCCCTATGTTGACCTTTTTGAAATATATTTTCTTTGGGTAGAACTTAGAGATTAGCAGGTGGGTATTTGAGTTCATTTCCTTCTTCCTAGTAATTTGATACAGGCAAGCTTTACTTTCCTACCACATTTATTAGTAGTTTCTCACCTCAGGAAGGTGATTTCCTCATATCACAAGATAAAATACATCAACCTAACTGTGAAATGAAAGAATTTCATTTCATTCCCGGTCTGTGAAATGAAAGAATGCTTATTTTTATTGATTAATTCAAACAATAGAATATAAAGTTGCATGCCAATGTTTCTGCTTTTAGCATTACAGCATAAGCTTAGCTCGTACTGGGGGTTATTTTAGTCAAGAACACACTGAAAATTCAACTGCATTTCTCTTTAAAAGCTAGTGAAGTCTACCTCAAACTCTGTATAATAAGGAAAATCTTTGGCTCTAAGGAAATGAAGTTTGAATTAATAAGATAAAATATAAAAAGATGAGATGATGCATAATAAACCAAAATAAGTCTACCTAATGTGTGTCACAACCTGTTAGTGATCTTAATTGAAGCTATTTAAAATTAATCTATATCACCACCACAATAACTTATAGCAAAATACATAAAATTTTCAGAAGAGTTTTTGAAATTCCTAAATGTTTAAAGGGTATTGCTATAACAATTCTTGTCCAGAATAAGCAATCAAACAGCAAATAACATTGTAATTTTATGATAACCAATTGCTTATAAATCATTTATTCACTTGATAATAGCAATATTATGATAAATAACCAATTAATTAAATACAGATGCTTTTCTTGTGAGCATATTTTTTCTATTAACATAGTTAACAACAGTTTTTGTTTGCACTGTCTTAATGGTGACAGGTGATAAAGATGTACTTGGCTTATGGTATTCTGCATCTATCGTCTATTGAGGTGATGGACAGTCTACATGCATCTTGGACTTGATGGTGGAAGAGAGGAAGTTGGAAGTTGGTGGAAGGGAAGAAGACGTGAAGAGGAGGTGACAGTTTTGTGTGCATGCAAGTGTGAACAGGGAGTGATGAGCTTTATTTTATAGACTATATTGGTGACACTAATTTTGTTTATTGATAGATAAACTAGTTAAAGCTTAATAAATTGATTTATTTCTAAATTTAAAGGTATCTGATTTATATTCCTCAGACTATCTGTTGGTCATTAAGTTCATTTAGGATTAAACGGTATAGTGTGAGATAAATATATTCCACACATCTAATTAAAGTCACATCATAGAAAACAGAGACTATTTTTCTAATTATTGAGTTTAGTAAAACATATGCTGTGAGTCGTGTATTTCATTGTTATATTTCAAAATTGTAAAAAACAACCCATGTAAATGTTCTCATTGTCCTTTATGTCATGCATCAAGGGTTCTAAAATTTGGATGTTTTGAGTTTTCAAATCTTTAGTTTTATGCTTTTGGGAAGGACTAAAATATTCATTTCATCCTGAGGTGCACTGTGGAACATGTCAAATATGGCCATGGTGTCTACTTCTAGCTGAAGGATTTGTAAAATTTATGTGGAATGAACATTGGAAAAAAAACCTAAGCATTACTTTTAATTTTATGTATTATATACTGTAAATATATAATGATCTCATTTTTATTGTGTTTTTAGCAAAATGCCATTTTTAAATAATTGCTCTAGTTTCTCTTCCCTCCCTTCCTTCTGTCTTTTTCTTTTCTTTTATCTTCCATTCTTCTTTATTTCTTTAAATTAGATGTTTTTAAAAGTCATGTTATATTTTTGAAATATGGAGAATCTTCAAAACACAATTAAAATTGTTTTAACTTGGAATGAAATATAATTCAGTGCAGGACTAACTTTTCTTGTTACTATAAATAACTGTATAAAACACCATACATGACAATATTATGTGATCTATGGTCTTTAGAGATTTAAATAAAGTATACTAGATCACAATACAAAATGTATTATTTAATTAATGAAAAACAATTTTAACTTTTTATTAATTTTTTGTGGATTTCCCATCATGTATCCCAATACCATTCATCTCCCATTCTTTCATATACACCCTCTGTCCTTGCAACCTACCCCCAAAATAAAATAAAATAAAAGTTAAAAGAAAAAAATAACCTTGTCATTGAAGCTGTAATATAACACAGTAGGTCACACAGTATACGCTTTAGTTCATACATATGTACTTGCAATTGTTCGTTGCAATCTGTCATTGGTGTGGTTTGAGCCCTTTGGCCTCTGCTACACTACCAATGCTGCGTCCTCACTGGGACTCCTCTTAGATAGCCTGTTGCTTCCCTGGGTCATGGAAATCCTGTAGCTCTGGATCTGCAGAACTGGCCTCTTCACATGTTGGCCAACTCATCGCCCTGGTTCTGGGCCTGGGTGGTAGCAGGGTTGGTCAGCCCACCTGCTCTGCCTCATCTCACCACTAGGACAAGCTCTCTGTCATTGCCCTGGCTAGCTCACCAACACAGCAGGCAGCAAGGGGCAGGGCCAGTTCTACTGCTGTTATATACTTGGGGCTGGCTCACTTGCACTCCACCACCAGTGACAGCTTTACCGTGTTGCTCAGGAGAGGTGTAGGTCCCAATCTTTCTTAGCTGCAGCTGGTGAGGAACATGGCCAGCTCTCCTACTCTCATGCCCTGGAGGTCAGCTCTTTTGCCTGCCAGAGGTGGTGAGGTACTAGGGAAGGTTGGCATCGTTTTCTCGCTCATGACACCACATAGCAGACCAGGGTGGTGGGGCCAGCTCTCCCACCCTCAAGCGCTGAGGACTGTCTCACCCTGGCCCCTGCCAATAGGATCAGCTCTACTCTGATTTCCAGGCTAGTTGCAGGGCCAGCTCTCCCCAGTATTTCAATGAGGGTGGGGTCAACTCTGTGCAGCCCTATTCTCATGGCCTCCTCTGGTAACAGGAGCCGTCCAACACAGAGTGGAGCTCTTGCAAAGTCATAGACCTTGACTTGGCCCTTGGCGACAGCAGCCAAGGCTCAGATGTCAACATGCACCCAGTAACAAACAGGTCTTCCACTTCAGTGTGCTCTCCATTGCCTTCTCTTTAGATCTGCCTCTTTTCACAAGACAGGAGTTATTCTTCTCTCTCTCTCTCTCTCTCTCTCTCTCTCTCTCTCTCTCTCTCTCTCTCTCTCTCTCTCTCATACCTCACCATACTTTTGCTCAACATAATGGTGCCATACCAGCAGGCATTAAGCAAGCTGCGGTTTCTTCTAGCTCCCCAAGCCAAACAGCCCCAGGCACGCACATGGATGTCCTTCACCCACCTGGCTCTTTAGAAACCAATAGGCATGACAGTCTTATATGATCTATGCTTTTAGAGATTTAAATATCAAATAAACTAGATTATTATACAAAAGTATACTATTTAATTAATGAAGGAATTTTTATTTAATATGAAACTGTTCTTCTTAGTAATTAAAATACTTATTTATTTCTCTCTTAGTCTGGTGTGTAGGTGTTTGTGGGTTTTTGAGCCCCATAGCCATGACAGATCCTCTGAAGCAGATGAGGCATCTAATTCCCCGGCTCTTGAGTTATGGACAGTTGTGAGCTACCACATTAATACTAGGAGTTCAAATCAGGTCGTCTATAAGAGCAACTTGTATTCTTAACTGCTGTGTCATCTCCCCACTCCCTTCTTGATAATTTGAACTGTCAAAAACTTACCATTAAATAAGATACATAAAGGACATTTGAGGGAGTATATAGGTTAAAGTTGCCCAACTAGTTATATTTAACAAGGAATAATCTTCAGTAAATATTGTAAAACCCCAACAGTTATTTTTTTCTCTTTAAATCACTTAATGAATTCTTTACAAGAACATTTCATAGGAAGTTTTGAAAAATTAAATTTGGTTGTTCGAAAATAGCAATTTTTTTCAAGCAAAGTGAAATAAATTCAAGGAAATTAATGTCTGTGGTATATAAAATAAACACAAACCAGAACATTACTGGACAATTCACATTATAAGTGACATTAGAAGTTAGTTGTGTTGTATGTGATGTTTTTGGGGTAGTTGACATAGAGACTGAGAAGTAAGTCATGGGGGATTCAGATCATTGGTTCTCATTTCACCAATGAGATCATTTTCTTGTAGTTCTTGTTTTACATTGCTATCCCCAAGACAGTTGTACAAAATGTTTTATTCACAATTAATAACCTTGAAAAGGGGCTAATCATTGAAGCTTGCATGAACTTTATATGTGATTTCATTGCAGTCCTATTTGATTTGTATGAATGTGATGTAAATAATTGACTGTGTCTTTGGCAAGGATTTTTGTAATCATAATATGAATAACAAAAGATGTAACAATAATTTTGACAATAGTGAGAATGGTTTCGTTCAGCAGGTTTGGTTTCTGAGTAATGAAATATTGCAATTCTAAGCAAAAGACATTTGAAGCAAATCTTTTTGTCACACTACTGTTTTTCTTCTTTCTAATTTCTGTTCCAGAGCTTATTTTGTAGGGCCACCTGTACTCAATTGGTAAATACTCCAGCTAAGGTCACGTGTTTTGTTGTTATGAACAGAGTAATAGCTTACACCTGGAATAAAAACTCGTCACTAAGAGATAAGAGGACTTTTCTGGAAAAGAAGTTCAGCCCATGAAGGTGAATTTTCTACTTTCTGTAGATAAGCTTATGGTTATTTATGTCTATTTGGTACAGGAAAGAGGAAATTTCTATTCATAGCAATCCAGCTAATATTTAAAGGGTAAAGAAGTTTCATTTTTTCCTTTCAGTTTCCCTACCAAAATTCATCAAACTAAATGCTTTTGGCAACACACACCACCACTACCACCACCACCACCACCACCACCACCAGCAGCAGCAGCAGCAGCAGCAGCAACAGCAGTGACTATCAATAAATGGTTTTCTTGCTTAGACTCAAGCAAGATGTATGGTTCCAGGCTGTATTGAATATGAACCCAAATCAGAAACATTTATTTTAATGAGTCAGTGATTGTTATTTTGGGGTTTCCTCCATGTGCATTTCATAGTGGCAACACAATTATCCAGGTCTGTGGGGGGACTATGTTAGGCAGGAATGGGTATTTGACCCAAAATCCCCATGGAACACAAATGGAGAGGAAGCAAAGCCATCTCCATATTTCCATTTTCTAAGTTGTTGGGGGAATGTACTTTCATTATTGCAACTTCTGAAGTCCAATAAGCTGACTAATAATGTAGTCAGTTCTGAATAGCTCAACTGGGAGCACTTCTTTCTCACAAATTCCCCAGCAAAGTTCTGTGGTTGTGAGCTATTTCTCTCTGGTACACACGAGGAGTCTTAAGTGCTGACTCTTAGCAGGGAACCAAGTTTGTTCCGTGGGAAATAAAGTATAGATGGCAAAGTTCCTTTTTAAATGTCTTGTAGTTCCTGAAATTCTGTGATTATGACTAAAATGAGTAAAATCAAATGAATAAACACACCCTTCCCAGATAGCATTTCTCTCTTGTTAAATAACAGCAGTTTCAAACACAGAAACATAAAAGGGACAAATCTGAGCACCACTAACTGGCATCCAAGTTGGATGATGGGTTTTTTTTCTCCCTCCCCAGGATGATGGGTTTTTATATGGAAAATATGAGTGGAGAAGAAAACAAAAGGAAATGCTACTTAAAATAAAGCACAAAACCAGCATACCAGAAAAGTATGCAAACAGATTAGAGGTTAGATGTTAATGTGCTTGAAATTGCATGGATGCTGTGAAGTATTTTTGTATAATTTTGGCATCATGTTTTTTTTGAGAAGGTAATTTTAATATGTTTGCCTTCATAGTATTTGTAATTATGTTAAATGACAAATGATGATGGAGCACAGTACAGCATTGGTTAATCCATGTTTTTTTTTTTTATGTTCTGGGATCATGCAGAGCCAACAGATGGTAGAGAAAGGAGTGAACTTCACTACTGGTTAGTATAATCAACATAGAGCTTTTCCAACTCACCACAATTTCCAGGTCTGAAGTCAGGTAAGTTTTGATATGATGGAGGACCTTTCCTTTTTAGCACTTAAAGATGATCTCTATTTGCCCCAATCAGTGCCACAAGGTAATTATTGACAGTGAATTCCTTCAAAACTAAAAAAGCGTATTTAATTTTTGCATGCAATACATTTTGATCATATTTCACCTTCCCCAACTCTTCCCAGACCCCCATCTCTTTTTTCAACAAACTTTAATAATTTTTAAAAACTACTGTGTTGTCAACATCTTCCTGTAAGCAAATCAAACAAATTGATGCTAGTTTGTTATTAATCCTCAGCATGACATTGCAGTTGATGATAAATTCAATGCTTAAATGATCATAGAGCATATTAGAGACCTTATAATATTTAAGGCACAAATGAAACTGTGGATAGGCACAGTAGTAAGAAAACTGTTTTCAATACCAGATGGTAATTAATGAAGCTTCCAAATCCTAATCAGATATGTGGTGTTTCACAGAATGAATAATAATATTCTCAGGTGTGTTTTCAGACTGGGTGGCATTCAATGTTTAAGGCTTCAATAAAACAGGTGTGCAATGAGGTTAGTGCTTACAAAATGTGTAATATAGATACTATACATACACATGTGTTATAATTGGAATTCAGTGTTTCTAATAGTAACAATATATCCTAAGTTAAATTATTTAGTCTGGATGTAACCATCTCTCAACCCCTTTCTACTTATGTCTATTCACCTTTTCATTAAAAGCATGTTAATTACAGCCCTACAAAATAATTTTAGATATCAAAAATTAGAAAAACAAAGACATAATAATCACCAAATTGTTACAGTATTATCAAGGACCAAATAGTGCTTTGCTGTGGGAACTCCTTCTGCTCTTTTAGCCTTTAAGTGACCAGCCTACTTTGGTGTTGTCTCTTATACTATAAATGCAGCTGTTAAGCCTATGCTTGCGCTCTTGCTTCCTGGTCTCACTTCGGCTGCTAGACTCTGTTCCTGTTCCCCATTCGTGCAGAAGATTGTGATCTAGGAGAGAGATCTGTAAGACTCCCCTAAATAAATAACCCTTTATTATACTCAATTCTGATTACATTTAATAATTATTTTGTACCTTCCACCATCAGTGCTCCTCTAGTTCATTTTCTTAGACACATTTATGGTTTCTACTATAACTGGGCCACACCTTAAAGAGTAGCCTAGACACATTTCAGGGACTCTAACCTTGTCACATGATGCCAAGCATCATCTGTTCTCCATGATTCCATCATTTTTTCAAGTCCAGTACCACTGAAGATCTTTATATATTACCACACTCAACTTTTAGCACAACGTACAGTCTTGGCCCTCAGCAATAGCTTCTAAATGCTGACCTTGGGGAAACACTTTCTAGAAGACTTCTCCTCAGTGAGTGAGCCTGGTCTCTTCTTAATCAGCATTAGTTTCTCAGTTCCAGATACCCAGCAGCAATTGTCTCAGGAAAACAAATTTTCACTTTAATGGTTTTTGTCTCTTCTTAATTATAGATGACCCTTCAACCTTTGCTGACAAGAAGCTCATATTCTTGAATCTCAAAATACTAAGGAGCCCATTAAAGACTTCATTTCCCTCTTAAACATCAGAAGACAGGCCTCCATTATCTTCATTGATTATAAGACTTCTAGCTTCCGAGTTCTCAGAGACTATTCCACTGAGCACTGAACATAAAACAGTTTTTCTAACCAAAAGTGCACATGACTCTGTAATCCTCCTCAAAATATGGACATGTCTTATCTGGAGGAGTGATGCTTACAGGCTTTGTTTTTCATGGCTTGCTTATCCTCTGCTCTATGAACACCAGCCCCAAGTCCGATGTCTCCTCCCACATCAATCATCAACCAAGACCATGCTCCACAGGCTTGTCCACAAGCCAATACAACAGAGTAACTTTTTAAATTTTCATTCTCTTTTCCCAGATGACTATAACTTGTGTTAGAGTAACATACAATTTGCCAACATTGTAGTGAAAATATGAAGGGAAAAATAAATCTTTTCTCAGGCTTAGGTTTGGCTTTAGTATGACGTGCTTCATTTCATGTGTTAGAAACTTGGTTTGATGTATGTCAGTAATGTGAAATCATTGAGTAGGGTCATGGTGAGACATGATTGAATGACTGAGAGTGCTATTTTATGGAGCTAATCCAGTTACCATGAAACCTTGATTTGTTTTTAATTACTGTAAAGCAGGAAGTCTAGACTGAACTTAGTAAACCTCCTCTCCCTGGTCTCTATAGTTTCTTGTCCACCATACAATGTTTTCCATCATCCTTGACTTCTGCCATGATTCCAACCGTTATGGTATGAGAAATTCACTAATCACACGATATTAAAACTTTCAGTTCGCTAAACAGTGAACTAAATAAACTTTTCCTTGTAAAGTATCCAGACAAAGGTGTAGGTGGACCTTGGGACTGTGATCAGCTCTTTTCTACTAACCGCTTTCAAAATAATCATTTAGAGACTTATTATTAATTATAAATGCTGGGTCCATGGCTTAGGTTCATGTTCTGCTAGTTCTTTTAACTTAAGTTAACACATTTCTATTAATCTATACACTGTCACAAGACTTGTTCACCTCATGTACATACTGCCCATCCTGCTCACTCTGTTTCAATTGTGTCTCTCACAACTCCCTGGACCCTGCCCTTCTTCCTCCCAGCATCCTTTGTCTGATTGTCCAGCCTATACTTCTGGCTTAGCCACCAGTCTGTCAGCTATTTTATTAAACCAATCAGAAGGCACCTTGTCAAACTCACATCTTCACAGTGTTCAGAAAAGCTTATTTCATAATACAGAAGTCTTTTGCTACAGCAAAAGACAACAGACTACTCTGGTCTTTAGTTGCAGCTAGAATAACCCTGGGCAACACAGGGACACGGAAAAGAGCATGATGGTATACTGAGACAGGATTCTTGGTTTACTTCAAGAATGAATTTTTCTTTTAATTTCCACTTCTGTTTATATATTGTGTATATAGCTACTAAGCACATCCCTGCATCAGAACTTGAGTAAACTATCTCTTTGACCCTTCTATCTAAGCTCCTCCCTCCGTACTACCCTGCCCTTGTGTTCTTGTTTTCTACTTGAGGACATTCCTCCTAGGAGTGATCACAGGCCTGCAGTTTTCCATGATCCTCTAAAGAATATCTGGTCCCCAACCTTGAATAAAACTTCTATAGTCTATCTTTGACTGACATACATTTTCATAAACATTCTCCTTCTACTGTTGGTTACATTAAAAAAATAGTACTCTAAGGATTAAAATACCTGGATCGTACATTTGTTAGAACATCATTTCATATATTATCGCTCTCTCTCTCTCTCTCTCTCTCTCTCTCTCTCTCTCTCTCTCTCTCTCTTTCTCTCCCTATCTATGTATCTATCTATCTACACCATCATCCCATCATCTGATTTCTGCAATACTGTGTATTGAACCAAGAGCCTTTGACAAGGTATGTCAACTTTTCCCTACCAGGAAATATGCCAAGCTTCTACATGCACATGTTTTTTTCTCACAAAAGGTGTATAATCTATTGGGGGTATTGGTACCTCCTTGCAGTTTCAGAACTTGGGAAGGGGTATTATGAGTTCAAGGCCAGTCTAGGGTATACAGCATTATCTTGTTCCCCCAAAATTAAAAGAATATCCTCCCCACCTAACCTATGCAGAGCACTGCCATCAAACCCCCCCAAATACATGGTCTGTTATAAAATAAAGAACAACTTTTTAGTATTTTATTGAATCTTGAAAGGAATTGTACAATATTCTATGTTAGGCAGGACAGTCCTAAACTTTCTTACGACAAATAGAAATGTGTATTGTCTCCTTTTCCCTCCAGCTTATGCGCAATGTGTGAGAAGTAATTGTTTCACATTATCTTGCCATCTGGTCTATGACATTAAGATCAACTGCCCTTTTTTCTGCTCCTGATGGATTTGGGGGTTTTTCATTGGCATTCAGGTCATGCCATCTGACTCTGCGCCTGTGCCTGTGAGAGACATCTGGAGGAGTTGGCGGAGACAAGTTTGTGCTTACTGCTAGTTGGGTAGAGACATACTGTAGTGCCTTAGTTCATCTGTGCTAGTAAACTGGCTTCATTCCTACACAATGTCTTCCAGTGCACTTGTCTTCAAAGCTATTCCCTAACTTGCTGAAGATTTGGTTCTTTTCCAGTTCTTGCAGCTGTAGGTTAGTAATAAGGTTGCATTAGAACTGAATATCTGTGTTTTAAAATTTGTAATTTTAGTCTTGTAGACTCATTTTAAAGTACTATGGACGTATCTCTTTAATGTGTTAGAAACATCATTCAACAATTCTAGTGGAGTCTTGATATACTGTATGTGGTTTGATCTCATAAAACAGTTTATAATCATGACAGATCACAGTTTGCGGAGAGAACCTGATTTGGCATAGGCCTGGGACTCAGTAGCTGTATTTAGAAAGAATCTTTGCCAACTTGAGCATCTTTGGAATTTCTCTGTACTTTACCAAATGGCAACACTGGATGGCACATTATTTATTTGAACCTCCAAAATAAGCAAAATTATGGTACTTGTGGATTTGAAAATAGGTGAACTAAGAATGAAAGAAAAAAAATAACATAAGAGTAAAAATCCCTCAAGTCTACATCTAGCAAAAGACAGTTTCAAAAGCAAAATAGTCAACTTCATGAAAACAATTAAGATTAAAATTTGTAATTATCATTTTCAGGTTTATATATTTGCTTTCCAAAATATAAAAAAGTTATCAATTTAGATTTTGCTAAACGACCAGACAACAATTTCCTATGAAGTACCCATTACTAAAACTTTCTTTAATGGTATTTTAGCTACATTTGATGATATCCAACATAAAAATGTGAATAATTGAGTCAAACTAGTTCCTGAATTCAAGCTGATTTATCATTTACTCAGCCCCTAAGCAGAAGAAATATAAGCATACAAAAGAAAGTGTCCTCTTGCTAAACTGGTAATTTAGTATTCTTGCACAAGTACTGTGGTTTGAGGTCATTGTTTGAGTAAATTGTATGAGTAAATTTGATTTTTAAGGTATTTCTTCTCTTCATTATATATGTCCAAATAACCAACAACTTATGCTCCCTGATGCCACCAGGAAATGTCAAAAAATTTAGTAGTGATGAATTTCGATCCATTAAATTTTTTGCATGCAATCTTAATTTACAGTATTTATGGAGATTTCAAGAGTTGTGAGTTATTTTAGTCCACTCAAAATAAATACCCACTATTTACATATTTTATTGCTGTTGTTTCGTACTTCAGTAGAGACAATGAAAAAAATCTCTATTAAACTAATTTTTATGTTTTTGTTATTCTTAAAATTCAATTTATGAAATGAATTTATAGAAAACAAACAAAAAAGAAACCATATTGAATTCTCAAGGAAAAGGCATTCATCTTTAGCCAAATTGAACCATTTCTTCTTCTCCAGATGTTTCCTCTTAAATACATGAAAAAAAAATCTTAGAATGTATTAGATAAACTGATGATAATGCCAGCAACCACTTAAGACAGGAAGAGACAGAAACTAATTAAAATTTTATTAGAATTTCATGTATAATTTTATGAATGTTTAATTGATTGCTGTTGATATACCCTTAGGGTATTTGCAAATATTTCAAGATTGAATAAAATTCATAACCTCATAAGAAAAAATGAGTCTCAATTTAATTTAAAACATATACCATTAAGTCACTTGAAATTAATTCTGTAAATATTAGTTTTGGGAAAATAAATAAATTCAGAAAATCCCAAGATTTCCCGTGTGCTTCTAGGTAACACACTTCAAGGGAAGACACAACTTAGGTAGTTTCATCCCACCTGCTGAATAAACAAATGGTAAAAGCTCTATCAGAAAGTTTCCCTCATGGTGAGTCTCATGTTCTGGCAATTTTAAATAAAATTTTACTGTTGTGGATTCACAGAATTGAGTTAAAAAGTGAACAATCTGTGTTTTGAACCATTTTCCTTATCTAGACCCTAGGAAATCTATATGCTTTGTCTTGGTGAGGGCACTCTAGCACTTCAACTCATGGGAATACGCAGAAAGACAAGTGGACGCAGGCAGAAAAGACAAATCAGATGTCCAAACTTACCTTACAGCTGTTTTTGCAGTAAGAGTCCAGTTAAAGAAAATTAACCCATTCTTCTGAAAACAACATTAATCCTTTTTAATGACTTGACCCCTGTGAAGTTTTACCTTCTTATACCTCCACAGGTGACAATCAGATTTCATCATGAGTCCCAAATGATGCTTAAATCACAGCAGGGCGGATAAGGTTTAAGTGAAAAAATAGTAATGATGTGGCTGTGATAAAAGTCCTCACACACCAAAATACTCGGTCTTGTTAAGTTTTAGCAGTACTTTGCTTATGGGAATTTTAGGAATTCATATTGAATAGCAGATAGACTCTTGGCCCTATTGTTTGTAGGAATAACAGTTTAGACTCCAACCATTAGAAAAAAATCAAAAGATTTACTTGGAGGCCAGCAAGGGGGTGCACACAATTAAACCCAACACAATTAAACTCAAGGAAGGAGAATCTGTGCGAGCTCATTGACAGCCTTGTCTATACAGAAACAACAACAACAACAACAAATACCCCCAAACAGGTTTTATCAGTTTTTGAAAATGGTGACTTACATAGATAATAATACTTTCCACTTTTTTTGTTGTTATCGTTGTTGTTGTTAGTTCTGGTCACAAGTGCTCTTCTAGAATCGGCCTACCTTTCTGTCAAGAGTCAAGTGTTATTTATCTTTCCTTCCCCTGAGAATTATCAGGACAACTTAGTGGCCATGAGGAACTTATTATTCCAAAAGGTACACTGTGGATTTGGTAAAAATAAGACGAGGCTCTGTCTAATTTTCCTTTCCCCGTGTTTGGTGATACAGAGTAGTTCAGAAACCTAGGAAGGACTTAATTAGTGTTCCAATCAATAGCAGTCACCTGGTATTTGAACATCACGTGTTGCTAAGAACACTAATGAATGAGACTCCAGAAAATTCCAGTCTTTAAAGCTCAAGCCCCTCCAGAGGATGGTTCATCCAGGAGAGATCACCCATCTTTGCTACTGAACAAAAGTAAATTCAGTTTTTCAAGCCATGCAGTGGGTTGTTTCAAGCTACTACAATTACTTAGTAATGTTTTATAACATTATAATAATAATAGTTATTATTATTTATCTCTACCAATGTCAATTACATAGACAACTGTCATTGAAATAAGAGTTTGTTTTTTTTTTCCTGAGGTCCACATGAAGCCTCAAGAAGATGTACTAGGGGTATGTGAGCGTAAATGTGTGTGTTTATGTTTGTGTGTGTGTGTGTGTGTGTGTGTGTGTGTGTGTGTATGTGTGTGTGTGTGTGTGTGTGTGATGGAACATTGATATAAGAAAATAAATATAGTCAATATATTAGTCTTATGAGAACAAGAGAAAAACTGGAAAGACCAAAGAGAGGAAGCTTCACGGACATTGAGTGTTGAGATTGTAAAAGAATGTAGAGAAGGCATTATTGAAAGTCTAAGAATAGCTAAGATATGCAGTGTTACAAAGATTCCTAGGAATTTCATTTGCCATAGTAATGTGGGAAGTAGAAAATATAATGAATGATAATTCATATAAAAAAACTTTGAGGCGAAACTTTGAGGCAGTTAGAATGGGAACCACAGAGAGAAGAGGAGAACCAAATAAATAATAGGGGCATAAAAAATGAAGAATGCATTAAAGGACGGAAACTATAAAATTACTAGAAGAAAACAGTAGGTAGATATTTAAAGCAATTCTGAAATGATAAAGTTCCTTTACATGTCTCATAGATCCGAAATTATTCTTTGAAGATTAGCTATTGCCCTAATTTCAGCATAAAAACTCTAAGAACTCTTATTTCAGGGAGAACATTGAATGTGAGTTTCTATGTAATGAATTAAAGTAAAGGAAATTGATAAGAAATCCACAGATTCTTGGAGAGAATAATATTGTTTGAAACATTAAAAGGCTTACTAAAAAATAAAGAGGTTTCATCCAAACAAAAGCAGTCTTTAAATTGCCAAACCTTTGCCAGGTGGTGGTGTCGCATACTTTCAATCCCAGCACCCGGGGAAGCAGAGGCAGGCGGATCTCTGTGTGCTTGAGGTCTACAGAGTAAGTTCCAGGACAGTCAGAGATAAACAGAAAAACCTTGTCTTGAAAAACAAAAACAAAAACAAAAATCAAACTTTTTCTACAAAATCCAACAACTTTTTAAGACCAAAGAACAATGATTTGCTGGAAACTACTAAAACTGAGAAGTCAAAACCAAGAATTTTGATGAATTGTTCTGGAACCACATGTACATCTTGATTTTCAAGTTTCTGTGGAATGAATTTCCTCATGGCCTAAGTTATATTCTTTCCTTCAATTTTTTTTTTTACATTTCTTTATCTACTTGTATGTGAGTTGAGTGTATGTTCATGGAAATGAGAGCCTTGTATGTAAGTTGAGTGTATATGTGTGGGCATGAATTCTTTGTGCACGAGTTCAGTGTATGTGTGAGGGCATGAGTGTCATGTATCCAAGTTGAGTGTATGTGTACGGTATGATTGCCACGGTGCATGTACAGAGACCAGAGAACAACCCACAGGAGTTGATTTTCTACTTCCACCATTTGCCTTTACCTGGCGAGCTTTCTTGCCAGTCCTTGCCTTTTAAACCTTTTAAATAGGAAGTTGGGTTCAAGAGGAAAGATAGCAGTGTTTAGAGTATAGCTTTTGAGATGGATATGAATGGTTTTCTAAAACGCTGGGATTGAGATGTAGCAGGAAGGCAAAGTCCACTGCCATTAGAACTAACTAGAAATGTTTGCTCCTGTACTTTAATCCTGAAGATACTGCTGAGATGATACAGGACTTCAGGAGATTTGGGGGAAGGATGATTGATTCTGCACAGAAGCCATGATAGACTCTAATGTCTCTGCAGCATTTCAGTCACCATAACAATCTAGAAGCATGCATGTTATTGCTATAATTCAAATTATAGCACATAGGATAAACTTTAATTATTAATGATCTATTCATTGTTAAAGAAAAAGTAAATACAAATCCTCACCTGATCCTTATAACAATATATAATTAAAATATGTAAATTAATGATTAAAATACTCTTTAAATTAATAATTAATGAGGTATTAAAGAAATATTGGCAAAATTACAAATTTAATAATTGTCGAGTTCAGCAGTCATATTCAAGCAGTCTGGTTCCAGAACATGTGTTTTTAGTTATTAAACTTTCTTGTTTTTATCATTTATTGAACACCTGTGTTGTATCTAACACTGAATTAAATGTTTTACAACCAACATAATTATATTATTTTTATTACTTACTAGCTCACGCAGAGCAACAGAAAGCTCTTTGTTAGAAATACTACCTTAAGAGTTGCACGATAGAATGTGAACTTGAGCGTCAACTGACACCTGCTTTCAAACAATGGTATCTATGGCCAGTTTTTTCTTTTTAAGTCTTTTTTTCATAGAAGATTGTAAACTTCCAAGAATACATAAAAGAAAGCTGAAATCAAACCACTTAGCTATCTCCATGTGGTGCTTTAAGTGAGAAAAATCCCCATAGGCTATTTGCACACGTGGTTCCCAGTTGGTGGCACTGTCTGGAAATGTTTAGGAGTTGTGGCCTTGATGAATAAGTGCATTGCTGGAGGTGGCTTTCAGTGGGTATAATGTCTCTCTCTCTCTTTATTTTTCTCTGTGTGCTGCGATCTCTCAGTTTCCAGCTCCTGCTATCATGCTGCTGCTTGCTGCCATACCTTCTTTCCACGAGAGAGTCTCACCTCTCAGGAACATAGACAAAACAGTCCTTCCATTAATTGCTTTAGGTCATGGTGTCTTATCATAGTATATAAAAGTAGGTAATATATTCCAGATTAAGACAGGGATTTTCTGTAACTTTGGAGCCTGTCCTGGAACTCACTCCGTAGACTGGGCTAGCCTCAAACTCACAGAGATCTGCCTGTCTCTCCCTCCTGAGTGCTAGAAATAAAAGCTTGTGCCACCAGTACCCAGATTATTTCTCTTTAACTGCTGCCTCAATCCTGATTCAGAGATGACTTGGAGAGATAGGCTTTCCCAAAATGTCCATTTATTCTTTAGTTTCTTTATTTTTCATAACCTTTAGATTCTATTGAATACAGACAGGAAGATATTCTGGTAATTATATACAAATTGTGGTTCATACATCTTTATTTAGAATTTAGAGTAATTTTTCCAGAGTTTATTTATGTTCTTCATAAAATAATTGCATATTTTAAAAAACATGTATCTCAAATCTGTTAAAAATCTCTTGAATCTCTTCAGTGTGAATTCTATAAATCAGTGGTTATATCACAGTCAAGTTACCAGTTAGACAATATACAAATATATTACTATTTCTGCAAGTAAAATAACACCATATAAAATAATTCCAAATCACTTGTTTAATGCACATAGGTATATAATAACATAATTCTATGCTACAAACACATAAATGTGTACGTGCTAAACAGTTTTGCACAGGTACTGTGCTAAGCCTTACACAATTATTAGCTTTTCTGATACCTAAAACAATGATATTAAGTAAGGATCATTTTTTTTTTCATTTTAAGTCCAAGAAACTGATTCACGGAAAATATGTTAGGCATGTTCCTAAAGTCACACACTAGATTAGTAAGAAACCTAGGATTTGAAAAAAATTTAGCTTCCGAATCCACAGTTTTGTTTTTTTTTAACTTTTTTAAAAAAAATTTCTATTCAAAAAAATTTACACTTCCTCCACTCCTCCCATTCCCCACCATTTATAGAGTTTACGTACAAATTTATTTACCTAGGTTTTAGTTTTGTTTCTTTGTTTGATTTTTGCTTATATAGTGATTAGGTAATGATTGATGTATACCTATTACGATACAAGCCATATGCTAAAAGAGACATAATAATGGCCCAGAAAACTGGAGAAAACAATATATAAAATAATACACAGGGAATTTTTGTCACTATATTATAAAATCTAAGAACACATTAGTACAAATAAAAACATTTTCAGTATGCATCTACTCAGTGTTCATCTGAGTGAATCTCTAGTTCATGTCACAACTACCCAGTGACAGTGACAGATATATCACAGGTTGCACCATCTAATGTTCTCTCTGAACCAGTATTATTGTGCTTCACTTTCCGGCAGTTGTGCTATTATAGAAACACAGCCATACCTAGGGTTTAGAATTATAACATAACATAAGAGAAGGTAAAGGTTACTTTGCTGAAAATAAAGTGAGAGCACTGATTTTTATGGAAGAAGGTTGAGGACAACTTTGCTCTTCAATGCACAAAACAAAGAAGAATTTAGCAAAATGTTCAGGAATATATAATTGCCTAATTATGTGCCCCATTACTGTAGTTATAGACCTAAAATACATTCCTGCCTGTGAAAGTCAAATTACCAATACAGATATTTAAGACATTTTTACATATGTTAATATATTAACATATAAATAATGGAAAATTAAGTTCTTAAGAAAAAAGTGCTGATGAAAAAACAAAGAAAAAAATTTAAAGAAAACCATGGAAGTTCAGCTTGTAAACAGCATGGGGGATAAGCTCTGCCAAAGGCACATAAGAGAGCAAAGATGATTGATTCAGAAAATGAACCTAGTGTTTAAGGAGCATGAAATGAAAACAATATACATTTTGTTGTTATGAAGATTCAAGGCACTATAGATTTCATTTTAGTCTTCCTGGCAACATGTAATTTGTCTGGCAAATCTATTTTGGTATTGTTTTGGATTTACTCATGGTGCATGTCAGAGAAGTTCAGAATTGGCCTCAGAAATAGACACTTTATCTACTTTCTTATTTAGCACTCTGGAAATTCATTTATCAAATATAAATAATGAAAAATTGATTGTAAAAAGTTGGATAATGTATAATAGGAGTCAGATAATTTTGAATCAAAATATAAACTTGCTTATATGTAATACAGTCAATGATGCATGCTCATTTGGAAAATTTCAGTTGACTTTGTGGTAATAAAAATATAGTGACAGTGAATTTGTGATAATGTATAATTTCCTAGTAACTGAACAATACCTCTGTAATTCTTTGTTAAATGTAAAGTATTTTTATTAATTATCATTTTTTGTATGTGTTGAATAACAGACAAGTACATCTTGCCCCTTTGCAGTTTCATTTTAAGAGAAAGATAATCAAGGAGTTTCTGGTTTGGTGTGATGGCTCCAGCCTTAACAAAGAACACTTGCTGCTCTTGTAGAGAACCTTGGTTTGTTAACAGTGCCTACATGGTGACCAGCAGCTACCTGTAACTTCAGTTTCAGGGTATCTTTTGGCCTCTGTGGATACTGCTCACATGTGGTACACAGACATACATGCTGGAATAAAACTCATATAAATAAAATAATAAATAAATAAATCTAATGATTTTGAAAGAACTTTGCTGTGGAATAATCCTCTTGTACACTGTAAAGATTTGGTCACTCAGATTGGTTTAATAAAACACTGATTGGGCAGTAGTCAGTAGATGTTTAGGTGGGGTGACCAAACAATGGATGATGGGAAGGAAAAGGATGAAGTCAGTGTCACCAATCAGATGCAGAGGGAGCAAGAGATGAAAGTGCCATGCTAATAAAGATATAGCCATGTGGCAGAACTTAAATAAAGAATATGGGTTAACTTAATGTTTAAGAGCTATTTAGTAACAAGCCTGAGCTATTGCTATATCATTTATTATTCCTTTTCAGCCTCTGAGTAGATTATTTGGGACTGGCAGGTCTGGATAGGAAATGTCCAATTATATATGGCATTCCAATGTGGGGCTGGAATTCCTGTGTAAAAACTGAAAAAAAGTTTACAAAGGGGTTCTAGACACACAAGAACAGAGTCAAGCATAGCTACCTAATTGGTAGCTGCATTTTCCCTGGTGGGTACTGATTTCTGTTGGCCAGCATAGGAGTAGCACCTTTAAGAGACAACTTCCTGCCCCATCATTAGCAGCATAAACAGGCAGGTTTTTTTTTTGGGTAAATTGTAATTTTTTTATTGGAAAACAAATATACAACTTGGAATGGATTTGAGGCAAATTGTGCCATAAGCAGATTTTAAGTGGCTAAACAAAGTTTAAAAAGCAAGTAACAATAAAAGAAAATGTTTCTGGTACAATACCAGCAGTACAAAAAAAAATAGTGTACGAGTACCTGGATAAAACACCCGTTTTGCAATAGTGCAACTTTGAAGAACATATTGTTGACTGTCCACAGTCCACGCAGAGTTACGAGGTTTTTTTTTTTTTTTTTTTTTTTTTTAAGAGGCTCTGCTACCCAACACTTAAATGGAGCTTAAGAGCATTGGGTAAAACACTACTTGGTGGTTGCATGGACCTGAAATTTCCCAGAGTTGGGGTGGTAAACTTGGCTCCCAAAGCTGACTGTAAACCAGCTTCACCACAAGATTAGCCTCTCAGGAAACCAAGAAATTGGGTGGAGTCAACACACCAACCCTTGTTTTGGTCCTACTGCATTCTTTAGCAGTTTAAAGAGGCACAGTCAGAAAAGGACAGAGGGCTCTGGTGCATTCTGGTTCAGGCAAGGGAGAGACCTGCCTCCAGACTGCATTCTAACCCCCACCTGAACATTCTTTCTGTGGCCAGCCCTGGTAACCCCAGCAGACTACACAGGCACAGGCACAAACCAGACCAGTTGGAAAATCAGGTGGGTGACTGGCCTCTCAGCTGGGCTGTCCCAAAGTCTAGATACCAGTGGAAAGCCAAGGCAGTCTGTGCCCCTCCAACTCCCATCCTAGTACCAGCAAGGCAGCTGGACACTGCCCCAGACACTTGTAGAATTCTAATGCTCTGGTGCACTCCTCACCAGGGGAGAGATCTGTCTTTTGGGTGCTTCCCAATCCCTGCCATCCTGAGGATGCTGTCCTGCCAAGATGAACTTCACTTTCTCAACCCATGCACCTAAACATACTCCCCATGTCCGGCCCTCTCATAGCAACTTCAGCAGACCACAGAGGCACAGGTACAAACCATAACAGTTGGAAGAACAGACACAGGCAGAAGCCACACCAACACCAGTGGGTGAAGAAATATGATTAAATGACAGTGTAAGAATACATTTGACAACCGAAAGACCAATGTGGCACCACCAGAACACAGTGATCCTACAACAGAAAGACTTGAGCATTCCAATGCAGCAGAAACCCAAGAAAATGAACTTTAAAATAACTTTATCACAAAGATACAGACTCTTAAAGAGGAAATGAAAAATTCCTTTGAAGAAATTGAGAAAACACAGAAGAAAATGGAAGTAATCAGTAAATTCTTTAAAGAAAGCCAAGAAAAAAAAGAATCAAACAGGTGCTGGAAATTGGTCCTGAAACTTGAAATAGAAACAATAAAGAAAATACAAACTGGGGAAATTCTGGAAATGGAAAATCTGAGGAAATGAACAGGAACTAGAGATGTAAGCATCACCAACAGAATACAAGAGATGGAATAAAGAATCTCAGTAGTTGAAGATATGATAGAGGAAACAGACACATCAGTCAAAGAAAACATTAAATCCAATAAATTCCTAGCACAAAACATCCAGGAAATCTGGGACACCATGAAAAGACCACATGCAAGAATAATAGGGATAGAAAAAGGAGAATCCCAGCTCAAAGGCACTGAAACATATTCAGCAAAAACAAAAAAGAAAACTTTTCTAATCTAAAGGAGAACATGCATATAAAGGTAGAAGAAGTTTACAGAACGCCAAATAGGCTGAACAAAAACAAAGGTTCACTTGCCACATAATAATCAAAACACTAAACGTACAGAATAAAGAAAGAATTTTAAGGTCTGCAAAGGAAAAAGGCCAAGAAATGTATAAAGGCAGACCTATTGGAATTACACCAGAATTCTACATGGAAACACTAAAAGTCAGAAGGTCCTGGACCGATTTTTTTTTTTACAGAAACTAAGGGACCATGAATGTCAGCCCAGTTTACTATCACCAGCCAAATTATCAATTAATATAGAAAGAGAAAGCAAGATATTTCATGATAAAACCATATTTAAACAATACTTATCCCAAAATCCATCACTACAGAAAATACTAGAAGGAAAACTCCAAAACAACGTACTCAGTAACGTCCATAAAAATACAAAACCAATACCAATGCATTCAAGAGTATTTCCTAATGTCTCTTCTATAAAGTTCAGTGTGGCTGGCTTTATGTTGAGGTCTTTGATCCATTTGGACTTGAGTTTTGTGCATGGTGATAGATATGGGTCTATTTTCATTCTTGAACATGTTGATATCCAGTTATGCCAGTAGCACTTGTTAAATATGCTTTATTGTTTCCATTTGATATTTTTTGCTTCTTTCTCAAAAAGCATTGACACTGAAGACCACTACCTAAATAAAACCCCAGCTGTACAAACACCGAGAGAAACAATTAATAAATGGGACCTCCTGAAACTGAAAAGCTTCTATAAAGCAAAGGACACGGTCAACAAGATAAAACAACAGCTTACAGAATGGAAAAAGATCTTCATTTACCCCACATCAGACAGAAGTCTGATCTCCAAAATATACAAAGAACTCAAGAAATTGGTCACCCAAAGAACACATAACCCAATTAAAAAAATGGAGTACATACCTAAACAGAGAACTTTCAACAGAGGAATCTAAAATGTCTGAAAGACACTTAAGGAAATGTTCATCATCCTTAGTCGTCAGAGAAATGCAAATCAAAACAACTCTGAGATTCCATCTTACACCTGTAAGAATGGCCAAGATCAAAAACACTGATGACCACTTATGCTGGAGAGGTTGTAGGGTAAAGGGAATACTTCTGCATTGCTGGTGGGAATTCAAGCTGGTACAGCCCCTTTGGATGTCAGTGTGGCGATTTCTCAGAAAATTAGGAAACAACTTTCCTCAAGTAATACCACTTTTGGGTATATATCCAAAGGATGCTCAATCGTGCCGCAAGGACATTTGCTCAACTGTGTTCATAGCAGCTTTGTTTGTAATAGCCAGAACCTGGAAACAACCTAAATGCCCCTTGACAGAAGAATGGATAAGGAAAATGTAGTACATTTACACAATGGAGTACTACACAGCAGAAAAAATAATGACATTTTGAATTTTGCAGGAAAATGGATGGGGCTAGAAAACATTATTTTGAGTGAGGTAACCCAGACACAGAAGGACAGTTATCACATGTACTCACTCATAGGTGGTTTTTAAACATAAAACAAAGAAAACTAGCTTACAGACCTCGATCCTAGAGAACTTAGACAACAATGAGGACACTAAGAGAGACATAGATCTAATCTACATGGGAAGTAGAAAGTAGAAAAAGACAAGATCTCCTGAGTAAATTGAGAGCAGGGGGACCTTGGGGGAGGGTTTAAGTGGGGAGAGTAGAGGCAGGGAGGGGAGCAGAGAAAAATGTAGAACTCAGTAAAAGTAATAATAAATACAAAACCCAAACAAAAATAAAACAGGCAAAAGATAATCTCAAAACAGCAAAGACCAAATAATGGAAAAATACACTGCCATCACAACCACCAAAACAAACAAACAAAAAAATAAATAAATAAAACAAAAACAAACCAAAATCACAACAAAAAACAAAACAGGAATTAACAATCACTGGATCACTGGTCAATAGTGTCTCTTAATATCAATGAACTCAACTTACCAATAAAAGTCACATGCTAACAGAGTGGATATGAAAACTGCCTCCACCTTTCTGATGCATACAAAACACGTCAACCTCAAAGATGGACATTGCCTCAGAGTAAAGGGTTGGGAAAAAAAATTCTAATCAAATGATCCTAAGAATCAAGTCAGTGTAGCTATGTTAATATCTAACAAAATAGATTTCAAACTAAGATTAATCAAAAGAGATGGAGAAGGACATTTCATATTCATCAAAGGAAAAATCCATCAAAATGAAGTCTCAATTCTGAACATTTATGCCCAAAATAGAAGGACACCCACATTTTGTAATAGAAACATTAATAAAGTTTAAATCACATATCACACCACATACATTAGCAGTAGGAGAGTTCATCATGAACTCTCACCAATGAACAGGTCTGCCAGAGAGAGACTTAACAGAGAAACAAGGGAACTAATAGTTGTTACGAATCAGATAGACTTAATAGACATCTATAGAAAATTTCACCTGAACACAAAAAAATATTCCTTCCTCTCAACACCTCATGGCACCTTCTTTAAAATTGTCCACATAATCAACCACAAAGCAAATCTTAACGTATACAAAAGAATTGGAAGAGCAAAATTACATTTATGTAGTAGCAATGAAAACATTTTTATGATTGGGTGTCACCACAATATGATGAACTATACTAAAGTGTTGCAACATTAAGAAGGTTGAGAACCACTGCACAAAGCTATATCTTTTATAAGATACATTTTTATATGAAGCCTTAGTGACTTACATATATCCTAAAGTTACTTCAGATTAAGTAGTCATTGTAGATATATACAAACTTTTTTTTTCTAGTCTGCTGTTTATCAGGATGGGCATTGTTCTGATGCCTCAATATTCTTCCTGTCTTTCTCCCAAAAGAGCATCAGATTTTTAATATGTGTTATATATGTATAGATGGTAGTAAATATATGTATATATACATATATATGAAATAGTAGTTTGCTACCTAGTAACTATTAGGTAGTTTACTAACTAGTAAAAAAAGTTTACTGCCTAGTAAAAATTCAAAACTTTGGAAATGAACAATTTTTATACATTTAGAAACTGTTCAATGTTATACATATGATCTAAAGAAGTATTGTGCAACAATTTCCTCTAAATCTAAAATCTTGAAACAGTCCCTTCTGGAGGGTGGAGTGAACATGATGAGACTTAGGAATTAAACAGACTTCACAAGTCTGAGTAGGCTGCACAAGACTCACAAAGTCTGATCTTTTGTTTACACAATCAGCTACTAATTGTTGCAGAGAGGAGATGCTCGGACCAGCCAAGCTCTCAGAAAATACTCTTGAACCTGTTGAGCTGCCTGAAAGTCATGCAGAAAGCTCTCAGGGATATAACTTTTATGAGTTCTCACCATTGCTGGCATGGCCTTTATGGTGATATGGTTGCCTTAAAATCATTCCTATTCCTGTGAGTAACTTTTACCCATACTCTTGTGAGTAACCCCAGTAAACTCATTAAATCACAAGATGGATTTTGATATCATCAATCTGGTGTGTGGGTGGCTTCTTATCTAGGGAAAGTACGAGGTTGCTCAGTCTTTTTTGGAAACACCGCACAAGGAGACAACAGCAATCACAAAGCTGTGTGAGCCTCAGCACAGCTGGGTCTCATTTTGACTAGCTGGTGCTCAGAAGAACCGAGTCTATGGGATCTACGTAGTGTGCACACAGACTGAGATGCCTTATCATTTCTGATTTCTCACGTGTCTACTGTGAACTCTCAGGCTAGTTATGACTCCCTTCTTATTCATATGGCCCGGCCATGCCAAAGACACATTAGCAATACATAAAGAAATCTTTTAATTGGACAAAGATGAAAGGATCTGCAAGAATACAATGGTTGATGACTCACTATCCGTCAACAGAGGTCACCATTTTGCTGATGATAACTGACTCATTGAACAGAAGCCCAGGTAACACAATAGCTCATTGTGAAGTTCTGAGAGTGTGGGAGGCCATCTTTTCCTTCAGGACCTCTCCATTGTCTTGCCTAGGCCTTGTTCCTTACGTTCCCATTCTTCCATTGTCATCATCCCAGGTTTCACAAGGATGAAAATGACCTTCATGCTGAGAACACTGCCATGACTTCAAGCCACATGTCTTCTCTCCTCATCTCTGCCCCGTAAGAGAGTCCTTTTGTTTTCTTCATAGAACTCACAAAAACGCAGTTATCATATGTAATTGCATTTCAATTGTAGTTTAATAAATAAAGCTTGCCTGAAGATTTGAGAGAAAAACAGCAACACTGGTCAGCCTTAAAAGCAGGCAGTGGTAACAAACACCTTTAATCCCAGTAGCCACATTAGGTGCCATAGAAACCGGGCAGTGTATTCCTTTAATCCCAGGGGTGCATGCCTTTAATCCCAGAACTAGAGAGCATTACAAAATGGGAGCAAACAGTTCTCACACATAGTTTCATTCCAAGATTCCTGGAGGCAGGATCACCATTTCTGACTGAGGTCTAGGTAGGAGCCAATGGCTAGCTGCTTTGCTTTTCAGTTCTTTAGGTTGAACCCCAGTTTCTCTCTCTGAGTTTTTATAAATCATACATCAATCATATTTTTGTATACTTCTTTGTTTTTAGTTTTTCTTCTTATTTTAAAATAAGAATTGAGATCAGAGACCATTTTAGATTAGTTCAGTTGATTCTTCATAATCAGCAAAACCATACTCACACTTCAGAATAAAATTTTCTACAACTATTTCTTCTATCCCTGTTCTTCTCCTTTCTTTCTGTTTTCTACTAGGAATATGATAGTAAATCATATTTATTTTGTTCATTTTACCAAAATCAGTGCTATATCTAACTTATAGTTATACAGTTTTATTTTTGTTGCAGGGTCTCACCTAGCATACATTTTCTTCAAACTCACCATGTAGCTCAGAGAGGTCTTGATGTGATCTTATGCCCCCACCTCCAGAGTTCTGAGATTACAGGTGTGCAGCACCACACTCAGCATGCATTCAGATAAGGCTACACTACATGAATAATTTCTTAACAATTTTGACAAAACACTCTAATAGAAAATCTTGTCTCACTCACATTTCACCCATAAGTCCCAAGCCATAATATACAGGCAAGAAATGATCATTGACAAGTAACAGAATGCAGCAATTCTGGTTTGTATTTCATGTAGACAACTATCAAAGTATTCAAATATAGATTATTCATTAAAGCAATGCATTATGATTGCTCCATAAAAAATAAAGGAATGTCTTGGCATTTGAGGATCTCAGGAAAAATAATGTTTGGAATGAAAGTGCCAGGACTATAAGTTGCAGTGGTACCCTTGCTTTGACAAACTTGATTGCTTAAAAGTTTATTAATCTTAGTATTAATAAAAAATAAAAGTTCTTAGTAATTCAGAGAATAATAAAGCAAAAAATTCTCATAATTACTTCTGTCATGGTAAACTAATTTTAAAGAGCATCAAAGTAAGAATTGATAATTGTAAAGGGTAGGTAAAAATGTAGTTCCATTATTTTAGATTTTTCTCTGGGATTGTTTTAAAAAGAACATAAACAAGGACTATGAGCACAGCAATACATTTGAGACCTTTATAAGGGTTATCTGTTATTTAAAAGAAGATTGCTTGAATTTTTTTCTATGCCTATACTATGTAATTCACAGGACACAGTGAACTCAACCACTCAATCCTGTCCAACAATACAAATCTTGCCGGCTGCCATGTTAGGAAATCAGCCATCTAAATAACCTGGAGACTCTGACAATGGAACAGGCTCCGGGCTTAGAAATTTAGCCATTGCCTCATTGTGAACTTGATCTCCTGACATTTTAATGGATTGAGGTTCTCTTTCTGATGGCTCAGTTTATGCATGGACATAAACTATTTTGAGCACTTCAGAGCTGAGAGCTCAAAGCTGATGTTTAGGTTTGGAGTCAAACTGTCTGTTCTTTGTAGTGAGCAGTATGGTAAAATGGACATCTAAGGAGATTCCATTATGTATGCAATTGCTGTACTCAATAATAGTTATGGCAAAGCAAAGCACAGAAACATTAAAACAATGGGTATTCTGGAGGAAATGACATATTTATATGAACTTCTCTCATCTCTTCAAATCAGCGTGTGTGTGTGTATGTTTCAAGTGTGTTATTACCTGAAGGCATAAAAGCAGTTTCTAAAGAAAATAGAATTTGATGTTAGAAACATTTTAATTCTACTTTCTTGCTAGTGTCTGGAACTGTTTGGCATTAACTTGTATTCCATGTTGCTTTGCTTTAGTAGTTTTTTTTAATATCTGACTGCATTTAATTACCCAAGACATGATCTGCTAAAAGTTACATCTGGAAACCATGCCACTCAGAGTTTGGCCTTTGAAACTTGGGCTTAGGTTGAAGAAATACACCACTAGGTGTAACTGAAAAATCTCTACCTCCCTAATGCTGCGACCCTTAAATCAGTTCCTCATGCTGTGCTGACTCCAATTATAAAATTATTTCATTGTGACTTCATAATTGTAAATTTGCATAAAAGTTCACAATTTTGCTACTGTTATAAATTGTATGGTAAATATCTGACATGTGACCTCAAAGGACTTACTTCCCGCAGCTTGAAAAACATTGCTATAGAGGTTAACCAAACACCATACTATGTGATCCTGGTTTAAGATTTTGTTCTGAACTGCTTAGGTGGGGCTCTTTACCTTTGTCTTGGCATCTAAGCAGATTTATGTGGGCAACTGTGCCCTCATCTCATAAGGACAGATCTTGTCTGTGCACCAATTTTACATGTTCACTATATACCATAGTGTAAAGAACTCAGCATTTGGAGTGTCAAAGTCAGTATGGAATCACCGAAGTGAGGACAGTTTTATTTCAATTTCAGAAATATAACAGAGATTCCCTAGAAATCCTTTCTCTGAGGCTACTACAGTTGTTTGACTTCTTTGTGTTGTAACTGGTAAACACAGTTCATAAAACAAATAGAGGAGATTCTTTTATCCTCTGACCCCTAGTATTGATTCATAATGCAAAAATACTTGGAATTGAGAGAGTGTTAGTGGTAATGGTTTAGCTTTGTGTACTTGCAGTTACATTTACAAACTAATAAGGAAATTATGAATATTTAGAAAGAGGGAAAATTTAATGTGAAATAAGATAATTTTATACTCCCCTACAAAATTATTTCTGATTGCTTAAATTTCAATTAATGACATAAGTGTGCCTTTGTTTTTGGCATTTTAAAAATATTTTTCCCCTAAGGAAATATATCATTTTAGCAGAAACCTCTGCTTTTTCAGTTATTTTTCTTAAATTCAAAGTATTTTGATATGGCCAATCTCATATCCTATCTTATTAAATTGAATGAGCTTAGAAACATGAACAAGGAAAAAAATCTTAACACTTAGTTCCCTTCTGTTATTCGTTTTACAAATTAGTTAAGTTTGATGATTAAAAGACAAAATAATAGGTTTTCTTTGAAAGTTTGGTAAAATTCTACACTAAAACCATCTCCCCCCCCTTTTTTTTGGTTGTGAGATGTTTACAGATGTTTTTATTTTTGTAGGGGTTATAGGTCTATTTCATTATTTATCTAATCTTGATTAATTTGGGTAGGTGGTTTCTGTCTAGAAAATTTTCCATTTCCTTTAGATTTACCAATTTTGTTGAGTATAGGTTTTTGAAGTATCATCTAATGATTTTTTGGATTTCCTTGGTATCTTTGTTAGGTCCCACATTTTGTGTCTGATTTTGTTAACTTGGATATTCTCCCTCTATCTTTTTTGTTAGTTTGGTAAGGGTTTGTCTATCTTATTGATTTTTCTCAAAGAAACAACTCTGTTTCATTAATTCTTTATATTATTCTTTTTGTTTCTATTGTATTGATTTCAGCTCTAAGTTTTATTATTTCCTGGCATCTACTCCACTTGTGTGTGTCTACTTCTTTTGTTCTAGAGCTTTCAGGTGTGTTGTTAAGTAACTGGTATGAGGATTCTCTAAGTTCTTAATGCAGTCATGTAGTGCTAGCTATGAATCTTTCTCTTAGTATTGCCCTCATTGTGTTCCATAAGTTTGTGTATGTTGTGCTTTGATTTTCCTTGAATTCTAGTAAGTTTTTAACTTCTTTACTTCTTCCTTGACCTGCTGGAAATTCAGTAGAGAGTAGTTCAGTTCTCATGAGTTTGTAGGCTTTCAATTGTTTTTGAAATGCAACTTTAATTCATGGTGGTCTGATAGGAAGTAGGGTGTTATTCTAGTTTTCTTATATCTGTTGAGACTGGTTTTGTGACAGAGTATATGGTCAGTTTTGGAGAAGATTCCATAAGGTGCTAAGGAGGTATAATCTGTGTCTTGATGAAATGTTCTGTAGATATCTGTTGGTAAACTTAAGTCATAATATCTATTAGTTCCATTATTTCTCTGTTCAGTTTCTGTCTGAATGACCCGCCAGTAGGTGAGAGATGGGTACAGACCTTTCCAACTATTAATGTGTCTAGTTCAGTGTGTAATTTAAGCTTTCATAATGTTTCTTTTACAAATGTGGGTGGGTCGCTGCATTTTGGGCATTGATGTTCAGAAGTCACCCCAGTGGATTTGCCCTTTGGTAAATATTAAAAGTCCTTCTCCATCTCTTTTGATTAATTTTTGTTTGAAATCCATTCTGCTACATAGTAGCATGGCTGCACCTCTTTTCTTGTTAGGTCCATTTGTTTGGAAAATCTTTTTCCAAACCTTAAATCTGAGGTAATGTCTGTCTTTGATGTTGAGGAGTGTTTCTTACTTTCAGTAGAAGGGACGGATCTCATTTTCTTAGCCATTCTGTTAGCCTGCGTCTTTTTATTGGAATTTGAGTACATTTGTATTAAAAGATATTAATGACCATTGATTGTCAATTCCTGTTATTTTGTTGTTGGTGTTTGTGGTGATAGTGTGTGTGTGTGTTTTCTTTGAATTTTCCTGATGTGAGATTATCTAGTGCATATATTTTCATGGGTGCAGTTAACTTCCTAGGGTTGGAGTTTTGTACCTTCTGTAGGACTGGATGAGTGAAGGGACTAGAACACTCACCAAGTCACAAAGCCTTCTGCTGACAATGTATCCTCCCTGCTAGATTTTCTGATATAAAGATGGCATAGAAACTGTGCGAGTAACCAATGTCTCGCCCAGCTCAAGACCCATACCTTGAGAGGGAACTTACTCCTGAGGGCCAGGACCCAGAAGCAGAATACCCCAGAGACCTGGGATAGAAACAAACACGACAAGCAAAGAAAAAGTCAATGAAATGATTAGTAGTGTTCTGCTGTGCTCGTAGACTGGTGCCTAGCCCAACTGACATCAGAGAGGCTTTACCCAGTAACTGATGGAAACAGATGAGACCCACAGGCAAACATTAGGTATAGCTTGGGGAATTCTGAAAAAGAGGGGGCGGGAATGATTGTATGAGTCAGTGGGGTTAAAGGTATTACAAGAAAGCCTACAGAACCAACTAATCTGAACTCACAGGTACTCACAGAGCCTGACCTTACAACCACGGAGCCTGCAAGGGACTGACCTAGGCCCTTTACAAGTATGTTGCGGTTGTATAACTTAGTCTTCTTATGAGATGCCTAAGAGTAGGGGCAGCCCTGACTCTGTTTGGTCCCCATTTCTTCTACCGGATTGCTTCATCCAGTCTCAATAGAAAAGGAGGTGCATTGTCTCATTGCAACTTGATATACCATGTCTAGCAGATATCTGTGGGAGGCCAGCCTGTATCTGAAGAGCAACAGAGGAGGAGGAATGGATGGGGATGGAGAGGAGGGAGGTGGACTGAGAGAAGAGGAAGGTAGAACTTTGGCTGCGATGTAAAAGCAGAGAAAATAAAAAAACGCAGCAACAAAAACACAAGGTAAGAAATCACATACATACAAGCAACACTAAACTGATTGAGCAGGTTGTTTTTGTATATTGACGTGGCACTTCAACAACTAAGGTTTTAAAAAAAGCCACAGTTTCTAGATGCATGGAAGGAAACAAGGGAAGGGGAAAACTATGTAATTATATTTTAATTAAAAAAGAAAGCAAGTGAATTGTGTGACAGCTATCATTACAACTGCCTCCTAAGAATAATATTACTACTTCTAATAAGCTAGTGAGAAATAAAAATTATTTGAGAATGCTCATTAAGTGACAGTTTATCTTTGTACTTAATATGTTAGTTGGCAGATGTCAGTGGTTCATTGTCTGACACATCAGTTCACAAAGACAATCTGCTGTATAGCAAGTTAATACAGAGTGTATTGTTTATGCTGTTAAACATATCTTTTGAGTATTGCATTGTATAGGCTTATCATTTCTGGAGTATAAATACTTTGATGGCAGTATGTAAAAATACCATAATGTAGAGTGTATAGAGCATATTAATTTAATAAAGCACTTACTGGTGGAAAGCAACTAAAAACTAGTGATCAACAGAAATTACTTTAATATAACATTGTAGAGAATTCATATGTTTAGTCAGGGACAAGAGACAAGATATCCTAATAGTTGTATTTCTATGAAAAATTATACACAGTTGAAATAATTTTCAGAATAGTTTATAAAATTCATCATTAAAGAAAAAGCATTCTTTTTAGATAATGTCTTGCAGATACTTAGGATGGCTTTCTAGAAACTGTATTACAATTCTTTATCCAAGTCTCATTTAAATCTGGAATATATGACTGCAGTGCTATCATTAAAAATACTAGGGTATAATACTAGGGTATTTTTAATTTTAAAATGCCACAATACTAGCACAAAAGTCCTTCTTGGACATATGTAATAAGCTAATGAATTTGTACATAACTTTTATTTTTTATTTTATTTTATTTTTTTTAAGTAATTTTATTAAATTATAAAAGTTTCCATTTACGCCCCTCTTCCCAACACCCTCCCACTCCCCCCCTCCCTCTCCTCCTCCCTCTTTGTCCCTAAGGGCAGTCAGGGTTTCAAGCCCTGTGGGAAGTTCAAGTTCGTCCCCCCTCCCTCCAGGTCCAGGAAGGTGAGTGTCCAGACAGACTGGATCCCCAAAATCCAGTATATGCAGAGGAAACTAGTCCCAGTGTCATTGTCAATGGCTTTTCAGAAAGACATCGGGCCAGCCACATTCAGAGAATCCGGCCACATTCAGAGAATCTGGTTGGATCACGTGGTCGTTCAGTCGCAGTCCAACTGCCCTTGGTAAACTCTCATTAGATCCGACCCCTTGTATCAGTGGGTGATAGCATCCCTCGCAGTCCTTCGTCATTTTCTTCATCCTTCTGCTCCTCATTTGGACCTTGGGGGGTTCAGTCCGGTGCTCCAATGTGGGAATGCAAACTTGTGCAGCAACTGTGGAAATCAGTGTGGCGGTTTCTCAGGAAACTGGGAATCAACCTCCCTCAGGACCCAGCAATTCCACTCTTGGGAATATACCCTAGAGATTCCCTAGCATACTACAAAAGCATTTGTTCAACTATGTTCATAGCAGCACTATTTGTAATAGCCAGAACCTGGAAACAGCCTAGGTGCCCCTCAATAGAAGAATGGTTAAAAAAGGTGTGGAACATATACACATTAGAGTTTTACTCAGCGGTAAAAAATAATGACATCTTGAATTTTGCATGCAAATGGATGGACATAGAAAACGCTTTACTGAGTGAGGTAAGCCAGACCCCAAAAGAGGAACACGGTATGTATTCACTCATAAGTGGATTCTAACCATAATTTAAAGATCTTTGAGCCTATTATTCGTGATCCTAGAGAAGCTAAATAAGAAGACGAACCTGATGAAGATTATTTAGCTATCCGCCAGGAGGTAGGAAATAGTCAAGAGTCCCAGGTAACCTTGGGTGCATGGGGGGGGGGGGTTGTTGGAAAGGGAGAGGGTTAGAGAGAAGGGAGTAGGGGAGGAATGGAGAAAGCTCGGTTGACCGGGATGGGGGGAAGGGAGGAAGGATGAATATGGGATCAGGGAAGAATATATTTCAACTAAGAGAGTCATTTTAGGGTTTATAGGAAACTTGATTATATATGGGATCCCAGGTCCAAGGAGAGATCCCCAGATTGTTCTCTAGACAGAGGAGAGGGTGCCTGAACCGGCCTTGGCCAATAACCATACTGTACATTACTTTTAAATGGAGGGAGTGGTGAAACTAACCTTCTTCTTCTTTCTACCAGGTGGCTTGTTGTGAGATAAGTTCACCCACATTAGCTCATTGAGTTAGATAAAATCAGGGGCTATATCCATATTGGATTCAAGCAGTCAATTGTCTCAAAGTTGAGAAAAATATGATACCATTAGGTGCAGAAAGTTGTGGGATATGGAGAAAAAAATATAAGCGTATACACATAAATTGTATATTTTGACTTTCAAAATTGTGAGTCTTTGCTAATTATTCAAATGCTTTCTGTTCACCTGTAGGCAAATGCTAGAAATGAAACATAATGGAGACAAGCAAATATACACTTGCAATATTGACATAAAATATTGACCGGCTTCACCTTTATTTGTAGTGAGTTTAAATGGGAACATTAAGGAGCAGAAAGCATTCAGATAGTTTCCAAAAATATTCTAAATAATTTAGTTGTTGCAGAAATAATGTTAGCTAGCAGTTGTCAAAGGCTTTTAGAAAGAGTGTCTTCATGATATCTCTGTAAGTGTTAGGATGTTTGTTTTTCCATAATATCTCAGTATGATACCACTGCTATGAGCCTAAGAAGTTTTAGCTATGCAAAGTGTGAAATGCTACTATATGGTTAGGGCAGTTCAAAAAAGAATCATTTGTCTATAATATATTCTTACTAATCTTTTTTTTTCCTCTTGTACTTTTAAAAAAGAAGAAAAGTATTATTTATTTGCCATTAATTCACATACTGTTTGGTAGTAATCAAAATCCAGTGGACCACGTGAACTATATTTTCCCCATGCATTTGTTTTCTTTTGCATGTTTTTGCATGTAAACAATATTTCTTCTCTTTTCACTAGTAGTGTGTTTCAACCTCTAGTTTCAGTTGCCTTAATTATAGTACTTTTCCCCCAGCAATATGTTTGTTTACCCTTTAACATCCTATTTTCTCCCAAGTGTTCCATTATCTTTGGAGAAATGAGTGTGGTTTAGAATGTGTTGTTCCACTTTACACTGAATCAAACCTGTACAACACATGCCATTTCATCTCTCAGTTCCAGCACATTACCTTTGATTTCTGAAGAGACAACAACATCTCACATAACCCTATTGCAGCTTTATTTATCTATAAAATCTTTTATCCTCTGACTCAATACCTTTTGTATTTCCCATTCCATTTTCTACCCTTACTTTCTGGATCATTTTCATATGTTTTTTTTTTAAATCAAGCAGCCTGTTTCTGCAAGGTTAATATCTTATGGACTTCTTTTGTCTTTGATCATTTTCTCCATTCCAGCAGACTTTCATATATACCATTTATAACCTCACATAAAAATTATTTCTTTGCCTTCCCTGAAATCAACAAATGAATACTCTACTATGTTTTCTTCTGGGCCTGGGTCCCATTCATAACCCTGGTTTTCAATGCATTTCTTTTAGCAGAGTCCACATTTATCCTACTGTTTCTGTTTCCTCCTGGGGTACATTTGGCAACTCTTTAAGGACCTTGTATAGGATTTTTGTTTGGGGAGCAACAGATCCAGATTGCAATCAGAATGAGAGCTTTTCAGCTGTTTCATTTTATTTCAAATCCATTTGTCCAGTGACCACAACAAACATTTCAAAATCACTTATAGCTCTTACCCACCACAGAGTAAACAGATCTCAGGAAGGGATAGGATCTCAGGTTCTGGAGTCTCTCCTCTGTTTCCTGCCCTACGAAAGATACTGGAGCAGCTGCAGAAGCAGAGCTTTCCACAGGTTGAATGCGGAACATGCAAATAAATAGTGCTGATTCTATAAGCCAGTGCCGAGAAATTTACACGGGCGTGGTAAAGTAAAAACAGCATTTATGGGGGCTGGAGAGATGGCTCAGTGGTTAAGAGCATTGCCTGCTCTTCCAAAGGTCCTGAGTTCAGTTCCGGGCAACCACATGGTGGCTCACAACCATCTGGAATGAGGTCTGGTGCATTCTTCTGGCCTGCAGACATACACACAGACAGAATATTGTATACATAAATAAATAAATAAATATTAAAAAAAACAACAGCATTTATCCAGAATGCAGACTGATACGTGTTCGTATTCTTCATGGACAAAATGAACTAAGAGGTGGTCCTCAGTTTTTTCTCATTGACAGCAGAGGGTGAATACACACACACACACACACACACACACACACACACACACACACACACGATTTATTAAGATAAATGTTTTCTTGACCATGATCCAGAAATTGTGTTCTAATTGTGTTCTAATTTCACTCCTGAGACTTTATTTCCCCTGAAAAATACTGAGTTATGGTCTTGCCAAAATATATTCTGAATAGTAATATATGTACTCAGAATCCAACCAGTACAATCATTAGTTTTTCTTTCCTTAATGTTAGCTAATACTGCCATTTACCTATGTTGCAAACAGCAAAATAGTGTCTCTCTTAAAGGTTGATGGCATGCAACCAAAGTTTTATATTTTCTATCATATGGTACACATATTTGAGGGACACTGTTTGGTTTTCATGGTTTCTTTTGAAACATTTTCTGAGCCAAAAAAATGTAAGTTTCTTTTATTTACTTGCATGGGCTAGGTCTTCAGTCCAGTGAGTCATTGATTGGTTTCTCCAACAATCTGTGTGCCACTACTGCATTAGCATATCATGCAGCCAGGGCAACAATGTTGCTCAAAAGGTTTTTGGCTGGGTTGGTGTTTATGTTTCTTCTTTGGAAGATTGTAGAATACCTTCCTGTAGTGAACATGCTAACATTTAGGAATGAAAACTCTGTTTTACTTTTTTTTTTTAGCTAATGAGTTGTGTAGGTATTTTCTTCATCACTGAGGTCTTGACATTAATTTGTGAAGAGCAACCTATAGTCTGGGCAACAACCTGGCTTTTTGGGGGGTTACTATGGGCGCCCTTTGGTGAACAGCTCAATTAGATGTAACCCAATTCCAGTAGCAGAAGCTTCATTTGATGCCAAATGATGTCCATTTGGGATCTGTCTCTCCCATTATTTGGTGATTTTATTTAGAACACACATGTGTATATATATATAATGTATATTATGTATATTATATATATGGAAGTTTCTACATCCCTTCAAGTGCTCCTAAATTTTACCTGTCTCTCTCCCTGTAGTACCTCCTTTTCCCCCTCTATCATGTATAATCTTAAATATTAAAAACTCAGAAATGTAATCTAAATGTGTATTTGTAATTCAGTTTTCAAGCGATTACCATATTTGACAAACCTTGGCCTTGTTATATAGAAGCCTCTGAAGCTTTATGTTCCTAAATGCTATTAGTAAGACCTAAGTTCTAAGTACTACAGTTAACCGCTAACACTTGGATGGTGAAAAGTATGATAAATGCAACCAAGAAGGAAGAAAACGTTTGTCTTTAAATATCTTAAAGGAAAGCATTGGTATTAGATTATAAACTTATTCTTATCACTATTCTCCAGAGCAATTTTTGTTGCCATCCTGTCACCAGCTTAGATGCTGTAGAAGTTTGTAAGTGTTCTATTACAACTAACTATTAGTTAGTTAGCATTAACTAGAGAAGATGGAAAAACAGGAAAGCCTGTTTCTTTGCTTGCTCCACAGGGTATTACCAACAGAATCACATCCCAGACATAGCCTAGGATCCTTAATAGTTAAAATGTCTTAACAAGTCCATGCTCTATTTGCATCCTTTCTTCATTTTTAGCATTTTCCTTAAAACATCAAATAATACTAAGTCTACTGACAGAAAAACCCACCAGTGATGTTTCTTTATTGGAATTGTATCACAGATATGAAGACAGAAGACAACTATACCATCCTGGAAAACAGGTTGAATAGTTACTGACAGATTATCACCTTTCCTTTAGATCTGCCGGAAATGTTGAACTTGGGAGTTCTGCACGTCTCTTCTCATAGTTTGACAACATTCTAGGTGGGTTACAAGAAAAAAAAAAAATGTAGTTTCTGAGTGTCAGCCAGACAAAATAAAATGATGATGGATCTCAATACAGGCTACACATGGTTAAATTGTATTTAGTTTTTGGGTGCTTGGAATTGTTTACTGTGGATCTAGGAGTAAGACATGGAAATCTCATAATATAAATTACTACTACTGTTCCTTGCAACTAGCCTTTACCTAGATCCTGATTGTAATAGCTTTTTAACAAACGCAGCCCTATTTTTATCCCTTCATTTTAGCTTAATACCTATTCTCAAATACAGCTCTCAACATCATATCTTCCAGGAACATGAATGGCACACTGCTTTAGTCATCACTTGAGATGGCTGTGGGGGGTCTTGGTTTTCACTTTCCCACAGTTTTGATTTCTTTCTCTCTTGTAGTAAATGACGTAAGAAAGTTTGAATGGAATTTTAATGTCCCATGCTAGCTTTAAAAATAAAAGACTTGATTAATCAATCTACTTTAAGACAATAATATAAGGAAAAATCTCGCATAAGTTTCAAGTTAAACAGGTAATATTTGTATATAAGCAACCACTTTTCTTTGCTTTCAACACTGGAGGTTGATGATATTGCATTTTTGAAGGGCTGGTAAAATTATCATGTTAAATCAACACCACTGTCTTCAGTGAGAATGTATTCTTGTTTATAAAACATCACGGAATGGTAACTATGTTAAATTAACAAGCAGTCAACATTCTGACAGCTTGTATGTAAAATGTACAATATGAAGACAAAATAAGCCAAGACTAGATGAAGCCAAGACTTCAAGCAAGTTCTGAAATGCATACAGGTGTGTCAGTTCCAAACAGACAGCTGTGATGAGTAGGGTACTTTGTGTGAACTTCACATTGCTTAGGACTTGCTAGCTGTTTAAGAGATTCCATATGACACTGCAGAGGGAAAATACTCACCCAAAAGGATGGGAGAATATCAAAGTTTTAAAATACAACCAATAGAACACTCATACTTCATTCCCTCTTATGTGGAAAAACAACAATTGGTCCAGAAAACAACTAGACAGTTTATTTGTCATTTGGAAATTGGTGGTGTGTTAATAAATGAAATTCTTCCAGAACCTAGACTGACAGAGCACAGGTCTGAGGATTTAAAGATGTTAGAATAGTGTTGCAAATAGATTTTCTAGTCTTCCATGTTTTCCAAGTGCTATGTAGTGGAGCTCTTCAATGGCTATAATAAGAGGTATTATTATAATAACAGCACATTCTTATATAAGTCTTTATATCATATCTTTCACTCTCTAGAGAGGATCTTTAAAAACATCAGTCAAATTGTGTGGCTCCTCTGTATTATCAGCTTCACATTATAAGTAGGATAAAGTCCCACACTTTTTCTACGAGCTCTGTAGGAAGGGATGCCTGCCTAGCCTCCAAAGTCTTATTGTTACTTTATTCTTTTTGATCTCCTTCTGCTGCAGACTAAAATTTTTTGGTTGCTCTTTTAAAAGCACTGTGCCATCTTCCTTAGATTCATTATATTGGTTTGGTCAAGTATCTGGGTGTTATTCTGAAAGAATTTGAATGTTCTGAACTTTATCGTGCAGTTTTCTCCTTCAATGTCAATTCTTCAGGGACCCTTCTTTTATCACTACACTAATAAAGTCCTCTATCCCCATGTACTTTCCATCCCAACATCCTGTTTCTTATCCTTTGAATAGAGATTGCTGCCTGAGTACCACATCACGTAACTAGGTGGGTCATTGCTTACTGCCTGCCTTCACTAGAACATGGGCTTCAGCAAAGCTTACCTTCAGCCACATATACATTCCCACCCACATAACTGGCCTTTAACAGTCCTGCATTCATATAGTAAGGGTTCAGTTTATGTTAAATAAACTGAATTCCATGCATAAGCCATTATTAATATATGAAATGTCGTGAGCACTCAGTATTTCTCTCAAGCAATTCTTTTTCCATATTCTTTTTACAGTTCCTAAAGTACCTTGCTAAAGCATAGAACTCTGTAATCAATGTATGGCCATGCTCTTAAGTTACTTGTAATTTTAAATGGATAAAAAACCCAACCAATATAAAAAACTTCAAGTAAGAGGTAGAGTTTTGTCTTATAGTCTAACAATGATTTAACAAAAAAAATGTGTCAATTGGCATGCAATAAAATAGTGAAAACCCTCAGTAAAGTACAAGAAAACACGCCTAAATAAAAAAGAAATATTGGAATTCAGTCATTAATCATGAGATTAATAAATTATCCAATGAAGACACATTTTTTTATTAGAGGAGGAAAAATTCGAAAGAACTGAAAAGTAAGGCAATGAATCAAATACAGTTGGATTAAACAGAACAGTAGCATTAGGCCAGAGAAGTTCTATAGTTTAAGTTAACAACAATGAAATTAGCTGGAGGTAATGGTAAAAAATTCATATTCCAAAATTTTGCCATGGTTTTGAAATACTCTGTATATAAATAGTCACTACTTACAGTTTCATGTCAGTGTAAGATGACATATCACTTTCTTGCGAACTATCTGGTTTAACTATCAAGCTATAGTAATAAATAAAGCTTTCTGTCATTGAATTAATAATACTTCATAATTAGTAAATTAATAAGAAATGAAAAAGAGAAGGACCCAAGTGAAGGAGTAGTGAAGGAAGAGGAGACTGAGAGTCCATTGGAACTCATAAGGTCAGACAGAAGCCATGTGTGAATGCAGCAAGAGGCTTATCTTGAATTATGTTCATTGAGAAAACGGGGGACTACTACATCACTTTCATTGTCTGTACACAGTGTTAGAATAAAGTGGGATAAAGCTAATGTCTGCAAGGGAGAGGAATCTGTCATTTTCTTGACTGCAAAACTGCATCCATGTCTCTAACAGGACATCTTACAATGTAGAACATATGGCAACAAGCGCTGGCATATTGCTGAGAGTAATCTGACTGAGCCGGCAACTTTCACCTCTCGGATGAAAGTAACCATAACTCATGGAGCTGATGTAATTTTGTGATTTAGGAACCAATCTTCATCATACTTGGGCATCCGGATGCTTATGCAAGAGCACTATGCAAATTGTGCAGTGCTGTTTGTTCAGAATCTTTTCAACTTAGACTTGAATTGAATACAGCTTAATGTTGATTTTCTGCTGCCTGTAAGAAATATATTCATATAGGCATACATATAATGAAAAGTTTTTGGAGAGTTTATTGCCATGAAACCTGTTTGTTTTGAGAGGAAATAAACAGAGTATTGATGATGCATTTAATCTATGCACAAAGCATTCTTCCATGGTATGAAAACATTAAGGACTTCCAGTTTATACATAGTAAGGGTAATAGTTGATTTTAAATAGAAGTATAAAATAATGAATTTTTGAGTATAACATTATGCCTGTGATTCTCCCACTTCACTGCAGGGTAGGACTGGTGACAACTTTTCTCCTTTGGCAGCTCACAGAGAATAACCACCTTCGGAAGCTACAAGAGCTGGCCCTCAGCGAGAGGACTTTCAGGTCAGTTCAAGTGTGGCCTCACTAAGTTCTGCAACTGAAGTGTGTGTTGTATTTAGCAATAGGGTCGTGTCTTCAGACTCTCACAGGCATGCAAGGACCTGAGTAATAAGCTCTACAGTTTTGAGAATCACTTGAAATCTCTGACCAGTAATTTAAAGGGAGGTATCCCATGTCTGGTGGTTGGGGAGTGCTTGTTAGATATGGTTCCTTGGATAGGAACACTGTCTCACTGTATGGGGTAATAATAAAACTATATATATTCTCTCTCTCTCTCTCTCTCTCTCTCTCTCTCTCTCTCTCTATCTCTCTCTATCTCTCTCTCCCCCCCCCCCATGTGTGTGTTTAAGTAATCTTATAAAATAAAAGATTTCTCTGTGGCTTTTCCAAACAAGAAGGGTGATCTTTTTCCTCCCTTTCTTTTTCCTCTATGTTATTCTTCTTTAATGTCTCCTCTATTTTCACCTTCCTTCATTCATAAATCCTCTCTGGAGTCTTCCATCCATCCTCTAATGGTCCCTTTACACATTTCTGACTGCTACAGTTACTCTAGGTTATACACACAAACCTGAAGTTTCAGGTGTATGATCCAAAAATAAGAGAAGGTGTGTGCAGCTTTTGTCTTGTTGGCAAAATATCCCCAAAGGTGGAATTTGATACTTCTATATTTGGGTGACTAACACTGAATTAATTGGATCCACAGACCACATAATTAATGGGAACTCAATGCATGAGTAAACCTAGCTAAGCATCCTAGTTGGACAGCTCATAGGACTTGAAGGCGAACCTACTACTTAGATATAATCAAAGTAATATAGTTTTTAAACTATCTCCTAAATGCTCATCAATATAAGTGCAATTCCTGAATCTCATCAGAGACTTCTTTCTTTAGCAGAGACAGTTAGTAGAATAATCCACAAATACAGTGAATAAATGAAATGGAGGAATCAGCTCCACGTGGGACATCTGTAATGCAAATGCTATACATAAATCTCTAGGAACATTTTGAAAGAGGAAGAGCATGAGAACCAGGGAAAACACTGGGTGAAAGCGCCTACTGAACAGGACAGGGGTATTGCTCTCATGAAGTCTCAGTAATAAAGGTACCTACACAGGCACTGCAAAGATCACACAAGCCAACCTGGTAACATGGATGGAGGAAATTTTACAAGGCCCAGTTCAAAGATCATAAGCTATGCCTAGTCAATGGCTGCTGACAGGAAAAAACCAGTTGCTAATGATTGTTGCTGCTTTTTGTCATTCTGGGATGAGACTCTGATAGTCAATTGTCATGTCTAAACAGATATAAAGAAAGGCAACATTAATTTAACTCAATAGATTGTATAATTAAAAATAACTGTAGAAGAAAAAGTTCATTAATTTGAGCTGGGGTATTGGAGGATGTATGGGAAGATTTGGAGTGGATAGGAGATAAAAATCATGCTTCAAACTTAGACAAAGTACTATAGGATTCTAAGAGAGATGAATTAGTCTTTCTCAGAGATGATCCTTTAGTTGATTATCCAATACAGAATGAACAACCCTGAGATCATATACAAGCAAGAAACATTAAGAAAACTGTATGAGTGTAATAATAATCTAAGTGGAAAATGTCATTCACTTGATCAAAATTAGGGGGATGAAGAATTAGGAAGGAATATAGAAGGGGTTGGAGGAAGGGAAGAGATATAATTATGTTTTAATTAAAATAAAATAACCCAAATAAAGAAAAATGGAAATTTAATGCCAAAATACTTAAAAGTGAAAATAGATACTATTAAAATGAACAAGTAAAGGCACATGTGAAAAATAAATATGTTCTCTATTAACCTCCTACTCCCAGTTACA
Organism: Myodes glareolus; assembly: GCF_982192425.1. Classification (NCBI taxonomy): domain Eukaryota; kingdom Metazoa; phylum Chordata; class Mammalia; order Rodentia; family Cricetidae; genus Myodes; species Myodes glareolus. The sequence continues at coordinate 27,136,333 of NC_142033.1, forward strand.
TATCTGAGTAAGATCTACACAATTATTTTAGATAGATAGAGAGAAACTTTTCCATGAAAACATGTATAATTCAATATATAGTGTATACTTTAAAAGGCATGCTAAAACAAGCATGCATACATACATGCATACACACATGAAGATACTACATACACATGCATATATTTAAATATATACAATATATGAATTTATACAATATATGCAAACACACACATATGAATATATATACAATACATGCATGAACATATGTATTTATAAGTAACATATTTGGTATACCCATCTGTAACTTTCACCATTCATGTGTATGTGTACATGAGAACATGAATATGTGTATAGTGGACACACACTTTTGTGATTCAGAAATTTGTTTCTTCAGGCTAGAGAAATGGCACAGCAGGCTCTTTATACGAATGCTAATAGCCTGCGTTAAATTTCAAGAACTCACATAGTGGAAGGAGAGAACAGGTTCCTGCCAGTTCTCCTTTATTTCCACATTTAAGTCATGTATGTGTGTATGTATGCATGTGACTGTGTGTGCGTGTGTTCCCACATGCACGAACACATAAAACTAACAAATGTAAACAAATAATGTTTTTCATAGTGATTATTTATGAAATGCTTTTAGTTGCTGGGATGAGTCTCTGATCCTATTATGTTACTCAAACTTATGGCTGCAAATTGAATCTATAGAGTATTGTAATCACTAGTGCAAACCTATGTCAGTTGTTCAAGGCTGCACTTCATAAATATACCACAGTGTTGGAGTGTCCTGAGCATGTCACTTACAACACTCCACAATTTACAGTTGGCAGTTAGCCAAGTCACACAAACTTTATTGGACTGTCAGTGAAAATTATTCACTTAGATGAATGTAGGGTTAAATGAGTTCTTCCTACATGATGGAAGCTGAGCAAAACATTACACTATGATTTTATTGGGGTCCCATTTCTCATGAAGTAATGTCACTCTGGCTTTAAGTAAAATTAATTTTTTTATTATGGAAAAACATAATTATTATGGTCACAATAAGTTGTAAATTGCCCAATTATAAAGATATATAAGTATTAATGTGATATATTTTTATGTTGTATATTATATACGGGATATTATATAATTATTGTTATTATATATGTATAGATAACTAAATATAATTTATTTATAATTAATTTTCCAGATACATAGTTGGAAGAGTGCTTGTTTTACTCTTTAAAATTCAAAGGAGAGACTATGTAAGTGAAACTAGTTATGCTATTTTTACTATATTATGTTTGTTATGTTATCATATATAATATAGACTAGGCTATGCTATAGGAATTCTAAAAATTTTCAAATTGAGTTCTCCATCTTTTAAATAATAATTCTTGGCATGGTGGATCTTAGAATGATTTTGTGTAGCTATTCATGGTCTATTAACATTAATCAAAGTCTGTTTTAACTACTGACTGCACAGCCAGTGGCTTCTGTAGACTCCCTGTGAAAACATTTTATTTATTTGCACACATCGTGCTAGAAGACATACCTGTGACGTGCATGCATGCTACTATACTGATTTAGTGATTATAACTAGAACTCAATGGCTATGATTTAATAGAAATGAAAGGTGGTTCTTTAAAAAGACAAAGTGTAGAATGTGGATGCTGAGGGACCTGAAAGGATTATGTGTACTTGCACATGTGTGGTGTGATTCTGTGTTGCTCTGAGGTTCTAATGTGGAGCATATGGAGGTAGGATAACAAGAAAAAGGAATATAAATGAGTTAGAGAATGAAGCTAGTGCTTGAGAGAGCGACTTTTTTGCCTTTGTGTGAAGTTGTCTTCCTAATTTTAATTTTTTTGGCTTCTTTACATAATCATTTTATATTTAAAACTGTTTCAATGTGGGGTCCTTAGTCAAGAAAGATGATGTGAGTGACAGATCACTTGAGACAATACACTTTGCGGGAACAGTGGTTAAATTTGTTTTGAAATTCACATTAGAGGGGTTAGTTATTTCTTGGACTCACACGGTGTTAGTAAGTGTTCATTAGGTTAAGGTTAAAATTCAGCATAGAAAGTCACACTTAAGACTTGTCTAATGAGTATTCAGTGTGTTGCTGATTGTGAGTAAATTGTATTGATCCAAGCTTTAAATATAGAAAGAAGAAAGACTGCTGCATTTTAGGGGAATCTTGTCAGCTTACAGTATATGGTATTTATACCAGAAATCAAGTCCTGTATCTCTAATATATGCAAAATGTGATTGTTTCAATTGGCGGACATTGTTCTTATTTTGACTTTTAATATTGTGTAGAAACATTTAATGCTGATTATTATAGACATCATTTTCTAAAGCAACAACCAACTGGAAAGAGAGATCATTCCATGATGAGAAGGTTGAGTCCCTTTTGATTTAAGGAAGAAAGTAACAGATGAATGCATTGCATATTTACTATTTATTGCTTTCTGTAGGCAAGGAAGGTGGACATTCCTTTTGCTAGTGGTCATGCAGTTTTGTATAGAATTGTAATAAACTTTAAAAATTTTTTAGTTTTATGAATATTAAAATATGCATGTCATCAGAAACTGTGATTGTTAAAGGGTGGGGTTTTCATAGTGTATTTATGCTTAGAAGAGGTCAGAAATATCTCAAGCAGAAATTCTGTCAAATATGTCTACTTTCATTCACTGAATTTTTTATCATTTAGTTAATCAATTTATTTACTTTGAAATGAGAGGTCTCATAGTTTTGCAATTTTCTAATCATCTCATGTGATTGGGGTAACGCATAATGTCAGAGCTTGGCATAGTGTGGATAATGTGTGAGTTCCAGTTCATACCCAGGCACTGAAACCTCAAAGAGGCACAAGTCAGGCATCTTGGGCATTCAGACCATGGTAAGCACACAATATGTCTTATGGGTAAAAGAGGAAAATTGTTCTATAAGATGAAACGATGAAATAAGTTACACAGATTGTCAGATTCTCATCAGTCAGTGATACTGATAAAAGAAGAGTGTGCTACCTCATGCACGCTAACACAGGCATAGTTTGCTTACACCTTCTCGCAGCCATTCATTCGCACCTATGAATTCATTTAATACTCTGGAAAGCCTTGCAAGAAAAGAACATCAAGGGTATCTTTCTGTATATAGCATTATGAATAGGAATTTACACCTAGGCACTGTCTCTGGACTCCTTTCTATTTTGGTATATTTTGTTCTTTTCTCTTTTTCAGCCTCCACTCTCAATTTTCATTCCCTCTTATTCCTCCACATCCTCCTTCTCCTTCCTCCCGTCTCCCTCTTCATCCTTTGTGATCTAAAGAAAGATGTGAGCCATAAAACCATAATATCTGGTATTGGTCAAAAGAGTGATATTACATCTGACAAGAGATAATAAAGATACTCTTTGCCAAGAGGGGTTAAGCTCTTATTACATATTTATTTCTAGTGATTTGCTTTCCCTCTATTTAATCTTTATAGGAATGACTTTAGATAGACATCCCCTGGCACTGTGTTAAATAAAAGGTTAATAAAGTTGTGAGCAGAGGGAAAGTAAGTAACTCCAAGTTACAAATCTCTGAAACCAGAAATAATAATCATGCTTTATCTCTTGTGCTAGATTGCTCTCTGATGCATGGATGGGATTTGTGTCTGGTATTCCCTGGTGTTCTTAGATTTTCAGCTTTTTGGCTTTATTTAGAGGTACTCTAGTCAGCCAGAAAGATAACTTATTTTGGAGAGAAAGCGCTCAAGAGTCTTTAAATCCTTATACATCCTGCCTCCCTACCTATACTGAGTTCTTCTACTAATCTGAACCGGAACCTCTGCCTGTCAGTACCTGCTCTTTTGCATTCTGTTCCTACACCAATAGCTCTGTACCTATACCTGTATTCTTAAAATCACCATAATAGGTTGTTTTGTTGTTCTCAGGAGTTTCTGTTTGTTAAGTTTAAAATTTCTGCTTGATTTGTTGTTTTTCCTTTTTTGGAGCAGTGTCTCTCTGTGTGTCTCTTTTATAAGGCGCCAAAACTAAAATTGTGCATCACTATTAACCCCTTTCAGTGAGTTATCAAAGCACAAAATTAAATTCCCTTCCTAATTGAAGGAACCGAACTTTCGAGATGTTAAACCCCAGAATCGTCTATACTGATAACTATGTTGGTGACAGAGGCCAGCCACAAGGTCAGTACCCACAGCTGTGGGTAGCCCTGGTCTACTCCCACTTCGGAGAGCAGCCTAATGCCACACCTGTCAGGCCTTTCAGGACTCCAGTTATGAGAGGCAAGTGAGAAAGAAGGCTCGTGCATCTGGTCTGCTCTCCACGCTGGTTTTCTTCCTTGTCAGTTTTCTCATGTCTTACTTCCGCATATGACCAATCCCACACTCTAGTGACAGCTTTTATTTTTTTAAAGAACAGATGGGAATTCCCTAGTTTTTGCCCCATGCTCTAGGTCCTCCTCTTCCATTACTTTCTGAGAACATTTTTTTCCCCAGAACTCTCACTGAACTTATAAGAGAACCATTCTCAAGAGATTCTGAGGCTTCAAGTGCTGTTGCTCACATTTTAAGCTTGTGCTTTCAGAGCCTCAAGGAATGAAAGCTCTACTTCACAGGGCCGTGCTTCCCCTCAGAGTTTTAACTTCCCTTTCAGAAGAGAGGAAAAGACACCTTTTACCACTTTTGCTTCCAAAGCAAGGCTCCCATTTTTCTCTGGCTCACCCCAATTTCTTTCAACAAGTTGTGGGTAAGTTAATAAGGAACAATCTACTATATAGTTTCACATGATTTTTTTTTTGATAGTTCATGCTTTAGGAAAAATGCAATATTGCACACTTAAGATTTTCATAATTTTCCTTGTGTGTGAGGCTTTGAAACTTGTTCTGTGATCATGCATTTATTCACTCTTCCTTTTGGGTTCATTCACCAAAAGTGAGTGATAAGTCTTACCCAAACTATACAGGATGGCAAAAGTAAAATAAAGTGAAATGAAATGAGAAAAATTTTCATCATGGTCCTTCTTTTTATGCTGCTGTTTAGAACAGGAGATAACACTTAATACAAGATTGGCCAAATTGGTTGTAATGGGCTAGTAAAAAATTTGTCTGCTCTGTGCCTTGTCTTTGGCGTCACATTTATACAAAGCCACATTGTTTCTCCATTTACCATGAGTCCATCATCTGTAAACTACTAACTGCTGTAGGGACTATTCCTCCTCCCTTAACTAATTAGCTTTTCCCTTTATTAAAATAGATTTCTATCTAATGAAATTGATCCATTCTTTTTTTCCTTATACTAAATTTAATTGTCATTTTTATTTATTTATTTATTTATTAAAAATTTCCACCTCCTCCCCACCTCCCTTTTTCCTCCCTCTCCCCACCTCCCCCTCCCTCTCTAGCCTTAAGAGCAGTCAGGGTTTCCTGCCCCATGGGAAGTCCAAGGTCCTCCCCCCTCCATCCAGGTCTATAAAGGTGAGCATCCAAACAAATCAGGCTCGCACAAAGTCAGTCCATGCAGTAGAATCAAAATCCAGTGCCATTGTCCTTGGCTTCTAAGTCAGCCTTCATTGCCAGCCACGTTCAGAGTGTCCATTTTGATCTGGTGATGGATGGAGATAGAGACAGAAACCCACATTGGAGCACTGGACTTAGCTCCCAAGGTCCCAATGAGGAGCAGAAGGAGGAAGACCATGAAGGAAGTCAGGATCATGAGGGGTTCGTCCACCCACTGAGATAGTGGGACTGATCTAATGGGAGCTCACCAAGGCCAGCTGGACTGGGAGTGTTGGAACATGTGATCAAATTGATCCATTCTTGAGGTGGCCTTCCCCAGGGAAGACTACACCAATTGGTTGTCCATTGACTAAGAAAAATAAACAAACTAACTAATTAATTAACAACTAACAAAATAACTAGCTAACTAACTAGCTAGCTAGCTAACTAACTAACTAAAAAACAGTTTCCCAGAGCTAATTGTTAAATCTATCTTTCCTTTTAGAGAGCTACAGAATATTTATATCTTATTCTCTCTTCCTTCTCTCTCTTGCTCTCTTATGTTGTGGAATTTCCTCATTCCTGTAAATCAACATGATACTCAGAAAAAATTCGGGTATATTTTCTTTCCTAGACTTTAAAAAAATATATTTGCTACTGTCTCTCTTTTTTTTTTTGATTCATTTCCAAAATACCTATCACTTTCTAAGGATGTGTCTGTATTCCACAAGTCATTGAGGCTGTCTGCTGCCATTTTTCTTTCTCTTTCCACTACTCTTGAGAATGCAAAGCAAAACTTACAAAACATGTTTTCTTTTAATTGTTTTCTTGTTAGTGAGTGTGAGAATAGAGGAAATACAGAGGACAGAGCATAGATCATTTCTTACTCTCTGTTATGGCTCTCTGCAATGGCTGTCTAGATCTCATGAATCTGAGGAGTGACATAATTAAACTTTGCACTTAAAATTTCCCATTAGAATGCTACTGGGTTGCATTTGACGCCCAAGGGTATGAAAGTCTGATGCTTTTCATCTTCCTTCCTTGGAGCGAAATTTGAATTATTGGAAGTAGAGGTGCATTCTACTTTCTGAATTTCCCATATACATGATACTGACTCCTGGTTTTTCTTGGCGACCAGGAGAAGTGAACGTTCTATTTTCTTATCTGCATTCTTCTCATACTTGTTGTATTTTGTGCTTATTAATACAGCTATGACAGAGACCTGCCATACTGGGAGTATTTCCTGAGTATTTATGATAAACATAGATGAAGTGTTAACACATTTTGCATTTGTTAAAACAATAAAAAGTGTTGCTATACAGCATGAAAGTAGTATGTTTCTGCTTCAGTTTGTGGTAAACGTATTTATTAGTACTTTTACTTATAAATAGATGCTTCTAGTCCTTATTGGAGATATGTCTATGATTACTGAATTAATATTGATCCTGAATTTATATTACAGCTCACTACAATCCTATTCTTTGTCAAATGGAAGACAGTGAGGCATGCCCTCTACATCATTTAATCATGCTGAAATTAATTGCCCTCATTTTAAAGTTCTAGTGTTCTAGTAACAAATTTTCACTTTAGCAAAAGCATTACATACAAGACTTACTCAAAAATCACATGTTAACTAAAAAATAATAGACCCAAGAAAGTTTTGTCCTAAATTGAAATGTAACTAGCCTATTTAATGACTATTCACAACATTTAAAAAGTGGCATTCAAAAATTATAATTTTATGGTTGATTTTATATTTATATTTTTATCTCTTTTCATGTTACTTTTCTTATTACTGACAGCGAGAAATATTCCACCATCATTAACAATTCCCAATGTTCCTTTAACTTTTTTTTAAATATTCATACTTCAAGAGAGAATGGACTCCATATGCTAAATCATTTGAAAACTCTGACAAAACCTGCAAAATTTCATTCTGATTCAAGGAAAAAGACAGCATTAGTGGTTAAGTATGTAAGAATGGTCTTTTAGATGCGGAAAATGGTGCTTTTTATTTTCTACTTAGTAACACAATGACACTTTTTTCTAGTGTGGAAAAAGGAACAGATAGATGCATATGTTAAAGTCAATTTTCTACCAACAATTCCAGATCAAATTATTAGAGAGAAACTTATACTCCAAAAATTTGTGCTGGAAAATGACTTCAGATGACAACGATTTGAAGTGAATGGTTATTCTGTGCCTTCTTTGGAGATAACCATCATTTAGTTTTTCAAATCTGTTGAAGTGACCAGACAGCCTTTAAAAATCTGCTTTATGGGGTTCAACCCTGTAAACTTGTCCTAATCCTTGGTGTTCATTCTTTGCTCACCATTTGACTCAAAGGCTTCTTTTTTTTAACTTTTGTTTTGCAAATATTCAGTTCATTTATCTTTCTTAAAGTTAACTGTTTTTATTTTTGTATTTTGATACATACAAAGTGAGAAGAAAAATATTAAGAAGAAAAAGAATATCATTTTTTGTAGTCCTACATTTTTATCTGTTAATGGGATAAAAAAGAAAATAGCAGTCATCAGTTGAGAATCTTCATGGATAAATATAAGCTATTAAGCGGTGGCTGTGTCTATTTAATATGCAATAATTTCTGTGGGTGGGAATGAAAGTAATGGTTGGTCTTCAACGTGAAAAGATAGCAATGAAATACACAAACAAAAGACTGACACACAAGCAACCAAATGTGAAGCAGTTAATTTCCAGCAGCAGCAGCAAAAAAAAAAAATTATCTGTGGTAGACATAATAATCAGACAGCACCTGACGAATTATACAAAATCATGGAGGAGATAAACAGTAAAATGATTGCCTTATTTTCAGCTAGCCAATTACTTTGGTGCAGCAAAAATTGGCTTTAGTTCAATGGTTCTTCAATAAGGAAATATAAACAAATTATCCAAGCCAGAACAATAGTGGGGTGACCGGGTAGAGGGAGGATGCTGGAGAGCATAAGAGTAGTGGAATTTGCACCATATGCTCTGATTTGGATTCGGGCAGCATTTTGTGTGTCTTTGATAATAAACAGGATTTCTGCTTTTTGTCTTCATGATGTGAGGTTTACATTTGAAGAAAAAAAATGCCAGTTTAAAGAAACAAATGAAGACCTTCTGCTTTTGAATATTTATTTTAATGAGAAGAAAGTCCATTTGGATGAGCAAGGTGAAGAAAAAAGCGAGTTAACACTCCCCTGATGTGCTCTGCGATCACGTCTGTCTTACCCGGCTCTAATTTTCTTTGATTTTAACTCATCTGTATGACCAGACATCTGTGAGTATTTATGCCTTTTTTGGTTATGTGCTGTCCCATTCTGGCTATCCATCAAATCCAGAACAGACTTCCCAGCACTGTTTAGTACCAAATGTGGAGCAGAATGATAACTGATTAGCATTACGTGATAAATGGACATTCTTCAGCTGAAATTGTAAAGCGCAAAACAGCTGAGACAACATATGAGCAGGAAACAGAGCAAGCCTGTCTCCTGGTTCCTGTTCACACAGCTTACTTTTCATTGCTACAGTTCAGACTCTCTATGGTTCAGGCCCTGGGTATTGGATGTAATTATATTGGACATGTGCTAGTGCCCTTTTCTATGCAAATATTTGGGAGAAGACATATTGATGCTACATTCCTAAGGTGTATATTTCTTAGAAGTTAATAGAAAAAAGTAAGGGTCGAGGTTGCTGGCTTGCTTCTTCTCCTAAAATCCCAGACTTGGTTATCTCTGTCCCATGAATACTATGGTAAATCTCATACGCGTCAAATGAGTTTTAAATATTTTTTTCTCTTTTGTGGGCATGTTTGCTTTGTTTGCATCTACGTAAGTGTACCACATCCACCATATACATTGCCTGTTCCCTATTAAGGTCAGATAAGGGTTTAGGATCCCCTGGTACTGATGTTATAGATGCTTGTGGGCACCATATGGGTGCTGAGAACTGAACATAGATCCACTTGCAAGCACAAGTGTTCTTAATCACTGAGTCATATTTCTAGTCTGACTTCATGTCCTGTAGTTCTTGAACTCTAGTTAATACCCCCATGAATCACTGAAATATATTAATATTGAAAAAACAAAAGTCTATAGAGTAAATAAGAAAATGAGTCTCTGTGGCGTCTCATGTAATAACTCCTGGTCCACATGAAGGGCTCTGCTTCTTCATAACAGGAATTAGAAAAGTTTTTTTGAATTTTTACTTCTGTTTAGAGAAAGGAGAAATCCCGTTAAAATCATGTTTTTACATCTAAGTTATGTATATATGTATGTATATGTGCATATAGATGTATGTATTTATACATGCATAACCACATATCTTTTGATGAGCTAAACATCTAATGTTGGTGATATTTAATTGCAGGCTTTTAGAAAACTTTCCTGCGTCACTTTAAAGCGTATATTTACATGGCCCTGGAGGTGCTAGCAAGATCTGACACTGAACGTATGCAGTTAAAAATATAACAGCCACCAAAGTTTGAGCACAGTGTTGAACTGCATCTGTTACAAACGTCTCTATATGTTTACTAAGACGTGTAAGTATATGACAGTTTTAAATCAAGTAGTGGTACATTGCAATAGCTAGTTCATCAATTGATACTTCTCAGTTCTGGTGAAAACGTTCTAATGGTTTTTTTGTTTTAATTTATTTTTTTTTACTTTCACTTTACATTCCATCCACAGTTCTCCCCCAACACCTCCTATCTGCTCCCAAAGGGTAAGGGTTCCCATGGAAGGTCAACAAAGTCTGGCACATTAAGCTGGGGCAGGACCAAGCCTCTCCCCTCTCTATTAAGGTTGAGCCTGGCATCGGCCTGCCGTAGGGAACGGGCTAGATTCCTTTTCTTACTCATTAACTACCCAGATTTAAACAGAGTCACAAGTTAGGGGATGAGTCAACAAATGGAGCTTCCCAGGACAGTGGGAATGAGCTATCCCCTGAGCCTAGGATTGCCCTGTCTCCTTTTGGCACCCACTGTACCAGCAGTGTCTCTCATCACAACCATAGGAACAAAGTTGAGACACTAATTAATTTAAGGACTCCTTCAACACGTCTTTTTGCTTGGAATAGCGAGGTAGTGGAATACATTTTGTTTTTTATAATAATTAAAGGACCTTGAGCCTATAATTAGTGATCCTAGAGAAGCTAAATAAGAAGGAGGTGAGCCCAAAGAAAATCATATAGTTATCCTCCTGGATATGGGAAGTAGACAAGATTACCAGGCAAAAGTTGGGTGCACGGGTGGGGGGGGAGGTGGATGTAAAAGGAGATGGGTAGAGAGAAGGGAGAAGGGGAAGATTCGGGAGAGCTTGGGGGAATGGGATGGGTGGGATGGAGGAAGGGTGGATATGAGAGCAGGGAAGTAAATATCTTAATTAAGGGAGTCATTTTAGGGTTTGCAAGAGACTTGATGCTAGAGGGGTTCCGAGGTCCAAGGAGAGGTCCCCAGATTGTTCCTTGGGAAGCAGAGGAGAGGGTGCCTGAACTGGCCTTGTCCCATAGCCACACTTAAGAATACCTTGCATATCACCATAGAACCTTCATCTGGCGATGCATGGAGATAGAGACAAAGATCCACATGGGAGCACTGGACTGAGCTCCCAAGATCGAAATGAGGAGCAGAAGGAGGGAGAACATGAGCAAGGAAGTCAGGACCACGAGGGGTGCATCCACCCACTGAACCAATGGGACTGATCTAATGGGAGCTCACCAAGGCCAGCTGGACTGGGAGTGATGGAACATGTGATCAAACTGGACTCTCTGAATGTGGCTGGCAATGGTGGCTGGCAATGAAGGCTGACGGAGAAGCCAAGGACAATGGCACTGGGTTTTGATTCTACTGCATGAACTGACTTTGTGGGAGCCTAGTTTGTTTGGATGCTCACCTTCCTAGACCTGGATGGAGGGAGGAGGACCTTGGACTTCCCATGGGACAGGGAACCCTGATTGCTCTTAGGACTAGAGAGGAATGGGGAGGTGGGGAGGGGTAAGGAAAAGGGAGGCGGTGGAAATTTTTAATAAATAAATAAATTAATTAAAAAATAATTTGCATTGAAGAAGGAAAGATTTATGTAAACACTGAAACAATTACCTGGAGATTGTTTACTTTCTTTAACAACAAACAAGAAATAAAACAAACAAAAAACCAAATACCTTACTTTCAACCACTTGATGTCATTTCGATACATTCAGATTCAAAAAATAGTAGTATGTTTGTTTGATAAAATAGAAGTATGTCAAATACCTCACAATTGACAATTTAGTTTATGTTTAAAATTTTGTCTTAATAAAAAACAGTACCTTTTAAATATTATAAGACTGAACAATTAAAAACTCGGGTACACATATGAGCCATTTTTGATGATGAAAACAAGAAACTTTTTAGTATTTTAAAGTTGGATTTATACTTCATGTTTATTTTCACTCAGAAATTAGACAAACTGTAGTTTTCTTTATAATGGTCAATTCTTTAATGTCTAAAATCTGACATTTACGTCAAATAATTAGCATTTCTAATCGTTTTAATTCTTTTTGGCCTCTGGGTGCGTGTCTCCCTGCCATAGACAGGAAGTGAATCTATATGCTTAAGAAAGAATCCTTAATTTCTTTCCTGCTCTGTAAAGCGCAATGCTTGCACATTTGAGAGTGAGAGTTATGACTATATGCCATCTTGTTAAATGCATGGTTTTATAATCATGAACTTGATTTCTTATACAATTTACTTTGTTTTGAGGATGATTTACATTGACTGTTAAAAATATTGCAGCATTCAATTGATGATTTAAACATATGTATGTTTGAAATGACCATTCTAGACAGTTGTGTTATAATTTTTGTTAGTGTTTTCTTAAACGCTCTTGAATTATTATTTAAACTTGATGAATGTTTTAATCAGGTAATTATGTTTCTAAGTTATTGAGGAAAGTATATCTGTTAATACATATAAATTAAGTAAGAAATAATACTTATTTTTGTTTATTATTATTATTGTAGTATTGTTATTATTATTATTATTATTATTGTTATTGTTATTACTTTGGTTTTTCAAGACAGGATTTCTCTGTGTATTTTTGGAGCCGGTCCTGGAACTCACTCTGTGACCAGGCTGGCCTCAAACTCACAGAGATCCACCTGCCTCTACCTTCTGAGTGCTGGGATAAATGTTGTGTGCCATCACTGCCTGGCTTATTTTTTTCTTTTAAGATATCAGTTACCAAAGGATTTTGGGCACTCTTTTTAAACTCACTCTGCAGGCTAGGTACTGGGATTAAAGGCATGAATCACCACCGCCTGGCTTCTATCTTGTTTTCTAAACCCAGTCTTTACCACTACAACACATTTCATGTCCATTTCCAAAGCTGACATACAAATTCATTTCAATATTCTACTGATTATATAATGCAAAGTCAATTGGCTTCATGAGATGACTTATACAAATTGGAAAACCAAACATAGGCTTGTGACCTCTGTAGGGCTGTTATGTGTCATCCAGTAAAACTTGCCTTTAAATCTTTTTCAATGTATTTAATCACTAATACGATATCTCTCTATACTTTGCCTTTTGATGTACATTCTGCTTGATTCTAGAATTTCTATTAATAAGAGAACTCCAGTGTCTTGGATTTATTCAACTTTCAAACCTGCGCTTTAGTGTTACCACATTTTGTGTTTGTCTTTCTTCTGCTCATGATGCAGAATTTTTAAAATAGAAATAAAAGAAGTTTGAGATATGAAAGAAAATGGAAAAGAGAATGTGTGCTCAACCACCCAACAATGCTTTTAAGGAAATGTTTTAAAATGAAATCGTAACATGCCAATGTTAAAATACTGCTTTGATCTTTAGAATGTAAACACATATTACCAAAGTGAATGCGCTTGCCTAGAACGTCAAAAGTTTATACCAATTTTCTAGTTGCAGAATAAATTGTTGATTATTTCATGGAATGATTTCAGTGCCTTCTCATGGGAATTGTGAGTAAAAATACTCCCAGCGGAATGCACGAAATGTTACTCATCTCTCTGCTAATATTATCTATCTTGCAATTCTCTAAACTATGTTCCCATGACATTTGGTAAGATTTCATTCAAACAGCCTCCATTTCTATTTGCAACATCACAGTGGATTTTTTCCTGTCACTTTAGAACTTTTATTTTGCTACAAAAACACTATTAATGCTCAGCATATGGTGTGGTGACAATTTATAATTTTTCTGTGCTCAGTGGGTTTTGCTTCAGCTTCTCTATATAGTTCAAAGTGCAGTGGTTTAACAAGCAGAAATGAACTTCAAAGACAGTGAAAAACACCATTGGAAAACCGCTTTATTTTGTTCTCACCCACTCTACCTGGGGCAGATGAGCTGAGTGGAGTTTCCAAAACATTGTTGTTATGTTGCCTCATTCCTCCTCATTATTTTCTTTTCTTTTATTATTGTCTTTATTGTCTAGTACAGTGCATATTATTTTCCATCTACTTTATCCTCATATAAAAAGGCAGGACATAAACAACAAAGACTTGTCTCATTCTGAACAAGGGCTGTTCTTTAAGAACGTGCAAGGACTAGTGCACATTGCAGATGGATGAAAGAGTAACTCAGTGCATATTTATTTATAGGTACGTATGTGACAAAGTTTATGCCAACATCTTCCTGTGCAATGAAACCTTCCAGATAACATCTCCTTCGTGAAAACGGATTGCTCAAATCTTACTTGATACATGAAACAAGACGGGAATTCAGAGATGCTTGAGGTTCCGAATGTTTCATTTGCTTTTGGCCTACTCCAATTACCTATGACCCTCTTCTACCAACTGACCAATTCTGTGACATTGTTTCTAGAATTTAATTTCCAATTTAAAGTTTTGATACTAATTAAAAATGAAAAAATGGGGGTAAAGAGGAGATAGCATCTAATTGATTAGTCCTTCATTTACATGCAGGTAAAAATTATCTTCTTTATTGGAAGGCTTTTGAATGAATTAGAAATTTCATAAAATCCTTTGGTGAAAACTGTTGAGAATTATGGAGATAATACAGGAAAGCATAAGTGAATTTTAGACATTCATACAGTAAATATACATTGTTTGGCAATGTGGATGTAATGTAAAATGGGGAGAGGTGAGACACGTGATGGGCATAAAGAAAAAGGTACTCCTTTATGGTGAAAGCCAATATCTAAAGTCTTAAGAATTTTACAAAGACCTACGATGTGAAGGCCACAATGTGGCTACCAAATGGACTTCATGTGGCCTGTTCATGTTGACATTTTGGTGCAACATATAGGGCTAAATATTCAGTTGCGAAGAACTGCTCTAAAAAGATACTCCTAAATCATTCCAAGACACTGCCCATTTAAATTGCAGTTGTATATTTTCATCTGTTACCGGATAAGCTACCCTGTGGGACACCCACAGTTCATTGCTGTGTAGGCAGCAATGAAAGAAACAGTGGGACATTGACCTGTGAACAATGTTAAACTTTTAACCTTCACTCCCCCACCATGAAAATGTTTGGCATGATGAGCAAACTTGTGAGAAGTGACCAAACAGTTAAACACCAGTGCCTTATGCATTAATGATGTTTTTGCTGTAAAAACCTTTCCTCTAGTTCATACAGCATACACCTCTACTTTTGGGAAGAACAGTGTACAAAATCTGTGTGCTGAGATTTCAATTTTACTATTATCTGTCTTATTAAAATCGTTCTTGACTAAATATATAATGGAGAGCTCTTGGTGCATTACTGCATCACACGAGTGTAATCATATATGTAGGTTTGTATGTGCTATGATAGCACTTATGCAGAAAAGAATAAATATTAAAGTGGGTATTGAAGTGAAAATGATGTTGCAATGATAGTGTGATAGGGAATGATTGAAAGTTGTTACACATTTATAACCATTTTCTTGAAGTGGAAACTAATCTTGTTATAAGAAGATTTATCTGCAGTCAGGTTGCTTACAACAACGTGTACCTTTGTGAGAAATGGACTACTTGTCCTCTTCGATTTTAATTTCAGGAGGTGTTTGAAAATTAACAGTTACTTGATTTTCAATAACTCTGATTTCGAATCTAGAGTAGTGCTCAGTGTTTTAAGTAGAGTATTGTTGTTGGCACTGTTTTGTTTCAATTTTTGTTCTTTGAGACAGGGTTTCACTATACAGCTCAAGCTGGTTTCAAAATCATATACTTGTCTTCGCTGCCTCGATACTGGGATCAGAGGCAGTGCTACCACAGGCAGCACAGTTCAATAGATTTTTAAATGATGATCCAGAATGTTTTTGAATAAAAAGAGTTGTATAGCCATAACCACTAATTAATTTCAGTATATTTTTTCATAGTTCAAAATGAAAACCACGTACAAGATAACAGCCATTTTCAGTTCTGAGCTTCTAATATAATTTCTAATATAGTTCTTATCGCCAAACTTGTCAATAGATAATATAGCATATAAGTGGACTCAAATAATACATAATCTCATCAGTTCAGGTTTCATACACATTCCTGAAGGATTCATATCTTCATTTCTTTTTAAGTTTTAATAATTCCACTACCTAGTTATACTGCATTTAATTGGCCTGTTCATTAGTTGGTGTACATTGGCACCATTTTTGCTTTTGAATACTATGAATGATACTGCTAGGAAATTTATGTCTGCATTTTAGGCTTACATTTTTAACTACCTTAGTTATGTAGTTGGTATGCCATGTCTGGCATACTTAGCATTTCTTAATGTTCTGGATTTTCAAAAATCTATTTAGACTTTGTTAGTTGATCATTGCCTGAAATGCTTAGACTCAGAAGCTTCATAAGCATTGTGCCAGCATTTAAACTCTCTGTAATTTGGAAGATTTGGGGTTGAAAATATTCAGTCTATTAACCAAGAAGAGAAGCATTTGGATTAGAAATATTCAGTTCTTACACTTGGCACTGGAGTTGCTTGATCACATGACAACCCCATATTTACTTATTTGACACACTGCTAAACTTCCAAAAACCTATAGCATGTTTTTTTTTTCCAGCATTCTCATCAGCAACAGAAGAAGATACCAGCGCCTTTGCCAGCACCAGTTATCAGTTTGTTCCTTGGAATGCAGTCATCCTAGGTGTGTGAATTCTTGTTTTGTTGTGGATTTTATTTTAATTTCCTTAATGATCACTGCTGTGAGTACTTTCTATGAGTTTGCTGGGAATTTGTATATTTTCTTTGATGATATATAAAAATTCAATGATAATGGTGGATAAAAAGGAGATGAGCATGTTTATTCATCTGGAAATTAGAGTTGAATAATTAGAATCAGAGAGGTGCGGGCTTATGAGACAAGACTGGATTCAGTATGGATTCCTACTTTCCCACTTTTCCTTTTGTGACTTTGTACTTAAATCCAAAGACAACGAGCAAATTCAGCATCATGAAATACTGCACTTAGGCTTAGAGTTCCCGCTAATCGTTTTGTAGTGGTGTTGTTTGCATTTATTTCCACAGCCAAGCTGGCATCATTTTACTTATATTAACTACAAAGAAAAGGTTAAACTTTTTTCTTTTTTGCATAGTACTCAGTCTTTAGAACTCTGTTTTTTTTATTTTTTTATTTTTTGTTGTTTGTTTGCTTATTTTGGAGACAGGGTTTCTCTTAACACTCCTGGCTCTCCTGGAACCCACTCTGTAGCCTCTGTAGATCAGGCTGGCCTCAAACTCACAGCAATCTTTCTGACTCTGCCTCCCAAGTACTTTGATTAAAGGTTTGCACCACCATTATCCAGCTAAAACATTATTTATTTTTTTAAAGTTAGTCTTTTCCATTTTGATTATTATCAAACATTTGCTTAAATTTGAAGATTCACCTGTATTCACAATTTATTCCATTGATGTCACTGTGTGTTCCTTTACCATAACGCACTATCTTAATTGCTATGGCTCTGAAACATGTTTTAAAATAATAAAATATGAATCTTCCTACTTCTTTCCCCAATCTCTTGCAATTGTTTTCAATATATTGAGTCCTTTAAATAGCAGTACAAGTGTTGGGAAGCCAGCTTTTCAATGTCAGCAAAAACCCGGCTGCGACGATGACATTTCACTGAATTAAGTAGGTAAAAATGGGAACACTAATGGTTACATTAGTTTCATGGAATGCCTACAAAGTAGCAAATTGAGGTGCTCTAAACCATAGACATTTGTTTATTTTATTTATTTATTTATTTACCACTGTTGGGTCTAGAAGCATGAGATCAGGTGTTGGCAAGACTGGCTCCTTCTCTGGGAGACGAAGAGAAATATGCTTACCCTCCCCCTCACTTAGGTTTATTTTGTTTTGATTTAAAACCAACTTTGAAATTTGTTACAGCTGGAGTTTGCCCTGGGTCTTCATTGCATTCCCTCTGCACCTGCTTCTTTATCTTCGCGCATTATTACTTATTTAAAAGCACTAGATACTGGAGTAGGTACTCACCATCTTAACTGATGCTACAATATCATCTTAACTTATTGCTACAATATTTTTATTTCTATATAAATGGTATGAGGGTTAGAATTTTAGCTACATAGTTTTGAGGTTCAATATTCAAGCCATCAAATTCTTTTGATTGGGTTTATTTTTCTGTTATTTAAATGTAGATGCTTTTCAATTATGTAGTTAGGATTTCTATTGCTGTGAAGAAACACCCCAACCATGACAACTCAGATAAAGAAAAACATTTAATTGGGGCTGGTTTACAGTTCCGAGGTTTGTTCCATTACTATCATGGTGGGAAACATGGTAGTATACAAGCAGATATGGTGCTGGAGAAATTGCTGAGACTTCTACATCTTGATCTGCAGGAAGCAGAAGGAGATTATATAACACACTGAGGGTAACTTGGGTATATGACACCTCAAAGCTTGCCACCATAGTGACACACTTTTTCCAACAAGATGACACCTACTCCAGTAGGGCCACACCTCCTGATAAGGCCACTCCCTATGGACGAATGCACGAGATTATGAGTGGCATATCTACTCAAATCACTGTAAGTATATAAGTGCTATACTTCTTTCATTAATTTTATTTTTATTTTTAACTATTTCAGATGTTATTACAATGTTTTACATATTTAATTTTAAGGATTCTCATTGCTAACATTGAAATACAACTGATTTTTTTATACAGGTCTGTTGTTAAAATATGTAGTTTTAATTTTTTAATTAAATTTTAAAGAAATTTAAAGAATTTTTTTACTTAAGTACTGTATTTACATCATTACCACCCTTCTCTCTTCCCTCTCCAACTTCCCCAGTGTCCTCCTCCATTTATTACAAAACTCATGACCTCATCTTCTCTAATTACTCAACACACACATAGACACACACACACACACACACACACACTAATAGGCACAACCTTCTAGCACATTTATTGTTATTTGGGTGTTTGTGTGTTTAGAACTGATCACGAAATATTTTTCTTTTATTGCTGATTATGTATGGTGTTATCTATGAACAAAGATGCTGATAATTTTTGGTTCAGTATTAAAAATCTTCTACCCCTCCTAAGTTTCCCTGGCAGGAATCCACAATGCAATGTTAAATAGAAGTAGTAACATCAGGCCTCATACTCATGTCCCTGATTGGACAGAGAAAATGTCACGTGTCTTTCTACAAAATATGATGTTCACTATGAGTTTTCTGTAAATTCTTTTTAATCATTCAGGTGAAAACATGTCCCTACATGTGACTATTTTTTTTTGGTTTTTGTTGTTTTTTTTTTTTTTTGGAAAAAGTAGTTGGCTTTCTTCAAATGTCTTTTTTTTCTTCATTTTACTTGAATGATCATACCTCTTTTTTATTTTTATCTTTTTAAACAAACGAATCCAAATTCCCACTCCTTCCCCTCCTCCCACTTCCCTCCCTCTCCCTCCACAGATCCTCCCACCCCACCCCCTCCAATCCTAAAAGTGGCAATGCACCCTGCCCTGTGGAAAGTCCAAGACCCTCCCTACTACACCTAGGTTGAGTAAAGTATATATCCAAAGAGAATAGTATCCCAAGAAGCCAGTACATGCAGTAGAAACAAATTCCAGTATTACTATCAGTGGCCCCTCAGTCTACTCCAACTTTCAACCACATTCAGAGGGACTTGTTTGTTCCCATACTCGTTCACTCTCAGTCCAGTTGGAGTTGGTGAGCTACTATTAGCTGTCTCAGTGAATGAACCCCTTATGGTGATCTTGAATTCCTTGCTCATACTCTCACTCCTTCCATTCTTCAACTGGATCTTGAGAGCTCAGACCAGTGCTCTGATGTGGGTCACTGCCTCTGATTCTATCAGTTGTTGGATGAAGGTTCTATGATGATATTTAAGATAATCATCAGTCTGACTAGAGGATAAGGTCAGTTCAGAAACCCTCTTCTATAATGCCTAGGGTCCCAGTTGGGGTCATCCTTGTGGATTTCTAGTCATTTTTTTTAGAGCCGGGTTTCCTGCTAACTCCATAATGGCTCCCTCAATCAAGATATATCTTTCCTTGCTCTCATATCTGTCCTTCCTCCATCTCATCTATCCCATTCCCTCAAGTTCTCCTTACCTCCCCCTCTCCCTTCCTTCCTTCCCCCTACCCCCATGCTCCCAAATTTTTGTCTGTTTCCAATTTCTAGGTGGGTCTATATATGTTTTTCTTTGGGTTCACCTTATTAGTTAGCTTCTCTAGGATCATGAACTATAGACTCAATGTCCTTTGTTTATGACTAGTATCCACTTTTGAGTGAGTACAAAATTGATCATACCTCTTAAAAACTAGTCCAGTCATAGGGTACAATATGAATACTGACCTTGTTTAGTAAACAATCTATTCTTAGCTGGAGCTTTCCCCATTTGATCATGATATACTATCCTTTTCAATGTTTCATGGATTTTTTTAAAAAATATCTCTGCAACCATATTCACAAGAGGCCTTTGATGGACTCCCTGAGGTAACTCATCAACATTGGCATTTAAAAAGCACATTCCTCTTGGGAAAAAATAGCACTACAGTGTAGTTGGCAAATGTGATCCATGTTCACAGACCCCAAATTTCAACAGAACTCTCCTGTCCTTTGCTAGGCAAGGATAGTTTTCTTTCAGAGGCAGATAGACTTGAAACACTTCAGTGTGATTCATAACTATTAGGATTCTAGTTGTCACATCTGAGCTGCTTAAACCTTTTTTTTTATCATATTTGTTACTTACTTTTCTCTGCTTCTGTTGCCTGTACTTTGAACTGTCTCATTTTCTTCCACTTATAATATTTTCTTATGAAAAGAACAGTGTTGTTTTATATTTTTGGAATAATTTTGTCAAATAATTCCAAACTTCTGAATGCTTAAAACACAGCTTTGGCTGCTGTGGTGTGTTTTGAGAGGAACTCTAGAAAGAAATTTTTAAATTCTCTTCTAATTTGTGAAATTCACACTAATTTCTTGAAAGAAATTCAAATATGCTCAATAAAAAGGAAAAATTATGTCCAATTTTAATGTAATAGCATTTATGCAATAGAGACATAAAAAACCTTAAAATCAAAAAGATATTATCTAATCATTCGGCACCATGTAGATATAGAAGTCCCTCTGTTTTGAAAAGGAAAACTCAACAAAGAGTAATCATACTGCAAGCACATCAACCTATTCTTATTGTTTTATACTCTTATAACTTGTGTACTCAGCCAAAAGATTGCTACAGGACTATTTAAGTTAGGACCAAGAAAGAAACATAGAATTTTAAAAGCAGACAGAAGAAGAGGACCATTATGTTGATTTTATTAACTTTTCATCAACTTTTGCTGTTGTTGTTCTAAGGATGGTGGATTGTAGATGGGGGCAGTAATGACAGAACTATGTCCTTTACGATTGTTACTTATATTCTGAGATATACTCTTCTTATGGCTAGGAGATACGACTCTGCCATACTTAACAAAGCTCTCCTCTATGGACCAAACATTTTTCAGTGTTTTCTGAAAGTATTTACCACCGACAAGTGGATAAATAAAGGTTACAGGTAAATATATTAATGAATAATAGTTTATTCTCACAAAGCACAATGACAGACAATCTTCTCAATCTTACAATTTCAGAAAATGTATTCACATAAATCCTATAGGAGTAACATGTTTAGAGAGCAAGAATAGCTATCTAAAGTCAATGCCAAAGATTGGCTTTTGAGAGTATTTGGCAATAAATCCTGTTTTATTTTCTATGTCTACAATTTATAGATGGAATGTGTAACGGGGGATATAAAAGGAGGAGGGGGCAGCAGAGCAAATGTTTTGTATGCATGTACTTTCATGTGTTTTATAGTTCTCCTGTCACATTTTATATTCCCAGATACTGGTTTTAGTCAATGAATGTCTTTCCTCTGCTCCTTTGTACTTCAGCAAATACTCTCATTAAGTCAGTAATAATATCATTGTTCAACATAACACTTTCACCTCCAGTAATTATATTTCATCTTTGTTACATTTGCCTCTATTCCTGAAATTCATTGCTTCCTTGGCTTCCCACCCTATTCTCTTCTGTCATCATGGGGGAACTTCACTTTAGCCCTTTTGGCTTCATTTTTTCCATGATTTCACAGCCATCCCAGTAAAGATGTTCTTACTTGATCATCTTCTTCCTGGGAGTTCACCTAGCAAAAGTGAAATTGGTAATTCCAACACTGCATTCCACGTCCTGGACTAAACTTCTCTTTGTTGCTCCATATACTTCCATCAGCTTTGTTGGTAGTCTCTACTTGGTGGTAACTGGTCTTGCACATCAAAAATGAAACTCAATATTTTGGAAGAAATATTGCATCTATAATAATAATGTATAGGGAGCATTGCATCATCATTTTGCCTGAAAATGTATCACAACAAATATTTATGTAACAATTACATTTTATTAGATCCTATAGATAACAAAAATAAAATGAATAGAAATGAATAGAAATTACATACTTAGGAAATTAAGTACAATGCCATTCATGTACCATATTTGAGAATACAAATTTTGATATGTGTTATGGTGTGTGTGTGTGTGTGTGTGTGTGTATGTTCTGGAAAAAAGCCATATGTTAACATTCCAAAATAAATTTCTTTGTCTCTCTTTGTTACTTTATTAAATGACACTGCTGTCTAGCTACCCACACAAACTCTTCTCTCAAAAGTTCTGTAAGGCTTCTCTCTACAGATAGTCCCAACTTCATGTTCAGTTAATCATTCTGCTATCTCTCAGACCTGCTCTCTAGTCTTCTACATTGCTATAGTAGAAGTCAAGTTTTCCAGTGACTGCTTTTATGAAGGACAAACAGTAGGGCCGGAAGAAGGATTAAAGCAGAGAAGAGACAACAGAATCTGCCTGGCAACAACTATAACCAACTGTGCTAAAAACCCTTCCTCAGGATGCCTCATTGTCTATATTTAAGATGAAAGGAAAGTTAATGAAAATTTTGTTCACTTAATATTATCTTTTATTAGTCAAAGATTTGTCTGGGCTTTTACATCCTATGTTTATTGGGTATGTATTTGTAGTAGCCAAATGATGCCAAAATAACCAACAGAACCTCAAAATTCGAGGCCCAAGACATTGAACCATTAGATAACACATTAATAAGAACTGGCAAGTCACCAGTTGTTTTATTGTGACATCTAAGTTTAAATCATTTTCATAATGACTTTATATAAATTATATGTGACTTATTATGCAAGTAGGCATCCTCTGATATATAGTTAAGGAAAATATATTAATATATATAATTGCAAAAGTAAATGTATTTCAATTATAATTATGTCAAATTGTTTAATTGTTTCCATTTGAGATTGAGTGTGAACGTTAAAGTAAAAAAAATTGAATCATGTTTTTTTATTTTTTATTTTTTTGATGTCCTGTATAACTTTGGGACCTGTCCTCGAACTAGGTCTTGTTGACCAGGCTGGCTTCGAATTCAGAGATCTGCCTGCCTCTGCCTCCCAAGTGCTGGCATTAAAGGCATGTACTACCACTGCCCAGGGAATTGTGTCGTTTGTAAGATCTTCATAATCTTATGCTGTGTGTCACTAACATGAGTTGACAAAGGTTAATAATAAGTTGGTATATGTTAGTTATATAACCTAGGTATATAGCTCATCTAAGAACTGTAGCTTAATTCAAAATAAAGATATAAAAAGTAATAGATGAGTTTATAATTGAAAACTAGACACAAATGTGAACAAGTAAAGGGACACTATTATTATTTTTTATGTTACTTGTTCTTTGGTCATCACCTTGGTTAAGATATGACAGGAGGAGTAAAAATGCTCTCACCCCTGATGCATCAGTGCACAGGGTTCAGTTTTGGATTTACTGAAGCCTTCTATGAACCGTGGTATCCTCTAATTTTCATATTTACACAGACTTTACTTGAGAATTGTTGAATCATTTCTAAACCAGAATCATGAAGAAAATATTTAATTTTTAATAGTTTGAGAAACAATGTTTAAGTCACAATTAGGAAGAACACTGCAGTAGTTATTATCAGCCCACTGTGGCATTATATAAGTAGAGGAAATGATTTTATGGCTGTAAAGAGAAATCAATTCAATTCATCCTGCATTGCATTCCTTTACTAATCCTTATTATATTAATTTCATAACTTTTCATTACAAAAATGCTGATGCAATATATGCTCTTATAATACACCTGTCAACCTCTCTTATTACAATTTTCTGCCAAGAACCCTCAAATATGTAATTTTCCCTCCCTTCTTTCTCTATTGACAGACTTTTGAATGCAGCAATCATATTGTCATATGCTTTAAAACATAAAGACTACAGTAAACATTTTGTGATTCTTCTTTCAAAGTTTTATATGTATTAATATCTCAATAAACAGTAATTGTCTTTATATAATTTCATCAAACCATAGGTATTATTTCCTTTAAATCAATTATTATTTAAGCCTTATGTGTGTTTTGTATTAAACACTTATTTTTACATTGATAACCAAATAATTCTAATGTCATGTGCCATTGGGCCATCTAAGATCATTCTTCTTGTTTCTTCTTCCCATCACATCATTCCAGGTAACACTTTGATGTGAATCTAGACTATAGTTTAAAGGCAGAACTCAGTATCATAAGCTTTCAGGCATTACATTAATTGACCTAGGCAAATCTGACTTTGTGTTTTCCCCTGTGCATATCTAATTAGGTTTTAGCCAGATGAGTCTCCCCAGAAACATACCATATTTTTCAGTTCCCTTGGTTTCAGTTACCTGCCAATCATGGTGTGAAAACACCAAATGAAAATCTGTACAAGTAAGAAGCTAAAATTTTAAACAATTTTTAATATTAATTTTTGTTTATTTTAGGACAGGATCTTAAACGGTTCATATTGGGTTTCCTGCGCTCCTGCTTCTCCCACATCCCCTGCTTAAATGATACAGAAGTAGAAGGTGCTATTGAACTGTCTTTGGAAACAACTGTACCTTTCTTGTCTTTGGAATATAGCATCTCAGAAAACTCAAGGACCACAAATTTGCTCTGAGTCAGTAGTTTTAGGGTGCTCATCTAGTAGATGTGAAGAATGAAATTCACAGACCACAGAAGGTGAGGTTTAGAGTGACATTTATTATAGATTCATGTTGTGTGGGTGCATGAAAATGAGAGGCGGAATTATGAAAGGAGGAGGAGATGGAGAGAAAGAAAAGGAGGAGAAGGTAGAAGGGAAAAAAGGAGAAAGAGAGGAGCTCCTATATAGTAGGAGGGGGCCCAGGAAAAAGAGAGTCATCACTTTTTGTCTGGAGACTTTTAAATGATTCATGGCAGAAACTGGGGTGACATGATAGGAGGGAAAATCTGATATTCTTTGCTGTCTCAACCAAATATCCAGGTGTCCTTACTCAATTTGAGACATGTAGTGCCCTATAGTCTGTAAACAGAGGTGTTAATTCAGGGAATGACAGACATATAGGAACAGGAGTCTCTTGTGGCATTCATAACTTTTGAGCAAAGACATTCTTAGAATTGCTGTTTCGTATTCCCTGTCTAACCAGTTTCTATCGTTGGTTGTTAAATCAAGTACCAGAATTACAGTATGTACTACAATGTCTAAGTATTAATGTGAGCGTGTGTTTGCACATACATGCACACACACACACACACATACACAACATGCAAACACGCACACACATGTTGTTAATCTCTTACTGGGCATAACTAATTCATGGAGCATATCCTATAGCTACCCACGTAAAAAAGAACAGTAGATTGTGTTGGATTTTGTGCTAACCAGTTTCAGGCATCCTTAGGCATGTGGGATGCGTCCTCTGCAGATAAAATGGCTGTATGTTTTACAAACTCGCCTACACATGGCAATTATGAAACTGTTCTCACACTCACTCTTTCGTATTCTACTTGTGATGCTGGGGTGAGAAAGACAAGGGTGGGTTCTCTTTTGACTGTTCGTTTCTGTTTGCACTGGTCCTGGCAGTAAGAATGTAGAAGGAAGAGCAGAGGGTAGGAGGCTGGCTTGGAATTTCCATTGCTCTCCAGATCTCCTGTGAAGCTGTGAAGATTTTTGGTTATGAATGCTCCACTTATCCCAAAATCAGGCTCACAAGAGGCACTGTCGAATCTCATCCTTTAAATCTGAGCTCTGCAAACTCTCTGCTTACTGACAGCCTGATTATGTCTTATCAGAAATCAGAATCCTGGTTCTATTAGACTCTTTCTTCAAGAACCTAGATGACTATTCTAACCTTGGACTTTTACTTATCTAGCCTTGGGTTATCGTCTTCTTCCTGCAATTTAATAGCTCATGAGACCTCAGCATTTCTGTTTTCCTTTTTAGATTTCTAATTAGATGTTAACCATTAGTCACATTAAAGTCTGTGAGCATAACTTAAGTGGCTTCTATTTTCTTACTGGATTCCAACTTGCAAGAGTGAAACTGAATCACTGGTCAATTAAAGTGCCTCTGAAAAAGAAAAGGCTATATTTCAACTTCTAAAGGAGCCTTTAGAGTGATGGGAGGAATAAGGAAAGTGTCTCTGATGTCAGTCCCAAAGGCACAGATTTCAACTCTTTGGTAAAAACCTTTTTCTCTGTAGTGATCTCATCCTTGCCTCACATTCTCATGGTCTTGAATTGCCTTACTCTTCCTCTCAGAGACATGTGCAGTATACTTCATAATAAAGGAGAGAAACAGTGGTGAAATTATGTGATTTCCAAAGAATTGGTGTGAATCTTGAATTTCTTCTTGATCATTTCCCCTTCTTATGCCCTAGTTATGTGTTATAATAATAGACACAGAGAATTATCAAGCTAAAATATTTCTTAAAGTATTTCATTGACAAAATTGTTTGCAAGTGCTAATGTGTTAAAAAAGAACAGTTTGTATAAGCGGGGGTGAAGGCACAGTGTTAAACCTTTGTTGATTGTATGTGTTCTCCTTTCCACAATTGCAAGATGGATGCTCTCATTGAACAGTTACTGCTATTCAGACAAGCAGTGACATGTATACTTTCACATATATATTCTTCTGTATCACTGATTTCTATTGAAATCTAGTCTCTGAAAATCAGGGTCTTTGCTTTCATTTCTTCTAGTTATACTTGCTCAAAAACCTCTGCATTATCAAATAAATATTACATCAAAAGTATGACATTTATTACTATCAAAACTCAGTGGTGTTAACAAATTTGCAAATAGTTTTGAGGAAATGACTGAATAAATGCATAAGTATTTGGATAAGAATTATAACAAAAATAATAAACTTTAAAATCTTTGTAGAGTAAATATATGCAGTAAATGTTTAAGAAACATTAATTAAATCCCTAAAATATTATTCTGTAAATGGGCAGTGATGGTCCACATTTTTAATCCCAGTACTCGTGAGACAAAAGTAAGGTGAATCTCTGTGAGTTTGAGGCTAACCAAGTCTATAGAGTGAGTTGCCAGACAGCCAGGACTGTACAGAAAAAACATGTGTTGAAAAACAAATATACATATACATTATATACATGTAAAATATATGTAATCAGAATATATATATTCTGATATATATATATATATATATTCTGTTTCCTTTATCTAAATGTAGTAGTCCCTATTCTCCTATCATGTTTGAAGAAACTTGAGACGAAATTGCTGATTTTAAAGACCTCACAATTCCTGCTTTTTCATAATGTTGTTACTTTGCATCTTAATTTTGAGGAAAGCATCTCATTTGTTTTTCCTCCTTAGAAAATAAGACAAGAATTATATAAAGGCAAGTACTTTTCAAAAATTATATGGATGTTTTGCTGTCATGTATATATGTGTACCAATTGAATACCTTGTGCTGGAAAAGGCTAGAAGAAGCCATCTGATCCTCTGGACCTGGAGTTACAGACAGTTATGGCCCTCCATGTGCATCCTGGGAACTGAATATGTGTCCTCTGCATGAGTAGTCAGTGCTCTTAACCAGAGCTACATCTCTCCAGCTCCTCAAATTCTTTTGAAGTGACTTTTGAACATGAATTTTATCTCATTCGTGTTTCTAAGAATCTGGGCGTTGTGTCTGCAGTGGAAGTCAGTGTTTATGAAAGAAGTGCAAAAGCCTCCTGGGGAAATATCTAGAAACATTTTATTTTGGAATTATATTTTACTCTTTTTGCCAGAGAAAGTTATGAATGAAATTCTTATCTACAATGCATAGAAACAGGGAAAATTCTCACAAGAAATTTGATTTATTGAACTATTAACAATTCTGAGCCTGCCTTCAAATCTCCTCTTATAGCATCAGGACTATAGTTGGGTGTAATGCAGATTGCCTCAAACAAGAGTAACTGACCATAGTATCCATCCCTGCCAGAAGTTCAGACACCCCACAGCAGCAGCAGCTACTGGTGTAACTACTATCTTTGCCATCTGAATTCCTTTCTTCCTCCACTCTCCAGAGCCACAGATAGCAGCAAGACTCAGTCGCTGCAGCTGCCTTGGCTCCAACACACAGCTATGCCTTTCTCTGGCTGCTTACTCTGACGATTGGCAGGCAGAAGATGAACAGGCTGCTGAATCAACCCATTAGTGTCAACCTAATCCCCTGTAAGGGAATCTACCAGGGCCAAGACAAGGCACCAGTCCCTATTCCCCTTCCTCATGTGCAGTGCCTCTTACCCAGCACAGTATTGAGTGGTTAAAAGAAGGGATGATAACATTGTGTTTGCCGCCACCTTTTGAAGAAAACCAGAACAATGCCATTGGGAGTTTGATGGTACACAGTAGGGGACTCAGAAAAATGAGTAACTTTATAGTAAAAAGGATAATACTGAAGTCTAGGCATGTATGTATATATTTTGAATTTAGAACCATGCATTTTAAATCATTGCTGTCATTGTACAGTACTAAAAATTTTTAGATGCTATGAACAGTTTTGTCACCATTGTGTATTATTATGCACAAAAGGGAGAGGAGGTGGCAGAAGAGGAGAAACGACAGAGGAGAAATGACCGTGAACTTTTCACGATCCTCCTGACTCTACCTCCAACTACTTTGATTACAGGCATGAGCCACAACAACCAGGGTTTTATCTGGGATTTGGTATCAAACACAGGGCTCTGCAAGAGTTATATAGGCACTCTACAACTTGAACTACATCTCCAGGCCAGAAATTTATTAATAATAGCAGGAGGAGGAAGTTTAGAGCAGCTTTCAGGCTAGCAAGAGAATGTACATGTTTCTTAATATTGAAAGTACATGGAAAGCTGTTGGTAGCTGGGAAATGAGGCTTTGGGAATATTAAGTTGTATTTGAAGTTAATTGTGATGAACTCATGGACAATCTTCAAGGGCCTCTGCAAATGATTTCCTTACTCAAGCCAGACATCATGTGAGCTTGGAAAAGTAACAGCACAAACTATGTGGTAATCTAAAGCAAACCTCACATCGGTGGATTTTGTTTCCATATAACTCCTTGCAAAGTCACCCCTCACACACTTTCTTAGATTTTACAAGCAGCTGCAATATATGGTTTTTATTTCTTTCCATGTGAAACTTTTTTCCCTTAAGAATTTTAATTTTTTGAGAACTTAATCATATTTGCTTAAAATTTCACATCTGGAGTCTTTGTATAGAAAAAGATTTTAATTGGAGAAAGGAGAGAATAGTGGGTATGCCAACATTGTTGTAATAGGAAGTAAGTTAGACCCTGATTTCGACCTCAGAACTCAGAAAATGACTCTGAAGAACAGCCCTAACTGTTGTTCATCTTCCTTTCACCTCCTACCTGCATGAATCCAAGAAGGTATGGGAGAAATATTCATTTTATTGTAGTACACTCTCAATCTGAATGACTTGGGGGTGTTTAAGATGTCCATTAGGTAGAATCTACCTTGAGATCAGTAACACAAACTGAGGTTTTCTCATATCAGGCATGTGGAAGGCAATAAATGGGAAGCAAGCTTTTCTTTTTGACCAGGCTGCCTCTCAAGATGTAGATAGGAGAAGTTGAGCACTGTGTAGAAGATTTTGGTAAAGACTCATTTCCAACGTCACCCATCATTCCTTCTTGTAAAAATGTCATTCTGTCCATCTGGAATTCAGTTTTGTGGTAAGAATTATGCCAAAGTATCTTGGGATTCTGAGCCAAAACAGATTTCATCTCCCTCTGCCTTCGAAGAAACGCCAAACCAAACATGGAGAGTAGTAAAATAATTGGACAGGAGCTTGTATCCTGGCAAGAAGCATAAGATTTCCAAACTCTGCACTTAAACTCATAATTTTTCAAAGGACTCTCTGTTTTTTTCTTGCCCGTGGTTCCCTCCAAAGCTTGTTTTATGTTGAGATAGGGAATAGTACGGGTGTCCTTTTGGTCACTCTCTCAGAGATGTTCAGGAGGAAGGATTCATTTTTGTCAAGGCTGAAATGTTTCGTTGAGAGAATACGACTGAACTGCACATGGCCTCTGCAGTTCTCTTTGGCATTTTCTGGATGCCCTTTGACAGGATAGGCACGCAGGTGAAAACTATCTAAGAACTATCTAAACTATCTAGTTTGCTAAGAACTATCTAAAGTGTCTTTACGAAATGCTCTAACCGATGAAGCTCTGATAATAGGAGTTTAGGCCATACGTAATTGTGACTTAGAATTACAGGGATTGTTCATTCCTTATTTTATTTAAGATTGTTTTAGAGACTTTTCTATGTTGACTGAATCGCGACTTCATTGTACATATTGCTTTGTAAAACGACAATCTGTACTATGATACAATATATTTCCCATTCACTTGGACTTATGAACTGTTTCTAATTTGTAGCTCTAAAGAAAAGAGCAGCAATAAACACATTGCTCTTTGCTTTTTGTATATTTCTTCATTTATATTTGCATAAATAGCTAAGCAGTTGAATTTTTGGGATGTGTGGTGGGTGTTAACCAGTTTTCCAAAGTAGTCTATATTTAATCATTATATACTTCAATAGACTCTTTAGTATTTGAGTGGGCCATTTTGATATGCCATTTTCTTTTGTCTCATTGCCAACATATTTTGAAGGAAATATTAGATTTATTAAAGGTGGTGAAGTTATTTTTAATGTATTCTCAAATGATTATGTGGTTTAGCTGTTGTGTTGTGTGTAAGGAGTGCAGATTAATTGTGTACTGCACTGGGTGAGTCATACAGGTCTCCAGCTTTCATGTCCTTTGCTCACCTTTCCTGCCTTCTCGAGTGCTCTTCACATTTCATGAATATCAAGTTTCATTCTGAATTCTGAGTTTGGTTCTTTTGAAGTACATTTTCTCCTTGTGAAAATACCACATGATTGTAATGCCTTTGTAGAAAGTCTTATTAAATTCTGGAATTAGGAACTATGACATGCATATATAAAATTGTTTTGTTTGACCTCATTTTTGTGCTTTTATTTAAGTTTCAAATAAGTGACTCAATCACTGTGAATTAGTGAGTGAGTTTGAAATATTACATCTGTATGGAGACTTAAGCGAGAAAACAATCGTCTTACAGTCCATGAAAATGGTATGTTCTTTCATGGACTTCCTTTTTCTTAGCAGTTTCTTTTCTGCTTTGTTTTCATGATTTTCCTCTACATAATTTTTCTTTCTTCTCTTTCTTTTCTATATTTCCTCTCTCTCTCTCTCTCTCTCTCTCTCTCTCTCTCTCTCTCTTTGTCTCTCTCTTTCTCTGAGGGCAAGTTCGAGTGTCAGTTCAATATCCAGAAGCAATTATTTCATATATTTTCTCAAAAGTTTTACTTCTTTTAATTGCATGAATGTGAATATCAACCTATTTTTTCGTCATGTTAAGAAATAAAAGTGCAACGGTCATCTCTTCAAAAACAAAAAAATCATTTTATGTTATTATCCATTATAAACACTCCTGGGTCCCTCTTTTGATAACATAAAAGGAGTTGTGATTCCTTTAAGGACCACCATGCCTTTTAAAATTCTTCCTCCCTCAGGGAACTCAACACCACTCCCCTTACCTTTGCAATTTATCCAGTCTTACTAACTGCATTGCTTTTCCTGCTCCTCAAAATTCCAGGAAGTCCTGGAAGGCACTTTGCTCATGTTTTCTGCCTGTAGAAAACTTACACAGTTGTCTGTTTTGCCGAGTCAACCTTTTTCTTTAATTTTACACATTTCTTCTCTTTTTTACTGAGTTTTTCTAACACCGTCAACTAGTATTGTATCACACAATATCAATTTCTAATACCTTACTCTAGTTATTTTTATGACAATAACTTTTCATCAGCTTCTAACAGTTGTTATTTACGTCCTTTGAGTACTTTGACTGTTACTAGCATGACATGTATGTGAGGGCACTATCTACACCCTGGAAATGGTAAGAATTCTGCTCATACTCATTTTAGCATCTCTAGAGTTCATTTCTTTGGAAGTGTATTGGTTTTCTGTGGCAAGTTGAATGATTGCATATAAGAGTGTGTAAGTGCAGTCCTCAATCAACAACTTTTATGAATTAGTCTGTTAATACTGTTCTTTCCTTCTGGCAGATAATCCTTGTCTGTACTTTACTTTTTCCCCACCAAACCAACACTCAAAATAAGCAAAAATTGCCAATCATAATAAATAATTTATTGATTCTTCAAAAATTGATGATTTTTTAATCATTATTTCAGTTTGTCATCAACATACCTTTCAAGGAATATTCTAAATAAGTTCCTTACATTCAAATGTAAGATATGTCTCTGGGACAATCTGAACCAATACATCAAACATAATACAAGGTTCATGAAGTGGGGGATGTTTAACTTTTCAAAATTATTGTTACTATTCTTAAGATTGTATTATTGACTTAGTTGGAGTCTTTTCTGTGGGTTACTGGGAATTTCCCTACTGCTTTTAGTTACATATTAATTAGTTTCATGGACTTGATCAGTGAAAACTTTGCTTAGAAGACCATATTTTCAAAAATAATCTTTGCAATGTGTCCTCTTGTCTTTCAATTTATTTTATGGCATTCTATTTTCAATTATATAGTTAGTTATTAATCTTTTTGTGGTCTCCTGTGTTGACCATACTCAAGTATTAGCTTGGGTATTGTTCTTTTAAATAAACGTTTACTTTTCTAAAAATTTATTTTTTTTATATATGTAAGTAACTATTACCCTAATTCTATTTTTTTTCAAAATATCAACAATAGATTTTTTTTTTAAAGAATGACAAGGAACTATGTTGACAAAAATATTAAAGGATATATCTGCACTTGGAATCATACAATGTAAAACAAAAATATGAGTTAAAAATAATAGGATCCAATAAACAGTTTGATGCATTATGATAAAATGAGCTTGGCAGTCTATACTTTATGGAGTTTTATTACAATGACATGTCCTGTAAAGGAACGTGTAATACTTGTGACCGAGAACTCCTCCACGTCCTTTGTGTTCTAAGCCTTCCACTCTGCGAAGAATGCATTATTAGTACTATTCAAAGGATTGTGAATGGAGATGATGTGACTCAGAACTGGTCTTCTGCAGTCAAAACTATTAATCCAGTTTGTCCTTCTATGGAATTCTAGAGCACTGGATTTTTAAATGCCACAAAAAAGGAGCAAGCCCTTCATCATCCTGGACCTATGTGTGTAGAAGCAGCAGAAATTCTGACTGAAAGATGACCTTTCACTGGGTTTGATCCTCACATATAAATAATAACATTTTTCAAACAGAACTTCTTATTTCCAGTGTGATATAGTTGTAGAGCTGTTGCCAATCATGCTAGAAATCCTAGGCTTAATATAAAAGGATCACACACAAATACAAACACACACGAGTGTGCACTTGCACACACAAGCAAACACACAGTAGCAGCATCCATTATCAAATTTATTCTTGTATAAATTTTAGTTAAAATTCTAAAATGTTAACTTGATTATAATTAAAGTAGTCATTAAAAAGTCTAAACCCTCAAATTTCAAAGACAATTCATTATTATTTCTAACTCTATTCTGCCATCTAATTTTTATTAATGACAAGTTGGTTTTAAGTTACAAAAGAATAATCTCAGAATTTAATGAATAAATACTTCTGATCATTAAAATTTACAGATTTTTCAGTTAGTATTCTAGCTTGTGTTTTCTGTTACCAGTCACTAGTGGTCAAAATTATCAAATTTTTAGCCTAATTATTTTTATTTTATTAGTTATGAATATATTAATTGAATCTCCTAAGGTCAGCATTCAATTATGCTCATTTACATTTCCTTTCCTAAAACTGAGTTCATGCTCCATTTAGCCTATTGTCATTATTTTATAACTAGAATATGTTCCATTATAAGAACCCTATGTCTCTTATACATGTAGTCACATTCCTCTACAAATTAAAATGATGCATGCTTTCTATAGCTTTCAAGATGAAAATTTCATTTCACATTGAATGTAATTAAAATAAAGCTAATACTTAAGCCTTTTGCTATGCCATTCTCATGAAATTTATTCTATTCCTCTTATATTATTGTTCAGAACATATATCAGGTTATTCTATTTCTGGGGTTTATTACAGGTGGTTTTTTAGACTTTACATCTCCTATTCAATAACTGGTTAAAGTCCTTGCTGAAATATCAACTCTCCCAAAAACTATTCTCATTTTTGCTAATGAAAGTCTCAAGGCACATTGCATCTTCTTATATCACATACATTTTTATATATGCACTGTATATACACCTTCCTATGTATGCTTAACTGTAATAGTAAATATGTAACACAGGGACTTACTGGGGAGATTCATCATCATGTAGAAAAGCAACATTAGTATGATGAATTTAAAAAATGGTAGTGCGAAATTTTATACATGCAATTGAACAATATTCTGTGCATCTCATGCAGAACTTAGTTGTTGTTTATTTACTTACTCGGGGGCCCTATTAAGATTCAACTCATTGAATTGTGTCCACTGCATTTTATTAGTTATTAGATAAAATATTCAACTTACCTGCTTTTATTTTCCAACAAGGTAACATTCATACCATTACTGTCTAAACCGAAAATCAATGACAAGCTTTAATTTCCTCCTCAGGAAAGCTTGGATTAAGGAAATACACTTAGAAAAGCAACATAGAATGGGATCAATTAAAAAAAAAGATTGGAGACATTAATGATAAATGCTGCTACACTTTGAGAAGAAAAGGAAAGTATAGAAGATTCTCTAAAGCAGTTGCAATTAAAAATGTTATTAAGAACTCCAAAAAGAACAAGAACAGTAAATGAGTCTTTTAAGAAGCAAAGAAATATGATAAATTGTGGTACTCTAGATAATCACAATTAGCAAAATGGAGAATAATTAACAAAACCAAATGAGAACACACAAAGTGATAAATGAGGTTAGACTTCTTAAAGAACTATTTCATTATCAGCAGTTTCATTTTTTCCCATTTTTTCTCTTAAAAAGAGGAAGAGAATTTTATGAGAAAATTAAAAATTAATATATGCCCTACTACATTTATTGTAATGATGGTCTACCATTGAGACATCCACAGGAATAGAAATTCATAAGTAAATAAATCTAGAGTTCTCACTGAGCCATGATGTCTACACCCTGCCACTAAGATAAATACTTGAGTTCAAAGTCACTAAAAAACCTTGTGTTGCTCCCATTTTCCTTTACCATGAGTAGCTATGTATGGCACAGCACTGGTGATATGTCTGTGTTTTTTAATGTCATGCAGGTTTCATCTCATATAGTTTGTGGTATGTATGATTTACTGTCATTATTCACTAAAGAAAAAATATTGCCATAGAAATAATCTCTAGAAATGTTTAGTGGTATAAACAGTTATTTTTAGAAATCTCAAAAACAGAGTATTTGATGATTGGCTTATGAAACATACTCTAGTTGTGATCATCCTTGTGAGATTCCAGTTAAGACTTCTCGCAATACTGGAGATGTTGCTTGAACTGGCCATCACCTGTAATCAGATTGGTGACTAACTTAATAGTCATAAGAGAGCCTTCATCCAGTAACTGATTGAAACAGATGCACAAATCCAGTCATATACTGGGCAGAGCTCCATCTGGGAGTCCTGCTAAGAGAGGAGCCAGAGGGGTCAAGTTCATGGACCCACAGAGACAGCTGACCTGAGCACAGGAGCTCAGGGATTCTGGATGAACACCTTAATTTCATTGTCTGAGATTTGTGTTGAGTTTAGTTCTTGAAATAATGTAACCTTAAGACCAGTATGCACAAATTTCAAAACTAAGCTTAGTCTTAGTGTTATTTGTGTAGAATTAGAATTAGGTGTACTAAGTTATCATACTCAATTTTTTTTTCTGTTCAGTTGAAGCTAGCACAATATACTCCATGGACTCAATCCTACCTTTTCCTCTAATTGTTTATTGCTTTAAAATAGTTCCCCACTTTCTGAAATTTGTTGACATACAAAAGATACACTTGCCAGAAAATATGTACACATTTCAAAAGTATAAAATTCATTACTTTACTTCTGGTTATATTTTTTTTAATTTCTTTTCCGTTTGATACTGTATCATATCATTTCCCTGTCAGACAAGCCACCATTGTATTAATTTTCTGATGGGACAATCTGAGTACTGTAGTCATCTCTAGTAAAAACAGGTACATCTATATATCTCTGCATTTTGGTTCTTTAACATGCACATATCCTCTCCATTAGGCAAATATCTTTTTAAATACTAGAAATCAAAAATTATTAGACAAGAGAATTTTTATCAAAAAGTTATATTTGGCAGGAAAAGATGGGTAATGATCAAACAGACGAATAGAAAATGTTTACTACAATGTATTTAATATAAAAACAGGATGATATAATAGAAGGAAGCAGTGAGGAAAAGGCCTTATTTAGAATATAGTATATGAAAAAGTTTTCTGAATTTTGAGGATTTAGCATTCCTCAAATGTATGCTATTCCTCAAATGTATGCTACCTAGGGTAGGTCCATACAATTTGAACAGCATTATTATTTGTGAGGAACAGATCAATGTGGCTGGACTGAATTAAGCAAGAGGCAGAACTATGTTAAATACAATTCAATATCAGCAAAAGATGATATGGGCATCTAATTATGCATACTTATTCTATGAGTAATGAGGATGCCTCTAATTAGTTTTATTAAAGGAATACTACAAATTTGACTTTTAGTTTTACAGATTCAGTGATTCTTCTGTTTAAAATGGATTTCAGTAAGGCAAAAGTAGAAGGAGAGAGATCAATTAAAATATACTTGTAGCAATCTGGATCAAAGATGTCTTTGAGAGGAAGAACATGGATGGCATGACCTTAACATCAAGTAAATCAGGTTTGCTGGAACTTAATTTTGGATGAGGGTAAAGGCATATTTTTCTCTAGAAACATTAATTATAATACTACTTTTAGAAAACCAAATAGATGTATCAAAGTGATCATTCCAGTTTGAGTCTGTAAATTAGGGAATGTTGTGGTACAATAGTCTTGTACCCTGTCACTTGTATTGTTTTAATAAAATGCTGATTGGCCATTAGCCAGGTAGGAAGAATAGGCAGGGCAACCAAGCAGGAAGTAGAGTCAGGGTGACAAGAACAGGAGAATTCTGGGAAGAGCAAAGACTCTGTCTGCAGTTGTCACAGAGGAAGTCAGACACAGAAGCAAGATGAGAACACCTCACTGATAAAAGGTACACATGACTAACACAGACCAAACTTATAGACTAATTTCAGATACAAGAGTTAATAAGAAGTCTGAACTAATAGGACAACCAGTTTATAATTAATGTAAGTTGCTGCAAGAGTACCTTCCGCTGCTTCAACCAATAGTCACTGAAGCACGAGCCAACAGTGCTGTGGGAGTGCCTTCCGCTCTGTCAGCCAATAGCCCCTGAAATACCAGCCCACTGGGGCATGGTATATCTCTCTTTAAAAGAAGAGCGGCAAGCCTCTTGGTTCCGGCGCTGGGTTCTGGCTCCTGCTCCAGCGACTAGGCTCCTTTCCTGATGGTTTATGTGCATGTAAGTTTACCCCCCGCAAAATAAATACCCCTTTAAAACATAACTGGTTTGGGATTGATTTGCCATTATTTGGTGCCCAGCATTTGGTTTAAGAACCATCCCACACCCCCCAACTCCCTGGGTCAGCCGCTGGCCTCTGGCTTTGGCTGCCTGCCACAGCTCGGCTTGGCCACCTTGTTTTGGCAGGAGCCCTCCCCCAGCCATAACCTCCACGCCTCCCAGGATACACAGGTTTGGACAGTCTCTGCCGGCCTACTTTGCTCTGTTCTGCACGGATTTTTGAAATTTTTCCTTGCAACGTGAGTCAAAGAGCTCACAGCACAAGCTCCCTTTGAAGTTCCAGCAAGTTGTTTGAAACTCCCCGCCATCCGTCATAACTGATTGGGAACACTGCAAGCAGCTTGACCCTTAATCCCAGCACAGGGACACAGGGCCCAAAGCACTAGACCTCTTTAGCAACAGTGCAGTGGCTGTATCACAACCCTCTGCATCGAGTTGAACAGAGTGGCAGGGTAGGAGAGCCTTTCCGGGTTAGGCCAGGCTGCCTTGTTTATTGGCCACTAAAAGCTCTCTGACCTTTTGTGCTCTGTGCCTGGCCTCTGGATTTTCTCTCTGTGTACATCTGACCTCTCATTTGACTCATTTTCCCCAGTTTTTGAACAAATAACAGAGCAGATTTTAAAACAGGATTTGTTGTGAGGCCTACAATGGTTCCAGTCGTGACTTGGAGACATCCCCATCTGATGGCTGAAAGGTAAAATGGCAGGCTTCTTTTTTAATGTGACTCTAGCTGCATCTTTTGCTGCCACTTTGGTAGAAATCACAAGTGGCCTATATGCCTATGGAGGTACCTCGATTTACTGGTTATTAGGTTTTAGTTTCCTTCTTAATGTTATATCATTGTGGAAATATATGGCATTAATTGATAGGATTAATACTGTGATAGGCAAAATTGACTCCTTATCTAAGGGCACTAAGAAATTACCTGAAAGGATCCAAGCTGTTGAATTTGACTTTGAAAATTTATCACAGAGTTTTGATAAGGTAACGACAGAATATACCTCCAGGATGGCAATTTACATGATATCCAGGGGCAGTTCAAGGAGGAGATACTATCTTTAAAAGGAACCATTAAGACCTTGGAGTCACAAGTGCAGAATGGGGACCAAAAAAATTGATACCTTAGTGAAATCACTAGAAACACATGCAGGTCAGGAGATTCAAGATTTAAGAGAGGCAATGATACAAAGATTTGAAATGACTGAAAAAATTATTGGAACTGATGATCCGGGTGAGAAGACACAAGGGCAGGATACAATGCCTCCACCACCTGTTAGAACTGGCTTACCCAGGGTTTTAGCAACATACCCTGTAATTTATTCTGACAAAGCATCAACTTCTACAGGCTCAAAAGGAGCCAAAGAATCTAGATGGACTCCAGTAGGTATGAATGACCTAAAGGAAATTAAGCAAGCCGTTGTTAATTATGGCTTGCACTCTACATTTGTTAAGAAAATGATAAGGACTTGGGCTTCTAATGTCAGGGCTATCCCCCACGATTTCTCACAGTTAGCTTCAGCGGTCCTCGAAGATGGACCTTCCTTGATGTTTGGAGTTTATTTCAAGGAAGAATCCAAACATATGGAACAGCAAGGAAGAGCAAAAGGTGTAGAGGTTTCACAGGATCAAATTCTTGGTGTAGGAGCTTACGCTGATCCACAGGTCCAAGCTCTTTATGATGATGAAGTATTGTCTCTATGCCACAAGGCAGCTTTAAATGCCTGGGGTAGATTACCAGAGCCAGGAAGAAAGGTAGAGTCATATACTAGGGTTAGGCAGGGACAGGGAGAACCCTATACTGACTTTTTGCAAAGATTAATTAAGGCTCTGAACAGAGGAATAACTGACCCAGAAGCTAGACTACTAATTCTTGAATCACTGGCTTTTGAAAATGCAAACTTAGACTGCAAAAAGATAGTTGGGCCTTTAAGGTCTAGATCAGCACCTATGGATGAATGGATCCAGCATACCATGAATTTTCAGACCTTTAATTACAATGACGAATCTTGGGTAGGAGCAGCGATTTCTAAAGTGATGAGGTGACATCAACCTGCCAAATGTTTTAATTGTGGTAAATTTGGACATCTAAAAAGGGATTGCAGGCACGGTATTTCTAGGAATAACACTTCATCTGGGAATGGCAGGAACAGGAAACCTCGGCCTTCAGGTATATGTAAGAGGTGTGGTAAAGGAAGACATTGGACGAATGAATGCAGATCAACAACAGACAGACAAGGCAACCCGATACCATCGGGAAACTTCCTGAGGGTCCTCTCGCAGGCCCCAAAGCCAAAAGTGGCCCAGTCATTCCCAGTAACCCTGGAGGACATGTCACACTAGGAAAATTAAAAACTTTAGAAGCTTTTGTACAAGATCATAAGGTTCTAAATGATGCGAATTTGAAGGATAAGTCAGAAATTCAATTAGGAAATAAGAAACGTGTATTTTGGCAAACTTCTATAAATGATCAGAGACCAAAGCTGAGAGTACGTATAAATGGAATTGTGATTGTTGGCTTGATAGACACAGGAGCAGATGTGAGTATCATCACTCCAGAATCTTGGCATCCAAATTGGCCCCTTCAAGAGGTAGATGTTCAATTACTAGGAATTGGAACCATATCTCGAGTTAAACAAAGCACGAGATGGGTTTACTGTATTGGGCCAGAGGGTCAAAGAGGAAAGTTAAGGCCATATGTAGCTGATATTGCAATAAATTTATGGGGCCATGACCTGCTACAACAATGGAATACCCAGATTAACATTTCTGCAGTCTCAGGAAGTCATGATTCTGGGAAGGATGTAATAAAGTACTATGCACAGAGGTCACCAGTCATTCAGGCTGTACAAGAACATAAAACAAGTAACAAACCTTGAGAGGTACCTACAGCTCTACCTTTAAAATGGCTAACTGAAAAGCCAATATGGGTTAAACAATGGCCTTTAGCTGAAGATAAATTGCAGGCTTTAGAACAATTGGTGCAGGAGCAATTCGATGCTCAACATATTGGGGAGTCCACTAGCCCTTGGAATTCTCCTGTGCTTGTTGTAAAACAGAAATCTGGAAAATGGAAAATTGTGACAGATCTAAGGGCTGTCAACAAGGTAATTCGACCTATGGGCCCTCTACAGTCTGGACTTCCTCTGCCTTCTCTGTTACCCAAAGGATGGCCTCTTATAGTTATTGACTTGAAGGATTGCTTCTTTACCATACCATTACAAGAAAAGGATAGAGAAAAATTTGCCTTCACTGTGCCTACTTATAATAACTCCCAGCCCACTAGGAAATACCAGTGGACTGTACT
The DNA here is from genome assembly GCF_982192425.1 of Myodes glareolus. NCBI lineage: Eukaryota > Metazoa > Chordata > Mammalia > Rodentia > Cricetidae > Myodes > Myodes glareolus. The sequence goes on from NC_142033.1 coordinate 27,177,595, forward strand.
CCCACAGGGAATGCTCAATAGCCCCAGCCTGTGTCAATACTTTGTAAGTCAGCCATTGAAAATAATATGTAAGCAATTTCCTAAATCTATAATGTACCATTACATGGATGACATTTTGCTATCAGATTCAAACATAGATACTTTAGAAAGAATGTTTGAGGAAGTAAAGATAATTTTGCCTAAATGGGGATTACAAATTGCTCCTGAAAAGATTTAAAGAGGAGATTCTGTTAATTACCTAGGTTACAGAATAGGTTTACAGAAAATTAGGACACAAAAGACACAAATTAGGAGTAACCGGTTGCAGACTCTTAATGATTTTCAGAAATTGTTTCAGAAACAGGAGACATTTCCAGTCTACGACCAGCAGTTGGGATAACACCTGATCTAATAATTCATTTAAACAAAACCTTAGATGGTAACAAAGATTTGAATAGTCCCAGAGAATTAACAGCTGAAGCAGAAAAGGAACTGACCATGGTTGAGGAAAAATTACAGGAGGCACATGTAGATAGGGTGGATCCAAATCTTAGTTGCATTCTAGTCATAGTGCCTTCCAGAATTTCTCCTATGGGAATTTTAATGCAAAGGGAAGATACTATCTTAGAATGGATCTTTTTACCACACAAACCAAGGAAAAATTTGAAAATGTATGTAGAAAAGGTCTCTGAATTAATTATAAAAGGTAAACTGAGACTTCGTCATCTAGCAGTATAGACCCAGCAGAAATTATAGTGCCTTTCACTACTTACTGATGAAATAAAAAAGTTATGGGAAGACAATGAACCATGGCAAAGAGCTTGTGCTAATTTTTCGGGAGAAATTAATAGCAACTATCCAAAAAGTGGTAGCACTAACCTTATAAAGAGAACTTCTTGTATTCTTCCTTGAATTGTACTCCAATAACTGGAGCCCGTAAATTTTATACTGATGCCAATAAATCAGGGAAGGCTGGTTACAAATCAGATGAATTGAGTAAGGTGGAACAAAGCCCTTATACTTCTGTCCAGAAGGCAGAATTATATGCTATTCTTATGGTGCTAAGGGATTTTAAAGAACCTCTTAATATTGTTACAGATTCACAATATGCAGAAAAAGTTATCTTGCATATTGAAACTGCTGAATTTATACCAAATGATACAGAGTTGACTTCATTGTTTATCCAGGTACAAGACATAATTAGGAATAGGCTTTGCCCAATGTACATAACACACATCTGGTCCCATATGGGTCTGCCAGGTCCTCTAGCACAAGGTAATGCAGAAATTGATCAATTATTGATTAGAAGCGTGTTGCAGGCCTCAGAATTTCATAAAAAAATCACATCAATAGCAAAGGTTTAAAGAAAGAGTTTTTCATTACCTGGCAACAAGCTAAGGAGATTGTAAAGAGATGCCCTACTTGCTCTTTATATAACCAAATACCACTACCTGCAGGGACTAACCCGAAGGGTACTCAAAGGAATGAAATCTGGCAGATGGATGTGTTCCACTTTGCAGAATTTGGAAAATTAAAATATGTACATCATACCATTGACACTTATTCAGGCTTTCAGTGGGCAACTGCTTTAAGCTCAGAAAAAGCTGACTCAGTAATCACACATTTATTAGAAGTTATGGCCATTATGGGTATACCTCCACAAATAAAAACAGATTATGGTCCAGCTTATATCTCTAGGAAAATGAAACGGTTTTTTGCTTATTATAATATTAAGCATGTTACAGGTATATCATACAATCCTATAGGCCAAGCAGTCATTGAAAGATCAAATCGAACTATAAAGGATATGTTAAATAAACAGAAAGGGGTGGAAAATGCCCCCAGAAATAGATTACATAATGCCTTATTAACCTTGAATTATCTTAACGCTAATGAGAAGGAAACAACGGCAGAAAGACATTGGCTAATGGAAAAGTCTGCTGAACTAAATCAATGGGTTTATATCAAGGATGTGCTGACCTCTCAATGGAAGCCAGGAGATGTGCTATGTTGGGGAAGGGGTTTTGCTCTTGTTTCCACAAGAGAAGAAAAAATGTGGATACCATCAAAATTAATAAAGATTAGATTTGAAGAGAAGAAACCTCTTGGAAAGGAGAAATGACAGCATCTACAATGATGATGACCATACAGGTGGTAAGAAAAACATAGAATGGGGGCAGGGTTCTGTTCTTGTCTCCACAGGAAAACACTCATCTTTGAAAAATTCAAGGGACCCTGGATGTTTGAATACTGACAGATGGAAAAATACTGACAGATTGGTCCAACTACTCAATAAGGATTATCACGAAAACTGAATAGATTCTGTGAGTATGAAGCTCTGGAATATACTAAATCATATTTCTGAATTTATAGAGCTGGTTTTGGAGTTGGACTCTTGGCTCGGTCCCTCTCTAATTCCAAGCCTGTTGTTAGGAGAAAAACCCAGAGTTTCTGGAGTGTCTGTCTTATGTCAAGAGCCATGATATGAGACAGAAAGAAATATGAGTTTAGAAAACATCTTTGCTTTTCTTCATATCTATCATACTTTTCATTGAATATGTCTATCATACCTTTCATTGAATATATGTTTGCATATGTCTATATAATTAATGTTTAAGTTTTCCACAATGAACAATGAGTTTTTTCTGCACTGACATTTGAAGTTTCCAGGAAAAAGATGGGACCCCCAAAACAACAACTCCACTTGGTTGCTATGACGTCATGATACTGATAGTGCTACTACAAGCCCTGTTTCGGGTATCAGCTGCACAGATGATTCCAACTTGGTTAGCTGAAATGGTGCACATCTTGTACAACATTCTGGCCAGACCTCCACAAAATACTCAGAGACTGTTTGCAATTTTAAAAAGACATTGATCTTGAAATTTAACCATCATTTTACTTTCACAGGATCCTCCAGAAAGAACCTCACCCCCATGACAGCTGGAAGTAATTCTAGAGGACAATGTCCCTTCTCTCAGCAAAGTTTGTCCTCAGGTTTAGGAATAATATTTAGGGATTGATTATAATTAGTATACGGTTGAAAGTTGGGAAAGGAATTTTATAAGTTCAGGGATCTTTTTGGAAAAAAAAGGGGGAAAATTGGATAGATAATGGTATTTGTGAGTTATTGTTTATAGATAATTACATCCGCATAGATTTTTGTATATGAATACAAAGTTAAGTTATATTGAATATTGTATGTATGCATGCTTCTACCTGTTTAAAACATTTTTTATGTATTGATATATATTGTATTGATATATGTATACCATATTGCAGTGTACATTTCTACCTCTGATTAAGATACTCATATATTGTTTAAGTATTGATATTTATTGTTTACATTTGGAGGTCATTGTCCTCATTTATTGCACAGTTGTTTATTCTCTTTGTCTTTAAGTTAGATACATGTTAAGAATTGTAGATCAATACTCATCTATGTCTGTCATATTTATGGTTAGACTAATCAGGTTCTTTAGATACATAGAGATTATATATAAATAGTCTTCAACCTCTTCGAAGAGCTGTAGAAAATGGCATTTAATTTAATCTTAGAGTTCTGTGTAGTGAGACACAATCACTCCTGGCAACATCGACCTATTCCTGAGAGATTGTTGAGCACCAAAGACACTCCACTTGGAGCTTGTCTTCTTGACAAAACTGGCCTCTGGGCAAGGAACTGTCCATACCTCAACTACTGACAAATACACGGTATCCGGAAATGGATAAGCAGAACTGTCAAATCTTACCAAGACAGGGTAAGACGGCTTTGAAAAATCTCTTGCCTGTTAAAATCTGGAAATTGATAAAATCCGGAAGTGAATAAACAGAACTGTTAAATCTTGCCAAAACAGGGTAAGATGGTTTTGAAAAATCTCTTGCCTGTTAAAATAATCTGTCAGTTATTCCTGGCCTTAGTCAAAGTTGGTTGCTTCAACACTGCAAACGGATCTTTGGTGATTGCCCAGGTAGCCAGTTGTCTATGTGATTTGTTGCATGTTTTGGAAGTTCTTTGATTGTACTTCCTAATTACTCAGGTAACATTATTTTCCTTCTCGAATCTTCTATGGGGTTGAAGACTAGATAAATATAGCTACTTTCCTCTCATGATTTGGTCAAGTTATTTCTTATACAAGACTTTAGAAAGTTAGAATAGGATATTTGTACTTATTGTATATAATTTTGTAGGTTTGTACTTACTGTATATAATTTCGTAGTAGGCTTAGAACTCTCTTACTTAAACAAAAGGGGGAGGTGTTGCGGGAGTACCTTCCACTGCTTCAGCCAATAGTTGCTGAAGCACGATCCCACAGTGCTGCAGGAGCGCCTTCCGCTCCGTCAGCCAATAGCCACTGAAATACCAACACACTGGGGCATGGTATATGTCTCTTTAAAAGAAGAGCGGCAAGCCTCTTGGTTCCGGCACTTGGTTCCGGCTCCTGCTCCAGCGACTAGGCTCCTTTCCTGATGGTTTATGTGCATGTAAGTTTATCCCCCAAAATAAATACCCCTTTAAAACATAACTGGTGTGGGATTGATTCGCCATTAGTAAGCCTCTATGTATTTCTTTGGGAGAAATAGCTGTGGGACCGGGTTGGATAGAAATCTCTCTCAACAAGAGAAGACACTAGGACTGAATTTGTGCATTTGGAAACCAAGGGTAAGGCAATGAATTTAAAGTCATAACTACTCTTATTTGTAGAGATAAGGATAGAATTTAGAATACGTAGTTGAGCATATGTCCTGTGGTATAATTGTGCATTTTTTTGGCATAGTGGGTGTTGAGATAGATTGATTCCAATTTTCTGAGAAACCACCACACAGATTTCTAAGGTGATGGTACAGGTGTGCTCTACAGGCAGCAATGGAGTAGTGTCCCCTTACTCCCCATTCACTCCAGCATAAGTTATCATCAGTGTTTTTAATCTTACTCATTCTTATAGGTGTAAGATGGTATCTCAGAGTTGTTATTTGTATTTTTGTGTTTCATTAGTAACATAACAAGTGTGGCATTTTAGTGAAACTGTTTTGACTCTCTGAGCCTGACTTCCTCATCAAAGTTTGTTATACTATTTCAGGTTTTGTTGAGTTATTCTATTTGCCCATTTTAAAAATGTCATTTTTAAATTTGTTTAAAAAATTCATGTTTAAAATTTGCTTACTTTAATTTGTCCACAATTAAAATGAAAATAATTTAGGCATATGTTTTTAAGATGGGTCATAAGATATCACCTAGGGCTGATGATGAGCATCTTGTTGACATGGGATATTCAGCTCCTATTGTTGATTCATTTTATCCTTAATGAAATAAATTTAACTTTCCTAGGCTCTTAATTCTAATTTTTCTAAGAAAATGAATGATTCTTAGGAGTGTGAAGCTTTTATCTTCTGATGTACAGTGTTAAGTCTGTGGAAAGCAAAAATGTGATGTCGGTCTCAAAACATCAGAGTAAAGGCTTTTGAAATTCTTTTTTTTTTTTTAGTAAATTTTATTAAATTATAAAAGTTTCCATTTCCGCCCCCCCTCCCAACACCCTCCCACTCCCCCCACTCCCCCCCTCCTTCCCCTCCGTCCCCCAGGGCAGTCAGGGTTTCCTGCCCTGTGGGAAGCTCCAGCTCCCTCCCCCCGCCCTCCAGGTCCAGGAAGGCGAGCGTCCAAACAGACTGGATCCCCAAAATCCAGCATATGCAGAGGAAACAGGTCCCAGTGTCATAGTCAATGGCTTTTCAGAAAGACCCCGGGCCAGCCACAGTCAGAGAATCCGGCCAAATTCCGAGAATCTGGCTAGATCACATCCTCGTTCAGTCCCAGTCCGACTGGCCCTGGTAAATTCTCATCAGATCCGTTCCCTTGTATCAGTGGGTGATAGCATCCCTCGCAGTACTGATTTCGTCTTTCATGTTCCTCCTCCTTCCGCTCCCCCTCCGGACCTCGGGGGCTCAATCCAGTGCTCCAATGTGGGCCTCCGACTGCATAGCCGTCCTTCGCCAGACGAAGGATCTATGGTGATAAGCAAAATATACATCAGTATGGTCATGGGCCACGGCCGATTCAGGCACCCTCTCCTCTGTCCAGAGAGCAATCTGGGGGATCTCTCCTTGGACCTGGGATCCCATATATAATCAAGTCTCCTGTAAACCCTAAAATGGCTCCCTTAGTTGAAATATATTGTTCCCTGATCCCATATTCATCCTACCTCCCTCACCCCCCATCCCCGGCCACCAAGCTTTCCCCGTTCCTCCCCTACTCCCTTCTCTCTAGCCCTCTCCCCCTCCATCGACCCTCCCACCCCCCCATGCACCCGAGGTTACCTGGGACTCTTGTCTATTTCCTACCTCCTGGTGGATAGCTAAATAATCTTCATCAGGTTCATCTTCTTATTTAGCTTCTCTAGGATCACGAATAATAGGCTCAAAGACCTTTAATTATGGTTAGAATCCACTTATGAGTGAATACATACCGTGTTCCTCTTTTTGGGTCTGGCTTACCTCACTCAGTAAAGCGTTTTCTATTTCCATCCATTTGCATGCAAAATTCAAGATGTCATTGTTTTTAACCACCGAGTAAAACTCTAATGTATATATGTTCCACACCTTTTTTAACCATTCTACTATTGAGGGGCACCTAGGTTGTTTCCAGGTTCTGGCTATTACAAATAGTGCAGCTATGAACATAGTTGAACAAATGCTTTTGTAGTATGTTAGGGAATCTTTAGGGTATATTCCCAAGAGTGGTATTGCTGGGTCCTGAGGGAGGTTGACTCCCAGTTTCCTGAGAAACCGCCACACTGATTTCCACAGTGGCTGCACGAGTTTGCATTCCCACCAACAATGGATGAGTGTTCCCCTCACCCCACATCCTCTCCAGCATAGGCTATCGTTGGTGTTTTTGACTTTAGCTATTCTGACAGGTGTAAGATGGTATCTCAAAGTGGTTTTGATTTGCATTTCCCTGATCGCTAAGGAGGTTGAGCATGACCTTAAGTGTCTTCTGGCCATTCGAAGTTCATCTGTTGTGAATTCTCTGTTAAGTTCAGTACCCCATTTTTTAATTGGGTTAATTAGAGTTTTAGTGCCTAGTTTCTTGAGTTCTTTGTATATTTTGGAGATCAGACCTTTGTCTGATGAGGGGTTGGTGAAGATCTTCTCCCAGTCAGAAGGCAGCCTTTTTGTCCTACTGACAGTGTCCTTTGCTTTACAGAAGCTTCCCAGTTTCAGTAGATCCCATTTATTCATTGTTTCTCTTATTGTCTGTGCTGCTGGGGTCCTACTTAGGAAGAGGCCTCCTGTGCCTAAATCTTGTAGACTACTTCCCACTTTCTCTTCTATCAGGTTCAAAGTGGACGGATTAATGTTGATGTCTTTAATCCATTTGGACTTGATTTTTGTGCATGGTGATAGATATGGATCTACTTTCATTTTTTTACAGGTTGACATCCAGTTATGCCAGCACCATTTGTTAAAGATGCTTTCCTTCTTCCATTGTATACCTTTAGCTCCCTTGTCAAAAATTATAGACAATATAGCTCATAGATTTGTGGGTTAATATCCGGGTCGTCTATTCGATTCCAAAGGTCGATTTCTCTGTTCTTATGCCAATGCCAAGCTGTTTTCAATACTGTAGCTCTGTAATAGAGTTTGAAGTCAGGGATGGTAATGCTTCCAGAAGTTCCTTTATTATATAAGATTGTTTTGGCTATCCTGGGTTTTTTGTTTTGCCATATAAACTTGATTATTGTTCTCTCAAGGTCTGTGAAGAAGTTTGATGGGGTTTTGATGGGGATTGCATTGAATCTATAGATTGCTTTTGGTAGAATTGCCATTTTTACTATGTTGATCCTCCCAATCCAAGAACAAGGGAGATCTTTCCATTTTCTGGTATCCTCCTCAATTTCTTTCTTCAAAGCCTTAAAGTTCTTGTCAAATAGGTCTTTCACTTCCTTGGTTAGAATAACCCCAAGATATTTTATGCTATTTGTGGCTATCATGAAAGGTGATGTTTCTCTGATTTCCCTCTCTGCTTCTTTATCCTTTGTGTATAGGAGGGCCACTGATTTTTTGGAGTTGATCTTGTATCCTGCCATGTTACTAAAGGTGTAACATGTAGGAGCTGTAACATGTAAAGGTGTAACATGTAGGAACTTTATCAGCTGTAGGAGTTCTTGGGTAGAGTTTTTGGGGTCACTTATGTACACTATCGTATCGTCAGCAAATAACGAAAGTTTAACTTCATCCTTTCCATTTTGAATCCACTTGATCTCCTTATGTTGTCTTATTGCTATTGCTAGAACTTCAAGCACTATATTGAAGAGGTATGGAGAGAGTGGACAGCCTTGTCGCGTTCCTGATTTTAGTGGAAAGGCTTTGAGTTTCTCTCCATTCAATTTGATGTTAGCGGTCGGCTTGCTGTATATTGCTTTTATTATATTTAGGTATGATCCTTGTATCCCCAGTCTCTCCAACACCTTTATCATAAATGGGTGTTGAATTTTGTCAAATGCTTTTTCAGCATCCAATGAAATGATCATATGGTTTTTTTCTTCAGTTGATTTATATGATGGATTACATTGATAGATTTGCGTATGTTGAACCAGCCCTGCATCTCTGGGATGAAGCCTACTTGATCATAATGGATAATTTTTCTAATGTGTTCCTGGATTCGGTTTGCCAGGATTTTATTGAGAATTTTCGCGTCGATGTTCATGAGTGAGATTGGCCTGTAATTCTCTTTCCTGGTTGTGTCTTTATGTGGTTTTGGTATTAAGGTAACTGTAGCTTCATAAAAGGAGTTAGGCAATGACTCTTCTGTTTCTATATTATGGAATACATTAAGGAGTATAGGAATTAGCTCTTCCTGGAAGTTCTGGTAGAATTCTGCATTGAAACCCTCTGGTCCTGGGCTTTTTTTGGCAGGGAGATTTCTGATAACAGCTTCTAATTCTTCACAACTAACAGGTCTATTTAGATTGTTCACCTGTTCTTGGTTCAACTTTGGTATATGGTACTTATCTAAAAAAAATGTCCATTTCTTTTACATTTTCCAACTTTGTGGCATATAAACTTTCGTAGTAAGATCTAATGATTCTCTGAATTTCCTCTGTGTCTGTGGTTATATCCCCCTTTTCATTTCTGATCCTATTAATTTGCATGTGCTCTCTCTGCTGTTTGATTAGTTTGGATAGGGGTTTGTCAATCTTGTTGATTTTCTCCAAGAACCAGCTTTTTGATTCATTGATTCTTTGGATTGTTTTCTCTGTTTCTATTTTGTTGATTTCAGCCCTCAGTTTGATTATTTCCAGTCTTCTAGACCTCCTGGGTTAATCAGCTTCTTTTTTTTCTAGAGTTTTCAATTGTGCTGTTAGGTCTCCAATGTGTGCTTTCTCTGTTTTCTTTAGTTGGGCACCTATTGCTATGAACTTTCCTCTTAGCACTGCTTTCATAGTGTCCCATAGGTTTGAGTATGTTGTGTCTTTGTTTTCATTAAATTCAAGGAAGACTTTAATTTCTTTCTTAATTTCGTCCCTGACCCAGGGGTGATTTAGTAGTTGACTGTTCAACTTCCATGAGTTTGTTGACTTCCTGGGGGAAGCATTGTTGTTGAATTCTAATTTTAGTCCATGGTGATCTGACAAGACACAGGTGGTTACTAATATTTTTTTTATATCTGTGGGAGTTTGCTTTGTTACCAAGTATGTGGTCAATCTTCGAGAAGGTTCCATGAACTGCAGAGAAGAAGGTATATTCTTTCCTATTTGGGTGGAGTGTTCTATAGATGTCTGTTAAGTCCATTTGATTCAATACCTCCAATAGGTCTCTCAATTCTCTGTTTGGTTTCTGTCTGATTGACCTGTCCATTGGTGAGAGAGGAGTGTTGAAGTCTCCTACTATTAGCGTGTGTGGTTTGATGACTGCCTTGAGTTCTAGAAGAGTTTCTTTTACATATGTGGGTGCCTTTACATTAGGGGCATAGATATTCAGGATTGAGACTTCTTCCTGATGAGTTGTTCCTGTTATGAGTATGAAATGTCCATCTCCATTTCTTCTGATTGATCTTAGTTTGAAGTCGATTTTGTTAGATATTAGAATGGCCACACCTGCTTGTTTCTTAGGTCCATTTGCTTGGAAAACCTTTTCCCAACCCTTTACTCTGAGTAGGTGTCTGTCTTTGTGGTTGAGGTGTGTTTCTTGTAAACAGCAGAATGTTGGATCCTGTTTTTGTAACCAATCTCTAAGTCTGTGCCTCTTTATAGGTGAATTGAGTCCATTAATATTAAGAGATATTAATGACCATTGGTTGTTGACTCCAGTCATTTTTTGGGGGGGGGTAATAGAGTGTATGTGTTTTCCCTCTTTGAATTGTGCTAGTGAAGGGTCGCTAGATGTCTGAATTATTGTAGTCAGTGTTGGCAATGTTGGATTCCTTGGGATGTAATTTTCCTTCTAGTATTCTCTGTAAGGCTGGATTAGTAGTTACGTATTGTTTAAATTTGTTTTTATCCTGGAATATTTTGTTTTCTCTCTTGATAGTGAACGAAAGCTTGGCTGGGTAAAGTAGTCTGGGCTTGCATCCATGGTCCCTTAATTTCTGCAGTACCTCTATCCAGGACCTTCTGGCTTTCATGGTTTCTATAGAGAAGTCTGGTGTAAGTCTGATAGGTTTACCTCTATAGGTTACTTGACCTTTTTCCTTTGCAGCTCTTAATATCCTTTCTTTAATCTGGCTGCTTTGTGTTTTGATTATTATATGGTGAGGGGATTTTTTTTTTCTGATCCAATCTATTCGGTGTTGTGTATGCTTCTTGCACCTTCATAGGAATATCCCTCTTTAGGATGGGAAAGTTTTCTTCTATAATTTTGTTGAATATATCTTCTGGACCTTTGATCTGCAATTCTTCTCCTTCTTCTACTCCTATTATTCTTAGATTTGGTTTTTTTTATTATGTCCCATATTTCCTGAATGTTTTGTGATGAGAATTTGTTGGATTTGCTCTTTTCTTTGTCAGGGAGTTTATTTTCTCTATGGTGTCTTCATAATCTGAGATTCGTTCTTCTATCTCTTGTATTCTATTGGTTAAGCTTGATTCTGTAGTCTCCGTTCGTTTACCTATTTTTTCCATATCCAGCCGGCCCTCGGATTGTGTTTTCCTCACTGCCTCCATTTCAGTTTTCAATTCTTGAACTGATTCCATTACCTGTTTGATTGCTTTTTCTTGGTTTCCCAGGGTATCATTTACGAATTTACTCATTTCTTCAACCTTTTTGCTATATTTGTCTTCCATTTCTTTACTCATTTCTTCCATCTTTTTGTTATATTTGTCTTCTATTTCTTTAAGTGAGTTATTCATACCCTGTTTAAGAGACTCTATTGCTTTCATAATGACACTGTTTTCCACTTCTTCCGGAATAGGGCGTTCAAGTCCTTCTGTCGTAAGATCGCTGGGATCTGGTGTTTTCATGTTGTTTTTCAGATTGTTGGAGGAATTCTTGCCTTGGCGCCTGCCCATCTCTTCCTTCAGATGCTCTCCAATGGCCCTTCCCTCCGCTGGGTCTTCTTCTACTGGATTAGTGTCCCTTGCTATCCAGGAATCACTTTGCCTGCAGTCTTAGCTTGCTGCAGGCAGGCTATTAGGACAAAGGGACTTCCTTCCCTTTGCACTCACCACCTGTCCCGACCCGCGGTGCCCACCCCTAGTAGGAGAGAGGGATTAGCTGGGGGAGGCTGCCCCTTTGGACCAGCCAGGGAGATAAGGATGGCGGGAATACCGTGTGTACCTAACTGGACTTGTATGGCAGTCAACACACTCACCCCTCCACAGGATCAGAGCCCCTCGCTGGTCAGAAGACTCCCTGCCTGCGGCCTTAGCTTGCTGCAGGCCGGCTATCAGAACAAAGGGACTCCCGTTCCTTTGCACTCACCGCCTGCCCCGGGCCGCGGTGCCCACCCCGGCTGAGATGGAGGAATTTCCATACTAAATTTTTAAAGATTAAAATCAGAAAATTCTAATTTGTGAATTTACTCATAAAATAATCCATACACATGTGGTACTACACTTGCATCCATTCCAATGTTTTTCAATTCTTATTGATTATCTCTCTCTCATGTCCTCATTTTCTACCCACATCTCCCAAAGTCTAAATACATATTTATTTTATTTTATTTTCCCTTTAACTCTGATAGCATAATTTTACATGAATGGAATCTGATATGCATTTTATGTGTTTTTTAAAAACTAACAATTCTTTTGATATTCATTTTATGTTTGTGTTGTTTTGTCATTATAAAGCATTTATCCACTTGTCTACTGGTTGGTATTTGTGCTGCTTCCACATTTTAGACTTTACATGAAAAGCCACTCACTATGAAGATTTACATGAAATCTTTGCATATTAATATATATGAATGTCTCTTTTAAAACTTCCAGAAGTAGAAAGGCTTTGCCAGATGCTCAATATACATATTTAGAATTTCAACATATTTTGGATATGCTTTCTAAAATTATTACAATGTTTTTATATTTTATCAACAAATCTAGCAGAATTATCATGGCTGAGATGAAGTTAGTGAATAGGCTCTCGAGTATAGGCTAATCTCTTTTTCAGTATCTGAGCAATTCTTGATTTAGACTTATAATTAACTCAAGTTGGTGTCCCTTTGTATGAATTGTTTTTGATTCTTCATGCACCCTTATAAAACCTAACAAAGATATGCTTTTACATGTTTTTATATTATGAATAAAATTTTACAACTTGATTTTTAAGTCACAAATTTTGAGAATGCAAAGAAGTTAGCACCTGGTATGATAAACTATCATGTATTTTAATCCTCATCCACAAGATCAAGTATTGACAAAACTTGTTTTGATCTGTTCCTGCCAATTTCTACATGTGCCAAGTTATCATAAAACTGGAAACAATGTATTGAAATATCATATTTATATTAGGAAGTAGTTAAATTTATATAATAGACTCTCATATGTGTCCATTCCTGCCTGGTTATTTTATACAGCCATGCACATATCCACTCATCCATAGTGTTTCATATAGTAAATAGATTTAGATCTCCTTGGCACTTAATATTGTACTGTAGAAACATACCACAATTAATTTACACATTCTGTTGTTTTGGAAAATCTTTCATTACTGCTCACAATAGCCATGTGTTCTTTTGTTTTTGGTTTTATATCTATGATTATTTTGAACTTATAAATAAAGATGAAGTTTCCTGGAGATTGAGTCCATGTAGAATTGTTTAGTAGTAACTGACAGTTGATATAAGTAGTTATATCAATAATATAAAGGGAGAGTACTCATACACATATCATATATATATAATATATATAATAAGTAACCCCTTATTGTTATTATAAAGTATTTCTGTTTTTGTAGCCACTGCAAAGTTAGCATTACTCCACCACCAATTGAAGTGCTATTTTCATTTGTTTTACATAAGTAACTTCTGTGAACTAACTCAATCCTTTACTCAACTAGAATTTTCTGAAAAGTTCTGAGACTAGATTCATAAATGACCAAACAATTCAAAATTTTTTTTTCTATTTCCTGATATTTCAGCAATGTTTTTAGTCTCCATAGAAATTGTTTTTAGTTTATTTTACTACTATTGCAACAGTTTGTAGGGGGAGAAAAGGAGCCAGCAACAACAAAATAAAACACTCTTCTAAAGGCAGGTACATAGATGTACAAAAACTGTGGTTCTCTTTCCTTCTATTACAGTAATCTTTTTACAATTTCCTTTAGCCTTTTCATTACTGTTAACATTTATTCCTTCACAAAAAAGTGCCTCCATGGTCACCGCTAAACAAAAGTAGAAATCCATTGCCATGTAAGTCTTCAAGCTTCAGTGACAAATCAATACCACATCTCTATGAAACAAGTATGCCTTAACAGTATTTCACAAAGGTCTTGACCTACCCTATCTTTATGTAAGTTTAAGGCCAATCCAATAGCTGTATAGATCTGAACAAAATCTTCCAAGGTCCACAAATACTAGTGAAGCTTTTGAGATAAGTTCATAAGTATAAAAAATAGGTCTTAGAAATTTTACCACCTCATCTTTGACTATTGCAAGAAGCACATGACTGATTAATGCTTACAGTTTAGGGGCTGAAACAATACACCTAAACTTATCTTGTGTGTATCCATTATCTGAAAGTGGTTATAATGTGTGTGCATGCCTCACTCTATGTTTTATGTCTTTTCTGCTAGCTGTCAAAAGTTTGGGAACACCAAGTAGGCAATTGCACTCTTGTGGGTGATTTTTACTAATTACTGCTTTTTGTGAATAAATATTTCTTGTGAATGTTGAGTAATGAATGGTTAAATTTATTTCAGGTAACAAACCAATTAAGGGTCCATGAGTTGACTGAGGAGCATAGGAGTAAAGGTAAAACAAACACGAAGTTTGATTTATGCATCTACAATGCAACTAAAGATACACTATTAGTAGTTTTTAAAAGGACTAGAGACCAGGCACAGCACCAGACTAAAGGCCGGGAATACACAGAGCTTTGCATGCAAGGAAGCTAATGTTTATTTTGAAAACTATCAATAAACACTAGTTTTGAAAGAAGAGCTAGCTCTGTTTTGGGATCTAGAGTGGACAAAAAGAATAAAAACACACAACCAGATTAGGGAAATTTCAAATAATTTCTGAAAATTATTGAGAAGCAGGGGTGAAGTTCAAGAAATTTTTAGCAGGAGCTGAGGAAGCATTTTGCAAGGAAGCAGACCTCTATATCATTAAGAAGTTAATACACTAGCCTCAAGGTCTGTAGTTTGGGCAAATGGATAGACACTGGTGGTAACCCATCAGAGAAGCGAGTTTACAATAACAATAAAGATAAATGATAATGTTTCATTAAATATTTCTTAAGTAGTAGACTAATCCATTAGAATGTATTAACCTAAGGAAAGTTGTTGCCTGCTCTGACAGGTCAAAGCTAGCCTTTCTTTATTTTATAGACAAAATTACTGAAGTACATAGAAACTAAGAATTGTCATAGGGTGATAATAAACGATTAAATGCGAAGCCAGAATGGACAGCGTGTAACTAAGAACCGAGCTGTTAACCATCCCACTGCCCCTTCTGAGAATTTAAAAAGATAAAGTCATTATGGGATATGTTGCATTGGAAATCTTTTTCAGTTACTTGGTTAATGTTTATGGACAGTTCATATATATTCTGGTATTTTGGGATTGAAGAGACTCAAGCAAAATAATATTAGTTTATATTGATAAAAGATGAAGTTTCATAGTAAGAGATTATAACAAAGAAAAAATGATTGAGGATAGAAAATTGGCATAAAAATATTTTTGGACATAGGAGGCAAAATGAGTCAGTGGAAATAATGTCAAGGAGTAAAGAACATTTAAAAGCAGAGCTGGAAAGTGAATTGATATCATAGTAATAGGAAAGGAACATCCATGAAAAAGGGAGCTGACAAAATTGTTAGTTGGAGTAGAAACTTCAAAGAATATAAGACAACAATGAAAAAGTAGCAACATTTGCCAAATTAAGGTGGTGCGGGAGAATTTTCTATATTCTGTCAATCACGTATTTTAACAAAAAGCTGATTGGCCAGGCAGGAAGTATAAGTGGGTCAACCAGACAGGAAGTAGAGGCGAGGTAATGAGAATAGGAGAAGGCTAGGGAGGAGGAAGCTGTCTCTGTCACTCCTGTGCAGACCACCGAAGCAGCACCATGTGAGCTGATGACTGAAAAAGGTATCAAGCCATATGGCTAACATAGATAAGGATAATGGGGTAACATAAGTTATAAGAGCTAATAAGTAGCCTGACCTAATGGGCCAATCAGTTTATAACCTAATGTAGACTTTGTGTGATTGTCTTTGGGATTTGCTGGCTGTGGGGTACCGGGCAGGAACAGACACCCCAACAAGCTGGCACTCATGTTACATATGGTGCCAACGTGTGGACAACTGTATCCACATAAAGCCTGAGACAGCTTAGGAAGTAATTCTAGAACAAAATAGCAGCATTATGCATGGTTTCTTGGTAGCAGCAATTTCTCGGGTTTGCTCTGTTTGCTAGAGGCAAGCAAGCGTTCTCATCTAAGAGAGGCTTCCTGACTCAACTTTAGCTGCAAAACTTTGTAGCTCCTTTAAGAGGTCCTGCCGCAAAACACTCAAATGGTGTTGGTGAAAAACTGAACACATGCTTTTCAGTTTTCAGTCATAGCAGGAAAAAAGCTGCACTGTTTTAAAATGCCGGCTTTCTGGGCCGTCCTGCCAGGGCAAACTCTGACTCTTTCAGGCAGGCAGTCCAACTGAGTGTGGTCTGTGGGCAGAATGCTGCAGCTTGCTTGCTGGCAGGGACCTTGAAACACTGTAGAGTTTGTGATGATAAAAATGGCTCTGGCGGTATCTCTGCCAGGAGGCTGGAAAGCTAAGTAATGGGCTGGATCTAGCCATCAAAGCCACGGTTTTCATCCTCTCCTTAAAGACTCATGTAAATCAGAAAAAGAGAGATATACAGTAAAAAGAGATTCAAAGAAGAAAAAAAAAACCTCTAAATGGTTTACAATGTGTTAAAAATATATGCCGGCTAAAGGTAAAAGTTCTTAAAAGTAAAAAAGAAAAAGGGAGTAGTTGGGTGTGGTGGTACACACCTTTAATCTCAACACTTGGGAGGCAGAAGTCGATTGACCTCTGTTACTTCAAGGGGTAGAGGTAGATTGACCTCTGTGACTTCAAGCAACAGAGGTAGATTGACCTCTGTGACTTTAAGGTGTGGTAGCACACACTTTTAATCCCAATGCCTGGGAGGCAAAGCAGACAGGTCTCTGTGAGTTCAAGGTGTGGTAGCATATACCTTTGAGCCCAGCACTGGGGAGGCAGAGACAGAGGGATCTCTTTGAGTTCAAGGACGGCCTGGTCTACAGAGTTATTCCAGGACAGAGATATATACAGAGAACCTGTCTCAAAAAGCCAAAAGTTAAAAGTAAAAATAAAAGAAATAGATGTTGAAATAAAGCCATGTAAAGATGCAAAATCCACAGAGAATCTTGATGTTGTATGTTATTATGCTTTCTTTGAATTGTTTGAATGCTGAGGAAGGAGCAACAGTTGCTAAAAGACTTTTATTTATAAATGCTGCTGAACTAACCCAAGATAGGTATTTTGAAAATGCCTTGGCTTCAAAACTGAAGTCAAAAGGTATGTTACTTTGGAGAAGAGATTTTGCTTTTGTTTCCACAGAAAATGAGAGGTTGTGGATTCATTCTGAGTTAAGAAAAATCAGGTTTGATAAAGGAAGACCACCTGAGAAATCTCCGATAGGAAGAGATGGCCCAGATGACAGAGTTCTTCATTCAGAACAGGTTCAAGACTGCTGCCTGAGATGATCAAGACTCACAGGATACTCCAGTCAGGACTTGATTATAACTCTAAATTTTCTTTAGGTCCCCATAAGATTATCAGCGCCCCCAATCAGCAGCAAGTAGTCTGGCAAACTATGCCCACATTCCCCAAAAAATGGACTATGGATATTTTCCTTTGTTCAAAAAAAAAAGAGGGGGAAATGGTGCAGGAGAATTGTCTGTATTCTGTCAATCATGTATTTTAATAAAACACTGATTGGCCAGGCAGGAAGTATAAGCAAGTCAACCAGACAGGAAGTAGAGGCGGAGCAATGAGAATAGGAGAAGGTTAGGGAGGAGGAAGCTGCCTCTGCCACTCCTGCGCAGACCACCGAAGCATCAATATGTGAGTTGACAACTGAAAAAGGTACCAAGCCACATGGCTAACATAGACAAAAATTATGGGTTACCGTAAGATGTAAGAATTAGTTAATAAGAAGACTGAGCTAATGGGCCAATCAGTTTATAACCTAATGTAGACTCTGTTATTTCTTTGGGACTTGTCAGCTCTGGGGTACCGGGTGGGATGGAAACCCCAACAAGCCAGCCCTCATGTTACATTAAGGCTATCATATAGAAGCGAAGTACAAACCAAAATGATGGAAAATCAGTTTGGTACTACCGTTTTGCCTAAAGAACTTAGTAGCAACATGACTGCTAAGGCTATTCTGCTGCACTCATAGGTTACTGAATGGTTCAACCTTTATCAGACAAAGCTTCCTCCTGCAGTCGATGCAAATAAATTCAGAAACCCACAGCCAGATAATTGTAGAAAGAGTGAAAGACCTTGAAACCCTCAGTCCTAAGTGGGGTGTCTCCATCAGTTTCTTCTAGACAGGGTCAGGGAACCCTGTGGAAGAGGTGACAGAGAGATGGCAAAAGTCAGAGGGGATGGAGGCCACCAAGGAAACAAGGCTTTATAAACAGAGCAGAATTGATGCACATGTGGACTCACCTTGACTGTGGCAATATGCACACACTGCCTACACAGGTCTAGACCTGCCACACACATCACAGAGAGGGAGAGTAGAAAGAAGCCCATGTCTGTTACCCAGAAGCTTTCTTTAGTTTATAGTAACTAACAATGAAAGGATAAGGTTTCTTCAATAGATATACAAATTACTCCTGAGGGCAGGTCCCAGGCCCAGGAGAAAATGACCAACGATGAACTCAAAGGTATTTTTAGAAGTTCTTTTTCTCATGACACATAATGTTTTGTTGCTTTTTTTGTCTCAACATATATTACATGTCTTAACATATATATTACAGTTTCCAGTTTTGTGTTTTTATGCTGGTTTTCTGTGTGTGTATGAGTGTTAATATGTGTGTCTTGGCATCTGTATGTGATTCTTGAGCTTTTTATCTGGATCTTTTATTCTGGCTTGTTTGTTTTTCTTTTCTCTAATTTATTGATTTGGGTTGGTAGAAAAGTAAGGAGGATCTGGAAGGAGTTGAAAGAGAGAAAACTAGAATTAGAATAGATTGTTTTTAAAAATCCATTTTCAATTAAAAGAAAAGAAAATTCATTTGGTAGAAATTGAAAGAAATGAAAGCAACAAAAACTTTCTAGAATTTTTGTGGTAATAAAATTCTCCAGTGAAGAAATTCTAGGAATGACTGCAACTTGAGTGAGTTTGAAAGCTGCAATTTCAGAATTCATCAGTCTCTCAACATAAGTATGTCTAACATTTTGACAATAATCTCCAGTATACTTTTGCTTCTAAAAAATTCCATGTTGTTATTGTGAAGAAATAATAAATTACATGACACAATTGCTCCTAGGTACAGAGGAAAAGGTTTATTGTAGATAAGGGAGAGAATAGCCAGAGTCAGAGACATTTGGGAGAATCCAGAGTGAACATCACCCTGAGCCGGGCCATACGAGGAGAGGATTTGGGAGAAGGAGAACCAGGAGAAAAAAAGACCAAGAGGCCAGGAGGGTAAACGGTGGACAAAAATGACCAGATAACCAAAATAGCTGCATTATATAGAGAAGGGCAATTCAGGGAAGGGCAGCCTAGCCCCTGGACTGGAGAAAGTTAGGGTAGTGGGTTGGGTATGCCAGCCATAACCTGTAACAGGTAGGGACTAAAGGATACTGAGAGAGCCTGGTGATCAGGTTTGCTTTGATGTGTTAAATAGGCACCTCAGTTAGCCATTTTTTTGGAGTTTCAGACCTAACAATTACACAACTCTCAGCAATCATTCAAGTTGATTTATTTCAATCTTTCCCAGTGACATTTTCCTATTCCCTTAGCCTATAAGAAAATAACTATAATAGAGTTTCCTAATTATTTCCCATATTTGGGAGCATTGCTGATTGGCACTCATGTAAATTAACTATTAGAGCTAATAAAACGTGAACTGGATAGATTTTAACCTTCATGTTCCATTATCAAGGTAACAGAGACAGCAAGATAGAAAAGCAACCTGAACCAGTGAAGAAAGTAGTCAAATAGAAATCTGCTCCTCACCAATTAACGAAAACTCTTGCAAAAACAAAAAAGGATATCACTCCATAGAACAACTATTATAGAAGAAACAATTGTTTTAGTTTGCAAGAAAAATCAGCAAAAGTTTCTGTCATTTAAATTATTAAAGCTTACTTTTTTGTTTTACTCTGTGACTAGACTCCATTGCTTCGTGAACTGAACACGAAAGCTGCAGGCTTTTTCTTCAACAAAGAAACCAGTATAAAAGATGTCCTTAGATGCTTTCTTTTGTGTTTGAATTTGATCTAAGAAAGTGAGTTCTTAGATTCACAAAATGATGTGAACTAGCCAATATTCTTTCCTTCACTATTGGCTTTTTCCTTTATAAATTATCGATGACAATGAGATAGGTTATAGAAATGCTAACAGAACAACTTTTGTCTTCAAGGTAATCATACAGAAATGGTGAATGCACACAAAGAGGCAGGAAGAGAGCAATGAATACAACACAGGCAGTGACATATGGCACCGTAAAAGAAAAGGCGTGATGAAAGAAATCCAGAAATCGCAGGTTCTGCCTAACAGCATCTACTGTATTGTTAATGGACACAACATTAAAAAAATCCTATAACTAATGATAACAAAGCCAAAAAACAGGTCACTAAATAATTTAAAAGAATTGAAAAAATAGCTCACTCGCTTTACCGTTTCCATTTGCTGTGGATCAAACATGATACACAAAACAAGCAAAATATGACAGAATTTCAAGGAGGTGAGTTATAAATTTCTTGACACATTATTTGATGAAGGTAAATAGTGCTATTTTCTACTTTATTAACTTCATGTGATATGCACTCTGATCTTAAAAATGTATTATATTCGGAAGAAAAAAGAGATAGCTTACAAAATCTCCCTTTCCTATAATTTATTGGGCCTCACATGACTGCTGTTCATCTTAAACCCAGATCTATTAATATTATCTAGTATTTGGGTAATTGGATATGTCCTTTTTTTCTTTATCTAAAAAATGTGACAAAATAAGATGAAAATGTCTCTTGAAGGGCAATGGAATTCATGAATCATAAGACAGATAAATCAGGATTTGTTCTGTCTTATTTTATTTTGGCAACAATCTGTATCTACACAAGAGACTGTCATTCTCCTTTATCTGTCACAGTTTTTCTTCTTAATTTAACTTCCAACAATTCCTATTAGTCTGTGGGAATTTGACCTTGACATTGCTAATCTGGACTCTGTTTGCCAGGACTCTGTCTTCATTTCCTTTTTAGCAGGCTAAGTAGACTGTGATTAACTAGACAAAATAACCATTTGAGCTGTGTTCTTGAGCCCAGGCAGCTGATTTACCTCTTATTTCTCTGAGAATTAACACACAGGATGCACTCTGCACTTCTGAATATGTGCAGCCCTATTCCTTAGTTACTTAGTAAGGACACATAATGTGTTTTTTATACAAGAGAGATCATTTCTCTAGACCAGTGGTTGTCACTATTTACTGTGTTCTGCAGACACACACCTTGACAAATGGTGCTTCTATAAACAACATGCTCCCTGACATCCTTTGGTAAGAGGATGCGCAAATTCCTCTGTGAGTTTCCTATTTCGCAGTCATTCACAAATTCCCATCTAAATGACTGCTTGCAGAATGCTATTAGAAGAATGAACAAAAATCTTGGTACTTCCTTGTTTTTTAATCAACTTGTAGCACTGAAGGCTTTGAGTGGCACTTTCCACATAACTGAAACCTTGTCACCTAAGGGAAACAGGAAAGTTCTTATGAACTGAGGCCAAAAAACCTCATATGTCCGAGAAAGATGAAACTAGCGAGATTCGTACTCACTACCAAAAGTTACAGAAGTAATAAACCATTTTCTCTGGAACAGAGAAGAGGCCAACGTGTCTGAAAGTACATCTGCTGCTTAGAGAGCCTCCTCCAAATCCTACATAGTGTTCCAGGGTTATAGTTTCCACTGGGGCAGCTTCCTTGTGATATTTTTTTATAATCCTGTAAGTTACCTTCTACCTATAATCTTTAACTAATCTCAATAACTCATTGTTTTGCCAACCTGGACTTTGGTAAAATCATTAATTTAGCCTGTCATTGGTGACTTCTCTGAGGTGAGTTATTACTTCCCAGGAACTCTCGCATACCATTTGAATATTAGCAAAATTGCTACATTAATGACTCTAAAACAGAATATAGTTATGAAGTTGGCAATACTTTAAACTAAGATGATGTAGAGAAAAGTATGTGAATTCTTTATGTAGTGATGACGCCCATATAGTTATAGTAATGTTATGCTTTTGTTCTGATTATATTAAGGATTTCAATGACTAAAATGAAAGAATACAGACCTCATCAACCTTGAAGAATCTGAGGATGTCACAAAATTAATCACTAAAAGCAAAAGAAAGGAACAGAAATTATTTTCTTTGTATAATAAAATTTAAAATGTTATGAAAATGATGCTCCTGAAATTAGTGTGCAACACATGCTTTTAAATGTTTACTGCAATTACTAGATACTATACTTCCTTCTAGTTCTCTACATAGGGTAACAATAAGTTTAATGGAAAGACCATTTAGAGCAAGTATTTTCATCCTAATAGATATACAAATGTAAGTAAGAGAGACAGCCATCTGAAGAAACAATTATTCCTAAGAGGTTTCCGCAATTTCCCGAGCCCTCCAAATTTGTGTGCAAAATCAGTTATGTGAACATTTTTGGGACATAAAAGTCAATAACTCTTTATTTGGTTTCTTAAATGGAATTCATGATCTATTACCAAAGCTAAGAATGAAGCATCATTTTGTATTAAAGTTTTATGAGAGAAAGAGAATAACAGTTTCTCTAGACTTGCGATGAAAGGTATGTGGTTTTCCAAAGTGACTGAGCTGACCACCAAAGCTTGTTTCCTCTTTCAAAGGAGGAGGATTAACACAATGGGAGTACAGGAGCGTCAAATACAAGTCAATCTAGGGCTAGTTATCTTTCGGGTGAGCCATTGCTGTGTATCTCCATTAGACTTAACCAAGAGTTGGCAAACTGTAGCCTGTGGGCTAAAGCTGGCCCATAGTTTGTTTTTGTATTATCTGCCAGCTAAGAAAGCTGCTACAGCTTGTAAAGAATTTGTGACAGAGAACGTATGCTTTCTAAAAGGCATGAAATACATACTCTTTGGTTTCCTACAGGAAACACGTTAGTACTTTAAGTCTGTGATTTAGATAACCGTTAAATCATTTGGACTGTATCTGATGTTTACGAAGGATTACTAACAACAAGGATCAGCGTCTGTTGGTGTTGTATCAGTGAGAAAAAAAATGACACAATGAATTTAATATCGAGCGATAGCAAATGAATAAGTTGAATAGGCTATATAGGATGGTAGATTTTAATAAATAGTATAAGGGAAATGGAGGCAGATATGGTGACTGGATAGTGCTGGAGGGTAAGTGGGATGTTTATTGAATAGAGTGGCTTGTACTGATTTCAGTAAAACGTTTTAGTTGGCATAGCTTTGAAGGAGGTGAGGTAGTCAGGTCTAGAGGTCTTTGGAGGTACAGTATAGCAAGGAGGTAGCCTGAGTAAAGAGCATGAGGTGAGATCTTCTAGTCAAGGAAGATTGAGAAGGATAATTAAGAATTGACTCTGTATGTAGATCATCTATGTTTAAACACTCTGAGGCATAATTCATCTATAAAATGTTTATTTTAAATCTTGGCACAGGCCAATCTATCTTTATGCTATTAAAATCTGCCCAAGTTTAATGAACTATCTTGATTTCTGATTTAAAATGATATTCACAAGTGTGCTGACCTAGTAATTTCACTAAAATGCTCAGTTCCTAAGGGGGTATCAGTATGACAAGGCATAGATGAGAATTTTAAACTGTCATAATGTCTTATTGTTGCAGATAGTAAAATATAAAGGAGATAAGTAAATGCAATGTTGAACACTAGATACTCGAACATATTATACATGAAGAAAACTTATCGTTAAAAATAAAAGCTATATAAATCATTTAAAATTATCATGTGTGATTGACTTACCTTGGCTTGTAGGGGGAGGTTTTAACTCTTCACTGCCTAATGTAACAGTTCCTATGGATATGTGACTAATTTCACTTAGGATAATTAAGGTTCAGCAAAAATAAACACCCTGGATTTTGGGTGGACTGGCTATATTTCAAGTGTGCATTAGCCACTGTGTCTATTAGTTACTGGGTCAGATGATGTAGAGTTACATCATCCAATGTATTTCTATTTCTATCCAGATATTTCTCTATTGGATATTTCTATCCAAATAACAGGATTCAGTCATTCATTGATGTTGTCTTAAATAGAGTTACTCATAAAATGATGCTTAAGAGAATGCCACTAAAGATTGTGAATACGGCAGAATTAAGATGCTTTTAAAGTTATGTATTTCACTATAGGGAATGATATATAAAACAAACTGATTGATAAAACATTTAGTACACATGCTGTATTTACCTGTTCTAAATGAAAATGAATGGATGAATGTAATATAGATTATAAATAAAATAGATAAAAGGTAGTTAGATGAGCAATTATACAGTATCAAACTTACTGTAGCAAAGTTAATCAAATTTTATCTTCTTCCAAAGAAACAGCAATTCAATTTGATATGCCAGGTATTGTTATTAAAATTTTTGTTTTCTCTTTATCACTTTTCTACTCTTTGTTTTATAATAAAGTAATATTTGGGTAGTATTTAAAAAATAATTGGCTAGAATAAAGACCAAAACACTGTACTTCGTTGAATTTTAGTGTTTTCTTTCTCTCTTTTTGTTCTTCTTCAAGATAACAGTGTGATTTCCGTAATTATGAGAAGATAGCTTCCTAGCACTTTAAATGAGGCCAGCAAAAGAGCAGGAAGTAATTTTGGCTCAGAATTAAAGAAATATAGGTTTAAATGCTTTATCCCTGGGGATTCAAAAGGCAACTAAGCAAAGGATAAACTTCAAAGCAGCGACCCACAGACTGTGGTATTCTTTGAAGAAACCTAGACATTGAACAATGGCATCACTCAGATATTCCAACGACCTTCTTCTCTTACAAAATTTGAGGTGGATCAGAAAAAGAAGGCTAGTCAAGTTTTTCACACATGAGAAAACTGAATTTAGAGGCTATGATTTTTGTATATGAGATTACATGATTGTAAGAGAGACCACACAATAACTTTGAAGAATTCAAACTAGAGAGAATTTTATTTTATAATGAATCCTCATCAAGATGAACTCAAGTCGTAGATTAATGTTCTTAATTTTCTTTCTCAGTCATAACATAAACTTCAAAATACATAGTTTAAATGTGTAATGTTAGAGAATGAAAAAGGATTGTTCATTAAAGGATTTTGATTTATATACAGCAGAATTCAAGACTTGGAAACTCACGTTGCCCCTTGGTGCATTAAGAAGCATGTTGGCATGCTAATATTCCAAATCCTGTTAATGTGTATGAGAAAGATATTTCCTATAAAATGTATAGTTAGTAAATTGAATGTCAAAACTAGGATAATGAATAACCTGTCTGTATGCTTGGATTTTTCAAATTTTAGACAATAAAAATTTAATGATTTCACAAACAGAAGTGTATGTAGAATTGAAAATATTGTAAATAACATCTTTACTTTTTCATGATATATTGTTTTTTGTGTTTGGCTCAGTAAAAATATCAGACAAAGCTCGCAACATTCACAAATGTTGAATACTTCTCTGATGTGTTGTTGTCATGCTGAAATAGATACTGCCTTACTGTTAGACACATTTGTAAGAAGACCTAAAATGTCATGTTAATAAGTTCAAAGGTTCCTGATGGGTTGCCTTTAAAACATATGCTACAACATTTTCCTCAAAAATCTTATGGAGCAGAAAATAATTTCTAAAACCTGTCATTTGGTGTTTTCTCCCCAAACCTCATACCTTACCCTTTCTTTGTTCAGTAAAATGAAGCTGGAACATAAGAAATTCATGAAAAGTTCACTGATGTTTGCTGTCTACATGCCTCAGGTCTCAAATATTGGGGAAAGAAGACAGTTAATCAAGAAAAATAAGTGTGAAGAAAATGACAAAAAAAAAACAACAGAAATCCTTGTAGTAGGCAGTCTTCAGCCCACAGGTTACAGTAAAACTTTTATAAAATGTGCTGTAAAAATAAGAAGATGGCAGAAGGAAACGCTTCCTTACTTCAGGTCAAATAATCATTTTTGCTGGAAAGTTGTCCTTTTTTTTTCTACAGACCAAGAATTACACAGCAGAACATAATTATTTTATAGCCAATTGAGTACACCAAATAGGCATATTTATGAAACCTGATTTAAATTGCACACTTGTAAAACTGTATGAAGCAAGCCTTCACCTGCACTCTACCTCTGCCAACCCTGAAGACAGCAAAGCTGTCAAAGACTTTCTGGGCCCTCAGGTAATCTAATGGAAGTTTGAGCAATGCTTTTTTTGTTTGTTTGCTTTTTCGTGTTGGTATCGCACTTAGCTTTTCTTATCAAATTTACTGCAAAAACAAATGTGGTATCTGTGGAGAAGATCCATAAAACTTTTATGGCTTCAGTTCAGGTCTCGATTCTTTCTGTGGTGAGTAAGTACATTTTTCATTAGTCTATCTGACAAAGAGATGAGACCGTCTACATTTGAGTAATGACCTTGTCTATATAATCTGAAACTGGTTTTCTTTTTACTTCAATAACCAACAATTATTTATGAAGGTTTGCGTAATTATCCAAGGTCACACAAAAGCTTGGTCATGTTGCGACCTTCATAAGAGCATGTAGCTCCTTGTTTTTGAAGATATTACGCTGTCCTGTCTTGAGAACCTGTCATTTAGTCACACATTTGTGGGATTTACTGTTTCCTGAGGTGGTTTTTAGTCCCATCCTTGAATTTGACATGGCCTCCGTGAAACATAGAAGTCAAGTGTCTCTTTAGATGCAGGAATCGTTGCAGAGGGATGTGATGAGACAATTTCAGAAGGGTTACAATTACATAATAGGTGATTTTGTGTAACTTGCTGATTAGCTGTGTGCAGTATATATGTTTTTCTTATTAATTGCTTCATTTCTGGCAATTTCCTAAGAGTGTGAAATCTTCTGATTTCACTCAAGACTAGAGGGAATACCTATTCAGATTTAATGAAGCATTGTCAGTCCTTGGCCCTGACTGCAATTCTTCTTCAAATGTTGAGAACGATTTTGTATGGGAATCATAAAGCAGAGTCTCTATGTAACTTGGACTTCGATATCAGAAAGGGTATTTACCCCTTTTGCAATAATTGTTCACTGCAGCTCACTGAATGGTCTTGAAGCACAGTAAACTATATCATTAAGGTAACCAGATGTTTTCTCTATTAACCATATCAAGCCTCTGGCTACAGGCCAATTCAAGTCTGTAGAGTCATTCCAGTGGCCAACAGGTTAATGTGAAAATTGACTAAACGCTCTCTTCTCGTTATCTTCCCTTACTGTAGATGATGCTTCTCCCCTGTATGATTCAAGAAAGAACAGAAGGGAGCGAGAGCAGATTAGAGATTTAATTAATCCTTGGTTGCAGTTTATTCAATTACCTATTTAAATTGTAAAATGTTCAGCATCTGAGATGCTAGCATCTAAACTGAATATGATTTGGAGAATTAGGAAAACATAGAAATAAATTTTCTTAAACACTGGAATCAGCTGTGGTATCTAATTTAATCTTTATTTAAAGAACCTCAATTCCTGGGAGACCATGAAAGTAGGTTGCAGGCTGCCTCCTAAACAGTAAAGGAGTGAAACTAGCTTCAGTTTACAATGAGTAGAATCACAATCTTTAATTTGGTCTTTCCTTTAATGAGAGCCTGAGTATAATATGAATTTAATATTTATGCTGGATTTTTGCTTTCCATCTCATCTAAATTAAATTGAATAGTACAAAATTTAAAATCTCCTACAACATTATTTTTAAAGATGTAAAATCTTTAAACATGATTTAGAAAATAGGATTTATTCATGAGCATTTTTGATAAATATCTGCCTCATATTTTTTTGTTTTTACTTATTAGTAAATCCTTTGCCTGTCAATCCTTTTATTTTTGTTATCCTGTTAGCCATATGTAGTGCAAATAATACCAACAAAAAGTCATCTTCATACATGTGTGATTGTTCCTTTTGGTCTACAATTATTTACTTATTATTGACCTATTGAATCTTTATGTGGCTAAACTTAAAGAAAACATATATTCTCCGAGTTGAGGAGACCATAAACTTCAATTTTGATTGTAAATTCTATTTCGAAGAGTCCCCCTTTTGACTTTCAAAATTTTTTTTCAACTCTGAAATTATATATATATACAAAAAACCAAAAGTAAGCTTGGCAGGTTATTGTCATATATTTGAGTCTATCTATCTATCTATCTATCTATCTATCTATCTATCTATCTATCTATCTATCTATCCTCATATATAAGCAAGAAAGAGGTAACAATAATAATCAAATGAGAAGATGGAACTTGAAATGTGAGAGATGTTGAGCATGAAAGGGGCTGGAGGGAGGGACCTTGGAAAGACTGGAGGAAGGAAAGCTAATGGGGAGATTGAAGGAATTATATTCTCATTAACATTTAATTTTTAAAAGTTTAAGTGAACTTGATTTACTTTAAAAGTGCATGTTTCCAAATAGCTCCATAGACTTTCTCCAAAGGATCAAATGATGAGTAGGTACAGACTAATGCCTGCTCTACCAAGGTGTGATACCTTGTGAAGAAAGAACTACAAGCGAGTAGGCTACAAATCCTGAACTAGATACTCTTCATTTTACCATTTGTTCTACACGTGCATTACAATGCTCCTTTCAATCCCTAGAGTTCTTACTGTGTGTCTGGTACTGTATTTGTTCTTCACACATTATAATGAAGAAGACTGGCATGGCTCTCAAAGTCCTTGAGATCTAGTCTTATGGGAGAGCAAACAGAATTGGTAACAAAGCAAATTAAGAGAATTAAATTGGAATGATATAATCAAAGACATTAGGCTGGGCTTTTGTAGCTCATTTGGTATTGGAGGAATAAACACAGATTTCTACAGTAGGAACACATAAACTAGAACCTGATTGGGATATAACGTACCCTATTATGCTGAACTTGGGAAGATGCATGAGTAAGTTGTTAGGAACTGGATCCCTAGCTTCATCAAGAGAAAGAGATACGCATGGTTGAAACGGAGAGAAAGAAAAGAACAGATTCTGTAATTGCGGTACCTACTTGAATATCACATGAGGGTCTGTAAGATAAATTCACATGCTCTCCTTCTTTGTATACTTGTTTTGTGAATAATGATAGCTAATATTTCTTATGCTATTAATATTATAGTAACAATTTGAATTCTTAGCTCTGAATTTGCTCATTTAGATTTCATAAGCATTTACTGAAATGGTCATTAAACCTCTACCCCTGCTTTTTCCCTAAATTTTATTAATTCTTTAAGAATTCCATACAGGCTCGCCGCGGCTGCAGCGCAGGATCCTGGGAGCAGCCTCTGGCTGCCCACGCCGCCAGCTTGGGGCGAAGCCCTGCTCGCGCCCATCCCGGACCCTGCAGTTGTGTGGATTTATGCAGCGTTTTTGGAGGCCATAAGAGGGTGTTGTTCCCTGGAGCTGAAGTTACAGCTGGTGGTGAGCCAATGAGCTCAGCTGCCTTGCGAGCTGGGCCTGGGCTGCAGGCGCATCCCGGCTGGAGGCAGTTGCTGGGTCTTAAAGGCCTCCCTGAGGACAGGTGGACCAGGGGCCAGCTCAGCCACATTTCTGACCAGCAGGGGCCCTGACTTCTAGCAGAGGACCATCAGAGGGGTAAGTTTCCTTTGGGCCGGGGCAGGGTCCCGGTGAGGAGGAGCTTGGGCATTGCCCGACCCCATAGACGCCCAGGTCGCCCTGCAGTGCTGGCTACCCCCTCCCGCCTGCCTTCCCAGCTCCCATCCAGGTACGAATTCCTATACTTTCCCCTTCCCCCTGGGGCCATAAAATTTCCCCAGCTCAGCTGCCTTGCCAGCTGGGCCTGGGCTGCAGGCGCATCCCGGCTGGAGGCAGTTGCTGGGTCTTAAAGGCCTCCCTGAGGACAGGTGGACCAGGGGCCAGCTCAGCCACATTCCTGACCAGCAGGGGCCCTGACTTCTAGCAGAGGGCCATTGGAGGGGTGAGTTTCCTTTGGGCCAGGGCAGGGTCCCAGTGAGGAGGAGCTTGGGCATTCCCCGACCCCATAGACGCCCAGGTCGCCCTGCAGTGCTGGCTACCCCCTCCCGCCTGCCATCCCAGCTCCCATCCAGGTACGAATTCCTATATTTCTCCCTTCCACCTGGGGCCATAAAATTTCCCCAGCTCAGCTGCCTTGCGAGCTGGGCCTGCATTGTAAGCACATCCTGGAAAGAGGGAGTGCCTGTGCTTCAATAGCCTGCCTGAGGAAAGGTAGGCATTCTGTCAGTGAAGTCCCTGCCCAAGAAGGGAGCCTGCCCCGGTAACAGAAGTTCCAATAGAGAACATTTGAAGTAAGAGATGGGCAGACGCCAAGGCAGGACCTCATCCAACAATCTGAAAAACAACATGAAAACACCAGATCCCAAGGACCCTACAATAGAAGGACTTGAACACCTTAACCCAGAAGAAGTGGAAAAAAGTGCCATTATGAAAGAAATAGAGTCCCTTAAACAGGATATGAATAACTCCCTTAAAGAATTGGAAATATAATTCCCTTAAAGAATGAGAAATATAACAAAAAGTTTGAAGAAATGAGTATAGAATTAGATGAGAAATACAACAAAAAGTTTGAAGAAATAAGTAAATCTGTGAATGAAACCCTGAGAAACCAAGAAAAAACAATCAAACAGGTAAAGGAAACAGTCCAAGAATTGAAAACTGAAATGGAGGCAATGAAGAAAACACAAACCGAGAACCGGCTGGATATGGAAAACTTAGGTAAATGAACGGAGACTACAGAATCAAGCATAACCAATAGAATACAAGAGATAGAAGAACGAATCTCAGATTCTGAAGATACCATAGAGAAAATAAATGCTCTGGTCAAAGAAAACGGCAAATCCAACAAATTCTCTACACAAAACATTCAGGAAATCTGGGACACAATAAAAAAACCAAATCTAAGAATAATAGGGATTGAAGAAGGAGAAGAACTGCAGATCAAAGGCCCAGAAAATATATTCAACAAAATTATAGAAGAAAACTTTCCCAACCTAAAGAATGATATTCCTATGAAGGTTCAAGAAGCATACAGAACACCGAATAGACTGGATCATAAAAAAACATCCCCTCGCCATATAATAATCAAAACACAAAACATACATATTAAAGAAAAAATTTTAAGAGCTGCAAAGGAAAAAGGTCAAGTAACTTATAAAGGTAAAACTATCAGGCTTACACCGGATTTCTCTATGGAAACCATGAAAGCCAGAAGATCCTGGATAGAGATACTGCAGAAACTAAGAGACCATGGATGCAAACCCAGACTACTATACCCAGCCAAGCTATTGTTCACTATCAACGGAGAAAAACAAAATATTCCAGGATAAAAACAAAATTAAACAATACGTAGCTACTAATCCAGCCTTACAGAGAATATTAGAAGGAAAATCACTACCGAAGGAATCCAACATCCCCAACACGGCCTACAATAACTCGAACATCTAGCGACCATTCACAAGCACAAATCAAAGAAGAAAAACACATACACTCTACTACCTAAAAAAAAAAAAAAATGACCGAAGTCAACAACCACTGGTCATTAATATCACTTAATATCAATGGACTAAATTCACCTATACAGAGGCACAGACTTAGAGATTGGATACGAAAACAGGATCCAACATTCTGCTGTTTACAAGAAACACACCTCAATTACAAAGACAGACACCTACTCAGAGTAAAGGGTTGGGAAAAGGTTTTCCAAGCAAATGGACCTAAGAAACAAGTGGGTGTGGCCATTCTAATATCTAACAAAATCGACTTCAAACTAAAATCAATCAGAAGAAATGGAGATGGACATTTCATACTCATAACTGGAACAATTCATCAGGAGGAAGTCTCAATCCTGAATATCTATGCTCCTAATATAAAGGCACCCACATATGTAAAAGAAACTCTTCTAGAACTCAAGGCAGTCATCAAACCATACACACTAATAGTAGGAGACTTCAACACTCCTCTCTCACCAATGGACACGTCAATCAGACAGAAACCAAACAGAGAATTGAGAGATTTATTGGAGGTATTGAATCAAATGGACTTAACAGACATCTATAGAACACTCCACCCAAATAGGAAAGAATATACCTTTTTCTCTGCAGCTCATGGAACCTTCTCGAAAATTGACCACATACTCGGTAACAAAGCAAACTTCCACAGATTCAAAAAAATATTAGTAACTACCTGTGTCTTGTCAGATCACCATGGACTAAAATTAGAATTCAACAACAATGCTTCCCCCAGGAAGCCAACAAACTCATGGAAACTGAACAGTCAACTACTAAATCACCCCTGGGTCAAGGACGAAATTAAGAAAGAAATTAAACTCTTCCTTGAATTTAATGAAAACAAAGACACAACATACTCAAACCTATGGGACACTATGAAAGCAGTGCTAAGAGGAAATTTCATAGCACTAAGTGCCCAATTAAAGAAAGCAGAGAAAGCACACATTGGAGACTTAACAGCACACTTGAAAATCTAGAAAAAAAAGAAGCTGATTCACCCAGGAGGTCTAGAAGACTGGAAATAATCAAACTGAGGGCTGAAATCAACAAAATAGAAACACAGAAAACAATCCAAAGAATCAATGAATCAAAAAGCTGGTTCTTGGAGAAAATCAACAAGATTGACAAACCCCTATCCAAGTTAATCAAACGGCAGAGAGAGAACATGCAAATTAATAAGATCAGAAATGAAAAGGGGGACATAACCACAGACACAGAGGAAATTCAGAGAATCATTAGATCTTACTATGCCACAAAGTTGGAAAATGTAAAAGAAATGGACATTTTTTTAGATAAGTACCATATACCAAAGTTTAACCAAGAACAGGTGAACAATCTAAATAGACCTGTTAGTCGCGAAGAATTAGAAGCTGTTATCAAAAATCTCCCTACCAAAAAAAGCCCAGGACCAGATGGTTTCAATGCAGAATTCTACCAGAACTTCCAGAAAGAGCTAATACCTATACTCCTTAACGTATTCCACAATATAGAAACAGAAGAGTCATTGCCTAACTCCTTTTATGAAGCTACAGTTACCCTAATACCAAAACCACACAAAGACACAACCAAGAAAGAGAATTACAGGCCAATCTCACTCATGAACATCGACGCAAAAATTCTCAATAAAATACTGGCAAACCGAATCCAAGAGCACATTAGAAAAATTATCCATTATGATCAAGTCGGCTTCATTCCAGAGATGCAGGGCTGGTTCAACATACGCAAATCTATCAATGTAATCCATCATATAAATAAACTGAAAGAAAAAAACCATATGATCATCTCACTAGATGCTGAAAAAGCATTTGACAAAATTCAACACCCATTTATGATAAAGGTGTTGGAGAGACTGGGGATACAAGGATCATACCTAAATATAATAAAAGCAATATACAGCAAGCCGACAGCTAACATCAAACTGAATGGAGAGAAACTCAAAACCTTTCCACTAAAATCAGGAATGCGACAAGGCTGTCCACTCTCTCCATACCTCTTCAATATAGTGCTTGAAGTTCTAGCAATAGCAATAAGACAACATAAGGAGATCAAGGGGATTCGTATTGGAAAGGATGAAGTTAAGCTTTCGTTATTCGCTGACGATATGATAGTTTACATAAGTGACCCCAAAAACTCTACCCAAGAACTCCTACAGCTGATAAACACCTTTAGTAACGTGGCAGGATACAAGATCAACTCCAAAAAATCGGTTGCCCTCCTATACACAAAGGATAAAGAAGCAGAGAGGGAAATCAGAGAAACATCACCTTTCATGATAGCCACAAATAGCATAAAATATCTTGGGGTTACTCTAACCAAGGAAGTGAAAGACCTATTTGACAAAAACTTTAAGTCTTTGAAGAAAGAAATTGAGGAGGATACCAGAAAATGGAAAGACCTCCCCTGCTCTTGGATTGGGAGAATCAACATAGTAAAAATGGCAATTCTACCAAAAGCAATCTACAGATTCAATGCAATCCCCATCAAAATCCCATCAAACTTCTTCACAGACCTTGAGAGAACAATAATCAAGTTTATATGGCAAAACAAAAAACCCAGGATAGCCAAAACAATCTTATACAATAAAAGAACTTCTGGAGGCATTACTATCCCTGACTTCAAACTCTATTATAGAGCTACAGTATTGAAAACAGCTTGGTATTGGCATAAGAACAGACAAGTCGACCTATGGAATCGAAGACCCAGATATTAACCCACAAACTTATGAACACCTAATTTTCGACAAGGGAGCTAAAGGTATACAATGGAAGAAGGAAAGCATCTTTAACAAATGGTGCTGGCATAACTGGATGTCAACCTGTAAAAAAATGAAAGTAGATCCATATCTATCACCATGCACAAAAATCAAGTCCAAATGGATTAAAGACATCAACATTAATCCGTCCACTTTGAACCTGATAGAAGAGAAAGTGGGAAGTAGTCTACAAGATATAGGCACAGGAGGCCTCTTCCTAAGTAGGACCCCAGTAGCACAGACAATAAGAGAAACAATGAAAAAATGGGATCTACTGAAACTGAGAAGCTTCTGTAAAGCAAAGGACATTGTCAGTAGGACAAAAAGGCTGCCTTCTGACTGGGAGAAGATCTTCACCAACCCCTCATCAGACAAAGGTCTGATCTCCAAAATATACAAAGTACTCAAGAAACTAGACACTAAAACTCTAATTAACCCAATTAAAAAATGGGGTACTGAACTGAACAGAGAATTCACAGCAGATGAACTTCGAATGGCCAGAAGACACTTAAGGTCATGCTCAACCTCCTTAGCGATCAGGGAAATGCAAATCAAAACCACTTTGAGATACCATCTTACACCTGTCAGAATAGCTAAAGTCAAAAACACCAACGATAGCCTATGCTGGAGAGGATGTGGGGTGAGGGGAACACTCATCCATTGTTGGTGGGAATGCAAACTCGTGCAGCCACTGTGGAAATCAGTGTGGCGGTTTCTCAGGAAACTGGGAGTCAACCTCCCTCAGGACCCAGCAATTCCACACTTGGGAATATACCCTAGAGATTCCCTAACATACTACAAAAGCATTTGTTCTACTATGTTCATAGCAGCACTATTTGTAATAGCCAGAACCTGGAAACAGCCTAGGTGCCCCTCAATAGAAGAATGGTTAAAAAAGGTGTGGAACATATACACATTAGAGTTTTACTCAGCGGTAAAAAATAATGACATCTTGAATTTTGCATGCAAATGGATGGAAATAGAAAACGCTTTACTGAGTGAGGTAAGCCAAACCCAAAAAGAGGAACACGGTATGTATTCACTCATAATTGGATTCTAACCATAATTAAAGGTCTTTGAGCCTATTATTCGTGATCCTAGAGAAGCTAAATAAGAAGATGAACCTGATGAAGATTATTTAGCTATCCGCCAGGAGGTAGGAAATAGACAAGAGTTCCAGGTAACCTCGGGTGCATGGGGGGGGGGGGTGGGAGGGTTGATGGAAGGGGAGAGGGTTAGAGAGAAGGGAGTAGGGGAGGAATGGGGAAAGCTCGGTGGCCTGGGATGGGGGGGAGGGAGGAAGGATGAATATGGGATCAGGGAAGAATATATTTCGACTAAGGGAGTCATTTTAGGGTTTACAGGAGACTTGATTATATATGGGATCCCAGGTCCAAGGAGAGATCCCCAGATTGTTCTCTGGACAGAGGAGAGGGTGCCTGAACCGGCCGTGGCCCATAACCATACTGATGTATATTTTGCTTATCACCATAGATCCTTCATCTGGCGAAGGACGGCGATACAGACGGAGACCCACATTGGAGCACCGGACTGAGCCCCCCAAAGTCCAAATGAGGAGCAGAAGACGGAAGAACATGAAAAAGGAAATCAGGACTGCGAGGGATGCTATCACCCACTGATACAAGGGAATGGATCTAATGAGAGTTTACTAAGGCCAGTTGGACTGGGACTGAACGAGGACGTGATCTAACCAGATTCTCGGAATTTGGCAGGATTCTCTGAATGTGGCTGGCCCGATGTCTTTCTGAAAAGCCATTGACTATGATACTGGGACTTGTTTCCTCTGCATATACTGGATTTTGGGGATCCAGTCTGTTTGGATACTCACCTTCCTGGACCTGGAGGGAGGTGGGAGGAACTTGAACTTCCCACAGGGCAAGAAACCCTGACTGCCTTAAGGAATGAAGAGGGAGGAGGAGAGGGAGTGGAGGGAGTGGGAGGGTGTTGGGAGGAGGGGCGGAAATGGAAACTTTTATAATTTAATAAAATTTACTTAAATAAAAAGAATTCCATACAGTGTTTTTTTTATCATATTCACCCCTCCCCATGCTCTTCAGAAATCCACTCCCTTTCTTGACTACCCAACTTGTATCTTCCTATTTTTTATTGAATTTCTTTAGTTTAAATTATTTCTCTTATTTTTGTGATTATGATATAATTACATCAGTTTCCCTTCTTCTCTCTTCCCTCCAAATCCTCTTATGCACTCCTCATTTCTTTCTTTCAAATTCGTGGGCTTTTTAAAAAATTAATTGTTCATATATATATATATATATATGTATATATACTATATATTATATAGTGCAATATAATACATTATATATTGTTGTATTGCATATATATTATATATCTATGTACAAAAGAAAACAAAACATAAAGTATGTTTTGTGTTTTCCATCTACAACATTCAGTTAAGTGTTGTTGTCTACCAGGAGTTAGCTACATACTTAAAGAAAACTCACTCATCCCTCCCAGCAACTATCAATTGCAATAGTTCTTTAGCTAAGGGTGGAATTTTCTGCAAGCTGGAATTTTATTTGTCTTAGTTTTTCAAGGTCTTGTGTATATTGTCTCTTCTGCTGTGAACTAATCCTTACAACTTCCCCATTGTGTTTAGAATGTCTGTTTCTTTGTAGTAGTTTACTTCTGACTTGTACAATCTTTCTGCTCCTTCTTTCACAATGATCCAGGAGCCTTTGGAAGAGAAGTTGTGATAATGTCCTACTTAGAACTCAGAAACTTGAAGTCTTTTCTCTGTACCTTGACTAATCATGGGACTCACATTTCACTCAGGGTACATATTCTGCTGCAAAAAGAGTTTTCTCAGATGAGAATATACAAGGAAAGTGAGATTAGTTAAAACTTAGAAAGTAAGCAGAGGGTGAGTTCAAAATACTTCCTTAGCTTTCATGCTCTTAGCACCAACATAACACTCCTGAAATTCCATAATATCGAAACAGTGTCTGCTCGTTCAGCTGCAGAACTTGCCTTTTTCAGTGTTCTAAATGATAGAGAAATATAGTATCCTTCTTCAGTGTTGGCCTCTCATTCACGTAGGATTATTTATTTCACAGACAGGAATGGTTTTGAAAGTGGGAATCCTGAAGGGAGGGTCAATATAGTCAGGTGCTTGTCAGGATCTGTCTCCGAATTTAAACTGCTGATGCCTTTTCGTACCTTCACATGACAGGAAAAACTTCAGAAGGTTCTCACTAGGAACGACTTAATGTAGACACTGGTTCTATTCATGAGAGATCTCCCTCATGACACAGTTACTTCCCATAGGACCCACCTCCTGACATTTCACATGAAGATTAGGAATTCAGTCTCCAGATAGAAAGGGTTCAAGTAACAAGCATTTAGTTCTTTGGTCAGAGATATGTAGGGGAAGTATTTAGAAAGAGTCCGGGTAAAATAATGGGGTTTAGAGTTGACACAGCCAAACGAAAGCTGTTAGTTAGTGCTTTCTCATTAATTAGTTAATTTAACAGCTGTAGATCCTTTATATAAATCTTAATTTACATAGAGATCCTCTATATGAATCTTAACTTTCATACAAGAAAACAGATGATATAAAATAAAAAATACCTTTAGGGCCCTTTTGGTTTGAAAAATTTTAAGGACGACAGTTTTAGCTTAGGTCAGAAAAGGGTGATTGGTTTGGAAACAAAGATAACATAGCCAGAATGCAGCTTTGCTTGGGGGAAAGCAGTTGTCCCGAATCTACTGTTCAGGACGTCAGTGAGTTTCCAGACTGGATTAGTGAGCAGTGAGCAGGTAGATAGGGGTATTGATTAGGACACTGGTGATTATCGAGTAAATTATGCATGACTGAATTTAAGTAGTCCAACAGGATACTTTCGGACTGTTTCATACAGGACAGACTAACACTGACAGCTCCTTCTCTGAAATTCTGTGAGATGACTCTGAACTGTACATACGGACGATAACAGCTATTTACATTGTGATCTGAAAATAGAATACAAGTAAAAGATGCAACAATGAGATCTAGTGTTTTTCGATTCTTTGGAAAAGAATGACTAAAGTCCTGAGATGTGGACTTTTCCTTCATTTCTTTTGTGATAAGGAAGTGGGTGGTAAACACTTGGCAGTTAGTATTTGGCAAAGATAGTAAGAGGAAATAGATAATATTTAGGCATGCAAACCTGGAATTAACTAAGAGGGTTTAGGTCTAATGCTTCAAACAAAATACTCTTGTAATATTTGGCAGGTTTTATTTCCACGTTTGCAAAAGTAGCAATTATAGATGTAGAGAACCAAAAAATCAGCACATGCACCAGGAATACCATGATGAAAATCAGCTATGATGGTAGCAAGTTGGGTGTTCCCAGCCTCAGGGTCTCCTTCACCCCAGCTACACTGGCTTTATTTCCATTGTCTAACCACAAAATGCATGTTCTTCAGTCACTGCATTGGTGAGAAATGCTGTAGACTGTCACAGCCAGCTCCGTTGCCTCACTCTATAGCATACCTTCCTGTAAACCAGAACCAGAAACAGTAGCATACAGTTCTGGATTCAAATAATCCAGGACACGTGAAACTCCAATCTTCCTCATCACATGCATGATCAACTTTTGTTGATTAAATTTAAATACTTTATTTTGTTCTGGAAGAGAGAGTGGAATTTTGATGGCTACAAGAGTGTCTTCGGATTTCTGAATGATAATTCATTAAAAATCACTAGTCAATTAGTAAAACTCTGGAATTTTGCTCAAGGCTGAAGTTTGAAAAGTCAACCAAACAGACACAGTCTTTCCTGTCATGTCTGTTTAATCATAGCTTCCTTAAATTCTTGGAAACATGCTTTCTTCATTTATAAATGAATCCTATAAAACAAGAATGATCTCTAATAGCTGTTTGGTTTAATGTAATAATTGTAGATGTAGTTATTAAAATTTACAAAACACACAGGGATAATTAAGGGTAATCAGATTATGTTGTTGTGGGTGTTGTTCAATGGCATTGTCCCCTTGACTTCAAGTAATCAGATTAAAGACAGAAGCAAAGATAAATTTCATTATGTTCTGGTAAAATAACTGATGGAAGGAAAAAACAAAAGGAAAATAAAATACTGAATATTATACTTATGCCCATAAGGGTAGAGACAATCTTTTACTGTTTGGTTATATATGTAACTATCAGATTTAACTTATTATCAATTGTTTGCTGCTTTGAAACAAAGGTCCATAATGCAAATTTATTTTTGCTTATATAAAATACCATTTTTATAAATATTAACAGAATTTACATATATTTCATAGTTTATATGTTAAAATAAGCTTTTAATAAAACATTGATTTTACTCTCTCAAAATTAGGGAATAGTACTTTAAGTATAATATTCTTTCATAACAAAAGGCAGCTTGTTCTGAAAAATAAGTAGGTAAAGTGCATACTATTCAAGCATGAGGACCTGAGTTCGGATTTTCAGTGGTGGCACAAAAAGGTAAACATGTCGCTGTAGTTACAGCAGGAGGGAAGTAGACAGGAGTTTCTACAGGTTTTGTTGACCAGTCAATCAAGCAGAGTGGGTGAGTACCAGAGTCAGGGAGAGACTACGTCACAAGCGGTGATAAAAAAAAGACACTCAACATCAACCTCTAGCTCCCACACACGTATACATATGTACACACACTCCCATAGGAACACCACTTATTCATTTGCACATACACAGACATGTATACTATTTGAACTAATTGAACCTGTAAGGATATATGGAAAGGACATGATGACGTCCTCAGGAGAAGAAGGGTAGATGAATGAATTCATGTAAATAAATAGAAGCATTAAATCATATTTTGATTCTTTCTCTTTTATTCTGTTTCTCTTGGTATAATATAAAAATAGTTTCTTGCTTCCATCATCTTTCTTAGATATCTAAATGCCTTACTTTATTTCATGTTTTAATACTGTAAATGTAGTTTTCATGAATCTATAGACACACAGAGAGATGTCTAAAGATCAGTCAATTAGAAAACTATAATAGACCTTTTTATCTTTGCACTTATGAGAATTTTTTTGTCATGATAATCATCATAGAATATTCAGTCTGCTATGATTGTGACATAACATAGTTGCAGATCACATTTATTCATTTTACTGGCAAACATATTTTCTCAATTAAACCACCAAAATTAAAATTTTGTGCCTTTATCATCTCATACCATTTGTCTTGCATCTTGATGTTGAAACTAATTTAGAATTAAAATTCACATTCTCTTTCATGGCACACAGTCATGACATAGTTTTACACTGGTTAAAACTGACTATATCTACTATAATCTCCTGCTCTTCCTGGAAGAATAATCATCATGCTTGCCTGCTAGGGTACAACACTCTCTTCTTTTTCTATTTGCAGAGCTGGAACTTTCATTCCTAGATGCTCACTGTTTGTGCTACACAATAGGCTGCAAATCTCTTATGTGTATCTTGACTTGCTTTGGACTTCCTTCTCTATCTTCCTGTGTCTTATTGTATAGTTACTTTCTATTTCTTCAGTTTCCTGACCTAGACCTTGTTATGTAGCACAGGTTGACCTGAAACACCAATTATACAGCATCAGCCTCTCAAGTGCTGGGACTACAGGCGTAAGTTACTATATACTTCCTCATAACTTGTTTCTCGTTTCTTAATATACTTTGATGAATACGCATTATTTTCACACAAAGTATAAAATAGCACTATGTAGATACATAGGAAGACAATCTAAACACTATAAAAATCATTGTTTCACAGTGTTTATATTCTAGTGCTGGAATAGAATCCATAAAAATGATGAAAAATATATAACATTTATATAAAATAATAAGC
Organism: Myodes glareolus; assembly: GCF_982192425.1. Classification (NCBI taxonomy): domain Eukaryota; kingdom Metazoa; phylum Chordata; class Mammalia; order Rodentia; family Cricetidae; genus Myodes; species Myodes glareolus. The sequence goes on from NC_142033.1 coordinate 27,218,786, forward strand.
ATGGAAAAGTAAATGAGAATAATTGCTAGTAAATATTGAGTAGTAAAAAAAACTCTAATTTAAAAATTGTAGTTGAGGTAAGACTTGAAGAATGTGAGAGAAGATGTCATCCAGTGTATGACAAGATTGGCTTGGAAGAAGGGAGAGTATATTGGAAAGTCTCTGAATTGGGGATCCAGTAAATGTGAGCCAGAATGACAGAAGAGGCCTTCATACATTCAGCAATTATAGATGGAATAATATGGATAAAGTAAGAAAAATTAGTGTGCATCACATAAGGGTTTAGAGAACACCCTATGCATGACTGCTATTCCAAAGAGAAAGAATTTTGAACAGAGTTCACTTGACTGAACCTAAGTTTTAACTGGATGTAGCATTATTCTGTTACTGAAAGACTAGAGCTAAGCCTGATAACAACTCATGAAAAATTAGGATGAATGTAAATTTTGCAAGATAAGACTTATTTTAAAACTTCTAGATATATGAGAGGTAGAGATAAGAGATTAATGATAGATCAGAGCTTAAGGAAAATATGAAACTAATAGATGGCTTCAGGCAATTGAAAGTTAACTGCCACTTATTGAGACTGTGGTGAGAAAAGGTTGTGGGAGGTGGTATGGTTATAACACATTTGGCTATACCCAATACTTCATATGTCCTTATTAGAAATAGAATTGGACTTATCTACCTACTTACACCAAAAGATTATTTTAGCTAAAACTGTATAGGTGAAAGTTATATTGTTGTTTTTATAATAAGATATATCTCCTTTATAGGTTCTTGTATGTAAATACTTGATCCCATTGCATGTTGGAAGTTTATGGAACCTCTAAAGAGGTGGAGTCTTGCCAGACAAACATTGAAGCTGTATAGTACTGTCCTACTTCCCTTCGTCCCTCTGCTTCCTCTTATGTCCGGATGTAAGGTGAGAGTCCCAGGAATACATTCCTGCTCCTGTGGAATTTTCACACAGATTTATCTGCTGTGATACCATCCCTGCCGTGACTAACCATTTCCCTTCAAACTGTAAGCGTAATAAATCCTCTCACCACTCTCTGTAAGTTCCATCTTATCAGGATTTGATCAGAGAAACAAGAAACATCACTAAAATGATGCCATTTAAAATGGAAGCTTCTAATAGTAGTCTTCCCCAGGTAAGAGCACATCAATTGATTGTCCAATGCTAAATGGTCAATCTTGAAAATATGCATGAGATTAACAATATACAGACTTAACAGGTTATGTTTACGAATATATGTGTATATGCATATAAGCCTGCAATAAGAATTAGTGGAAAAAGGCCATCTATTTGAACAACAGTGGGGAGGAATAAACGGGAGGCTGTGAAGGGAGAAAAGTGAAGAGGAAAATGTAATAATTATAATCTCAAAACAATTAAAAACATGTGATGTCTTTTAGACTTGATCATTAGGACCACAATAACAACTCTTTATAGGTTTCTCTTGAGCTTTATTTCATGTATGTGAGTAACTGCGATTGCTAGAGTTCTAACAATCTATGTGGAAAAGCCAGAAATGACCTTTCCTTCTGCTGGACCACAGTGATTTAGTGACTATTTACTATTGCGCATCACATAGCTTATTTTGATGGATATTGGTAGAGAATGGCAGAAGCTAAAGTTTGAAATTGTTATGTTCGCAATGCTATTAGATATATGACTGTAGATATCAAGATGGATACATCTGAATTTTGAGAGACAAGCCTGTGGATATGGATTTTGAAATCATCAGGAAATAAATCATTTTTATAGCACAGTAGCAGATGAGATCACTAAGAATAATGTTGGGAGAAGAAAAATGTCTGAAATCTGAGCCTGAGCATGGCTATCTTCAAAGTTTGACAAGGAAAGAGTGAATTTGTAAAGGAAACATGGAAGGAGAAAGTAATAAGGTAGAAGAGTGGGGCACTTTAAAACCAGATAAAAAGTGTCACAGAGAGAACACAATAAAAAGTTGTCTAAAACTCTGTGATATGTTCAAAATGATGAGAAGTAAGAACTTACTATTGAACTAATAAAAGGGAGGTTATTGTTGAGCTTTATAACATAAATTTAGGTGGCATAGTAGGAACCTAATCTTACCTACACAATACTTAAATATTGCTACCTGGTATTCATTTATTGATTCATTCACTCTTTCAATTACTAGAATACTCCCAAGTCTTCCATTGTTTGGTTACCTTTGCATTTCCATTAGGCATAATAGTTCCTCAAACATCATTTGCTGAAAGAATGACTGAAAAATAAAATGACAAAGAAAATTAAATGAACAAATGGACAAAGCATCTTAAGAATCACCAGCAAGATTACATAGCTGCTCCATCATATCCTTTTAGGAATTCAGTACCTATTCATCAGTGCTCCTCATAGAACAGAGATCTTAATTACTTGTCCAGGGCTATAGCACATTCTTTTTTTCACAGTTAGAATGAATGTGAGTTTCTAGTACTGAAAATTTAATGTTCATTTCAAAGTATATTCACAATCCTTTTAAACCTACTCCTATAGGAAACTACACTCAATTGACCAACTGGTTGAAATATATTACATAGAACACAGTTATTGGAAACTTCCTATTACTTTCTGATGAAGAAATCTGGGGCAGATAAAACAACAGTTCTCCTCAGAAAAAGTGTGGGTGTTTTTGTTTGCTTCAATAGTAAAGAACTGTCCAGAAAAAGTAAGAGAAATCAAAAACTTGCAGACAGGTCCATCAGAGGTGACCTGGGATAATCCTCAGACATAATTAATAATGGTCAGAATTTTGGATTTCATCTAAGTGGAACCAGAAATCAGGGAAAGATCTAAAGTATGGGAATAGGGAGATGGATTTTGAAGAGGAATGTGGTGTGATTATGGGTTTATTATAGGGGGACATAAGCAGAAGCAGAGTCCAGAGCAGAGTTCTGAAGCGTTTCCAACAACTCAGGCCAAAGAACAGAGGAGCTAAGAAGCTTTACTATAAGCAGGTAGACTTGAATGCAGACCCGAGGAAGTAACTAGATTCTGAGAAATAATGTAACTGTTTTAGAAATGGCATTTTCCCCAAACTTGTACTATTTTAAACCTACCGAGTCCCTAAATACTAGCAAATGACCATATTCATCCCTGTTACTTAGATTTGACAACTATTACTGACTGCAAATGTATTTAAATCTCTCTCTGAGTATACATATGAATATAAACATACATTTAACATTTTTCTCAATTCATTCATTTGTTTGTAAAAACAAAATTATGACTATTATTCTTTCATGCTATGTAATACAACTCTTGAGGATTGGAGAAATAGTTTATGCAAAAATAATTGGGAAAATATTTTGATGTCAGAACTGACAGAATTTCCTGATGAATGCTTATGAATTCTAAGAAAAAGTCAGAATCAAAGATATTTCCAAAAGTTTTGGGAGGCATTCCTGGATGCATGAAGATGCCATCTACATGGACAGGGAAAACTGCAAGAGAAGCTGGTTTTGATCTTAAGACATCGACTTCCTGCTATTCCTGTCTAGACATGGTTGGGACAGGCTGTACTCTAAAGTTTCAGGTGTGAAAAGTTCCTTGAACTCAAGGAAATCCTGTGAAGGGCAGCATGAAACTTCCAAACCAAATCGTTGAAACTCTTTTGTGAAAAATTGGAAGAGGAATCTCAAAAGCAGAACAGAGGCACATCATTGGTTGCCAGTAGGATTCCTACTCTGACTTCACAGAGAAGAGTAACTTCTACAGTGAACCTGAGGTCAAGAATAGATGTAGAATAATTTCTAATTCTCTGTTCTTTCACACTAACTATGGATTGGAATTTAAAGTTGCTTTTCACTAAATGTTTAAAATTGATACTAGAAATAACTCTGTGTAGGTACCAAGGTCTTTTTCCCTTCTTCCTGGCGATTCGCAGGGCAGGGCCATGTGACCTCCGGCTCCCTGGAGATTCTGCACTAGCACTGGCTTGAGGGGATAGTTTAGGAAGAACCTGGCTCTCTTTGTTATGGTGATTCCACCTGTATTCAAGGTTCTAGCAGTGGGCTCCACACGCCTGGTCCCTCCCAGCTAATTCTGCCTCAGGCGCCGGGGCCTTTAATCTCCTTCTCCTGCTCCTGAAGTGAGGAGGCCTTGCCCTTTCGATCCTCCTTGCCCACTGGTATAAATACCCTACTTGAGTTTAATAAAGTGGCCATTTACTCTTGGTAAGTGAGCAGGTCTCTTTTGTGTGTGTCTGTTTTAAACCCTCAGTACAGTTGTTCATTCTCGTGGGCCCGAGTTCAGGAAGGCGCGCGCCTGGATCGGATGTGGGTATCCACAGAAGAGGTGGGGTCCTACAACTCTGCTAAATTTTTCATGGATAGTGAAATAGCAAGAGAGAAAACAGGTGCTTTGAATTCGATCTGAGTGTGTTTGGTCCTATCAGATTGCTAATCCAGCATCTTCCTCTGGTAATGTGGGTGATAGAAATGACTGAAAATCAATCAATTGTAGTTTTTTATAAACAGAATAACAGAATTTGTTTCCGAAATATTCTCTTATCTCACCCCACAAAGCACCTTTTAGATTTATCCATCTTGCTTTACAATTGTATGACCAAGAATTACACATAAATTAAATCACACTGTTTTGTTGGTTGCACATAATGTCTATGATTTCTTTTTTGTTGGGTAAATATGAGATAAATATATCATGTTAAGCTAACACACACAGACACACACATATTTGAAAAAGTTCTGCTTTTTGTGATTTATCCTTTGTCTTGACAACCAGTAACCAGGCGCTTTAATTTAAATGTCCTATGGATTGCATCTTTATAGTTCCTATTTATTTAGAAAAGAAAAAAATGTAAAGTAGAAAGAAAGCTAAGATGAGCACCTTGAACAATTCTTTGGGTAAATATACATATTTTCAATTTTCTTGAGTAAAACCTAAGTGTGGAAATGCTGTAATATAAAGTGTGTGCTTAATTTTCTAAAATGTTACCAAAACTTTTTCCCCCAAAATGTCATTTTGAGATTAACAGCAACAAGCAAAGTATGCAGCATTCTTACTGGTAGTTACAAATTTTTGACATCAAAACAAAAACTTAATTCTTCATTTCTAAAATGTTGTGTGTCCACAGAGGAGAAGAATTTTTTGTTTTGAATACTTAGAGTATATGCTCTTTTTTATAAACACACACACACACACACACACACACACACATATATATATATATATATATATATACTCCTGATGAAAAGTGTTCATTAGCTTCTGTGAAAGTCAGAAACTCAGTTTTCATAACATACAACAAAACTTCATTAACTAACACAAAATTTCTAGTAAGTCATCATCTTCTGATGTCTCCAAGTCAATTGTCCTATTGCTTGAATAAGATATATTTGCTCTGAGTAAAAAAACAGAAGTCCCATGTCCGTTTAGAGTGTTCTTGCTCTTCTGCGGTCATTGCGGGTGGAATGCTGGATTATGAATCACCTGCATACTCATTCTTTTCCTTGCCAATCATTCCTGTTTGTCTGCTTATGGAGTATTAGCAGTCTAGGAGGCAGGGATCAGGAAAGTCATGTGATTCCCTTACAGATGTAGAATTCACGTCCTTGGTTTTTTCTCTATCAGATACCCTTTGCAGCTTCCACCAGTCTGCCATACTGCTGCAAACCTCTACATCACCACACCATTATTATATACAGAAATTATATCTTTGTCTTTCCCTTATGCCCACACACAACAAAAGGCACTTTCACAATTCTAGTATTCTGTGTTCAGTAGGATTTCTAATATTCTATGTTGAACAAGATATTACTAATATTCTATGTTCTGCCAACAGATTACGACACTTGATTTTGTGAATATCTTTCTCTTAAAATAAATATTTGCTCCACCCATGCTATACATAGATTTCTTTTACATATTCATTTTCTTACTTCAGTTATATTTGAATCACAGTTCTGAAACCAATTATTTCAAACAAGTTTTGAATAGTTTGAGTAGAAAAATGCAGTGAACACGAACTACACTGCAATGAGATGAAACATTCAGATGATTCAAAGTGCTTCCTCCTTGCACTGAACTATTAAACTGGTATTCAACAAGAAATCAACAAACGGGGTGAGTGTAACCTAAATGCTGCAAAGGAACACAGCATCAATAGACTTGGTGACATGAAATGGGTAAAGCCCAGGGACACTTGTCAAAGAACTACAGGTAACTAAGGGATGCTGCGGTGGTGGTGAATAGTCCTCAACGATGAGCCCAAGTGGTTATCTAATACCAAGTGGTCAGCCCTGAAAATCACATACAAGCAACAAGATATGGACTGATTAGGTGGCATTACTATAATTATATATGTCCCCATTTTTCAACAAAATTATCAAAAACATGGCTTGAGAGAGGGCTCAGTGTTGTTCTTGCAGAGGACTAGGATTACTTTCACTCATATGGTGGCTCACAACCATCCACAATTCTATTTATAGGGAATCTTATACCTTCTTCAGGCTTCTATGGGCACCAGGAATGCTTGTGGTGCACAGATGTACATTCAGACAAATACCTATACACATAAATAAATAATGGAACAAAAATGTATTTATAACACCGAGACCTTAATCAAAATACTTAAGGCTTATAAATATCTTAGAAATACGCTGGTGTGTGCTAGGGGATAACTAAGTGTAGTAAAATGGTTGACACTTAAATATGAAGACATGAATTCAATCTCCAGCACCCACTTCTAAAAGGCAAATGTGATGCGGGATACACTTATAAGTTCAGTACTGCAGAGGTGGAGACCAGATAATCTTTGAGAATTGATGGCTAACTAGTCTAGTCTTCTCAGTGACTAACAAGCCAAGGAAAGGCGTTCACTTCAAAAAGTAAGATAGACAGGTTGACGTCTGACCACCGCATGCACTGCCTACACAAATACTACAGTAAACACACTCCCACATTCATATCCACCCCAAGTGCACCCCCCACACATGAAATGAGCTTATGTCTTATAAGTGCTTAATAAGGACTCTTTCTTTGTTCTTGCTTTTGCAAGAGGTCACCTGCATTCACATCCAGTGGCTTAGAATCACTTCATCTGTATTTTAAGCCTTTGATCTTTCTGACGTTGGCAAGAAACACAGAACTGTGGTGAGTAATGCATCTGAATAATGGAAGCAGGAAAGAGCTGGTGTTAACAGCAGCGCTGCTGTTACAGAACAAGTGCGGCTCTGTCTAGAAAACTTTCCAAAGGCATCTCCTTGGTTGCATGTGATGTTCAACTCTAGGGTTGCCAATGTATATTCAAAGTTCAGATTGAAAACATGCAGTACTAAATGAAATGAAACATCGTTCTTCTTTGGATCTAAGGGTATTCATAACTTTTTAAAGAAGTGAATATGTAGAAATCTTGCCATGCAGTCATTGCTTCTATTTTGTCTTCAGTGTTCATACTTGGAAACTATTTTAGTCTAGCAGTAGAAAACGCCTCGCATTCATTCATCAGGCTCTTGTTTTGACAAATGGAAGCCATGAGGATTTTGTTAGGGGTTTCTGAGCATGTCGTGGGAGGCCCTCTCATTCTCTTTCTGTGGGTGTTTTGTTCAGCTTCTGGCACTTGTTAGTGAGGTCGGTACCTGGATTGAATCAGGTGAACCTTGGAAGGGGTTAGATCTGTTCACTGGGAATCATACCTTGATGTAATTCAATTGCATGAGTCTCTCTTCAATTTCGGGAATTTGGTTCTGGGATTTGCTGGCTCTGTTTTGCAGTACACAGGTTCTGATTTGAATTTAGGTTTGGAAAAACGTTCATACATCTGCTGAAAGGCAGGCATGGAGCCAGGGGAACTGCTGGAAAGCAATTGACTTTTTGACAAAGACTGCTTGTCTCTGCTTCCACATAGACAACTGTATGGACAGAAGCAGAGAGGGGAGTATGAGTGGTATGTGGTTTCTTATTTATCAGAAAGGGACTGGGTAATTTACCGACATTTCCAAAAATCTAGCTGTGTGACTCTACGTCCGCAAGCATGGAAGTGCTTAGAAAACTGAGAAAATGGGTTACAATGAGCGAAAAATATCCAACCATCTCTTGGCATTGGCTGAATTACATTTAGGGGCCTCTCTATGAGGCAGAACAAAAATGGATTCATGAGAGGAATAAAGCCAGAACCACATAATTTTACAAGAGAAAAGCCGAATGCAGAACCTACCATGTCGTTGTCATATTTTTAAAGCAACACATGTCAGAGAAGCATCATTAACAGTGTTATCCTAAGCAAACTTCTCCCTTTTGTGCCTGTTTTAATTGAAGTCAGACGTTCCTGCTATGTATTTTTATTGTGTTAAATAAGATACTATGTAAGTTTCTTGTTAGATCACTAACTGATAGCAAAGAATCAATTTACTTTAATTTTAAAATATGATGGTAATATTTGTAATGTAGTGTTAAATGTGTTAAAAGAGGGAGTTTATGTATTTTTTAATGTGAATTGGGATAAAATTCAAGCAATACTCTACTTAGAGACTCCTGAAGACAGGGCATTTCACTGGCCATAGAGTTAAAGAAGCATATGGATTGCTTCCTGTCCTAATGATTACCACAAACCAATGCAAAAAAAGAAATACTGAACAAGGAATAATAAACAGTGTTATACATACTCTGTCCAGAGACATCACATATAAAAGTTCAAGTTATCACACCGAGAATGCCACACTAACTTCAAGGGTTCAGCTCAAAGTGTTTTGATTGTCTTTGTCTATTTTTCTCCCCAAGCTTCCATTTCCTGCCCATCAAATGAAGATAAAATTGTTACAAACCTTGTGATCATGCTAAGAACAAACTAGTCAGTTTTTGTTCAGTGATTTTTAACAGTACTGAATAGATGGTAGGCATTTAAAATGTGTTTTATAGTTATTATCTTTAAAACTATAAACACATAATAGAGCCATGGTGCGGGAGAATTATCTGTATTCTGTCAATCATATTTTAATAAAACACTGATTGGCCAGGCAGGCAGTATAGGCAGGAAAGCCAGACAGGAAGTAGAGGCTGGGCAATGAGAACAGGAATATTCTGGGAAGCAGGAAGCTCCCTCCGCCATTCCTGTGCAGACCACCGAAGAGGCAGCATGTAACTTGCCCAGCTGAGAAAGGTACTGAGCCATGTAGCTAATGTAGATAAGGATAATGGGATAATATATGTTATAAGAGCTAATAAGTAGTCAGAGCTAAGGGCCAATCAGTTTATAATCTTATGGAGTCTTGTGTGTGATTTTCTTTGGGAATTGCCGGCAGTGGGGTACTGGGAGGGACAGAAACCCCAACAAGCTGGCCCTTCCTGTTACAGATCTATAAACTAAACTAGGTCCATGGAACACAGTACAATCATTTTTTAATCCCGTATCTTATGCACCCATGAATTTATAATATATTTATTTAAGAAATGGGATGTTGAAAACATGTATACTTCTATTTGTCCCTTTCAGGGCTCTGAAAAGTATCAATATGCATTTTAATCTCCAAGTTCTACATTTAACTCAAATCTAAAAGTGAGCAGAATTAATTTTTAACTCCTACATTTAACTAAACAGTCAACCTTTATACTGGAACACTTTTCAGTTAGAGTTAGTTTGACCATTTGGCATTAGTTCCACAAATGATACCAATAACAACAACAACAAAATCTCCTTGAACAAGGAAAGTCTGGAGGTAAGACACCCAAAGCTAATACAGAGACTCAGGCCACAGTTATTGCTATTGTTAAAGTGCATTCCTGCCTACCCCTGTTCCACCATCACACACATCTCAACAGTTCTGCTCAAACATCTACTTTCATTCTTCCTATCAAATTGAAAGAGAGTAAAATGAGAAAGGAAATGTCTTCTAAATCTTGTAAGAAATTTCTCCTTCAGATTCCCAAGTACAATTCTTCTTATTTGTATATGCTGTCTTTAAATTAGGTGCATGGTTATAGCCAGCCACATAGTGGTGTATATCCAAGCTCCAGGTTAAGGATGTGAGTCTAAGAAGGTAGAAGGAAACAGACCTTGGAAGAGCAGAGATTCATCCCTCAGTGTTTGAATAATGTGGAAGGAGAAAGACTCCAAAGTTGACTGCCACCTACTGGATACATGATTGGAACACTTTTTCTTTTTTAATTTTCATTTTAAAAATGTGCTTATATTTAATGCCTTTACTAATGCTTCAGGAACCAGAGAGTTAGTTTTGAAGATCATGGCATACAGTTATTTGAATGCATTGAAAGCTGCAGGAAAGGACAGAGACTGAAATTGCTGTCATTTGACTGTAGTCTTAACATGATGATTCTCACTGATATTGCAAAGATACAAGGAAGGAACAAAGAGAAAAAAATGGTGGAAAAGGGTAAGAAGTTTGTAAGTGGGAAAACGATGATGCCAAAGAAGGCATGAGGAGGCATATTTGAGCATATATTCACTAGTGAGTAAATAAAACAATAAGGTCCGAAAAATGAAAAAAATCTTAAGAGGCTTATTCTGAATACATCTTACTTTTTTTTTATTGCTATGCTATAAATACCGTTAAGTTCACATCATCCATGCTGTGTATGTTGCACGCATACAAAGACTTAGTAAGAATTTTAAAATATTATAGAGCTTCTGCTTCATTTCTACATAAAATCAAAATCCATCAAAGCATATATTTATGTTAATTTTAGGCAAAATATTTTGATGTGGAAAGAGTAAGACTTCATAAAATGCAAATTAAGATTCAATTATGAATTCCTTTATTCTCTTAGTCTTCCTAAAAGCCGTGTGTTATGTACATGTGCATAAGTGCATGCATGTGTGTGTGTGTGTGTGTGTGTGTGTGAAGATCAGGGGTCAACATTAGGTGTCATTATCTATGGTGTTTGAGTTTAATTTTCAGAGAGAAGGTCTCTGAGTCTGGAACCATCCAGATTGGCTAGACTAGCTGAACAGAGAGCCACTGTGTTCTTCCAGTCTCTACCACCCCCACTCTAAGATTAAAGATCCAAGAAGCTTCTCGATTTCCATGAGGATGATGGAGATCTAAATTCAGGTCCTTGTGCTTCTGCAGCAGACACCGTACAGACTGAACCTTTGCCTCACTTTCTGTCTAAAAATATTTCTAAGTCAGTATCTGAATAGCATTTTCTTTGATACCTGAGATTTTTGCTGTTATTATTATGTTATTTAATTGAATTGTTGTTAATATAGATATTTAAATTTAGAGTTGACATTGTTTTATTCAATATTTTACGACGTGTGCATTTCTACATGTAGTGACATCTGGTTTTATTTGATAGTTAAGCTTTTGTAGGTGGACCTGTTGGTTTTCTAGGCATATGAATTTTTCATTTGTCTTTTGTTGTTTTATATTTCATCTTATTCGTTTTCTTTGCCATTTGTTGAAATCAAAAGTCTTTCATATTTTTTATTCTTTTTGCATGTTCCGGGATATTTTTCTCTGTGTCCCTTCTATCACCTTCTGCTACCTTTAGGGCAATGTGTGTCTCTGATCTGACTCACTAATTTGTTCAGTGGCAGATTTCCATGTTACTATGAAAGCAAGGGCTGAGCGTGTATAATCTCATTTCTGTGATTTAATTTGCACTGATCACCTTATCTTGTAGTATAAAAGGAATTCTTTATTCTTGTCTAGCGAACTTAACACAGAACCATGTACACGTTAAACAAAGTCTACCACTGAACTACAAGCCAGAACTTTCTTGTGTCTGTTGGAGGTGTGGGTAAGGTTTCACTATGCAGGTTCAGCCTAAATTTGAACTAAGAGCTTCTTGCACTGTTTTTCAAGGGCTTAAATTGTAGAGATGGTCCACTATTCCTGTATCGCTGTCTTAAATTGTTTGTGTTGTCTCTAGAATTCTGCTTTGAGCAATAGGTTGCTAAGAATTTACTTGATGTTTAAGTCAAGTGTCTCATATGCATAATTCTACATGTGAAGTCATGCTCCTCTACAGAAAACGATTGCTTATACTGTCTGGATTGTGTGAAGGAAAGCACTCATGGAAGGCTATATTGGCCTCAAGGAGTTTAGAGAGAAGTCAACCATTGTGAGTGCCAGGCTTGTGGCTTTCACATCCACAGAATACAAAGGAATGCCTCAGGTCAATGCACCATTATAAACCATTGGAAAGACACAGCTTTAGATAGCCAGTGTTTTTATTTGTCTGGGAGTGTGACCAGGGAGCCATGGAGGAAAGGATTATGCTGTGTTTTTTTTTTCTCAATTCTTTTCTATTCTCTCCATGAACTTTATTTATATGTAGACCATTGCAGCTGCTTATCGCCCTGGTGTAGTGATCCTGCATGATTTGCTGTGGGCTGTTTTGTAGAAAGGCAAGAATAATGAGTAATCATGTTTTGTAGCACTACCTTGCACTGCTTACTCTCCTTATCTGTGCAGACTTCACTGACCTTCTTTCTTTGTGCATTCAATGCAAGAATGGACCTCGAATACACATGTTTCTTTAATTTCCCCCAAGTTAGTTCATAAAAGAAAGGAAGCATTGCATTCCATAATTATTTTGTACCATCTCCTATTCTTTCCTAATGAAGGCTATGCAAGTTTTTAAAAATCTTCAAAAAACACATTCAAAATTGAAGACAGTTTTAAAAATGTAATTCTATATTTGCATATATTTAGGCTCCTAGTTTTATTTTTAAAACTGCACTTAATTTCTGTGTTCTACAAAACTTTGCCTCTTACAGTTTTTCTTGTCAGTGTTCAGTGAGAAGGATACAATAGTTGCTTATAAAATTGTCTGTGCTTCACACGCCAGCCATCTAGCTTCCTGAACTGTGAGCTCTGTTTCCGCTGTTACACTTGTGAGATGATGAAGCAGTGTGCCTGCCATGTGATGCATGGTAGTTACATTTTATTTGGCTTTTATTGCTGTGGCCTTGCAAAAACAAATACTTCGCCAGCAAATAAAGTAGACCAAATAGGCTGGGCTATAGAAAATACAGCAATAAAGTTAGAAAAAGGGACAGCTCACTGCTCTTTCAAACATTATGGAAACAATGGCTCTGAAGATGTGGTTGATGTTTGGTTTTTCTATTTATCCATTTAGTTTTCCTGTTTAAACTTGTTCAAATGGGGTTTTGTTTGATTATGAAATTGTATTGTATTTTACTGAACAGAATACAGCATAAAACACCCAGTACTTAAAGATTCATTTCATCAGTTTATCATTTTTGCTTCAGGAGTTCAAAGACAATTAAAATCATGATGTCTTCATTAACATGCTTATGTGGATGAGGCTAATGGACATAATTCATTGGAACATAAAGAAATAAATTAAACAATCTTAGGAATGTCTTAATGGTTAAAAAACAATACAGACTGTATTAGAAAGAGACTGAAGGAAGAAAAACAAATTTGAGTTAACTATCTGCATGAGCTCTTTACTGCACAATTTGGAAGTTACCCTCGCCTATTCTGCAGTTGTTTGAGCACATTTATTGAATGTTTTACAATTACATGGTTTTTTCACTGCTTGCTTTGGTTAGGTGACCTTTGGTTCAGCTTCTGTGAATGTACACAATTTAATTGAAGCTTTTCGAGAGATCCAAGAAAATAGATCTTCTCCCCAGATGTTGTCCCTAAAAGGAAACCTAGTCAAGAAGGATGAGGTTCTGGGGGTAAACAGCTGCCTACACACTGTTGGGCTACATCATTTGTTCCTTCTATTCCATTTACTTTTCTCTATTTACAAAGAGTAAATGTTGCTTTTGATGTTAAATATTTACTATAATTTAACTAGAAACCATTAAGTAGGACTGAAAGAATTAATTAGACATGTTTACATGACTTATATATAGAGTAGTTTCAGAGTCTATATATGTGGATATAATAGATTAATTTTGAACATTATAAATATTATAAACATTAAATAAGGACTAATCAAATAAAATTGGTTTTTACAAAGTTATACAGGGTTGGTGAGATGGTTCAGCAGTTAAGTACCTTTTAAGATGGAATCTGAGTTCAATCTCCAGAACTAACAGAAGATAGAAAAAGAAAACCAACACCTCAAAAGGTGCCCTCTGAGCTGCCTCAGATACTTGGCACTTCTTCATAAGCACAATTCTCATACAGCATATTAATGTGATAAACAAATAAATAAATAAATACTTTTATGCAAAGTGTTATGCTGCAAAACATGTGCTTGGAAGTTTGTTTCCAATTTTTGTTAAATGGTTTAGACTTCTTTAAACCTATACTTATATTCTAAACTAAATCTGAAAGTAATGATGTTATTATTATTATTGGTGATTCATTAAAATAAAACAAATGTATTTTAGAGGAAAGAAGTCTTTTTTTTGAGTACTATAAACTGATGTAAACAGTGATTCCCGAAAGATGGGTCCCAGATATGATCAAACTCAAATGACATCATTAAAGTAAGGTAAGATTTAAAAGAGACTGTTGAGAGCACACTTATTTGTGTGTTGAGGGCTCAGTCTCTTTATAAGGGGTGATACCCATTTTATAGTGTCACAATTTGATTAGCTGTTAATTATTAATATGTTTCCTATGAATTCTGTGCACAGGGTGCAGGGATAAATGGATAAAAGAAAATGATGTTGTTAAGATCCATTTATGTCCAACTTTTAATTTGACTAAGAATTTTGTAGTAAAGAGACAAGACTGGGCAAGAGTAACATATAACCTGAATCATTGATTATATCTGAATCATTGTTTACTTACTGTCACATATTATCAAAAGTCCTCTATTTTACTCACAATGTTCACCAGCTCTTCTGATTAGACTCTAAAAGCAAGCTAAATGGAGTAGGTCATATAAGAGACAGCAAAGAAGAATAAAGGAGTCAAAATCATTTTAGAACTTCCTCATATGAACTTTATTAGAACTTGCACACTGACTCCAAAGAACATGGCTAGTCCTAGGATTGCATTTTCTAGGATGTAAATCTTAAGTAAAATTTTCTTCCTAGTTCCAAGGTATTCATTGTTCAATGCTCTAAATATATGTTTTACTCTGGTTAAGAAAAAATTGAAATGTCTTCGGGTACTGATGTGGGAGTCCCGTCTGTGTGCTGTGATTACCGTTAATGAATAAAAAAACTGCCTTGGCCTGTTAATTGGGAAGAATTTAGGTAGGTAGGAGAAGTTAGGCTGTATGCTGGGAGGGAGAAAGGCGGAGTCCTAAAACAAGGCCATGGAGCCACCACCACCTTATACAGACATGCTTACGCTTTACTGGTAGGCCACCATCTCATGGTGATAGAGAGATTAATAGAAATGGGTTAAATTAATATGTAAAAGTTAGCCAATAAGAAGCAAGAACTAATAGGCCAAGCAGTGATTTAATTAATGCAGTTTCTGTGCGGTTATTTCGGTTCTGGGCAGCCAGACGAACAAGTGACTCCTTACGGCATGGTACCAAAGAGCTATATAGTACAGTTTTCTCTTTCTTTTTTCTTTTTTTCTCTAATTTTAGTGTGGTTTTCATTCTTTCAAGTACAAAACTCCATTTTTATGTGAAAGGATTTTCTATTCCATGGATCTTGGCCATGTAAAACCTATAATCAATTAAAGCAGCTGAGAAAAACACTTGGCTATTGTCATAGCTAGCGCCTAAGAGTGCTTGTTTCCAGCCATTAGGGCTTGGTAATAAGGTCAGGGACATAAACAAGCATTCATCCCAAATGATGGACGACAGATGCACTTGTTGTCTTTGGTTGAAGACATAGCCTTGGTTCTTATGGCTGTATCCACAGATTGGTGGTGAAAAGTTTAGAAACCAGTGTGTGTGGGGGGGTGGAAAGCTTGAAACCCTCAGGCGGGCATGATTTTTATCCATCTTGATGTTTATTGACATCTTACTTTGTCTCTAAAACCGATCTAAAAATTTGTGTTGATTAAACTGGTATATATTTTTAAAATAAAGCAATCTGGAAAAGGCAGTATCTTAATAACCTTTGCAGCGCAGCCAATCAGGGGGTATAGAGCTGGTGGCAGTGTCAGAGGGGGCAGGCGCCGCTGCGGGAACCTTTGCTTGCAGGTGGAATTACCATATCAAAAGAGGATAAAGCTCTCTAAGCTACTTCTCCAAGCCAGTGGAGCAAGCAGAGGAGAAGACAGGAAGCTAGGCTGGTAGGAGATACAGCCCTACATAGCACCTCGAACAACCGGAAAAGCCTGAGTACCAACAATTATCAAGTGTTTTATCACTTTCAATTTATTTGAAATCTGGGACTTGAGGAAGAGGAACATATACTAACTTCTATGGTATTTTCAGTTTTAAAAAGTCCACATGAAGAGGATTTAAAACTAATCAGAAGGTACCATACAAGATTCTAAAAGCGAGAATAAGCAACAGTCCTACCCATCTACAATGCCTATGAACCACAAGGTTCTGTGTGGTATGATAACCCTAAGGATCCAGTAGTGACTCCCACATCTTGCTGGTAATCATTAGTCCTCTATTGGAAATAAAACCCACTCAACAAGGGCTAAATTTACCCTGGTACCAGAAACCTAATCAACTGGGGCTAGTAAAATCATAGATCTTTGAGAAAAATCTATCAATATTTAACTAAACAAGCATAATCCCTAACTACATTTAATATTAGTCCTCATATCCATAGATAAGTTTAGTTATCACCCTTCATTACGGAAACTTCTCTCTGCAATAGGGAGAGTATATTACAGAAAATGACAGCCAATAAAAATGCAGAGTTATGTAGGCCAGTCTTTGGGATTCATCTACCAAACATCTGTAGCAGCTAACGTTCAGGAAGCATTGTGGAATAGAGGATAGAATGAGTCTAGAAGCCAGAGGATCAGGAATTTTTTTCTATGAGACTGCCTCCCCTGGTAGTGTTAGAAGCTGTACCCATCAAATCTCAGCAACAAGATTGCTCATATGAGAAATGAAGAAGGACTGCAACAATAGACATGACAAAGTGGATGAGAGAGATCCCATGAAGCCTCAACCCAGCCCAAATCACTACATACGAATAAGGAGTGAGAGAGTGGGAGAAATTGTCCTCTTAAGAGGAGAGCATACCAACTGGTTATCCACAGCCAAATAATCAGCCCTGAAAACATACATGTAAGTAACATTATACAGACAGAGCAGGTTATATCTAGGACTATATATATGTATATATATATATATATATATATATATATATATAATATGCATTTAACATCAATAGTGGAAAAAAGGCATGGATTTGACAAAAACAAGGAAGGATTATGGGAGGGTTTGGGTAGAGGAGAGGAAAGGGAGCAATAATATAAATATATTAAAATCTTGAAAAAATAGTAATATAATGGGGATTATTTTCTTGCTATAGAATAGATTCTGAAGGATAGTGGAAAAGCATTTGAGTATGTCTATGGCACATATGATTACTAGAACAGAGACAGAGACCTTTAAAAGTGACAATGGCAGAGTCTATTCAAATGGGAGACCCTGTGACAGTGATGACCATGATTTCCAACTGTACAGAAGGCAGAGCTGACTGTTGATAGAGAATATTTGGTCCATAGCCTCCTATCTTGCAAGAGAAACTGGTTCCAGGACACTAACATCTGGCATCAAAGTAAGAGATAAGATTAAATGTTTAGCCATCTGGGTAGGATAGATTTGGGGTAGATAGTTATGTGAAGTGGAGAAAATTAAGTTGCATTGTATTGTCAGAAGAATAGTTATTGCTATGGCAATGGTTGTATCTCTTTAATGATAAGTAGTTAGTTTTAATGGATGTTTATTTTGCACCTCATAGTTTAGTGTGGTACTGACAAAATATTCTAAGAAAGGTAATATTAATAATGGTTGTATATAACTGAAGGAACTGAATTATGAGTGAAGAAAGTAACATCCTCATGATTTGAATAGTTGGGTGTTAGTCAAAACAGACTTCCAAATAAAAGTCTGGATTGTACCCCAATGATGTGAAGAGTTTAGATAGGAAACAAGCTGTTGTTTTTCAATTAGAAATACATTTCCCATACTATGGGTAAAAAAGGAAAACAAACTTTTAGTAAATGTTACTTAGTACCTTTCCTCATCTCTATTTAAGGAATTTGGATTGTCCTAGAGCTGAGGACTTTACTGAACCTAAAGAGTAGATACTACATCTTCTGGATTAGAAAAGAGAGGTTTGGGCACAAAGCCTAGACAGCATCTCTATCTTTTATCATTAGCAATGGCACTTCAGGTTCAATTCTTGGAAAGAATACCACAAAGAGACTGCAAATCTATAGTAAATAACTAGTAAGTTAACTAGCTCATGGTAACACAGTTTTTCTAAAGGCTTTGATTTTTTTGAAAGTCTTAAACAATGACTTTGAGTAGATAAGATGATATTTAACAAATGATAAGAGTAATGATAATAAGAGTAGATAAGATAATATTTAACAAATGTTGTTTGTGAAATTTAAATAGCTATAAATCTGTGAGGTGTTGCTCTTTCAACTACTTCACAGGAGAAATTTTTATAGAAATATAAAATTGAACTTTGAGTCATATGTCACCAGGAACTTGCCAAAATCACTTCGCAAACATCTGGTATTTGAAAGAGACAGCATAAAGAACAGGCTAACTGTATCATTCTCCTTAGAGAGTAGGTTTCTTAAGTACTTCCTTTATATTCTATTAGAGCACAATGAATTAGAACACCTGTATATTAATCTGCTCATGTTGCCATAACAAAGTACTATAAATGTGGGGGCTTAATCAAGAAACGTATTTCTCAGAGTTTTTTTGAAGCTAGGAGTTTAAGAGCCAGGTGTTAAAAAAGCTACCATCGATTCCAAAGACTCCTTTTTTTGAGACCTTCTTTCTATTTGCTCACATCTCTTGTTTGTATGTGTGTGAAGTAAAAACCCTCTCTGTTTTTAAGGGTTCTAATCCAATCATGTTCTTCCCACCCTCACAACATTATCTGACCTTAATTAATTCTCAAACGTTGCCTCTGTTGCTGTGTCAAAATGCCATTATAGTAACAACTTAAGGAGGAAGGGTTGATTTAGCTCATTTCCAAGTTATAAATGATCAATACAGGGAAATCACAATGACAGAAACTTGAGACAGTTGAAAATATTGTATGCACAGTCCAGAAGCAGAATGGAACAAATCAATACATTTGTACCTGTGCTAAAGTTTTCCTCTCCACTTTGAAAAGTTTAGGATTTCCTGCTTAGAAAATGATGCCACTTTCTGTGAATGTTTTTTCCCCTCACCTCTATTAATGTAATCAAGATAATCCCCACAGACAGGCCAACAAGCCAACCTTACCTAAACAATGCCTAATTGAAACTCTCTTTCCATGAGATTTTAAATGGCAAAGAGTCCTCTATCTAACCATTACAAGACTCATTTCTAAATACTATTATAAATGGGGGTTATGGCTTCAGTATATTAAATTTGAGAAAATAATAATTCATAGCAATGGCAACTGAACCCAACTGCTTTAGTTCCTTCTAGAAGGATTCTGATGTAAACAACCTAGAGGATATGGCCTTATAAAGAATGACATTGTTTCTTTACAAAATCCTGTCTGAAAACATCCTTCACCTTGATAATGTAGTGAGAAGTACTGAGTAGATACTGACCAGATTTCAATAAAGAGGAGAGTTGTTCCTTAGCATGCACTTCAGTGCTCCCATGTATTCAACCATGTAATTTACACTTAGCATATTTTACATATTGATTTTTATTTACAGTAATAGTTACTTATTTTTAATAAATGTTGCATGTCTCTATTGTAGAAATGAACTGCCATGATAATGTGCAAGTATTCCGACATGTCTTAGACACTTACCCTTTAACAAAGAAAATGCTGCCATTAATTACTGCCATGGCACTCCTTATTTCTTATGTAAGTTTCACAGTTTTTAATCTGATAAGCAACAGAAACAACACAGAAATCAACTGGAGCCTGAAAGATGGCGACTTTTCTAGCGAAAGACTTTCACATTTTATCACAGTGAGCTTTTCATATGTGCAAGATTTTCTCCCTGCTGTGCTTCATTTTTCACATTAATAAATTTAGGAGACGAATAGCGGTGACCTATTTGTCATATGATATTGGGAGAGGATAATTTTATAAATTACAATGCTCAAAAGCACCAGAGGGTTTAAATTCTAGGAACAATATAAATAATCCATTCTACTTCAGTCCTAGTTAATTTCCATAGGCACAGGCACGAGTGGGTTTGCATAAGAGTTTTAAATTATTATTGTTTGGAGAAAAAAGATGAGCAAAGAAGTTCAAAGCTGCATTGGACTGTGTCTGAGAGGCAGACATATTATTAATATGCTTGTCTTGTTCAAAGTTCTGTACAGAACAGATGCTAGCAAGCACAAAACCTAGATGATAGAGAAAGTGCAAAGTTCTTTAGAAGTAGCATATCAAGAAGCGGTTTGTAAATTAGAATGATTAGTACATCTAAAAAGACCCTGGAGAATCACAATTGATACTTGTGTGGAGTTCTCTTTCATTGAACTATGCCATCCAACAGGCAAACACACATCCAGTACGAGCCACATTCAAGCATGGGACAGCTTCATTGTTTGACTAGTTCCTTTCATGGCCCATTCTAGGTTCACTGTTCAATGCAGTCCTTGCAGAAGGACAAATATATCATGTTAGAGGTAAACTCAAAACTGCTCTCTTTTCCTCTTGGGACAGATGCAAATAAACACAACAATTTTCCTTCAGTACCATTCTCTCATTCTCTGTGACATTATTTTGTTATTTCTCTGTTCTCTCTCTCTCTCTCTCTCTTTCTCTCTCTCTCTCTCTCTCTCTCTCTCTCTCTCTCTCTCTCTCTCTCATTTTTTTGATACAGGGTTTTTCTGTGGAATAGCTCTGGTTGTCCTGGAACTTGTTTTGTAGACCAGGCTGGCCTCAAACTCACAGAAATCCACCTCCCTCTTTCTCCCAAGTACTGGGATTAAAGGTGTGTGCTATCACCACGTCGGTATATATTCTGTATTTTAATACTGTCATCTGGTTTAAAGTAGGCTGATTCATAACTTATTATAACTATGGGCATGGGGAAGAAACAAGAGAAAACAAAACAGATCCTTGTAAATAGAGGTATATGTACATACTTAAATATTTACTGTTATTAAATCTAGTCCTCTAACTAGAACTAAAACAAGGCTTAAACAGTGTAACCAATGATGTAAGTCAATCACTTACTGAAGAAAGAAGAGCTATAAGATCAAGACTTTGTCCACAACTGATGGGTATAAAAGTTCACCTTATATCTATGATAGAGTTGATAACTGAGTTGCTAAATGAACTATACAGAAAACATTTGGATTATTTTGTTTTAAAAACTCAGTGCAAGACTTCATGGTATTTATTGGTTTTAAATATTTTTTGGTGTTTGTAGTATTAAAAATATTAGTGATAAAAATCTGAGCCTGGAAAAATTAAGAGTTGTACTGCCCTAATAGAGGACACAGGTTCAGTGATCAGCACTCATATGGTGACTCACAGCCATCTATGAGTTCAGTTACAGGATTTCCAATGATGTTCTTTTTTGACTATGAACAATTATATGAAGTGTAAAGAATCTAAATGCATGAATAAAAGACAGCGATTAGGAGACTGAATTTAATAATGCCTTTCTATTCTCTCTTCATGAATTCACTTAAAATATCCTGATGCAATTTGTCTGAAGATTTAAGGAAGGAAAAGTGTACACTACAAAACTTTTCTCTATGAAAAAGATCAGTGTCCAATATCAAAGTAATATCTGAGAAGCAAAATGATATACACAGTACCAAATTAAGTCAATTATCAAAATTTCAACTAATCGAACATATCTATCAAATATAATGATATGTTTATATATGTCAAAATGAGTCAAGAAATTAAAAAATACCTGAATCAAAACTTATACAACTGGAAGAACAAATAGAAAAAACTACAACTGGAGTTGGAAATTATATGTTTCTTACTTAGTAGACGAACAACTTGGCATGAAATAATCAATTATATTGAAAGTCACTACTGTTTGCCCAACTATAGTGTTATACATTGTTTTAGAATGTCTGTGGAATAAACACTGATACTGACAATGCCTTAGACATAAAGGAACTGAGAACAAATTGCAAAAAATAAAATTTAAGAGTGTGTTCATTGAGCAATTGGAATGTATCTAAAGGATAGAGAGGTATTAAGAAAATCTTCAAGTCAGTGAAACAAAGCAACATTCTTCGAAGAGACCAACAGATAAAAATAAATAGCTAATAAGGGAATAAAACAATATGTCAAACTAATCCCATAAGAATATATCAACTTTTGTAGGACATTGGTGAATTAGCATGAAAATGAAATTTTATAGCACTAACGCTTTCTTCACAAAGAGAAACAATACTAAATGAAAGTATAAAATTAAATGAAAACAGGAAAATAGGAAAGGAAATAGAGTTTAAAACGGAATTCAACAAAACTACAAGGAAACATTGATAAATATGGCGAAGCCATTTCTGTGAAAAGTAAATTAAATTGGTAAAATGTTAGCAAAATTGACAAATGAAAAAAATGTTGAGTGATCAATTACTAATAAAATAAGAGTTTTTCACTATAGACCTGAAATTATCAAACAGCAATCATAAGACTAAACTACAAAATACTCCATATGCAGAAATTTAACAGCTGACTAGTTGGATGTAAGACTTATTCAACAAGAGTTGTATCATGCCTGGTACTGAAATCTATTTAAATACCCAGGGCTAGTGAAATTATGGGACATAGAAGAGAACATGCAGCCTCTACTTTATTAATTTAAAGAATTATTTTTATGGCATGGAATAATAGTATGTAGCACCCTTGTCTTCTCTATCTGTCAAACATAAGAGAAGAAATCATTTTCTACAATACTGATTTTTGAGTGCTATTTAATAAAATTGTCTAAAACTTATAACCACAAGCATTTTATATGTTCATAATTGTAGGATCAAGAGTCAGGGTGATTCTTGCCCTGTATAAGCTTGGCCAACTCTTTTCTCAGGGAGATTTGAATGCAGAAGGAGCTCTGACAATGATCACTACCTTGTTTTCAGAGTGGAGCAGGGGGTTGGTCTAGCGATCCTCAATTGGTACTGATTGGCTTACTTTATGGATCTTCCTGTGCTCTGATAGGTTAGTCTAGACTTAATAATTCAAGCCTTAAATAGAACTTTGTTATGAAGGGCATTGTCTGTAGTTGTGGCTTTATAGTTGTCTTTTCTTCTGTTTTAGTCGATGGAGCACAAGAAAGTACATAATGGGTAAAATGTGATGCTAAGAAAAGTTAAAAAAGAAATATAGCTTTTAGGTCAATTGAACATGAGATGCTTGAAGGAATGTTTTAATACATTAAATAATAAATCATTAGTGTTCATAGTAATAAAATGGAGAGAAATTTAATAAATTTAATGGTTTTCTGCTTAAATTGAACATCATTAGATACATTTTGGTAATTAAAGTTGATAGGAAAAAACAAAGAAAATATTTGGCAATATTTCAGCAAATGTGAAGAAAGATAAACTATTCTTGGTAGTATTGGAATATTAAGCCAATTTATGGACTGGATATTTGAATATGAGCAATGGGACTTTCCATACTTTGATTTAAGCAAGAGGGCTTAGTATAACTCTAATATTCTGAAATCAAAGTGGCTGTGCAGGTAAGTTTGTCCTCTTCTTTGACAGTATGATTACCAGATGACTATTCTTATTTATTCAATGTTTAAGTCTGGGAATGTACATGAAGAATTTATCAAAGAGAAATGACAGATTGGTGTCCCATAGGGGACACAACTAAGAAAGTGAAGGAGGCATGTTATACGGTGACCACCCTGAGGCTCCAATAACTAATGAGACACAAGATCATGTTTTTGAAGTTAAGGAAAGAAAAGAGATGGTAATTTTTTAAAAGTACACTGAGTATTATTAATAACGATTCTTTAGCAATGTATGCATCTTAGTAGTTAACGACTGCAGCATACTATGGCATTGGGAAATATCACGTCATTTTTTTTCCCCCAGAACTGGATGACTGCAGATTCAAAATTAGGTAGGAGTGGTAGGGAGGAGAAAAACTGGGAGTAAGAATGGTTGATGTAGATGGGCTTTCTGTTTATGTGTTATTTTCATTGGTTAATAAAGAGACTGCCTTGGCCCTTGATAGGACAGAAAATTAGGTAACAGCACAATAGGCGGAGTAAACAGAACAGAATGCTGGGAAGAGGGCTATGAGGCAGAAGCCATGGAGCCAGTCACCAGGTCAGACATGCTGAATCTTTTCCGGTAAGCCACCACCTTGTGGTGCTACACAGATTATTAGAAATGGGTTAATATCAAGATATGAGAGTTAGTCAGTAACTAACTCTCTAGAGATAACGGGCCAGGCAGTGCTTAAATGAATACAATTTGTGTGTTGTTATTTCTGGGACTAAGCTAGCCGTGCGGGAGCCGGGTGAGGCGAAAAGCAGGCCTGCCTGCAGCCCCTCACTACAAATGGTGAAGATTGTTTTTGATGAATGTAGGTATTTTCTCAAATATAACTGTATATGCATGTATTCATGTGAAATTTCCTACTGTATGCATGTAGGCACATGCTCCTGTATATGCAGGTATACATTAGAAATTCCCAGCTGTCATTCTTCACAGTCCATAAAAGTGTTTTTGAAACAGGATTTCTCACTGGCTGGGTATGTGCTGAGCAGTCTAAGGTGGCTAAGCAGAAATCTCCAAGTATCCACC
Source organism: Myodes glareolus (assembly GCF_982192425.1). Classification (NCBI taxonomy): domain Eukaryota; kingdom Metazoa; phylum Chordata; class Mammalia; order Rodentia; family Cricetidae; genus Myodes; species Myodes glareolus. The sequence continues at coordinate 27,243,552 of NC_142033.1, forward strand.
TGTATCAAAGTCCACCTGTATCTCCCTTCACAGCGCTGGTGAAGTAACCACTCGTCGAGAAGGGTGACTCTTTTAAAAATTATTTCTTTCAATTTTTAGATTATAATGTAGCTACACTACTTATTGCGTTCCCTCTTTCCTTACAAACCTTCTCATATACATTCCCTTCGCTTTCTTTCAAATTCATGGCTTTTTTCCCACTAATAGCTGTTACATTTTATATATTTTCAACACAGGTTCTAGGGTCAAGTCCAGGTCACTACATTTATAAGGAAAACACTTTGTCATCTGAGCTATTGGCCCAGCCCCTACTACTTTTGTAAATTATTACAAGGAGAATAATCTATTTTAAGACAAGAAAATCATGAAAGTTTTCATTTTATTTTACCAGAAAACATGATGTATTTATATGAAAACGTTTCAATTTTTATTGGAAAATTTAGTAGTTTTTATAAGCTCTTTGGGGATAATGTGTTCTGTGTAAAATCGTATGTCTGCATATAAAGAATTACTTGAAGGACTAATTTAAAAAAATATTTAACATCTATCCTAAGAAGAATCATAGTAATTTTAAATATTTAAAAATACTAAAAAGCAATAAAACTTGAATTCTAGAATGATCACTCTGGTAAAATAAAGGGAATTTAGTAGAATTTGGAGGATTATAATTTTAATTCATTTGATAACAAATGTGTTCTGGAGGAACAGCAAGAGGACTAGCAGAAGAATTACAATGGCAAGAGTCTCAGGGAGAATCTATGTCATACATGGATTAACACAGTGATGGAGAAGGGTGGGTGTAGCTGATATCAATGGTATCCAGTCTGTTCACTTATAAAGAATGATAAAGAGTTGTCACTTCAGGTAGTGGCACACACCTTTCATCCCAACAATCATGAGGCAGAGGCAGGTGGATCTCTGTGAGTTCGAGGCCAGCTAGGTCTATACAGTGAGTTCTAGGACAAGACTACACAAAGAAATTCTGTCTCAAAACAGAAAAAAATAGAAAAAGACATAAAGAAAAGAAAGAAGGAAGAAAGTATTGTCACATTTGGAAATTTTGTTTTGAGAAACCTATGAATAGTCACTTAAAAATATCCAAGAGATACAGAACAGAGATATGTAGGAAATTATAACTTATGTCTATAAAGGTTTAAAAATGTGAAGTTATTCTCAAATATATCCAATATCCAGTTTGTGCACTAGTAGGTGTTGATTAGGCCATAGTGGAGAAGATGTGAAGACACAAAGGGCTTCCAGTTTGTTACACAGGAGACAACTGTGTCGGGTTAAAACTGGAAATTGACCCACTCAACAGATTGCTAGTGGAAGGAACTTTACCTGTCACAAGTTTTGCAATCTTGGTAATTTGGAGGAACATAGATTGGTAGAGAATTAACAAAAGGGTCACAGAAAATTAACAGCAAGAAAATCAAACCTATCTAGCTAGTTTTTGGGAGATGAACACAGTAGAAGCCCCAGTTTGAAGCCAGTTGAACCATACTGTAAGACTGTGTCACAAAAAGTAGGAAAGAGCCTTGAACGCATTGGCATGGGAGATAACTTTCTGAATAGAAAACCAGTAGCACAGACACTGAGATAAACAATTAGTAAATGGGACCTCATGAAAATGAAAAAAAGCTCTGTAAGGTAAAGGACACTATCAATAAGACAAACCAGCCTACAGAATGGGAAAAGATCTTCATCAATGTACATCTGTCAGAGAGCTAATCTTAAAAATACATAAAGAACTCAAGAAACTAGACATCAAACAACCAAATAATCCCATTAAAATTGAAGTACAGATCTATAGTCCAAGGCTGATTGTTTTTTTCCCAGCCATCCAGATCAGAAATAATCATATAGAAACTGTATTATTACAATGCTGCTAGGCCTATTAGTTCATGCTTCTTACTGGCTAGCTCTGATATCTCAAATTAACCCATTTGTATTGATCTGCCTACTGGTATGGTTCCATTCAGCATTCAGTGTCTGACGTCTCTCTCCTGAGGCAGCTACATGGCTTCTTTCTGACTCCATCTTCTTTCTCCCAGCATTCAGTTTTATTTTCCTGCCTAGATCTACTCTGCTATTCCACAGGACAAAGAAGCTTCTTTATTAACCAATGATAATAAAATATATTCAAAGCATACAGAGGAGAATCTTATATCACACAACAATCAAAAATTCTCAACTGGAGAATCTCCAATGGCCAAGAAACACTCAAAAAGAATTGTTCGACATCCATTATTAGGAAAATACAAATCAAAATGTCTCTGAGATATCATCTTATACATGTCAGAATGGATTATATCAAAACACTAATGACAGCTTACTCTGAAGTGGATGTGGAACAAGAACACCCCTCCACTGCTGGTGAGAATGCAAAATCTTACAGTCACATTGGAAATCAATATCAAGGTTTCTCAGAATATTGGGAATCAATATATCTCAAGAGCCAGCTATACCATTCTTTAGCATATGCCAAAAGGATGCTAAATCATACCACAAGGTGAACACTTGTTCAGTTATGTTCATAGCAGCTTGATTCCTATTAGCCAGAACCTGGAAACAGCGTACATGCCCCTCAACTGAAGAATAGAGGGAGAAAATGTGGTACATTTATATAATGGAGTATTACTCAACTGTTAGAAACAATGACATCGGGAAATTTGAAGGCACATCTATGAAATCAGAAAATATCCAGAATGAGGCAAGACAAACCTGCTATGTATTTAATCAAAGTGGATATTGCCTGTAAAGTAAAGGATAGCCATGCTACAATCCATAGCTCCAGAGAGGCTAGGTAGTAATAAGAGCCCTAAGGGGCTCAGTGACTCATGGATTTTCCAGGGAAGGGGAAACAGAATAGATCTCCTGGGTAGACTTGAGGCCAGCAGGAGTGGGAACATGAGGGAATAGGGCTGGGGTGTTGGTGAATGGAGAGGAAGGAAAATGAAAGCAATGTCTCAGTGGAGGCACATTTTGGGGTTAGGTAGAAATCTGGTGCATAGGAAACTCACATGAACCTACAAGTGTGACCTTAGCTAAGACTCCTAGCAATAGTGGCTAGGTAGCCTGAACTTTCCATCTCATACAATTAGATTGGTAACTACTCCAATTGTGATTAGAGAACCTTCAGGCAGTGATGGAAACAAATGCAGATATACACACCCAAGCACTGGCTCAAGCTCCAGGAATCCTGTTGAACAGAGGGAGGAAAGGATGGACAAGCAGGGGAGGGTGAGTCAAGGTCATCTAAAAGGAACCCTCAGAAACAAGTCACCTGGGCTCATAGGAGATCACAGACCCTGGACTGACAGCTAGGGAGCCTACATGGGACAGACCTAGGCTCTTTACATATGTATGACAGTTGTGTAGCTTGATCTATGTGTGGAACTCCTAGTGTTGGAAGCAGTACTGTCCCTAACTCTGACTGGTTTCCAGGAACCTCTTTCTCCCAAATACTGAATTGTCTTTGTTCAGCTTTAAAAGAAGTCCTGCCTCAATTTGATATACCTTGTTTTGTTGACACACATAGAAGACCTGGCCTTTCTGAACAAAAACAAAGTTGTAATGGTTTGGGGATTGGAGAGGGAGATGGGGGAAGGGCTGGAAGGATAGGAAAGAGGGGAAACTGTAGTTGGGATGTAAAATAAATGAATATATTTAATTAATAAAAATAGAAGAGATCAAATTGAACAGAATTGGAAAAGAACTAAGTATTAAAATTCTCTTAATGTTTTTATTACTATAATAGTTGCGTATTCTAAATATGAAGAATGTAGATCAGCAAACAGAATATAGTATGTATTCATAAATATTTAGTTTATGCATAATAATACAAAGTTCTCTGTCAGGTAGACTGACAGCTGACACTGTGTTATCTTCCTTCCTTTATCTCCTGTCACAGAGAAGTATGCTGAATATCCTAACAGGCTATGCTTTTGTGTGTGTCATAAACTAACTCTTTATGCTTTTTACAGTTTCATTATGCTGACCCCCATGTGTCTCTCACCCTAAACTGTTTATTATTCTGAGGTATTTCTTGTGAGCCATAATTAAGATGTAGATATTGTGATGTCTTTCCATGGTATCCTTGACTTAACCAACTCCTTGCAAATTTTCCAGTATGCAGTCATCTACTTATTAGCACAGGTGATTATGGTAACAATGATTCCAATCAAAGCATATTTTTAGCTTGAGAATATGAGTAAGAGTAGACTAAAGACTGAAAGTACTTTTATCAACAAGACTTGATTTTTAGAATCAGTAATTTTGGTATATGCGAAGATCACTTTCAATTCCTCTTGACATATATTTTGCCCTCAGTATTTACTTTTACATTTTATTCTTTATATTAACATTTTTGCTCTTTTTCAGATAAATTTACTATCTTATAAGATTTATAGTCCTAAAAGGTTAACATATTTTTTTCCGGAGTTTGTTCCAATAAAGTAGGTAGTCAATCATAATTTCTGTATGAGAAGAGAATTGTGAGCCACCTTCTGAGCAACTGGTACTTACTTCTATTCTACAGAAGACCTGAAGATCGCCTTCTACAACTTGGCCCTCACTGTTAGAAACTATAATTCAGTTACACACTTTCTGATTGAACTGTTATTATAAATCTGTTGTGTCAAAATGCAAATTTAATAAACCAATCTTTTTAAATAAACCATTAGTGTTTTATTCTTTGAGCAATCAATATAATGGAACTGTAGAATCTGACTCACTCATATTGATGTATGAAACAATGCTTCATATTATTTCAGATAACTCTGATATCGAAGATCTTTTGCTCAGATAGGTGAAAGAACATGAATCTGGTATGAAAAATTTTCTTTATCCCATCCCACTTTTGACAGTGGTAGATAAAGAAAATGAGTGATCACCAGAAACACTGGGTTGTGTTTTTTTTTTTTTTTTCTGGATTATAGGTGACTGTTTCTATAGGCCTCCTGAAGATACTGTTAGGTTTTATTCAATCAAGTTTACTCATCATAGTTTGATTTTTGTTGTTGGTGGTAGTGGTGATGTTGGAGATTATATCATGAGCAGTCTGATGAGAAGAAAGTTAGTTTTTATGTGCCTCGATAATCAAATTCTGTCTAAAAGGTGTGCATAAAACCTGTGCATGGCATTTTGCTAAAAAATATTTTGAATATTCATCACTTGATTCTCATGAAGAAGCAGAGAGTGACTTAGTAAACCACTAGCAAAAGAGTTTATTTATTTTTCTTTTCAAATATTGGTGTATTCCTTTTAATACTTCAAAGATAAGATTGATATTCCTTGGTTGATAGAATGTTCTAGCAGTATTTTAAGGATTGGGATATTGATGATTACCATATCACTATGAACTTATGGAAATTATGCATATTTTTTACTAAAGTATTAAAAAATCATGGCTTTATATTGCAACTCCAGAAATGGAAATATCAAAGATGATTGTATGATTGGATTTTGGACACATGCTGATCCTATTTACCTGCATAGACAAAGAAATGAAGATGGCCTGCCTCTAGATATGATGGATGAGGGTTTTACAAAGGATTCTAAGAAGAATTATTCTAATACAGACCTGCTGACTACTCATGCAGTCTCTGAGAAGGTGGGTGGTGGAGGAACAAAGAATCTAATATAATTATCTGTAAATATTGGTAAAGGAAGCAACAGAAATAGAGGGATTGGGGTGTTAATCTTGTCAAATCTGTTGTCCAGGGTGAGGGGTGGGAGTTCTGGATGCTGTCCTTGATTTACTCAGCTGTGTGAGAGTCAGCGTCAGCCACTTGCTGGGCCTAGGACATAAAAATTATGGGAGTGTTGAAAAGATGGGCAAAAATTACGGACACATATTAAGGTAAATCGTTTAAAAAGACAGTTGGAAGAAAGCTTCCTAGGGAGCACTAATGACATAAATGAAAATTAAATTTGTATAGATTTTGATGCAGTCTTTTAAATAGCTAAATGTTACTTAAATAGATAATCAGATGATATTAGCAAATATTCTTTAACATATGCTCTACTTTTATTCCAATACAGTCAACTATTGTGAAGATAGCCCCTGCATAGTTCCCCAGATATTGTCTGATTATTTTCTAAGAGTTTTGTGTGTATTTACCAGGTTGATGCATCTACAGCTTTTTGAAAGCAGGTATTATTATTATTTCTCTTTGACATAGAGATGAGAAAATATCATTTTGGGATATAAGTATCTTGTTCAAGCTCTCAAAACTCAGTTGAGTTTGGTTTCTACTTACAATGACAATGAACTTGCCCTTCTACTCCCTTTGTATGCATTGATACAGACTTACATAATGTGTGAAAAGTCTATTCACAAATATGAATACTCTTATTTTAGCTTAGTACATTTTGTTATTCAAAAACAAATTAAGAACACTAAAAGCAAGACAATTTAAAATAAGAGTAACATGGAAAGAGTAAGTGGACACCTTTATGAAATTTTAATTGTTACTCAGGGAAATACTTCATTGTTTCATAAAGGGAAAATATATATCAGGAGCATTAACTAAAGGAAGATACAAGGGCTGGAGAGATATCTTGGTGGTGAAAAGTAATTGTTGTGCTTCCAGAGGATGTGGGTTGGTTCCCAGCATCCATTTGGTAGCTCATAACTGCCTGTAACTTCAGCTTCATCAAACATTGCAACCTTTCTGGATTCCACAGACACCAGAAATGTTAGTGGTAGGTATATATACATGCAGAGAAAACATACAAAAATAAAAAATAAAAAAAGAAGGAATAGCTTTGATACTATATTTGAAAATTGTTTTCTTAGCTAAAATTGAGACAATTTATTGATGCCTGTTATATAAAGAAAATATTGTCAATTACTATAAAGATGAAACTAGGTACACAAGGGGTATCTGTACCTCTTAGTAAGGTAAATGAGTTACATGAAAATTGATGATGGGAATTCTATTTTAAGAATTGTGCTTTTATATTAATTGAAACTGATATGTCTGGTATGTTCAAGGGCATTCGTTTAGCAATGTGACAAGAAAAAAATTGGTGGGAGAAAAATTGTCTATATTCTGTCAACAATGTTTTAAATAAATGCTGATTGGCTGGTAGCCAGGCAGGAAGTATAGACAGAAAAACCAGACAGGAAGTAGAGGTGGGGCAAAGAGAATAGGAGAATTCTGAGAAGCAGGAAGCTCCTTTGGCAGTCCTTCCCAGATCATCAAAGAAGCAGGATGTGACCTGCCCAACTGAAAAAGGTACTGAGCCATGTGACTAACATAGATAAGAACAGTGGGTTAATATAAGCTACAAGAGCTAATAAAGCTGAGCTAATGGGCCTGAACTAATGGGCCAATCATTTTATCATTAATATAGAATCTATGTGTGATTTTCTTTAGGGCTTACCTGTGGGAACTGGGCAGTACAGAAACCCCAACTAGCAGGCCCTCATATTTACAAACATGTAAAACCCAAAATATTTTGTGTTATGCAATTTTTTAGTCTGTGTACCTTCTAGTATACTAACATTAAAATTTATCTAAAGCAATAGGATTATAATGGTTTTTTTTATTAACTACTACTTTCCAGGGGAAAATTCACTACAGTACTTTTAAAATAAAATAAACAAACAAAAGCAGATAGGCATAATTAATACTGTAATTGCTAATATGTCTGATCAGATCTATTGAACTTCTCATGAACATTTTTCTACACTAGTCTGAGTGTCTACAATATCACAGTAGCATCATATCATAAGTCATATTTTAAAGAGTGTAACTATAAAACTGTTCCATTATTATGTCTTTCCTGGACATGACTGGATATCTACCAAGCAGGTCTCTGGCAACTCAATACACTTTGCTGTGCTAACACTTCATTTGCACAGTGTATATTAGCTTTATTGTCAAAGTGGTAGTAGCTCAAGATTAAAGGGCATCAAGCAAAGACCAACATGCTCTTAAAACTGTCCTGTAGCATCCTGAACTCTTTCCTATTGTATTAGACATGAATTTAGTTTTAAGCTTCTGATGATCAAATAATGTGAACATTGTGTTTAAAATCATCTCTGGTTTCTTATTTTATTAGAAAATTTGGTACCTTTCTAAAGAACTCTAATTGTTCTTTCTACTACACTAATACAGCCAATATAATCACTTAGTTCAATAAATAATAAAGTGCATTATATCTCCAACAAAGTAGTGAAGCAAAGTTGGAAGAAATAGAACAAGAGAATGTACTGGTATCGCTGTTTTGTAGTATAAATGTGTATAAATTGTGAGGAATATATGGTAAGTGTATATACGTTAAATATTCATTAATATTGTCTATAATCACTTTACTCTGCTTCCATAAAATTCAAATATGCCTAGTCCACATCTAGTCAGTATAGATCTTTTTTCTGGAATGAAAATTTTAAAAAGAAATCTGAGGATAGGCAACTTTTCTATTCTTATTTTATTATTCTCTCAATTCATGTAAATGTAGTAGTCCTGGCTTCTGAAAGCATTTGTCATTTTTTTTGTTCTTTTCATGCTGTTTCATGAATCCGAGGAGCATGATGCATTCATTTGTCATCATCGTTGTGGAAGACAAATACAACTGCATGAAAATGTTCAAGATTTTTTGGAAACCTTACATTCTTATAGTTGAAGAATTTTACTTTAAAACTTTTCAAATTTCAGACAAAAATGTGTCTCATTCATCATCTTATTTCTACAAACTGCATTATAGAAGCATGGTTAAAAATACAAACTACAATTAATAAAAAGGAGTCGTAAATTTTAAAGAGAACAAATATACACTCCAGAGTCCCAGAGAGGATAGATAACAAGGAGGATTCAAAGAGGAATGCATGGATTTCCCTGGGAAGGAGAAATAGAAGAGATCTCCTATGAAAACTGGAGCTGGGGGTTGGGAGAATGGGAGATGGGAACTTGAGGCAGCCTGTTGGGCAGAATGGGTATTGGAGACAGGTTGGGGGTAGATTGGAGGGGAAGAGTTAGGGAAGAAACATCTTGCTAGGTGGGCATTTTGGGGTTACAGAAAACCAGTTGCCAGCGAAGCCCTCAGGAATCCAGAAGGATGCCACCAGCTAAGACTCCTGGCAATACTGGGGAGGGTGCCTGAACTGGCCTTCTTCTGAAATCAGATTGTCATAGGAGAGCTTTTGTCCAGTAACTGCCAGAGCAGATGCAGAGATCCACAGCCAAGCACAGGTGCTAGCTTCGGAGTCCTGTTGAAGAGAGGAAGGATGGATTAAATATGCAAGGGTGGTCAAGATCATGATGGGGAAACCCAAAGAGACAGCTGACCTGAGCTTGTGGGAGCTCATGGACTCTTAAACAACAATTCAGGATCCTGCATGGGACTGACCTAGGCCCTCTGCATGTGTGTGACAGTTGTGTAGCTTGGTCTGTTTGTAAGGCTCTTAGCAGTGAGATCAGGACTTGTCCCTGGTTTTAACTAAATTTGGAGACCTGTTCCCCATGCTGGATTACTTCACCCAGCTTTGGTCCTGCCTCAGCTTGATGTGTCATGATTTGTTCAAGCCCACAGGAGACCTGCCTCTTTCTAAGTGGAGAGGGAAGAGGAGTGGTTGGAAGGCAGGAAGGGGAGGGAAAGTGGAGAGAGGGAAAACTGTGGTCAATGTGTAAAATGAAAAAAAAAAGTTAGCTCAATAAAATTTAAAAAAAAATTAAAAAGAAAAAGGAGGGGTATATAGGAGAATTTGGAGGTAGGAAAGGGAAGAGAAAAATGCTGTAATTATACTAAAATTCCCAAGAGAGGGAAAGGGAGGAGAGGGAGGAGCGGGAGGGAAGTGGGAGGAGGGGAGGAGGTGGAAATTTTTAATAATAAAAAAATCATGAAGAAAGAAAAATAATAAAAGAAAATGGAAAGTAATTAAACTGAAAATGAATGAAGCAAAAAAATTAAATTAGAATACATTAAACCAAAACAACAAATGATGACTTTGCATGATTTATACATGTTTTATGTACATGGCAAGTCCTGGGATGTGGAAAGGTTAGTAGTGCTCCTGTAAGTGTCCTCAGGAGACTAGAAACCAGAGATCGTCATTTTCACCAGAGATTTGTAAACCAGTCAAGCAGCTGATTAGTTCTAGGACTAAGAACAATTACTGCATAGTTTCCATACACACAGGACGGGCAAATGTTTTCTTCGAGCTACTCTTAAGTAGCTTAGAGATTTTTCTGCAAAAGGTACTTTGCAAAGACTTGTGGTGCTTTTATGATGTTGTTTTGAGAGACTCATTATCAACACATCATGAAAATATGACCCGATGGGCATTTTCCATATTTCATTATTTAGTATAATTCTTAATCAATATATGAAATTCTACAATAAATTTAGAGGCATCTTACCAACCCTTCATTTAAAACACTGCCTGAAGGTGACTGGCATGCCAGACAGCCTGGAGACACTGTATTGAAAGCTAGTCTCCAAGCAAATCAATGGATTCCCGCCTTGAAACCAGTTCAAAAAACATTTTTACCAATCCATGAAAGAATACTGAAGGTAAAATTGTAACGAAGAGGCCTTCAGTGAGTGGGGTCATCCATTCTTGTACTTTGTTTTTGCTTTCTAATATAAAAGTCAACCAATATGTCTTAACAGGTCATCAATGTTATAGTCTTTTTTCACATTTGTGCTCTATTCTGTAAGATCCCCTCTACAAAGAAAAGTGTTTATTGATTTCGCTTTGAGCAGCCAACTGTATATTTGGAGTCTCTTGGCTCAATCAACCAACTTGAAGCCTTTTGCAAGTGTTAACTCTTATTTTTTGGAATGTTTCTTAAATTTTTTACTTTCCTAACTGAAGGAAATACGCGTATTGTTTCATAGGCACAATTTATAGTTTGCATCAAATATAAATATATTTATAAGCAGACATCCAAAGTAAATATTTGTTACATTCTCATCATTCTCATTCTTTGATAGTAATGCAATATCTTGTTGTAGCAATACTTCAGTTTTAACCTGTGATATTACCCACTTATTTTTTATTTTGTCCTTGATCATGTCATAAAATTACCTTTTGAAGCTGATCTCTGAAAAAAGTCTGGAGAAAGCATCACACTGTTATTCTCAAATCTACTCTGGAAAGGAACATAGAGATTCATATGAGGCAAGATTTTTTTTCTGACAAATTGAAGCTGTGATATTTGAAGTTTCAATTACCTGTTCCATCCAGCATTCATAATTTGTTTACCTGTTTATTCAAAAAATATTTACATAAGAAAGAACAAGTAACAATAATTTATACAATATTAGATGTAAAAAAATTACACTAAAAACTGAATTCACACTTGAATGGAAATATAGAAATTAGAAGAAGAGGGTTTGACCAATATTATCAGTTTCCCAGTATCTACCTTAAAGAAGTTCACAATAACATGAAAATTCTATTTCACAAACCAATACATTTCTTCCTTAAATACTGTGTTAAACCTCTTGGGAAATTAATGAAATAAAGACTCTTCCTCAGACTCTTAGAGTCATTTATTTCTATAGAAATTTGTTTTTGCAAAACATGACTGTAATAACCAATTTTATCATTGTAAATTCTATGTTCTGAATTTTTATCTTGGTGTTTACTTCCTTGAAGTCCTAGACCATTATTATCATCTTAATACCCTTATAAAAAATAGATATTTCCTGGTGATTTCCCATTATTTTTTTTGGAAAATTGAGTAAGGTGTACAGAGAAGAAAAAATTGCATATGTAGATATATTCAGTTCTGACTAAAGCTACACCTATTTTACACTGATTAAATATATAATCTATATTTTGGCATAAACATGAAATTTTATCTTAACTATTGCTACGCAACTATCATTTGAATTCTAAATAATTTGAGATGTTCAATCATTTCTCGTGAATAATGTTAGTCTTAGTTAATAAAAAGTATTATGCCCTCATGGGCTTCTTTAAACTGAAAATACAGTTACATCTTGGTGTTTTTCTAACTATTATAACATCTGCTTCCACCGTGTAAAATGAGTACCCTCAAACTGTTGATTGCAATGTGGTTCATGTTGCTAGCAAATGCAGTTGCTGTATAATTATTAAAGAAAGTGGAAAATACAAAGTAAGTTCAATGACTCATAGTTCTATAACCAATTGAAATTTTGTTAAACTCCTTCCAGAATGTAATTAATGATGATATTAAATGATATTTTAGCCTACAAAAGCGACACTGATTTTCACCACACATGTGTTTTGAGCATTCTATTTGTTGAGTAAATATTATAAGAAAGTGATATTTTAATAACTTCAGAGTCATTCTTACAGACATGATAATTTATTTAAATGTTATGTTATAAAAATTTTGTAATGTTTTTAATTGTCCTCATTTTAAGCAATCTTCCAATTTAAAACCTGACTACATAGTACATATTTACATTTCTAAACATTTAAAAACTGAAATTTTCAGAGGCTTTTATTAAACACATAAGAGAATATATGGTTTTCATATATTTTTGAAGATAAGAATCTGGCATTTGATATGCTCCATATTTTCCATAGCACATTGTTTTTCTGCCCTCCTTGTGTAACAAGTATGTTAATACTCTGCCTCCTACATTTATTGTCAAGAGTTCTCCTATTTTTTCTGTTGCTTTGTGTTTGTATATAACATATACACTACATAAAAATATAATGCTTGCTTAAATACACACTTCCTTTAGGTGATTTGCCACAAAACTTTATTTCAGAAAAACCCTGAGCTTGTTATTTAAAAAATTTGTTTATTGCCTTATCTCCCTTCGTCCCCACTTCATCCTTCCCATCCTTCATTCCATCTTTCCTTTGCCATGATGATGATCCAATCCCAGTTCTTATGCATGAAAAGCAGGCACTCAATCACGGAAATGGATCTGTACACAGCTAAAATGTTGAGATAGACATCCAAATGTAATTTCAGCTAAAACTTTGTATAGTTGTTGGTTAATTAGTAATGAATTAACTTTGAATTATTATGTGGCATACACTTCTGTGTTTAACTGCCTTAATTTAAATAAGTTCTTTCTTCAAATTATTTATAAATTGTACTTTTCGAACTGATTTTTATTTTTAATTTCTATTTTTATCATCACTCCATTAACTATTGTAAATTGAACAATCTATTTAAAATTTCTTTCTCTAGCAGTGTGCCATAGCAGTATGTATAGCCATTGTTTAGCTAGTGTATAATGCAACACCCTGCACTATATTTATTTTTGGGCTACTTTCCATCTCTTCTTTTCTAATTATTTGTATAGACAAATAATGGTACAGTATTTCACTGGTTCCACCAAGTTTATTAATATTTTCATTGTGTTTGCTTTAATCTTAGATGTCAATTATTAAAACATTGCTTATTTTCAATATTATTACACCTCCTGAAGTCCTCAGTCTATTTAAATCTACATCTAGACATATGTATAGTCTTATGTATATAGGCAAATAGTTTTGTAACAAACTACAAAGAGTAGATTTTAGGTGGCAATTTTTAATTATCTCTAGGGAATTTTATATGGGAAATTGTATAGGTAGATAATAAATCAAAGAATTGCCAGAGAATCAAGGTCCACTCATATGTATTGACTTGATGAACACTCCCATAAGAAACTGCCTTATCTTTCTCTACAACTGCCTCTCTTTCCTACTAATTTTTGACTGATAAATTCAAACCATGGGTTTTATATTAATCATCTTGACTAGGATTAGTCTGGAGATGGGAATATAGCTGTGAGTGTGTCTGCCAGGCCAAAATCTTTTCAGAAAAGTTCAGCTAAAAAGAAAGTTTGGCACAGACTTATGAGCTTGAGTTCTAGACAAGAGTTAAAGTATGAATGTGTATCACTCTCAGCTGGATGTCTGAGGACAGTGTGATGAACCACTCCTTTCAGTCAGCATTCATTCTTAACTGTGATGCCCTGTTTTCTTTCCAGATGTGAGCTAAAAGGCATCCTTCCTCTTTTGATTACTTTATTTCCCAAGTGTTTGACCATTTCTGCCATTAGAAGGACTTCACTGTTCAAAAATAGCAGGAATAAAGTTAATCAAAGTAAGAGATTTTTCATCCAATACCTTTATTTCAAAGTGGCCAGCAAAGTGTGGATTTTAGGTGATAAGTTTCTGCAGAACGGAAAGCAAGTTGGTCCACAAGATCAAACACAATGATTTATCTTGTATTATATATTCTCATGGTTATTGTCAAGTGTCTCTAGTGAATATAGTATGTTTGAATATAGTACTTGACTCTATCGCAAATACAAGCTTATTATATTTTACACTAGCTACAAAATGTAATATGAATAATTTACAGTTATAAAAGGAATAGTATTTTAGTAAGCTCAAAAATTTTAAATTAATTTTTAATTTAGCTTATGACTTTATAATTTAAATTATTAAAGCATAACACATTATATCATCAATAATGTCATTATAAAATAAAATATGATTTTTAGTAGGTACTTATTTGATGGATTTTATACTCTTCATCCTTATTTTTTTTCATATTGACCTAGAAATAAGTTGATCATATTTATGAATTTATTATTACATATGAACTTTGTAATTTGATTTGTTTTTTCTCTTTATATGTTTTATTCAGTTTCTTTTGAAAGATTTTTAAAAATTATCCACATTGACTTAATATGCCTCCTTTTATTGTCCAAGTTTAGATATTTGTAATGTGACCCGATATTATAAATTCTACTTCAGACAATGATGAGAATTGGCTTGTAGATGACTTAAAACATGTCAAGTTGATTTAATTTATTTTATTAGTTTTAAAATAAGAAATTCCCATTAATATTTTTTGAAAATCGTTTTATTTTCCAGGCTATTGCATAATATAGCAGATAGAAAACAATAGAATACTAGAAATGCCTGTGTGAACCACCTTCATATCTCCACTTTAAAGAAAGTCTTCTGAGTTTTAAATAAACAGAATTGTATTCTAATATGTTAATTTACTATTTTTAATATATTTTGATTACTAAAACACGATTAATAAAAACTCAGGGTCAGAAATTAAGGTTCAACCTGAAGATCTGAAAAGCAAAACAGCCAGCTACCGGCTCTTACTCTGACCTCAGTCTGAAATGGTAATTCTGCCTTCCAGAAACTCAGAATGAGACTGTGTTTAGAGCTGTTTCTTCCTGTATTATAAACCTCTCTATTTCTGGGATTAGAGACTTGCACCACCATGATTAAAGTCATGCACCACTCTGTTTTTATGGCTACTGGGATTAACAGTGTGTGTTACCATAACATGGTCTGTAAGGCTGAGCAGTGGGACTGTTTTACTCTCATTTCTTCAGATAGTATTTATTTATTAAAACACCATTGAAATACCACTAACAGATTATATTCTTTTATTACTCCATTAAAGAGGAAGGTTGGTATTGTGGTGGCATGTGGAGTGGAAATTTAAAACTTGCTTATTTCTTATATTCCGTTACATTTCTGCCATGGAGATGCCAGGTCAGACATGCTGAATCATTCCTGGTAAACCATGACCTCGTGGTGAACACAGATTAATAGAAATGGGTTAAGTCAAGATGTGAGAGTTAGCCAATAGGACACTAGAGCTAATGGTCAAGCAGTGTTTTAACTAATGCAGTTTCTGTGTGATTATTTCAGGTGTAAGCTAGTCAAGTGGGATTTCAAGTAGCCCGCTCCCCCGATAGCACACGAACAACCAAAAGATAGAACCAATGACCAACAACAGCAATTCTATTTCTTTAATGAAACACCCTTCCTCTGCTCTTACTGTGTTATTCTATTTTATAGTATTAATGTGAGTAATGCCAGTAATATTGGGAGACTGTTCTGTGCTCTCTACAATCACAGTATAATTGAGTGCAACACACTCATATACAGTAATATTTGATGAGGTTTGATGATTTAGTATTTCTAATTTTACTGTCAGATGGAAAAGTTTGCCAGTATAAGGCTGTTAACTTATTAATGATGTGCTTCCAAAGGTACTATCTGTTATGATGTCTAGATATTTTTAAGTATAGTTGTGTTTATGTGAGTCCATAATTAGAATCCTTTACCTCAGGCATTGTTTTTATGTATTACCACACAATTACCTTGTCCTTACCAACTATATCTTTTCTGTTTATTTTCATCTTCTCTCTGTCAAGTCCTTTAGTGGCTTGAAGCAGCAATACCACAAAAAGAGTGTAGGAGTTGAAGAGTAAACAAAACTAAAAGTTGGTAAATGAAATTTCACCCAAAGACACTCCTCACAACTAATTTGTTTCACCCTCTATCCCTTTTGTCTGCACCCTCTAAATTTGAAGGTGACAGTACACAGCGCTGATTTGTGCCTCTGAATGCTAGACTTTCTATACATATACCAGCTAAAGTTCACTTGAGGGTATTATGTTTCTAATACAGAGAACACAGAGCAGGGAGTGAGGAAATTGGATTTTCTGCCCCCTCTGATGTGTTGAACTGAAAGAGATATGTTTTCTGTTCCACCACTTGTAGAGAAAAAGCAGTTTGAACTGAAAGGAGAGTACTGTTGAGATTAATGCTGTGATTGAATATGACAATTATATACAAGTTGAAGACAAAAGGAGTTTTCTAAGGAGGAAGGAAATTCTAGAGCCAGGCTTCATGATGGTAAGTACAAATGGAGCCCTGGCGATTTCTTTGGTGGATAGAAACAATTAGATAAACACCACAAACATAGTCTCACTCCTGGATGATCAATTGAATTTTGAAAAAGCAATTATTTAAAGGATTTAAAGACAGGAACTTTAAGATAAATCTCTCTGCTAAAATACTAGTTTGATATAGACCCCTCTTGTTACGGATATCTCAATGAGGAAATTTTGATATTAAATAATGAAATAGTTCAATACTTATTGAAAATTCAATAACTACACACTGATCGAGAAGACAAGAGTGTACAATAAAATCATTAGACAAAAATACTAACATTTTTGCCAAATATTATTAGTATTTTAATGGATTTAAAATATCACATATTAAAGATAATCATCACCAAAATGTTGAGATATTGAGTAATAAAAATTCCAAAGACTAATGGGCAAAATCTTGACTAGACACTCCAAAGTTAGAGAATTTATAAATGGTCAATCAGCATAAAAAGGTCATATTCACTATTTGTCATGAATAAACAGATGAAATTACTTTTATTCTAGTATAAAGTAGCCAAAATTGATAATTTGTAAAGCTCTGAAATTCATATTTGACAGTCCAGTGACTAAGAAGTATGAAACCAAAGCATCACCAAGTTCGTTGTTATCTGAGGGTTTTATGTTTGTTTCTAACCTCTCTCTGGAGGAAAAGCGGATTGTATCTTCACATCACAGAAGACAGAAAGGATAAATGTTGCATGATAATACTAGTTACAGAGAACTTAATTCTAATCAGAGGGATCTCACATGACCTAAATACATTTTATTAATTATTTTTCTTACTAATTTTAATTATTTATCATTATGTGCATGTGACTGTAATTGTCCGTGAAAGCAGAGGAGAGCATTGGGTCACTTGGACCTGTTATTAGAAGTAAGAGTGAATTGTGCAGCTTTGTACTGAAAACTGAACTCTGGTCTCCTGTAAAAACAATTTGCTGAGAATGTCTCACCTTCCACATCACAGTACTTTAGTGATAGTTATCATATTCTAATACAAGTTTTTGGAAGCAACACTGAAGCCAAACAAATGCTTGTTAACTATTCTTTATTGTAAGCATAGCTATATTTAGAAACACTGTAGACATCTCTCTGGGTTTATCTAGGAGGGTGCTTCCAGAATGGTTTAACTGAAGAAGCAAGACCTATGGTTAGTTTTCAAGAAAGGAATGAAGATACTCCAAAGACACATTTGTTCTTCTGATTAGAGTTTATTGAAAAAAAAAAACCTCAAGGTTGTGGGGTGCCTTCCCCACAAACTTCATGCAGGGAGAAGGAAAATATAAACCTAGTGACAGGCAGAGGAAAAATCAAAAGAGTTTTCATTGAGTTTTGACAGATTCTCAAACCATCAATGCAGAAGAAAATGGAGCCTACATAATAAGCCCATGCAAGACCATACCTTGGTAATGACTGGTTACTTTTGCATCTCTTTGCTTTCAAGTTAAACCTAAATCCCATATGAAAGCCCCAAAGACAAACTTGTGGATGACTGAAGCTATTCATCTACTTTTTTATTTTTTATTTTTTTTCCGTTAGACTTGTTTATTCAAGAATCCGAAAACACTCTTTCCACTTCCTCCCCTCCTCCCAATACCCTCCCGCTCCCCCCACTCCCTCTCCTCCTCCCTCACCATTCCCAAGAGCAGTCAGGGTTTCCTGCCTTGTGGGAAATCCAAGTTCCTCCTCACTCCCTCCAGGTCCAGGAAGGTGAGCATTCAAACAGGCCAGGATCCCAAAAAGCCAGTCCATGCAGACGAAACAAGACCCAGTTCCATTGTCAATGGCTTCTCAGTCTTCATTTGGACCTTGGGGGCTCAGTCAGCCCCCATGTCAGCCACATTCAGAGAATCCGGTTTGATCACATGCTCGTTCAGTCCCAGTCCAGTTGGCCTTGGTGAGCTCTCATTCGATCAGTCCCCTTGTATCAGTGGGTGAACGCACCCTTCGCGGTCCTGACTTCCAGTGCTCCAGTGTGGGTCTCTGTCTCTATTTCCATCCATCGTCAGATGAAGGCCCCCTCTGATTTTGCTTTCCTTGCTCACGATCTCCCTCCCTCTGCTTCTCATTTGGACCTACTTTTTATTTCCAAAGTTAAGTCACATTGAATGAATTTAGTTTTTCTTGCTTTATTGTGATTTGTTCCTTTGTCCTATTGAAGACAGGTGATTTAATGTAAACGTTGGGGCTTTTAGTGCCTGGGCTTTGACCTAAAAGTCTCTAGAAACCGACACTGCATTTGGGCAGTACCATTGAAATGGGTACTCAATGAACATAAATCAGTTGACTTGATCAAACACACAAATATTCCTCTTTTTCTGTTTCCTGATAATTGATTAGATATGACTTCCTCCATCACTTTCTCACAGGATGGATTAATCTTTCAAACTCTGAACCAGATTATACCTTTCCTACCTTAAGTTGAATTAATATGGATATCTTAATAGCTTTTGTTTTTCAGTCCTAGTTACTATTGTGGTTAACATGGAAAAACTTCAATGCTAATGTCATTGAGAATCACTAAGAATCACATTATCAGTGAAGAATGTTCAAAGAGTTCATTACTTTTTCGAAGAAAATTTTTACGTAGTTTTATTATTATTTGAGGATAATTCATTAACATTCTGATTTTTATAATCTCATATAAGGTTGATTCTGAAATAGACAGAAATGGTTCCAAAATATAGTCACTAAGTCAGAACAAGCAATTTTTCAGTGATTTTTCTGAATTTACTCTACAACAGAGGTATTCATTTAATATTCTTAATGAGCAGAATTCTCTAAGGGAACAGAACTGATAGGATGAATATACATATTAAACAGGAATTTATTACATTGGCTTATAAGAAGTAGTCCTGATAGTCCAACAATAGTTGTTTCACAATAGATCAAGCATCTAGGTGTTTGTCAGTCCACATAGCTGGATATCTTAGCAGTTCCTCTCTGGTGCTGGAGTCCAGGGTTATTCATAGAGAGAATCCAGTTTTAGTCTACACTAGAACTCAAGACTTTGGATCTTTTATTGTTGTTTTGTTTTATTTTTCAAGATGGGGTTTTTCTGTGTAACAGCTCTATCTGTACTGCAACTAGATCTTGTAGATCAGGATAGTCTTGAACTCAGAAATCCACCTATTTCTGCCTACTTGAGTGCTGGGATTAAAGGCATGTATCACCACTTCCTGACTAACATATTTGATTTAATGACAATTATAGTAACAGGAAAGTTAAACTTGCCAGAGAATGTGAGAGCAAGCAGACATAAACTATGGTCCAGATTTAGCATGAGTCTTCTTCAAATAATTTGATTAAAGAAATCCCTCAAAAGAGTGCTCAGAATCTTGGGTTTTAGTTGATTCCAGATTTAGTCAAGTTGGCAACCAACATTAACCATCACTGGGACATACCATACCTAGGCACCCTTCCTTAAATCTGTGCAGAGCAGGCTATTGCGTGCTAATAGAGGATAAATATACATTTTGGGCTATTGTGTTAATTAGATTGCAATTATTTAAGTGGAGTATATAACTATAAAATTTAAATATAAATAGAGTACCTAATGGTGATGCACTTAAAGAATTGTATTTAAATACTGTATCTTTCGATTCTAAGATATCAGCGAATAAGGAGGCTAATGTAACAGTTTATACATTTGACAATAACCAGTTCATTAAAGAAGTGGTTAAATCACAAATGAGACAATTATTAAGTGTTTTGCTTGATATTACTAGATTGGAAGGTCATGGAGTATGAGACACTCACTCATAATCAGATGCCTATAAAATCCAGAGCTAAAACTATTATACTAGCATTATTACTGGATCCTAAATGTCTTGCAATATCTACTGAAAGAAGCTAAGAGACTAATATTGGTGGAGGGGATAGTTTTATTCAAGTTTAGATTTGGGAAATTGAAATAAAGTCAACTGTATCAATGAAATTGGAAATGAGAATTCTCTTGTAATGGAGTAACAAAGACCCTACTAGCTATCATAGGCAAACAAACAAACAAACAAAAAGCCCAGTACCAATAAGGGTTTGCTTCTTTGGGATTTTTGGCCAGTGAAGTTTCCAGGCTTCACAAAAATTATGCTCGTTTTCTAGTGTTCTCAAATATCTTTCTGAACTTATTAATAAGACATTCTTACTGAGAATATACCACATACTTGAGTCACCAAATATAGAGAAATCAACTTGGTTTAATCCTTGAAACTTGATCCCTATTAGCTGGCTTCCATTGTGTTTGAAGTTATTAGGCATACTACCAGAAGAAAAGGGTAGTTATCAGTTTCATCCAGCTATAAACGGTGAAAGTTACAATAACCACTGGTTCGACAAAATATGCCTACTGTTGCAATATTAGCATGAATAGTTTGGAAGTAACCAACCAGTTTCTGATGTGCTATAAGGCGCACTCTTTGGGATGGAAATCATAAATGCCACTTTTACAGGGACACAGACCTGTGCCTGGAAAGGCCATAGGCCCTAAGGAAGAATGTAATACTATTCTTCTGTCAAAGAGATCTCATGTTAAAATGAATAATAATTAATTATATATGTGATATATGCATAAATCAGTGCACTTTCAATTCTCATCAGAGAAGCTCATCCATGTAGTAGAAGGTATTTAATACAGAAACTGCCAATTAGTTAACGTTCGAAAAATAAGAGACTATGGAGTACACAGTCCTAAATGGGAAACCCACATACTACACAACTTTTGCATACCTCAGGGATTTTCTTGGAAGATGGAGCAGTGAGATTGTAAGAGCAAGAGTTGGTAGATGACTGTAGTTGGAAGCTGCTCATTTGTTTCCTGGCCACCAGGCAAAAATAACCACACAGAAACTGTATTAATTAAAACACTGCTTGCCAAACACTTAAGTATATTGCTAGTTAGCTCTTATATCTTAAATTAACCCATTTCTATTAATTTGTGTATTGCCATGTGGTTGTGGCTTACTGATAAGTTTCTGTCCAACACCCAGTGTGTCTCCTGCAGTGAATATGTGTCTTCTGCCTGACTCTACCTACTCTCTATACATATCCTTTTTAGCCTGGCTATATTCTGTTAAGCCATTGCCTGAAAGCAGCTTCTTTACTAACCAATCGTAATAAAACATTTACAGCATACAGAGGGGATTCCCACATCAAATGTCTTCAAGGAAAAAGTATTTTCTGGTCAAAATAAGGAAGTTGGACATATGGATTCACACCATTTGTGACAGCATGCACAAACCATGAGCAAGCTTCCAGACAAAAATTCAAGCCAGACAAAATTCCAGTGTGTTGGACACCAAGTCCTCCCACAAACTGAGGAGCTATTAGTATTTAATAACTTCTTGGAATGCAGAAGTTTCATTTAAAAATATTTTTCTTCTAATTGGCTCCACTTCTGAGCATAATTGGCCAACACAATCTGGACTTGGTTGAGGAGGGGTGGAATTTGAAGTTGGGTGGGTAGGGAAGTGATATGAAAGAAAATGAAGTGGACAGGAGTTGGGGGAAGAGGTACATATAATAAAACTATAGTGCATGCTCTTCTCAAAGACTTAATACTTATTTCACTTGTGAGAACTAATGGTTAAGTATTTTGTAGAAGCAATTACAATCTGAAGTTGAAAGAGGCATATGTCTTTTGGGGGAGGATTATCCAAAGATATAGTATCATTTTTATTGCATCATTTTAGGGGTTTATGCTGAATACTTGGCTCATACCTGATGGTATCAATTTTAATCATCTGTCTGAAGTAGAATTTGACATTCTTTCAAATACGAAGTAATTCTTTGCCTTCTTTATATATAATGAATTCCTGTGAGAAAACAATTATACTCATATTTAAGTAGGGAGCAGATACCCTCATATCACTGAGAACAGAACATCATTGTTAGTTATTTATAATTATTTTTTAAAAATTTATACTTTATTATAAAAGCATTACAAATAAAAATTATACCCCCATTAACCAGATGCAAACTTTAAAACCCAAAATGCATCTATACAATTAGAATAGCCACATTCCTCTTTCAAATTAATGTCCTCTTCTATAATTATTGTTACATGTACTTTCATATTAATTAATATAGAGACTAGTGTTTTGGTGTGTGTGTGCGTGCGTGTGTATGTGGTATATGGCTTAGTTCCATTGAGTTATCAATACATAGATGGACATTAGTATGGCCTGTCACTTGGTTATGCACAGTCTATCAGGATAACTTTATCTTTTAAAAACTGACTCTGTCTCTCTCCTTTTCCAACCATTCACTTCCTGTAGATCTTCAGCTAGTACTGGGATTCTATTCTATTAATGCTAGGTTATAACCTGCTGTTTTCTCTAGGTGACAACATTGTTAAGAGTTCTTCTATGCAGCATTTCTGTCATGTTCAGAAGACTCTTCTAGTTCTCTGGATTTAATAGTCATCCCATCCTTCTTCTATGCCATCCCTGTAGCCTTTTATGTAGGAGTTGTGATGTCTCAATCAGGGATGGGCTCCTAAAAATTGCATATTCTTTGCATCTTCACCCCATTGCAGGTCTTTGCAATATCTGCTCTCTCTGTGAAAAGAACCTTGCTTAATGAGAGATGAAAGCAACACTTATCTATGAGTACAAAGATGGGTATTCTGAAAGTCATTAGACTTGTAGTTACATAGTAGTATATTATGACTATGTACATAAGTTACACAATATTGTTCAATAGTGGCACTACCACTTGGTGATAAGAAACAATTGACTATTTGGATTAAGATCTACCCAATAGGAGGAAATGCATACCATGCAATGCAAATCTAGTCAAAAACATTTGGATGGTATTTTCTTTGCTGTTTACATCCATTTATATCAATATTAATAGACAATTCTTTTATAACTTACAGTATAAACTATTTATTTTGATGTACGAATTAGAGTTGGACATTTGGGAACATTTTACTTAGCTTATGCATATAACTTCACTGTGCTTTTCAAATAGTTACAAATTTCAAGTAATGTCCCTTAGCACTATAAGTAGCATTAAGTTCATTTTCTATATTTCCTGATCTAATCCCAGAAAAATACCATTGTTTCAAGTATCCCCAGTACTTTTTAATGGAGAATAGTATTAGCAATAAAGTTTGCTGTGTAAGTTGGATTCTTGCTATGTTAGTGTTGTTGCTTTTAAACTCTTCCTGCTGCCAAAGTAAGGAATTGCATAATAAATAAATAAGTAAATATTTTATATATATACACACATATATATACATCTATGATAAATGTATGTATGTATGTGCATATATCTATCATAAACACATAGTTCTCTCTCCATTTATCGATCTTAGTGTGGTTTCTCAAAATGATATGCATATATTAGCATGCTTTTTATGATATATTATGTTGTCATCAACTATGAAAATTTTACTATGTGAACATTTCTGATTTCATCATCTTATTTATGTATTTCTCCTATAACTTTTATAACTTTGCTAGAGCCATGATGAGAGAAAAGATATTAATATTAGGGGTATTGTGTTCCTCACAACAAAGAAGTTATGGCAAAGAACTGTGCCAGATAGAGTGGGAATGGACGGCAATGAGAATCATACATCTAATGAAACCCAATTTGCTTTTCTTTTGAACCCAGGATAGTCACTAAACATATTTTCGCTAACCTACATTTAAATAAATAAACTCTTTTATAGAAGATATTGGACCTATCTTCTTTCCAAATCGGAAAGAAATAGCTTATCCCACATCATTCCATCGTAAACACTCCCACAAATCAAGATAACATGAAATACTTCAAATCTAACTTCTTTCTTATGATCAACATTACTCTGTATTATTTTTTATTTTGTTTTATGGTTCAGAAAGCACTCTGATTTGCTGAACAAAAGTTTTCCACTGAAAGCCAGACATATTGATATTATAGAAACTGAGCCCCTTTTAGTGTGCCTTTATCGTAATTCTGATCAAAACCTGGGCTATGTTTAAATACACTGGTTATGTCACCAGGTGTTTCTTCTCCATCTTTTCTTTAATTTGGTTTTCATAGTGTATATTATATCTTTCTTCCCTGAGGTGTGAATTATTTTCTACAATATAACCTTTCTGTAATTTTATTATAATTTTGAAAAAGATGAAATCTTCTTTAAATTTCTGATTAAATTCCAGTTCTTTGGTACACCTTGCCTATTATTTGTGACCCTAATCAGTGTTTCTTCATTGTATAGCATTTCAGCCTATTTGGTGAAGAGTTATCTCCAGATCAGGGACAAGGACCTATTGACATCTGTCCCATGGAAAGAATACCTTTACTTAGTGGTTTTCATTAATGTCCTTCTCTTTTCTAGGCCATGGGAAATCTGTTTTGGGTCTTCAATTTGAGGTCATTGGGCAGAACACAACTCTATGGAGGTGCAGGAACTCTATGATTGGCTGCGCAAGTCTCTTCATTCTCATCAGAATATATGTTTTATATACACAAGCAATCAAATCTCTTCCTTGGTGCTCATTCTAGTATGTGGCTCCAAGAATTAATGTTATCACTAAGCTGATCACAAATTGTGACTACTTTTCTGATTATCTTTTGGCATGAGAATTATTCTCCCTAAAACGTAAGTTTTTTGATGTGTTAAAATTATTTATTTAAATATTTAAATAACAAATATTAAATATTTGTTAATAAATAAAATTATTTATTTTTCTTGTGGCTTTTCTTGGGAAAAGCTAATTGATGGTTTCTAATGTTTTTTTATATATTACAGCCATATGTGGTAGCCTTATACCTTTTATTTTATTGATATATGTGCCTAGATGTTTACCAACGCTCTCAATATAAATATATGTAGCTACATAGTTCAACAGAGTGATGGCATTTTCATTCATACATTCAGTGTGGGTGACAATCTGTGGCAGATACAGTCACTTAAATTATATACAGTAACTCTGTTACTACTTTATAGTTCACAAAGAACTATATTTTTTGTTTTAAAAAATGTTAATATTTTTGCTTTAGTTAAATATTTTTTGTTTTAGTTTCTGAGATGTTATATGCTTAACAGCTATCACAAGCACACGAGTAAAATTCCATTCTATTCAAATTAGAGTCAGGTAGATTGAACCCTCAATTAGGTCTTTCTCAATGTTCTCAACATGCAGAAGCACTCATCTTAGATAATGCCCAACCCTTTGAGAGGAACTTGTCTCACGATGCCATATCTTTTCTTTGATTATATTATATTATATTATGGCAGTGGAGATGTTGAAGATATAATTAAGCTTCCCAATCAGTGAATTGGAATTAATCAAAAGAGAGAAAGGTCAGAAACACTGCAGGTAAGTAGGTTCTTCCTATTGACCTTGAAAGAACAGATGCCTATTCTGAATTGCATATCTGTGAGATTGCTGGTGAGATGAGGATGCTCACAAAGAGTGTGGTAGAGCATTCTTCAGTAAATGCTTGCAGAAAAATGATATTTCAGGCTATGACCACAAAAACATGAAATATTCAAACAGTTAAATGTCGGAAGATAATACTGAGCCTCAAAGGAAAATGTGTTTCTGGCTGACAGGTGGAATTTAGCCTTGCAAAAACCACTAAGGACACGCTTAAGCTAATCCATATTTGATCTTTGAGCCATGAAAACTGTGATATAATTAATACATATTATTTCACACCTCAATACCCTGATGTGTTGTGGTAAATTCTTAGTGATAAAATTACCACAAAAGCTTGGGAGAAACAGAAGAACAATACAAAAGTTTTTTTATTTTATTTTAATATTTTATTTACATTATCCCTACAGTTAACACAGGATTTAGAATTCATAAACTTGCTTCATTTTTGCTCTTTTAACCATCTTAGAAAAATTAATTGATTTATGTGTGGAATACATACTCAGGTATTTTGCCAGCTTCAGTTGGGTATGATTTTCCTGAGATCCTTATAGATAAACATTCAAGATTAGCTGCCCTAAGCCAATTAACTTTGTATGTGGTGAGTTTTGACATTAGCCTATAGCAGCTGCAAAATAAATGCTTATGTAAATATTGGATGAATTTTAAAATATAGTTTTTCTATTTTTCTTTATTTTTTATTGTAGATGATTTTTTTTCAAACAATGTTTTCTGATTATGGTTTCTACTCCTTCCTCTCTTGTCAGATCCTACCCAACATCCCAACCATCCTACCCATCAAACTCCATACCTTCTTTCTCTCTTTGGAAAACACATAATCAAAACAAACAAAAAAATAGAATTTAAAAGTAAAGCACAAAACAAAAACAAAGAAGAATAATATATGTGCATACACACAAAATCATAAAAACTCAAAATCAGAAACCATAATATTTAAATGGAGACTGCTCTTTTATTTCCCAGACACCCAGATGTGAATAATTTCAAAAAACTGTATTAATTACAACACTGTTTGGCCTAGGACTCAGACATCTTAAATTAACCCATTTCTATTTATATATGTATTGCCACAAGGCTGCGGCTTACTGGAAAGTTTCTAACACCTTTCTCTTTGAAAGCTACATAGCAATTCTCTGTCTCTGTCTACTTGCTCTCATTTCCTGCCTTGATTTACTTTGCTAAGTCATTGGTCAAAACAGCTTTATTAACCAATAAAAACAACACAGAAGGATATCCTACATCATTATATATAAGCAAAAGATCAATGAGGTTTTTTTTTTAATACCCAAACAAACCAATATGCAACAAAATAAACTCTCCAAAAATACCATTGAGGTTGCTTTGTGTTAGCTATCTTCTGGTAGGCATGAGGCCTACCCTTAAGTGTGGCCTATATACTCAGACACCATTGGAAAAGAGTAATTTTCCCTCTGCAAGTGGTTGCCAATTGTGTTGCAAAAGGAGCAGTGGGCTGCGTTCCTGCTGCCAGGCTCCCCGGCTAGTTTACACCCGAAATAATTACATGGAAATTGTATTCATTTATACACTGACTGGCCCATTAGTTCTATCCTCTTATTTGCTAACTCTCACATTTTGACTAACCCATATCTAATAATCTGTATGCCACCATGAGGTTGTGACTTACTGGTATGAGTCTAGCCAGTGTCTGTCTCAGGAAGGGGAATCATGGCATCTGCCTCACTCTTGCTTTCTTTCTCCCAGCATTCCATTCTGTCTACCCTGCCTACCTGTGTTCTGACCTATTAAAAGCCAAGGCAGTTTCTTTCTTAACCAATGAAAGTAACCCATAGACAGATGACCCTCTTACATCACAATTGGAAATAGCTTCTTAGTTACAGCGAGAGTACATGATCTCTCTCCCCTTTCAGTGCTGGAAACCTATTAGTTTATAACTAATGTGGACCTCTGTGTGATTTCTTTGAGACTTAATGAATGCAGAAAATGGACAGGACAGAAAACCTCAGTCAACAAAAATTCTACCACAATTCTTTACAGACCTGGAAAGGACAATTCTCAACGTCATATGGAAAAATGAACAAACAAACAGAAAACCCAAGATAGTTAAAGCAATCCTGAACAAAAGAAGAACTGCTAAATAGCTCATCAGTCTCACTTTGAAGTTGTACTACAGTGTAGCATGAGGGGCTGGCTAGTTGAGGTATCTGTTCCCACCCAGTACTCCACAGCTCCTTGCCTTTCTCAGCTGGGCAAGTTACATGCTGCCTCTTTGGTGATCTGCGCAGGAGAGGTGAAGGGAGCTTCTGCTTCCAGAATACTCCCAGTCTCTTTGCTCCACCCCTACTTCCTGTCTGGCTTTCCCGCCTATACTGCCTGCCTGGCCAATCAGCATTTTATTAAAATATGATTGACAGAATACAGACAATTCTTCCACAATTCTGTACTACAGAGCTATAGTAGTACAAACTCTGTGGTATTGGCTTAAAACAGATATTTTGATTAATGAAATTGAATTAAAGACCCAGGAATAACTCCACACACTTATGGACACTTGCTTTTTGATAAAGAATCCAGAAATACACACTGGAATAATGATAGCATCTTCAGTAAATCTTGCTGGTCAAACTGGGTGTCTTCAAATAGAAGAATGAGAACAGATTTATTTATATTTATCACCATGCACAGAACTTAAGCCAAAGTGCATCACAGTCTCAACATAAATCCAGATACACTGAACATGTTAGAAAAGAGGCAAGGGGAATAATCTTGAACTCATCAGACTTTTGTATGGAGCACCAATACCACAGGCACTGAGATCAACAATTAATAAGTGGAACCTCATGAAACTGTAAAAAGCTGGTGCAAAGTCTACATTTTATTTTCCACAACTATTCAGAGTTTGATATCCTTATATTCTCAAGTAAATTTTCAATATTCCAAGCTTGTCATGCAAAATGTTTCTGAGAATGAGACTATGGTACACTGAACAAAACTAAATGATACTTTTTTAAAATCTAAATAGGCTTTTCTGTTAAAGTTCTTACCTTTCTGTGATAGAGAATAAGTCCAAAACAGACATGCACACACACACTTAGTTCATGATTTAAAACAACATCAATAGACAATGTAGTTCAACTTTTATTTTAAGACTTCTAATTAGTAAGGGTCTTTTTTTGTTTGTTTGTTTTCAGACATAGTCTCCAAAATCTTTGTCTAACCTTGAAATGCTGAGACAATCTTAAAATCGGGTCGTTTTACCATCCACAGTGCTGGGATTCCAGTGAAGTGTGGTCATAGCAGCTTTTCTGTGGTAAGGTCTCCATCAGCTGAGCAGCCCAGCACCTGGATTAGGGTGGGTGGGTGGGTGTTTAGATTACCATCTGTGTTAGTAAGATTTAATTTACATGACAAAATACCTGACATAGATAAAAGGAGAAAATATTTATTGTGGCTTCTAGATTCAGAAGTATCAGTCCCTGGTTGGTTTCCACCATTGCTTTGATCCTGAAGCAACAGCGAATGTTATGGCGGAGAGAATGTGAGAGTACAGAAGTGAGAAGGAGTGAGTGAGAGGGAGAGAAAGAGAGAAGGGACACACACACACACACACACACACACACACACACACACACACACTGGTGCTAAGGACAAAGTCTGTCTTTTATCTTTCTATTGAGTTCCCACATGCTGTGCTCCTTTAACTCGGCCTAAATAACAGCAATGCCTTTCTATCATGAGTCCCTCAGGATCTACACCTAACATTAAGTCATAGTCCTCAGGTACCAGTCATCTCTCAGTGACTGCATCTGTGAGTCTACCACCAAAACTTCAACACATGAGCCTTTTGGGATTCATTTCATATTCAAACTAGAATACCATATGCTCATTTTTATTTTCCTTGGTTAAATTTTGAAGAGAGGAAATCAGAAATACGGACAAAGATTTGTCTTGAAATAAATATTGTTGTAATATTTTTTAAGTAGCCGTATTAAGTGTATTTACACTCAAAAAGTATTCAGCACTATTTTAAACTATTTATTTAGAATATTGTTTTTCTGACTATGTTAACCAATTTAATGTTTTCTTTTTATGCCAGTTTTCTCTTGTAACTTAAGACTCCTCATTTCCCAAAAGGGGACTTGTTGAAATTATTGTCTTAACTATAATCACTTTCTGCTTCCCAGTGTGAGTTAAATTTCTTCACTATAACCTGTCTGTTTCAAATTAACTTCTCATCCGCTTCATGGCAAAATTTAGTCTGAAATCCTCCTTATGTCCATCACCACAATGAAAATGCAGACTCTTCATTTGGCTCTTTTCTCTTCCTGCACCACGGTTGAACTCTCCTCTCTCCAATTAACTGTTTGCTGCACATATAGTGCATGAATCCCTTCGATTCTAGGGGATTCTTTACCTCTCTCTATTTGTTTATCTTTTCCTATTTGATTACACTGTGAGAAACCATGTTGTTTCCAGGTCTACTATAAATACTGTGTGCTCTTCCTGGTTTTCTGCTTACCTGTTAGATTGTGTGTCCTTGAGTCCTTCTCCTGAGCGGTGATGGAGTGTAGTACAGGAAGTTATGGTATGTTCCACAATGAGCCCGATGTGATTCCTGTTGTTTCCATATTCATATCTACCTGTACTTTACGGTTGGTTTTCTGAGCACTCAAAATTTGTGAATTTTGTGATTAATGTGGTTGAGAGAAAAGAAAGTATTTGTGGATTTTAATAAATAAATACTCTTGATGCTTTTTTTTCTGAAATAATGTTCAATTTAAGACCACCCCTTCATTTTTAGTATAGAAAAGCCATCGACACAAAATTCTTATATCATACATGTCTTTTAGATGAACTTAAAGATAGTTTTTTTTCTGAAAATAATCACAGGCATATATTGTTCATACAACTCATACATATCTGTGTGAAAATAATTAAGTTGCTTATAATAAAATTCTTACTATAGCATTTACACTATTGCCCCTTATATTTCCTTCTTCTTTCACATACAAGTAGATTTATTACAAGGTAATACATCTATTTTGTTTATTACAAAGTAATAAATCTGGTTGGTTAAGTTTGCAACAAGCAAACTAATTTTTGTTTCAAAGGGAAAGAGAGTAAAGTATATTCATGGAGAAATATATTAAAATTACCCATAGACAAACACTGAATAATTATCTCCACACTTTCCATTATCATTAGTGTACCCTATGCACAAGTATTTTGGTGACTACTGTTTAAGGAATCTTATTTTAAGGAATCTCCTTTTCCAAAGAAATGAGAGTTAAGTAACTTTTCTTTGACACATATTTTGTTAAGGGGAATTACAGATAAATCAAAAAAGTAAAAGTTTAACTCACAAATATTTCTTTTCTGAATGAAATATTTGTTTTGAAAGGAATAAAATTTTCTCATATATTAGAACTTATGGAATTTCCTTTTGGAACACAGAAAAGAAGAGTAGTTCTATGTACCTTCCTCTTTTGTCATTAATGCATGTTTTCATCAGATATTTGATATTAATTTTCTGTCCAGTTTTATTTAAAGTTGATAAAATACACATACACATTGTCTCATCTTATAATATATGATAAGAATATCAGTGCTTTCAATATTTGATGTATTTATGGGATTTTGTAAGTATTTTTACCTTATTAATATATCTTTTGAATTGCGATGTGAATTGCAAAGTCTACCTCATCAAGTAATCTCACAAGGAGATACACAGAGCTTGAGTGTCAAAATTAATAAAATTAATATAACCATAAAGAATTTTTTTACTCAAATATTGTGACTACTGCTAAAAGTTGTGCAATGATAGGAATGGAATATTTACCCTTTTATGACTACTCATATGCATTCCAAGAATAAAGGATTAGAAATGCTATTCATTCAATAATGCAAAGAAAAACACTGAAATAAATTATAATACTGGAGCAATAGTGCTATTGTTCTACAATAACAGTAAATGAAATGAGTAATGCACTTTTTGAATATTTATGATGTAAGTTATTCAGTACAATGTTGTACTCTGATTGCTTTATATTCAACGGCTAACTTAAGTATTATAAATACTGAATGAAACTTATTATTTTTCCATATTTTTGTTTGAAGAAATAAAAGCAGTACTACATAACAGGAAGTATTTCATGCTGGAGGCATAGGATGGCTAAATTTGGCCTTTACTCTTAGGCAGTTAAAAAAATAACAATTTCTGACCTTGCAGTTGTTTGTTTTATTCAGGAGTGTTTGGTATGGCCTGGGATTGCTTTATTTGTTCATTAAATATTCCTGTAAATACCATTAGCAGTTCATTGAAAAGACTCACCAAACAATTTTTTAGTATCCATTCTCTGCTCTCTGTTTGGGGCATTGCTCTTGAGGCTATGTCTACACATGTCTGGTTAAAAAAATATAATATCTGTTTAACTGTAGAAAGCCTGGTTACTCAATGTTAGTACAGAGCATCATAACATAAATTTAAAAAAAAACAGGAAATGATAGATTAGACCTCATTCAAAAAATGATAGTAAATTATTTGCTTAGTAGTCACACGTTGGCAAATGTTTCTGAAAATCGACCTTTGCCTTAAATATTAAAGATAATATATTTAAATAAATAGAAAATTAATATAACATATTACATTAATATTTTAATATTGTATATATGCACTGTATAAGAATAGCCTCTATAGGTTTATATATTTGACTGCTTAGTCATTAGGGAGTAGTGCTAATGAGAAGCATTATGAGGTGTTGCTTTGTTGGAGTAGGTACAGTCTTCTTGGTGGAAGTATGTCACTGGGAGTGGTGGGCTTTGGGGTTTCAAGGGCCCAAGCCAGGCCCAGTGGTTCTCTCTTTTCCAACCCGCCTGAAGATCTAAATGTAGAATTTTCCAGCACCACGTTTTCTATGTTCTGTCATTTCCCATCATGCTTCCTACAATGCTGATAATAAAGTATATTGACAGAGTTTTCTGTCCCATCAGGTCCCATAGCTGTTCAGTACCAAAGAAATAAACAGAGGCTTACATTAATTATAAACTAATAGGCTTCTATTAACTCCTATATCTTATATTAACCCACAAAACTTTCCTGTGTTAGCCATGTGGCTTGGTACATTTTATGAGTGAGGCATTCTCATCTTGCTTCCTCTGTGTGTGTGTGTGTGACAACTGCAGACTGAGTCTTTCATCTTCCCAGAAATCTCCTATTCTGGTTACCCCACCTATATTTCCTGGTTACTGGCCAAACAGCATTTTATAAAACCGATACAACTGACAAACTTAGCCCAGGGTTTATTCATTTGGTCACAAACTTATGAATGCATGTACAGTTATTTACTCTTGAAATAAATCTTAAATAATTTTTAGAGTTGGATGCCAAGCTTAGGGGAAGGGAAGGCTGGAAAACATTCTGTCTCATCTAGCAAAGTTACAAGATCAGTCAAGGGAGATTATTGCTGAAGCCTTAACAGTTTTTCAGTTCTTCACTGCAACTTTCTGTGTTCTCACTGGTTAAAGAAAGTGACAGAGTCATGCTAAGTATCAGTGGGAAGTAGGTACCCAAGGTCACTGGAATAAAGACATGTGGAGAAACTTGAGGGCATTACAATAATTCACTAGTTATTAAAAGACAAATCCCCTCCAACCTGGTGGGTAATACAATGGTTATTTCAAAAGGCCCGCTGATTTAAAAGGAAATTCAGGAGAGAAATCTTTGAATGGGTATAAAGAAAAAAATTATATAATAATAACAACAACAGAAAAGACCAGCAATGAAGTTTAAAAAGGTTCTATAGAATTTTTTCCAGAGAAGAGGTTTTCAAAGGGTTGCATTTTGTCATGAAAACATTTGGAAGACACACATATTCCTATTTTAACATAGCCCTGCTGTTTACATCGTATTGTGTTTGATAGTTAACTATTTGTGTCACTTTGATTGCCCGGGCATGTTACTAAAATTTGTGGTAAGGATTTATTCAATTATTTGGAGACCTGAATATAACAAAATCGAAATTCTTCTTGTTTCATTACTGATTAGACTTCAGCAATTTTTGGGTTTTCACTTTTTATATGTATTCCAGCCTTTTATGGGGAGGGATTTCTAGCATTCATTGCATACTTAAGACTTCTTGGTTTCTCTAGGTACGGGAGGCAAGTTCCTTACGTTATTTGCCTCTGAGGTATCACCGGCTATCTATACTTCTTTGTACATTCTATGAGAGTCATTTCTCAGAAAAATTATAATCCAGCATGACACATTACTGTAATATTATCTCCAGGATAATATGAAATTGAAAATAAACCCATTTTTATCAGAGTTCGCTAATCATGTTTTACAAATTGTGTCTTTACTGATGTTTATTTGTTTAGCTTAGTGATTACAGAGATGTGTATGCCATTTTCTTCTATCACAGGTAAAGGTCCAATTTTAAGTTTATCATTTTTTATTTTGAAATAACATTACTAATTGCCTGAAGTTTTTATTTATCTTAAAACCTCATCATTTATTGTAACATCAATTTCAAAATGACTAATTTCATTGATTTCTCTCTTGTACCTTCTAAGAACTGTGATAACTACTCACAAAGGAAAAATTACTTTCTCCATGAGGGTCTCACTGGGTATACAAGCCACACTTAAGGGAGGACCCATGCCCAGCAGTGGACGGTGAGCAGAAAGCGAAATCAGTTGTAGTTTTGTATTTTGTCTCATAATGATTGATTTATTTGTTTTTTTAAACCTTACGTGTCTTTTGCTTATTTACTGTGGTTTTTGAATTTGTGTGTTTATGGATGTTGTCTGTAGGCATTCATTGTATGTGTGTGTATATCTGCATGTATATTTTTTCTCATGCTTTTTATTTGTTTTGGTTTTTCTTTCCTCTGTCTTCTGTTTTGCTCTTGTTTGTGTCTGTTTTCTGTTTTGCTATGGTTTGTTTGTCTTTTTATTGGTTCATTTGTTTGCTAAAGAAAGAAAGAAGGTGTGGAGTTGGATGGGTGGGAGGTAGAGAGGCTCTGGTAGGTTATGAGGCAATGGTAAGTATGATTAGAACATAATGTAGGAAAATAAATCATTTTTAATGAAGCTGTATTTTTGGAATGAAATTATCTTAAAATATTAAGGAATTATTCATTAATTTCATCTATCAAAATTGTAACTATTCTTACATAACTTAATAGTCTTAGATTAATTTTATTCCACAAAACCCCTTTTCATGTGATGTATGTTAACTACCAGGGAAAACGATATTTCAGTGAACACATGTTATAAAACACTTTGAAAACAATGGTAACATCAACAGGAAGTATAATTAAAATTTTTGTTAGCATGGTGAAACTTTGGCTTGACAAACTTTTCAAACACAGCTTTGGTTTTTGTGAGTATGGAACATCTCAGGACAAACTGAAAAGGCAGGATGTGCTTATTCTAGACAGAAAAATCTCAGAGCACAGCAAGCTTTCACTGAGTGAATATGTTGAAGCTACATTTTTTAAAAAATGATGACTGCTGACTCTCTTGAAAGAAATTTTGCTTGTAAAATAAAAGAATAAAATAAATAATGTTAATAATAATGCTGCATCATTCCATTTAGTTACAAAGTAATTTTGCCTCTGTTATCTCATTTATTAAAAAGCCCAGGGACAAAATCCAGCACATCTGAAATAGCCACATGGTCCACAGATGCCAGGTGATACTGATGGGCAGATGCACTGAAAAAGGAACAGAAAAGGACGTCTTGGTTTGTGCAAAGGGCACAGAGGGCATACTGGTTACGAACAGAAGCCTGACAGTAGCAAAACCAATTACAGCAGAATGTCAAAAGCATTTTTTCTAACCCTTCTATTAACTCAAAATTACAATAAATAACCAGAATTCCAGCAAAAAAAATACAACTTAGACTGGTGATGTCTCAGTAATTTTTTGGCTTTTGAAAATTGTGCTACCCTCCCCTAAGATTTATGTTATTTGCAATTAACTACTTCATATGCATTAACAGGTCTGGATTCACCCATTTCACCTAATTCATGTGGTCTCCCTCCAGTTAGCATATAATAAGTAGTAAATAAGGCTGATGGATTTTGCTGTTTCTCTTTTAGTATTTGTAGGAGGCTCTTTTGGGAAGTACTTAGATGAAGTCATAGGGTATGGCCATGATGATATTAGTGGATTTATGAGACGAAATCCTGAATATATCAGCCTTGTTCTATATCTCTGTGTGACCTTTTCTTGCCATGTGACTAGTGGCCAAGTAGACCCAGTGTCGTGTTAGTGCCCTTCACAGCATTGGAACTGTGAGTCAAGTAAAACTCAGGGCACATGAGTTCTGTAAAAGAAAAAAAAAAGGCTAAAGTCGGAAGTATCGACAGAATTCTGGCCACTTCGGTTAGCTTTTGGAAGGAAAGGATTACAAATCAGCTTCGTGGAGCAGTTTAAGATCAGGAAGCAGAGAAGCATGTAGCATGGTGAGAGGATGATGTACCTCTCAAGATGGATGTTTGCTAGTAAGCTGAGGAGGCACCAAGGAAGAATGCACAAGCAAGCCACGAACCTGAGACTGGGAAGCACCTAGGAAGAAGATATATGACACCAATGAAGTCTGAGGGCTACAAGAAATAGGTTCCTAGGCTGCTGTGACTGCCTAGAGCTAGAATGACAATGGCTTTGGAGAAGTTGCTGAAAGTCAGAATTAGACAAAGCAACAAACCGGAAGAGTCGTAATACAATCCTATGTTCACCGAGAGGTAGTTCAAGTTTGGTCATCATGTCATGCTTGATTAAGTCTTTTTCTATTCCCAACCTGTTTCCAACAGAAAGTGTCATTTTACTTCTAAGCCTAAAATAAAGCAAGGTAGAAAAACGGCGTATACCTACATCTCGAGAAGACGGTTATAGTTGCATTATTCTTCTTACTCGAACTTTCTAGACTGTTGGTCTAGACTAACGCTGGACCAGGGAAATGAAAACTCTGATGAAACAGTTTTGGCGCATTCCTAGTTCTAGTTCCCAGGTTCCCACCCAAATGAGACTGAGTAGTCATTTATTATTTAAAATGGGGAGCGACAACTGCCACCAGGTGGCACCAAATTGCAGACAGGTTCAGAGGGATTGAAGTTCACAGCTGTTAGCTTATTGACCAGGCAGAAACACTCCAGGCCTTTTATTCGTGTGCCAGTGTGATACAGCATTGCGCATAGATGAACTTTAAGATTCTCCACTGTAAGAAGTCAGAAACCAAAGTCTGGAGAAAGGAGACAGATGAGACAATTTAATTCTGCTTACTCACTAGTGCTCATTTCATAGGAGGAGGGAGTGCATATTGCTGTCTTTATCAATTTATTTTTGCAAATGATATTCACAAAACTTTTGAGAAGCAAAGATATGGTGTAAAAGCTGTTTTCTTCTTACATTTCCTAAATACCAATAGCATAAAAATTGGACAGTTTAAATGGTTTTAGTTTCAGGAAAGATTTGTCTTGTATTGTTTTCTTTGGGTTTGTATTGTTAGATACTTACTGAAATAGTATTTGTTTTGAAGTGTTGAAAATTCTGGCTATTTGTCTCTTTCCCAGAGAAAAAAAGTTAATGATCCTTACCTACAGATAATTATTGAAAATGTAAAAATTGGCACTCCAAGAGAGAAATCTTAATTCTTTTTTTTGGTGTTGATTGTATTACTGGAGTGCATTTTAGTATATAAGAAACTAACCTACTTGCATACAATCTTATGCTTAGTAGGTGAATATGCCAAAATTCAGTTTCAGCCGATTCTCTATATTTCTGTCTTGTTCTCGAAATGGGATTTAATCTCTACCTGGTGACATAGCTTTCTCTCTATTTTATGAATACACATATTCTGTAACTGTCCCAGGAGCTACTATTATTGACTCTTGCTGTGAAGTTCCTATTTCCCACGTATTAAACCTCCTAAAACCCTATCTCTAGTTCCCACAGTTGTTTTTTGTTGTAGATTTACCTTCAGCAGATTTCCATGTTGAGACTAATCTTAATATGCCTATATGTTTTCAGCTATGGCTTTAGCAAGTTCTGTGATTTCCTCAGCCCATTATTTACTGGGATTTGGGGTGGATGGATAAGGATTCTAGTTAGGAGTGGGGTCTGAGAACTATGTCTCCACCTGGTAATCGTTAGTGGAACTCTTCAAAAATAAGCTCATCTCTCATAGTTTAAAAAGTAAACAAATCTGACCTTGGATGGGAACCTCTAATCCTGTAGAGAGAAATGTGAGCATGAGCAGTGTAGCATCCTCCTTTGTGCATCTTTAGGAGTGACCAGGTGCTCCTCACTTTCTAAGATGTTTTTCTTTTTGTTGTTCTACGTTTCCAAAGCATGCCTGACTGTTTGCTAGAATTGCCTAATAGTTTTACTATTGATCTCTTTTCTACTCCATAGTTGCTAATTTCTTTGTAATATACTTATTATTAATTAGTGAAATTGCCTATGGAATAGAAACAGACATACTAAGAATGTTCTCTACCCCGTATAATATATTGCTTCCTAACTTACTATACTTTACAGATATGTATGACAGAGGACAGATGACATATGTGTCTTTTAACACACCTACTGGTAAAGTAGAGCAGAAATCATTTTCATGCTTAATAGTTGTATATCTGATTTTCCTATTTGTTTAGCAATTCATAAGTGGAAAATAGTGACAAAATAGATATTAATACATGTTATTTTAAAAATGTTATTAAATATTTTCTAAGTTTTGTTGGCCTGTTATTCTTATAAACTTTAAAATAATTTCTATTTTATTTTCTGTCAGCAAATGTTATTTGAGTGATTCCTGCCTTCTGATGATAATTAAAAATTTTTAAATGTTGATAGCTTCAGTATGAAAATCTTAATTTCTAGTGGTTTGAGTACCTAAATTAAAGCAACATTATGTGTAGTAAATAAAGAAAAATAATTTTCATCATTTATATTAGTTAAAACAAAATGCAAAATATGATTTAAATTATATCATTGTTAAAATTCACAAATGGTTAAATGTACATATTATATGCAATGATTATTTGAAACTTTTGTACCTGTATTTGTAACAGAAAAAAA
Source organism: Myodes glareolus (assembly GCF_982192425.1). Taxonomy (NCBI): domain Eukaryota; kingdom Metazoa; phylum Chordata; class Mammalia; order Rodentia; family Cricetidae; genus Myodes; species Myodes glareolus. Next base: position 27,282,680 of record NC_142033.1, read on the forward strand.
GACACTTTAATACCTTAGGAAGATGATGGAATCAGTCTCGGAGCCACTGTAATCATGCACTTTGTCCTCTGGGAAACAGCAAGGTCATATGCTGGTGACATTGTCATTTGATGAAACCAAAGAGCAGGACAGCAAAGGACCCTGAACCCGTCTATCTGTGAGACATGCACAGAAGGCACCACTGCAGTGGAAGACTAAGGCTAACTCTGAGAAAGATCCAGCTTAAAATAGTAGATGCTTTCAAGACTGGAATGAGGAGCAGATTTTCTAATAAGACGTATTTGTATAAGATCATGGAGTTATGCTAACATTACTGAAAGTGTCATAGAGATTCCTTCAATTTGTCAAAAACTTCAAACAGATTTAAAGACATAATCTGAAATTATTTAGCACTTTATGAATTGAAAATTGCTCTTCAGGTGATTCAGGTGATTGGTTGAGGTGACAAATGAGGTTGACTTTGTAAGTACTTAAAGCAGAAAACAAAAGCAAATTGCTGAATATATCATTAATGACTGTTATTATGCCTCGACTAATGATGGGTTCATGTTCTAAGAAATATATCATGAGGTCATTTTTAATGCAAATATCAGGGAATACACTCACACAAACTTGGATGATACAAAAACTTAGTCTATCATCTTCCTGTGTTAAAACAATATATAATATCTTACATGTGCACTGTCACAAGCCAAAGCTTTTGTTAAAATGGGATCCATACCATAATCATTGTGAGGCTTAAAGAATACTTTCTCATTCTGTCTTAAATTATCTGATTTTGGGATTGGTCTATTATTTTTTTTCTGTTCTTGGTGGTTATATGGGATACTCGCTTTTGATTTTTGGGATTGGAGCATCACACAGAAGCTTACTACAAACAAATAGCACACTGCATTTTACTCCATACAATATTTCATTGAATTAACTGTCAAACACAAATTATCCAAAGTAAAAGGTGTTCTCATCTATGAATAGAAATAACAGTCCAGATATATGACTCCTGTTGGAGAACTTACCAGGGGAATAACAGGCATTGCTATGTCCCGGCAGTGTAGATATACTTCTCTCTGTATACCTGATTCATTGTTAATTACATGCTTATATCTTTGAAATTTATAGATCATGGATTCTGTTTTATATTTTATGTTCACTGTGTTTATAAATATTGATAACTTTTATAATGCATATTACCTTAAGTCATAATAGCTTCTCATTATAGAGCATACTATGCCTTTCTGTACCCTCCTTGTGATCAATCAAATTTTCACTGAGATGCCCTGAGAGGAATTCTGTTCAACATAACATGGTGATGCCCTCTAAAAGCTGATACGCTTAGTTCCTTATATGCTGAGGGAGTTCCTTTGTAAATTGTTTCATTTGTTTCTTGATAGAATGCTGTCCAGTTTTAGGAGTAAGCTATAATAGGCTGTAGCAAATCAAAGAGGTAATGGTCACATAGTCAGTAGAATGCAAGAAGGGAAAAGATGGCCCCAAAGATACTGATTACATAAACAACCATTGCTTATGTGTTGTGGTCAGGCATTGCACAATGTGGCGGAGAATAAAATTTTGAACACGACAGTCTTGATGCTTGAATTGCAATGAATGGAGGTTGATGTCTACATTACAGAGAGTGAAGATAGATACAGTTAAACAATAAATTTAATAGTTTTGTGTTACTAAATTATAAGAAATGAGGAAAATAAATTTATTTAACCAAGAGTTTGTGGAACACAGAACTTTCATTGAAAGAACAGTGAAGAGATATAGCTTGGAAGGAGATCTTTTGAACTTAAACCAGAATCTAAGATGAAATAAAAGATAAAATGCTGGGGACAGGGTATAGAATTAAGTAAAACAGAATAGGGCTCTAAGATTCAAAATTAGTTGCCTAAAATAAGAGAGTAAAGTTGAGTTTCAGTGTGATGGATGTTGGGATGGAAGAATGATGAGTCATCATTTATAATGGAAACTAATGCTCATTCATACAAATTCCACGGGTGTTTGATTCCTTTCTATGTAGAATTGGGTAAAGAATAATACTGGCTACCAAGTACTGTGTGATGTCTGTCATTCTTTGTGTGTAGACTGACATTGGTGAAATTGTCTCATGTGAATCTTTTTGTAGAGAAATGCCCCAAACTTTTGGGATCTGAATTTCTCCACAGTACAAGGAAATAATTAAGGCCCAAAGAACCCAGAATACAGCTTTATCTCTCTCATATGTATATCAATATAGATATCTGAGATACGTACATGCATACATACATACATACATACATACATACATACATACATACATACTAGAGAAGGAGGGAGAGAGGAAGAGAGGGGAGAAGGAGGCTAGAAAGAAGAGAGGCAGAGATCATCATCCTATTGAAAAGCTACCCTTCTTTCTGGTTGCTTTGTAGGGGTAGGTTGAAGCAACTCTCAGTGGTCTTTTATCTGTTATCATGTCCTTGCTTTGATTTTTGGTTTTGTGTTACATTTTCAGGTTCTTTCCTCAGAGCAAGTATTAATCAGCTTCCTTCATGTATGATTATTTCTCAAGTCATTTGCCTTCCAAATCTCATCTAACATTGATGTCTCTGGGACTCAGCCTTTGACACTGAAGAAATTTAAAGGAAAAGACAAAAGCTGACTGAAGTTTAAAAAAATCTCACTGACTGCTCTAAGAATCATGGAGAGTAGAGGCTGGGAGACATCCAGGAAGAAGTGACAAGGATAGGCAGGCTGTTCCAAAAATCTGAACTGTGTAGCAAATAACCACTATTTATAACTTTTCCAACCAGAGGTATTTGCATGGATGATCTTGCTATAAATGATGATTCAATGAAGCATAAAAAGCAATAAATTCTATTCCCCTTTGTCAACCCAGAAGTCAGAAGTAAATTGTTCTTCAGCATTGTTTAATTTGTGGATTGACAGAAACCACAGTTACAATTTAGAAGTAAATTTCCATTTTGGAGTATGTGCATAAGATTATGAACTGAGAAAGAAGGGCATCAAAAATGTATGGATTTGTATTCCAACCAATTTTGCATTTTCTATTAGTTTTCATTCTATTCTTAGAAATAATTGACACTTTCATGGACATATGTTTTTAGTAGAATGTCCTTCCCTTGTCCTTCACTATTAGAAAAGATATATTAAAATTACTTGAGAGTTCCTAGATTGACTATTTTAAAATTTGAGCTTATTTAATTTCCTCTAAAGAAATATAGATCAAGATGCAGGGGAAGGATTGCTAATTCTATTTTTTTTATTTTCTGAGAATAAGAAAACTACAAGCACTCTAGAACTTTGAATATAATTTTCCACCTACCATAGATTCACTTCAGAATGCCTTACACACGAAGTCAGAACAGTCGTAGTCATTAAGAAACATATATGTGCACAACTTGAAATTTCATCAGAAAACCAATCAGTTGCTTGAACTCAAAGAAAAATATATACTAAAAATGTCCAGCTAACTTTCCTCTTTCTTTGACAGTCCACAATCACATTTTCTTATCAGCTATCAGTCCTTCATAAATGAGAGTTTACTATTATTATTGAGGTATGGTCAGGTCAATACATCAGGAGGCAACTTCCAAAGAAATGTTAGCTATTCTGTGTTTCAAAGGTAAGGGCCATACTTTGCTATGTGAGGCCATTTCATATGGAAAGAGTTTGTGTTCTGTTCTCTGGGGAGTGGGAGGCATGACTGAGCTCAATAAAGTAGAGACTGCCTTCTCTGTGTGTGCTTTATATTGGTTTGATAACAGACTTTAGAGTAATTACTTTGTCCGCACATATGAACATCTCAGGGTCTTTCTAAGTCTATCTATCTATCTATCTATCTATCTATCTATCTATCTATCTATCTATCTATCTATCTATCATCTATCTATCTACCTATCTATCTGTAATACATAAAAGAAAATATATTTGTAAAATAAGAAAACAAAAAGAAAAAAATCAGAATATATGTGTTCCTATGCTAGAATGAAAGAAAAGAACAAGAAACAGGTGTAAATGAATAAAGAGAAAGGAAAGATACCAGAAGGAAAGTGGAAGAAAGTAAAAATAAAGGATGAATGAGGAGACAAAGGACAATGGTTCACTTCAAATTATCTTATGTTGGAATTAATTTGATAGTCTAACAATATTTTATATGACTTTGTAAACCATTTTCATTCTGATATGGATCAACTCATTTAACAGTGAAGAGAAATGTAACTAAGTAGGTTTGCAGCAATTGAATGACAACACTTTTCATGAAGATAATTTCACACTGAACACACGTTAAATGAATTTTAATACAAGCTTTTGAATAATTTCTTTTTGTTAATTGTGTATACTTGAATGGTTGCTTCCATAAGTGAATAGGGGAGTCTTCTAGTATCCAAGGATTGATAGCTAAGCTCAGGTAGAAGGTCCTAGAAGGTCCGTTGAATCCATGTAAATTTTGTGGCTATTAAATGCAGCCTCAGAAAACAGAGCAGTTTTAAGCTACTTAGTAAGACTAGTCTTATCATGAGTTTTGGATTTCTTATCCAAAAGAGTAGGATAGGAAAGTGACTGGAAAAGTGACATTAACCTCAGGAATCCACAAGAACAATGCATCCTTTCCCCACCACCCCCAAGAAAATATAAAAGAAAAAAAAACATGTAGAACATGATAAAGGTTTTGGAGAGAAAGAATTCTTTAATTTCTGGTGTAAAATATTAAGAAGCTAGAGGAAACCCATATATTTAGCTGCCAATTGCTCTTTCCTCTTATTTTGTTTCTCCTATTGGACCAAGATATGTGTTGCTTTGAGTTAAGCACCTTTTAATTACATTGTTCACTCAAGTTCTTCCAACTGTCTCACCTTGCTTTCCTGGACCTCACTTTGGATATTGATTCTTTTAGAAGGTTTTGCTGTTCTAGACAAAATTCTCAGCCTACTGACTTTCCTGTACTCTTTCCTAATCTGAATTCTCAGTATCTTTCCCTCTGTTTAAGTGCATATGCAACAGACTGTACATGGTAATAGAACTTGTACAACCGAACAAACCAGCTAGCAATCTCTAAAACACTCAACATAGATACCCAGGCCTTGATTAATGATCACTAGCTTGCGTATAAACACATGTGCATATATTTACACATGAATTTGGTGGTGTGGATGGAAATGGAACCCATGGATTCACATATATTCACCTTTGTGCTATACCTCAGCTGAACTTTTATTAATTTCACTCTTCAGGATCAGGTAAAGAATATTAAATGTACTCTGTAATCAATCATGTGGTGTCCCAATTCATGGAAGCCCATATTTAGATTCTGTGCCCAAAAATTCTATTCACAACACAGCTTAAATATTTTTGTCCTTTTCCACACTCATTTCTTTTACTTCTATTTTCTTTTCTCTCTTCCTATGAAAATTTTCTACCTCATTCACTGACTATGGGTCTTTACAAAGACAAAGTGATCGCAGTCAAATTCCTAAGAAAAATCTCTAAATAAACAGCCCCTGTTTTATATGTGTGTGTGTATGTACACATACATATGTATGTATGTATGTATGTATGTATGTATGTATGTATGTATGTATGTATGTATGAGAACACTCTCACAAGTGTTGTTCTCTTTGAATGGGACCATTTCCTTGTCCTCTCATTACTATTCTTCATAATTCTTGATTGTAGTAAAAGGTGTCTTTTATTGTCTGTTATTAAAAGGAGAGTAATGTTTATATCAGAGAAAAACACACTTGAGAGTGTGACCTAAGGTGGGTAAATCTCTTTATAAGGCTATAGGATCCTAATGATATTTTTTAACCTTACATGATTTCTGAAATACTATAACTTCCTCACCAGTAATTAAGCTAGACCCTCTAACCCGTTGTCAATATTAACATATGTTTACATAATCTTTGCAGAATAGTAGAGATGGTATTGATTAAGTTTTTTTATTTACAAATCTATTTGTCCATATATATATATATATATATATATACATATATATATATATATATATAAAATCTTATTACTCTGTGTTTAATATGTTACTAAGGCTTATATTTTCTATGTATTGTATATCAATTTCAAAAGTGACTGATACATTTTTGTACATATTCAGTCAACTGAAAAATACCTCCACTCATTAAATTGTTTTTAAACACAAAAGACTTGAAACTTACCATCTTAAGTACTCATTTCAGTAGTATGAAGTTCATTCACAATTTTGTTTATTCAAATTCAACAACACTTCACACTTTGTAGGACTAAGTATCTGTCTCATGAAAAAACAACTCTTGTTCTCTGGATATATTTGAGAATTAATTTATGACGAAGAAAAATTTGATAAGTTTTGAACACTCTTATGGAATATGAAGTAGCTTGACTTTGGTGTCATTGACCATATATTTATTTTTATTCTTTATATCTATCCTTCCCCAACTCTTGTCCTCCCTACTTACTTTACTTTCTTGATATATTATTGTTTACCAAAGTAGTAGTCCCAAATGAGAGCATATGCCCTTCAGATAAAATGTTTGGTGGCTTTCTTGTGCTCCGAGACAAGCTATGAATCTAAAAAATGCTCCTGGAAATTGCAATCTATGCTTTTAATTATTTTTCAACCCCATCATATGTTGTTTGTTTCTATTAGCTGAAACAATCTCATTGATATCTTAGAACATGAAAAGAGGCTATGATATTCTCAAAATTCTTTTTAGATATGAATACAATAAAGATTATATGTTTTGTTCACTTAGAAATATTTTTAAAAGTTGAGAAAATAGTTTGTTAAATTCTTTTTTCTTTTTTTGGTTTTTTGAGATAGGGTTTCTCTGTAGCTTTGGAGCCGATCCTAGAACTTGCTCTTATAGCCCAGGCTGGCTGCAAACTCACATAGATCTGCCTGCCTCTGCCTCCTGAGTGCTGGGATTAAAGGCATGTGCCACCACAGCCTGATGAGTTTTTGAATTTCTTGTAAATTTAAGATTGCTTTAATTTTTTGAGAATTTCATACATGAATACTGTATTTATCTCATTTCCACCTCTTCTTCTACCCCTAAAGCTCATCCTGAACCTTCTACTCCTGTTGTCAGAGGTTTTTGTTCTGCCTAGTCCCACAGTCATTCAGTCCCAAAGAAACACACTGAGGTCTATATTAATTGTAAACTGGTTGACCTACTAGCTCGGGCTTTCTTATTAATTAATTCTTACATCTTACATTATTCTGTAATTCTTGTCCGTGTTAGCCACATGGCTTGGTAGCTTTTATCAGTGAGGCATTCTCATCTTGCTTCCTCTGCATCTTGGTGACTACTACAGACTGACTCTTTCCTTTTCCCAGAATTGACCTGTTCTGTTTGCCCCACCTATACTTCCTGCCTGGCTACTGGTCAACCAGCATTTATTAAAACAATACAAGTGACAAATCTTTACAGGGTACAAGACTATTGTCCCACAGCACAGTTTCTCTTGAATTCATGATCTTTTCTTCTATATTGTTGCTACATCTAGAGTTGTTCATATGCTTATGTGTTCAGGACGGTCTACTTGGAATTAGATAACCTATCAGGGACATTCCTGGAGAAGACTGAATATCCTCCTCTCAGAAGTCTTAAATCCTGTAGATCTTAATATAGGAATGAAGCTTTGTGGAATTTCTTCTCTACTTTGTCATGTCAAGTGGTGTTTTCTTTGTTCTGTTGTTACTGTAAGTGACCACATTTTTGAAATTTCAGGAACAAAGTTTTGAGATTTTATTTATACTTTTAGCAAATTGTCCTGGTCTTCAGGCTCTTATAATCATTACAATTATACAGTATTTTTTTCTTTATTGTATTGGGCTCTACATTTTTCTCTGCTCCCCTGCCTTCCTCTCCCCCCAACTTCAACTCACCCCAAGGTTCCCATGCTCCCAATTTACTCAGGAGATCTTGTCTTTTTCTACTTCCCATGTAGACTAGCTCTATTTAAGTTTCCTCATTGTTGTCTAAGTGCTCTGGGATTGTGGCTTGTAGGCTGGTTTTCTTTGCTTTATGTTTATAAAACAACTTATGAGTGAGAACATGTGATAATTACCTTTCTGTGTCTGGGTTACCCCACTCAAAATAATGTTTTCTAGCTCCATCCATTTGCCTACAAAATTCAAGATGTTATTTTTTTATGCTGTATAGTACTCCGTTGTGTAAATGTACCACATTTTCCTTTTCCATTCTTTGGCTGAGGGGCATTTAGTTTTTTTTCAGGTTCTGGCTATGACTAACAATGCTGCTGTTGAGCACATGTGGTACGAATGAGCATCCTTTGGATATATAACCAAAAGTGGTATTACTGGGTCTTGAGGAATGTTGTTTCCTAATTTTATGAGAAAACACCACACTGACATACAATAATCGTACAACCATCACTGGGTACCATTCTAAAAAACTAACAAACAAAAGCAGAAAGAGCTGCATCATACTTCTAAATATAATGAGAAATCATTTTATAACTCTACAAAAACCCACAACTCAGACTTTCTAGAATTATAGTTCTTTGCAGAGGAAGTAAGCTGTCCTAAGTGTATCAATACAAGTGGTAAGCAGAGGAAACATTTTTCTGTAAATAACATAACACAGAAAGCTAGTTTTAACATTTTTTTAGAAAAATAGCATTTTGTATGAGTATCTGTGAAACTGGAGTTTTTAAATGTTGGATAATACTATTTATATTTTAATTTTTTGCTCTTGATGTAAATGTAAGCTCATGAAACCAAACCACTTTGATATGGAATTCCCCTCTGTATTTTGTGAATACCATTGTTTAATAAAGAAACTTCTTTGGACCTATAGCAGGGCTGAACAGAGCTAGGTGGGGAAAACTAAACTGAAAGCTGGGAGAAAGAAGAGGAAGTCCTTAGATTCCATGTAGCCACCAGAAGGGAAAGCCATGAGTTGCCAGCTAGGACCTTGCTGTTAGTCCATGATCCTCATGGTAAAATATAAAATAACGAAAATGGTTTAAATCTAGATGTAAGAGATAACTAGCAATACACTTAAGCTATTGACCAAGCAGTATTGCAAATAATATATTTTCTGTGTGATCATTTTGGGAGTATGAGTGACTGGGAAATGAATAAGCAACCTCTAACCACCCCTCCCAACACCACAGCAGTCTGATAAAGTATAACACTCAAAAGCAAAACTTGAGGTACATTGATAAATTAACCTATGATTTGAAAGACTTTAATATTTTTCCTAACAAAGGAGAGAAAGAGTGAGTAGAAATATTAATACTATGCAAATGATGCTACCTCTCCTTTAACTCTGGAACAGTAAATTTTGTGAAGCTTAACAACAACCTTAAAATAGACTGGAATGTGTGAAAATCCAGTCATTGTTGTCAAGCCTTTTTATGTTGTTCACTGTGATTTTCTCATAGCAATGGCCCCTACCCTGAAGTTATTTTGTGGCTGCTTGTCAGAGTAATTTAATATCATGGAATGCACAGGAAGATTGAAGATTGAAGATTTACTCTAAGAAACTATCCATTTCTATTTGATTTAGATCCAGATACTTGGCTACCAGCTCTGATGGTGGTTACACCACATTCAAAGCTATGAAATGCTCCTGGGAAGTTCATTTCATCAAATAAATGGAAATAACTAGACATTCAAAGGCTTTCAAGCTAAAATTATATACTAATTATACTAATTAATTATTGAATTTCAAAATATTTAAGAAAAGAGCTAGAGGCTATTTGTCTGTAGGTAGTTATTACTGTAATCCAAAAATTTAAAAAAAATCAAGATTAATTTGGACAGGGAATAATAATATTTCTGATAGTTGTGATTTGACTTTGACAGCTTATTTTAGTGATTTTCTTTACAGTTTATATAAAATACAAACTCATTTTTTTAAAAGAATTAGCTTAATTAGGAGCAGAGTTTAGCAAAATTAAGGAATTAACTTAAACATTCACCATTGAGGAATCTGTTTTGGAGAAATGGTTGATTCAAGTTCTAGTTCAAATGTGATAGATTAGTTTTACCAAAATCCTAATTTAGTTATAATTTTGTTACTGTGACATGTGGGATTTCCTTTGATTATTTTGGAACCAACAAAGTGGCTCTTGCCTGCTACAAATTGGCACCCACATAGCCAACTAAAATCCACGTAAAGCATTAGAGGTTTTGGAAAGTAATTCTAGACTCTGAAAAACAAAGTTTAGGTGCATTTTTTTTTTTATCCCAAATGGTCTGTGCTTGCTGGTGACATGTTGTGGCTCCTTTAAGAGAGGTTTTTCTAATTCAGTGGTAGCAGAAAAAAAGGGAAACATGTAATTGGGGTCCTTTTACAGTTCAGAAATTTAGTCATTATTGTCATGGTGGCATTCAGGCACGCATCGTGCTGGAGAAAGAGCTTAGAGTTCTGCATTTTGTAAGAGAGTGTGGGACACTTTAGTCCTGGCTTGAGCTTCTAAGCCATCAAAGCCTGCACCCTGTAACACACTTCCTCCACAAAAGTCACACCTACACCAGCAAGGTTATACCAACTAATAGTGCCACTCTCTGTGACCCTATGTGGGCCATTTTCTTTCAAACCACCACATTCCACTTGTTAACCCCCATAGTCTTATAACCATATCATGAGGCAGAAATGCATTAAGTTCAAATTTAAAAGTTTCCATAGTTTATAAGTCTCAACATTGTTTAAAAATTTAGTGATCAGTTTCATTTGATATTCATGTAATCTCTTAAGTATAATCCCCTGTAAAATATAAATTCAAAAAGCGGATCACATACTGCCAACATATAGTGGCACAGGATATACATTACCATTCCAAATGGGAGCATCGTGAGGAAGTACTGGACAAAACAAGAAAGCAAGACAGAAAACAATTTGGGTAAACTCCTAACTTTGCATCTCCATGTCTGATGTCAAAGCACTCTTCAGATCTCCAGCTCTTTTCTGCTTTGTTCGCTGCAATAACTTCTTTCTCTTGGGCTGGATTCATAACCTGTTAGCAGCTCTTCTTGGCAATATCCCATGACTCTGGCTTCTCCAGCATTTTGGGGTCTTCAAGGCAATTCAGACTTACACAGTTACCTCTCTGGCATTATGAAGGGATACACCTGACACAAGTTTGACCTTAAAGACTTTCCTTAGATGCAGAGAGAGATTCCATAACCTTTTTCTTCTGTTCTTGATTCTAAAACAAGAGCCACAGGTTCAATACTGCCAAGTTATGCTATTTACTGGGATTGAAGTTCTGCTACTTGCTGAGAACGGAACATTGATGTGGGATAATGGTCATGTACTTTGTAAAGATTTGTCGTTTGTATTTTAATAAAATGTTGATTAGTCAGTAGTCAGGTTGGAAGTATAGGCAGTGTCCAGACAGGAAGTAGAGGTAGGGTGACCAGAACAGGACAATTCTGGGAAGAGGAAAGTTTGAGTCAGCAGCCTTTCCTAGATGCCGGAGAAGCAAGATGAGAATGCTTTGCTAGTAAAGGTATAAAGCCATGTGGCTAGCACAGACAAGAATTATGGGTTAATAATTCTTGACATAAGAGTTAATAAGAAGCCTGAACTAATAGACTAACTAGTTTATAATTAATGTAAACCTCTATGTGTTTCTTTGGACTGAATGTCTGTGGAATGGAGCAGGACAGAAACCTCTGTCAACAGAACATGACCCCTGATTCAATTATATCTTCATCATGTTTCTGGTTTTGGTAGTTTCCTTCATGGTCTAAGCTTGGATGTTCTGGAACACTTTCTGTAGACTAAGGGAGACTCAGACTCAGAGATATGATAGCCAGTGGCACTGAATTGCTGAGGCTAAAGGCAAGAGTCACCATACACAGTTCTAAACTTTTCTTTAATTCCTTTTCACAAATCGGAAGATTAGCTCAGTGGGATATTGCCATGAGGTTACCACTCCCTTTATTCCAACTAACATTAGGCTTTCCTTTAATCTGTTTATCTCCTTGAACAAAAAATGTTCCTCCTCCATTCCACTTACTGTGTCCCTGAAGGACCTAGACCCTTACCCAGGACCTCACTCAGACAACAGACTGCAGAAAAGATCTTGCAGGATGTAAGACTCTGACTCATGTGCTGTGCCCCAAACCTTGCTCTAGTTACTGAAGAAAAACATAAAAAAACCTGCAAGTTACCCCTCCCCAATATGGTAAAGAATGAATCAAAGGCTAGGATAGCAGACTCTGGAAGTTCTTTTCTGATAAAAGTGAAATGTAGTAACCTCAGCAACTTCCCAAGAGATAGCAACTTCTGCAGCGCAAACCAGCCAATTAATCAAGGTCAGGTGCTCCAGCTCAGAGGTACACCAATCCTCAGTCTGTTCCTATTCAGTTTGTAACTTCCCTGCTTTACCCATATGTGTATGTACACACACACACACACACACACACACACACACACACACACACACACATATCCTGCCCACTGCTACTTTGAGTCTCTCTTACACCACTGGTATGTTAGACAGAAGAGAAGACTGGGCTCAAACTCACAATTAAAAGACTCGTTGCTTTTTTTTTATCAGATGTGGTCTCTTGGTAGTCATTGGAAGTCTAGATTCTGAGTATAACACTCTTTTTTCCTTTCAATTATACATTTTGCATTTTTTTAACTTAGCATGCATCTTTTCATTATAGATTTTTATAAGAGTGAACACTAATAACCATATGACAGAGTCAATACTAGGTTGTTTTGAACTTTCCTCAGCTAATGCTTTTAATTCAAAACCCTTCACTTTTGCCTCTGGCAGATTTTTGGACAAGGCTAAAGAGTAGGTATTTTTTAACCAAAATATAATAAGAATTGACTCGAGGCCACATACCAATATATTTCTCCTCTGAAACCTCTGGAACAAAGCCCCCCAATATTAAAATCATCTGCAGTACCACTGTCTTTCAGGTTTCTAACCATGATGCTCCATTAAACTCTACTTTAAAAAATCAACTACTCTACTTTTTTGATAACTGATCGTGTTTTTCCATTAATTTTATATCTTGATTGTATGTTCCCTCTCTCCATCCTCCCATTCCTTCCTCCCAACTTCCCTTTGCACTACCTCCTAAATCCACCTCTCTTCCACCTCTTGTCAGAAATGAGAAGACCTCCTATGTAGGCGGAGGCTTCTCATTTGTTTCCTGGCTGTTCATAACGCTAAATAATCACTCTGAAACTATATTATTTTCAAGTACTGCTTAAGTGCATTTTTGGCTAACTCTTATATCCTTAACTAACCTATCTCCATTAATCTGTGTATCACCACATGACTGTGGCTTAGCAGGTAAAGTTCTATCCAGTACATGTCTGTGTTGGAGCTACATGGCTTTTCATTGACACCACCTAGTTTTCCTGCCTAGTTCTATTCTGCTAAGCATCACGTAGACAGAAGGACTTCCCGCACTTTCCCTTTTGCTGTTTAAATAAAATGGAAGGTTTTAGCTTTAACATATTAAAATTATATATAACAAGACAGATATCAAGCAAGAATTGCAGTTACAACATTTATATCTACTTTATATTTATCAGAACATATGAAAATATTAATGGAATCTGCCATATAAACAAAACTGAAAAAAATCGATCAGCTCATTATGTACTGAAAAAACTTTTGACAAAATTGAGCACCTATTCATGATAAAAATCTTGGAGAGATCAGGGATACATAGAACATACCTAAGCATAATAAAAGCAATATACAGAAAGTCAACAGACAACATAAAATTCAATGAAGATAAACTCAAAACCATTCCACTAAAATCAGAAACAAGACACTATAGTACTCAAAGTTGTAGCTAGAGGAATAAGACAACAAAAGGAGATCAAGGAGATATGAATTGGAAAAGAAGAAGTCAAACTTTTGCTATTTTCAGAGGATATGATAATATGTAGAAGTAACCCAGAAATTCTACTAGAGACCTCCTACAGCTGATAAATATACTCAGCGATGTGGCTTGATACAAGATTAGCTAAGAAAGAAATTTGTAGCTCTCCTATGTACAAATAATAAAACGACTGAGGAAGAAATTAGAGAAATAACACACATCACAAAAGACACAAATAATATGAAATATCTTAGGGTAACTCTACCCAAACAAGTGAAAGACCTATATGACAGAAACTTCAAGTTTTTGAAGAAAGAAATTGAAGATCTCAGAAGATGGAAAGATCTCCCATGCTCATGCTTCTCATTAATATAGTAAAAATGGCCATCTTACCAAAAGCAATCTACAGATTCATTGCAATCTCCATTAAAATTTCAACACAATTCTTCACAGACCTTGGTAGAACAATGCTCAACTTCATAGGAATAACAAAAAACCCAGGATATCTAAAATAATTCTATACAAAAAGGGAACTTCTGGTGGTATCACTGTTCCACATTTCAAGTTCTACTACAGAGCTATAGTAATAAAGAGAGCATGTTATTGACAGCTGAATTAAAACAGTTGAGTTGAAGACCCAGACATAAATCAACACACCTATGGACACCTGATTTTTGACAAAGAAACCAAATTTTACAATGGAGAAAAGAGAACTTCTTCAATAAAAGGTGCTGGTGTAAGTGGATGTTGGCATGTAGAAGAATGCAAATAGTTTCATATCTATTGCCCTGCACAAAATGCAAATCCAAGTGAATCAAAGACTGTAATTACTTTTAAAATCCAAAATTCCAATGTCCACATTATTCCAACGCAAAAGCAAAATCCTACCTATTATAGCAAGTTCCCATTCTTTGGATACTAACTTCTGTGTTAGTTAGGGTTTATTGCTATGAAAAGACACCATGATCATGGCAGCTTCTATAAAGGAAGTCATTTAATTGTAGTTTGCTTACAGTTCAGAGGTTTAGTCCATTATTACTGTAGTGGGAAGCCTGGTGTCATTCAGACAGACATGGTGCTGGAGAAGGGCTTTGAGTTCTACATCTTGATCCACAGGTACCAGGAAGAGACCATGCACAACACTAGGCCTGGCTTGAGCTTCTGAGACCTTGAAGCCCACCCCCAGTGACATACTTCTTCCAGGAAAGTCACACCTACTTCAACAAGGCCATATCTCCTAATATTACCACTTCCTTTGAGTCCAAGGGGCCATTATCTTTCAAATGACTGCACTAACCCATACCTTCATCTTATGAGCTATTCTTTGCTCAACTTTATGTGTAGATGGAAGATTCTGTCCCATCTAGTCCTGCAGATGTTCAGTAGAAAAGAAACACACAGAGGCTTATATCAATTATAAACTGTTTGACCCATTAACTCTGGTTTATTATTATTATTTTCACATTATTTTTTTATTATCATTATTAAAAATTTCCACCTCCTTCCCTCCTCCCACTTCCCTCCCCTCCCCCCACTCCCACTCCCACTCCTTCTCCAGGCCAAAGAGCAGTCAGGGTTAACTAGCTCTTACGACTTATATTAACCCATAATTCTTACCTATGTTTAGCCTTGTGGTTTGGCACCTTTTCTCAGTGAGGCATTCTCATCTTGATTCCTCTGTGTCTGGAAGATGAGTGATTCTCTGCCTTTCTTTTTCCTAGAATTCTCCTAGTCTGGTTGCCCTACCTACACTTCCTGACTGGTTACTGGTCAAGTAGCATATTATTTAACCAATATGAGTTACAAATCTTAAAGATGTATAAAAGCATTATCCCTCAGCATTTTTGACTCAGAAATGCCACAGTTATGGCCACTTTTTATACTACACTTTACAATTTTGGGGACAAATTTCCAGTTATCGTTTCTCTTTTATGAGGGTTTCCACATCTCCTTGGTCATCTTATATTTTTGAAATATACTATAGTTAAAATATAATCAGAAACTGAATAAGATAACATGTAAAATGCTACATGAATTTTTGTAACTCTTTACAATAGCAAAAACCTTACATAAAATAATAACAAAAGGAATTATTGATACTTTGCATGCTACACAAAATAAGTGTTTATAATCTTCCTAATTTATAAAGTGATCATTTCAATAAAAAATACCCTTCTCTTTTCTCATGTTGTGTAACTGAGCCTGAGAATTAAAAAAGATAATGGGCAGATTTACAGAAGGAAGACGTACAAATTTAACTTTGTATCAGTAGTTTTGCATACTCTTGATTAGCTTCCTATACAAGAAATGAAGACTAATGTAGTCGGTGCAGGGAGTGGCTCCTGGCCTGAGAAAGAGCTGAAACGCAGCAGCAAGCAGTAGACATGAGAGACCAGTCAGATTCTAGAAACAGCATTTGCAACATATACCAAGGAACCCTAGCATGGACACTAGGCAAAATAAATAGTGGAGGGGAAAATCCCTCTTGGAGGAGCCATAGAAAGGAGAGAAAAGGAATATTAGCTCTACAGGGATACCATCTGGCACTATGCAAAAATACATTTTTAAATAGAAGACTGTGAAAAGCGCAGCAAACGACGTCGAAGAAAGGTCCCTGCACTTCTGTCCTTGCCAAAGAGTGTTCTGCTGGGGTATTGTCTTATAATTGTCTGACAGGCAATTCTCAGCCCCGGAGAGCAGGAATTTATATCTCTAAACTCCAGTGGCCTTCCCCTCTCCACTGACTAAATAAGTGACTGCCTGAAAATCAGTATGGACCCAGGAACCAGTTGTGACTTGAATCCCAATCAATGAAAGAAGCACTCATGCTAGGAATCACCGGGTGTACTGCACAGGGAATCACAGAAAGCTTACAGTTGCGAAATGCCACCTTACCTCCCTGAGGAGGAGTGAGACCAGCCATGTAGGAACATAAATGGGGGCAGGTACTGCAAAATCAAGCTTGACCTTGCCTTTCCCACTGCTAACAAAGATTTCTCTGTGTGGATGGCTCATGTGGCTTTGGTATTCCTCTTGCCCACAGCTACATTGCAGAGGATCTCTGATGTGACACAGTGCTTTGCTCAGCTAGCAGGAGCTGCTGAAGGGTGGTTCCAACACATACTGCTTTGGCAAATGTGCATGCAGAAAACACTGTTGGGAATTCATCTCTGTAGCAGTTGTAGATCACTCCCTAGCAAGAAAGTAGGAATGGGGGATGAGAGGGTGGGAGGTAGCATCTGACTTGGTGTGGAGTAAGTGTTGACTAGCATTTTCTTTTAATAGTTCTGCTTGGTATATATTTGTATATATTATTAAATATTATATATTATTTTCTATTGTATATATTATTATAGTCCCTTAGTTACTATTTCTTTTGCTCTCATCTCATATATGGGTACTCATCAATCCTGAGTGTCTCCTTTTTTTTTCTGGACCTTTCTTTCTAATTATTTGAAATTAACACTATTGATTATCTTTAAATTACTAGTTCTAACATAGGAATCATGAATCTTTCATTTTCAAACCATTTTTGGAGAGTAGTTGTCCTATTTATTTATTTATTTATTTATGATCCATTAATTATCTGACATAATTTTTTTATTTCTATCTCTGAAGTCCATTTTTTCCTGTTAGTATATAGATGGATATTAAAACTTATTGGTACTCAACAAGAAAATGATCTCAATCCAGAAGAAATGCCCATCCAATATACAATGTGTATTCACAATACAGAAATACAGGAATAAGGTGGTATGACTACTGAAAAGGATCTGACTCCTTAATAATAAGTCCAAAGGCCTAGAGGTACTTGATGGGAATAAATAAGAGAATGAAAATATTTGGGTTTTAACATGATCAATGATTCAAAAGGTGATGCAATAAACTGCAATGAATTAGGAAATCAGATTACGGTTTGGGAAAAGAAATTCGTAAATAAGAGATACAGTAGGGAAAAATAAGTATGTTTGATATATATTTAGTTATTTAAAAACTATTATTTTTAAACCAAACTAAAAGCACATTTGTTGTTAAGTCTGACCATCTGACCATTTCATATCTAGAAAGAAGTTAAATTGTATGAGAATTCTTATACAAATATATTCTCTCTCTCCTCTCTGTCTCTCTGTCTCTCTGTGTCTCTCTCTCCTTCTCTCTCTCTCTCTCTCTCTCTCTCTCTCTCTCTCGCTCTCTCTCTCTCAGAAACACACACAGAGTGAGAGAGAGAGAAAAAGAGAGAGAGGGAGAGAATCCTCAGGCCTGTTGACCGAGTTTTCTGTCCGACCCAGTCCTGTCCGGTCAGGCAACCGTTCAGTCACAAAGAAATACACAGAGGTCTATATTAATTATAAATTGATTAGCTTATTAGCTCAGGCTTTTGTATTAACTCTTATAACTTATATTAGCCCCTTATTCTCATTTGTGTTAGCCACATGACTTGGTACCTTTTTGGTGAGGCAGTCTCATCTTCCTTGCTCTGTGTCTGGTTTCCTCTGTGCCTCGATAACAACTGCAGACTGCAACTTTTCTCTTTCCATAATTGTCATTGCCACACCTCTACTTCCTGCAGAGTCGCTCTTGCCCTGCCTATACTTCCTGCCTGGCTGCTGGCCAATGAACATTTTATTAAAAATAATTCAAGTGACAGGATAAAAGACCATTGTCCCACAACACAGACCCACGTAAACTCCATAGTTGAAAACACAAAACACTAATTTTAAAGTAATTTTATAAACTACAGTTGTGATCGGCTGTCCTCACTAGACAAGGGACATCAGCAAAGCTTTATCACAGTGCCAGGATTTTCAGTTCAGTTCTGTTTTGCCGGCACCAAGATTCCAGTCTATTAATATTTCTGTTGAAGCAAACAACGGAATGCAGTCTTTGGAGCTTTATGAGTTCAAACTCGTAGTTAGTTTTGCTCCACTTTTCTACTTTACTGCAGTTTTAACAGGAGAAAATCCTAAGTGCATTGCCAAACATTAAAGATTGATATCATAACCTTTACTTAAGACATGAGGTTATTTTTAGGCGAGAGATATTTCTGAAATCTACCTGTGGAGCAATGGTTTGTGGTTTGTGGGTTTCTGTGGTTTTAGAAAACTGATAAGTAGAATTTTATGACTGGGGAGTGAGTATTTAAAGGTTAAATACTGAAAGAGAAACACTAGGTTGAATTTGTGGAAAAGAAATTCAAATGCTACTTACAAAAGACACATAAAACACAGAGACTCAGAAGTGGAAACATGGGCGCAGCATGATGACAAAGTTATTCCTGTCTAAAACTAGTAGGATAATGTTAATATCCGATAAATATATGTGGGAAAAATACACATATGATGCAATATATATTTACCGTAGTAAATGAAAGCCCCCATAAATGAATTAGAATCCATCAAAACATGTAAAACACAGTAAAGTAAAACCATTACATATATACGTTGTTATAACAGAAAACCTTTCAGTAACATTATTTCAGCAATTGAAATAGATCAAACAAAACCAAAATGTAATATACTTATTAAGTATACTACTTCCACTTCTATTTGTTCTTTAATTTTACGTATGTGAGGGTGTATGGAGGTGTCGATTGAGGTTTATTTTGCATTTTTATGGTTAATAATAGCAAGCATACTTTATATGCTCATCATGGATTTGATCATGCTCTATTATAAAGTTCTTTATCAAATATTTGACACTAATAATTTTGTTGTTGTTTTTGTTTTATTATTCTTATTTTTTTTCTAAATATGAATACTTTTATTGCACATATTATTTGATTTTGCAGAATTGAATAAGAGAGAAAAAAGCATAAAAATAGATTCACAAATGATACAATAAAATCTATGTGAAAAACTGGAGAGTGAGACAATTGCACATTAACCTCTACAAGAAATGATATAAGTCATTTCTAGAGAGCTGAATTAAAATACAATATGATAAGTTGAACTAAATCTAAAATACAGGTGAATTAAATGATCAATTTAAAATGTTGTGGATATTTTAGTAGTTTAAAAAAGTTGTATATGTGAAAATTGATGAAAACATTACAGATTTCAGAATATAGTAGTTACTAAATATTTTAATTTTACAGTCTCAGTAAAAATAATTTGCAAGTACATATATATTATGCAAAAATAGCCTTCATATTATCAATAGGTAAAATAGTAGACTCCGGAGAGAACAGGCTGTCACTGATTTGCAAAAATTTGTACATTTTGAGCCTGGATCCAAATAGTATTTATACAAGAGTGGATGCGTTCCAGTGGCCAGAACTGAGAAAATTTAACTGAATGATGAAAATATTAATATGTGGAACATCATTCTGGCTAATGTACTTTTTTGATACCTAAAGGAATTGGAACAAGTGAACAGTGTAAGTAATTGAGGTCATTTCTCATATAAATCTAGAAGTCTGCAGCATGTTCAGAAGTGTAGAGATTCCTTTGAGCTGGCTGCTGTAAGCCAAGAATCAGTCCCACTAATTACTAGAAGTGAGGGGTATGGAAAGGAATAATGTGGTGATTTATGGGATTTATTTATAATTTGATATAATCATGAACTAAATGCAGAAACACTCATCCATGAAAATTATCCAAATGAGATTTGCTAATTTTTGATATTGAAAATATAATCGGATAAACTTCAAGAATTCCTCAGGAAATATTGTGTTTGAAATGTATCTCTCAGTAGTCTTCCAGTCAAAGAAAAATAAAGTATTCAATTTTAATTGAATAATATTTTTTGTTCATAAAGTTCTGTTTAATAAATTGCATCTATAAAATGTGTTTATCCACTCAGCAGCAAAAAGTCCTTTAATCAACGCAAACATTCATGTACTTCCTCTTCTCTGTATGCTCAGTCACTGCATGAAGCAACTTCTGCATTGCAGGTTCTGTGCTGGGGTTTTCAATATGCCTATAAATATTGCAGCACCTCACAGATGTTCACAAATTTTCTGAGACTGAGGAAAGTAATGTCTAAAGATCTTAAGTTGTAAAATATTACAATGCTAGCAAGTGTAAAAATTGTGTCTTTCTGAAGGGAAATTAAAAAAAAATCACTATACCATTCTCTGCATTTTAAACATACTCTTAAAGTCAAATAGTACTTAATGAACACTTTGTTCTTGGCTCTAAGATTGATAGAAGTAAGGCATGGGTCTTTTTCTAATGATTCTCAATGTTGAGTGCAAGGTACATATGGATGCCTGTGATAGTCGGCATTTGACTTTGGCACTTACTAGGAGACACTTTGTATTTTAGAAAAATCAACAGTGCAAAGAAACACCACAAATTTCATAAGAGATAAAGTTCAAAATATCTTTGGGAAATCATGAGTAGAAAAGAAATTTATAAAACAATTGAGAAAAGTATGTAACAAACATATTTTGTTCCTATTTATTAAGCATTCAGAGTGTTCATAAATCATTTGGGATAGGCTTTTTTCATTTTATAGTTTGTTTTCTGTAAGGAAAATTTGCTGAGACGTCTGATAAAATGGCTACAAATCCTTTTGAAAATAAATAACAAACTTTAGTTTTTTGGTTGTTTTTGTTGTTTGTTTGTTTGAGACAGGATTGGTCTGTAGCTTTGGAGCCTGTTCTGGAACTTTACTCTGCAGACCAGGCTGTCCTCAAACCCAGAGATCTGCCTTACTTTGCCTCCCTAGTGCTGGGATAAAAGGCGAACCACTGCCCAGCCAAACTTTAGTTTTACTGAGGCTGTAAATTTTAAGCCACAGAACTATATCTATTTAGAAGACAAGCTTCTGAAACGCTAGTCCTAACATATTTTTCAGTACACACACAAAAAATCCAAAATGTTAGCACTATTAATAAGGATGATTCTTATTTTTAATTTGTTTTGTATGTTCCATCTTACTTTTGGAGACATGATCTCTCAATGAACCTGATGCGCATTGAATGATAAGACAGGCTGGATTGTGACCTCAGGGGTTCTGCCTGCCTTTGTCCTAGCTATGCACTATTAAAAACACATGACACCACACTCAAATTTTTATGTGGGTGCTGAGAATCAAATTTCAGTCTTCATGTCCATAGCACGCAGTTTACTGAATGAGCACTCTCCACAGCCTTACATTTGTCACATTAATATTCACCTCTCTAGGCAGAAATATAAAACTCAGGTTCTTTTCTTGGACTATTTTGAGTTAATGAAAAAAAATATTCTTCTGTTTATTTGTTGAGAACTTTCTTAGCCTCCGAAGACCAACAATCAATTGCATCTGATTGCTAGGCCATGTAAGGCGTGGAAAATCATTAAGGGAACTGAAGCAATTTTAAGAGACAATAAAACAAATCTTGAGAAGGTAAAATGTCACAGGAGTAAGAGGGTGATGGCCATTTTGCTCACATCATTTTGTATGTATAAAATACTTCTGGCAAAATGCTGTGGAAACTGTTAAGTCTTTTGAAAATATGCAGAATCTTTTGATCATCAAAGCATTTCAGTTGGAACGATAGAAGTGATGATCATGCAGGGGTTGGAAAGCTGATGAATTTCACCCAGACAATGGGATATTTTCAACCTTTGTGGTAGATTCCCTACAAGCAGCAACTCACATTGGGAGCTACTCTAAAACATTTTGTCTACTACTGAAAGCATACAAATGTTTACTCTTGAATGAAGATTTAAGCTTTAAAATGGATTTTTATCACGTATACTAAAACGGAAACAAATCATAATTACTTTTGGGTAAAGTTTCAAATTTTCCTGGAAGCTTTTGAAACATTTTTCAGATGGCTTGGGTCATTTTGCAGATTAGCTTTACTTTGCTTTTAAGTTTTTATGGTTAGATATTATAATATAATTACATAGTTGCCCCCTCTCTTTCTTTCTTCAAACTCCCTGTGTTTCCCCTGGATCTCATGTCCTATTTTTCATAAGTTGTGTTCTCTCTCTCTCTCTCTCTCTCTCTCTCTCTCTCTCTCTCTCTCTCTCTCTCATCTACACACACACACACACACACACTACTAAATGCATAAATACAACTTGCTTACTACTTAGTCTGTATGTTGCATTCATGTTTCTATGACTGACCATTTGGTATTTTATAATCACTTTTTGTGCTTTACCTTGTAGACGACTATTACTCCAGGAGTTTTTAGTTTTTTGTACCCAGTTTTTTTTTTTTTTTTTTTTTTTTTGTCTAGGGTTGAAGTTGTGTTAGCTATCATGCTCACCTTACCAATTCAAGTTATCATGTCCATTGGCATGGTTTAATTCAGTTCAACTATCCACCCCAATATAAATTGGATCCAAAACAATCTTGATTTAAATAATGCTTACTACTATAATGTAATATGTTAAGTTTAGTAACTGAGATACTGCTGAGTGATATATTGAATGTCCTGGCTGTAGCACCCCATTTCTCTTGCAGGTCATAAATGAAGGACATTTTTGTGCTCTATAGATGCTAATCCTGAAGTTAGCTGCTTCCTTCACAATAGTTAGGGAATTGAATCAGCCTAGCAGTGCATCAGTGATGAAGCAGATAATAAAAATGTGGTACATATACACAATGGGATATTATTCAGTTGTAATAAAAAGATGGAATTCTGCAATTTTCAGAGAAATTGTCAGAAGTGGAAACATTATAGCAAGTGAGGTAACCCAAATCCAGAAAAACAAATGCTACCTTTTCTCTTTTATGGGTGAATTCTAGTTTTGAATCTTTAGATCAGTGTCTTTAACTTGGAATTCCTGTATAAGAGGGGAGAATAGAGGCTACATGAGGTATATCTTCATTAAGAAGAGTTAGTAGAATATATCTGATATGAAACATTACATACAGGCAACAATGAAGGGACTCTTTAGGTTTGATTTACTTGTTATTTATTTATATGAATATGCTAGCAATAATGGTTGAAGAAGAGGAATTTGGGAGAGATGACAGGCATGGGAGGGGTTGGAGGAAAGAGACAAGGAAGAAAAACAATGAAATTGTACTTGAATTATATTTGAAAACTTCTATAATGAATAAAAGCCACATCATGTCCATTCAAATAACATAAAGAGAAACCAAACAAATATTGCTGAAATCATATCCACAAGGTCTTCGTTATCTGGCATGAATTTTTAAAAATAAGTGATGGTGCTTTAGTTCAAATTGAAAAGTTTAACCGTCAAAAGAGGTGTGATATTTAACTTTAAAACTCTGCACCATTTCACAAAGCTAGCACAGCATGAAAGCTTTTCACTAAATCACTGTGCCATTGTTTTCCAGACAGTCTGGCCTGAAGTAATTAGGTTTGCTTCTCTTTGTGAAATCCATTGAGAACAGCTCAGTGGATAATGAATGTGAATCAGAAAATCTTCAGCACATTCATTTTTAAGCAGCCTTCCACAATGCCTCCTGCTTCTGCCTTCATCTATACTAGGCAGGAGCTGCACATGGCCAGGATGCCTGATCTGACTCCCCTTCATGGGAGGATGGGAACACCATGCTGGTAGGTTGTTTTTGTATTTCAGTTTCTGTTCCTGATAGGTACCCACGGATGTTTCTTCTCTATTAGTTAAAATTAAATCTCAGAATGAAGAAGAGCTAAAGATCAAGTTGAAAAACTTGTCAGAAATATAACCTCTTGTAATTATTCACGAGATTTGAATGACACTTCGAAATTAATCAGTATGGAAATGCTTTAAAAACATAACTAGAGAGTGGAGTGGCTTACGTGGCACAATTTCTGCCACATAATAAAATAATTTTATTTTGTGGCTTTGTGAGGAAGAAATAGGAAAATAACATTTTTAAAAACTCAGTCATTATTGTCTCAAAACAGCTTGGAAGACTTCCTTCAAATCATTCATGAAAAGCTAATAAGACAATAATTTTTCATGCAAGTGGAATGATTCAGCAATTTTACTGCAGTTTATTAGTCAGTACTATTAAATAGCTAGTTACTTATTTATGGATTATGCAAAGCATTTTTAGAAGTATTTTTTTTAAAATATAAAGACATAAAATAAATCTTTTTTTAATGTGTATGTCTTTTGAAGGGAATGGAAACATTAAGTACTCAGGTACTAGGTTAATCTATTACCTAATTTTTTAGAATGTCTAAAATATGCTATGTGTTTTCTAAATCTGGTCCTCTTTCTCCTTCTTGTGGCCATATTGACTATGAAACACAAGAGGGACAATCACTTTTTCTCTCTTTTTCTTCTTTTATTTTACTTTATTTTTTAATATCATTTTACATTCCACCCACAGTTCTCCCACCTCACCCCTACCTCTCCCCACCTCATCTTTCAAACAACCCAACCCCATCCATTTCTCCCTACTGGTAAGGGATCTGATGGGAAGTCAACAAAGTCTGGCACATTAAGTTGGGTAGCACAAAGTTCCCCCCACCCCCATCCTGCATTAAGGCTGAGCATGACATCCTACCTTAGGGAATGGGCTCCAATAAGCTAACTCATGAACCAGGGCTAGATCCTGGTCCTACTGCCAGGTACCTTACAGATAGTCTAAGCTTCACCACAGTCTCCCAAATATGGAGGACCTCGTACAGTACAATGGAGGCTCCACAGCTGTCCTTCTAGAGTTCCTGAGTTTCTCAGAGCATGGTTCAGCTGTCTCTGTAGATTTCTAAATCATGATATTGGCCTTCCTTGCTCATATAATCCCTGCTCCCTCCCTTCGATTGGATTACCAGAGTTTGGGCAGGGGCTTGGTTGTGGATCTGTGCATCTGGTTCTGTCAGTTGCTGGATGAAGGGTCTAGTGGAGTGGCAATCGTTTTATAGGTTAAGCAAAGGCCACAAGGGTAACTACTGGTCCTAGTTCAGAACTTGGAGCTGAACACGTGAAACAAGCTTGGTTCTTGTGTGAGCTGCTAATCCCAGGAGGTTCACTTGTTAGCTTGTCATACATATGATTACCTTCAGTTGTAATCTTCATGTTGGGAAACTGTTGTCTACAGATGTTCACAAGGTGTGAATCTTAGAGAATGACTGCTAATGAATCTTCAGTCATAGATTCTTTTGGAAGGTAGACTGGTGAGCTAAAGGGAAGATACTGAAGAATGAAGGGAAATACCTACTCTTGTATTATGTCAGATCTCTATGAAATAGAAGAACCAAATATGGCATTTAGAATAGGGAAGTTTCTCTCACTCACAATTCAGTTAGAAATTACGACTTAGAAAATATCAACAGAACCTAGAGAGCTGCATTCTTAAGAAGTAAATGTTTAAGTTTAGAGAATTTTAAAGATTATGGAGAAATTTTAAAGATATTATACAGTTCCTGTTTATCACCTGCTCATAGATCTATGTTTTATTGGACACACATTGCAAATATTTTTAAATTATCACTTTGAAAATAACAATTTTGTTACCATAGAAGAAGTAATGCTTCTATTAAAGAATTAGTGGGGAGAAACTCGTGATAGTGTTAAACCTTAGAAGTTGATAGGCATTGACTATGAAATTTCAGGACTGGTTGTAAGACTTAATTTTGCATTTTGTAAATTGGATATTGTTAACAATTTTTCTTTGTATAACAGAAACAGCCCCGGGTGAGTTCCTATGTAGGAGATTCCTGAAGATTCTCAAGTAGAAGTCACCAAGTCTAAAGCAGTGCATGATACCAGCAGATCAGTATAGGTTTAAACAACAAGTCTGAAGCTAGCTTGGTGTACTCAGTAAAGTATCAGCCAACAAATTAAAACTAATGTTCAATATGTAGGACACTTTATTTTATATATCTTGATAGATTGATATATGTGATACAATGATACAATTTTATGTCAGGAAGCATTTGTTGTTATAAAATGACAATGTTTTCAAACTTCAAATTATATCTCAGATTTCTGAGTTGCAGGATACTCTAAGGATTATTTTGAATGCTTTATTTTAAAATACAAACAATATATATTTTTAAATAGAAACTGAAATTTAATTTAACCCAACAGAGAGCAAAGAAATGTAATCAATAACTGTTCTTTAAACTGTGTTTTATAAATGAATGTTGAACCTCTAATTCTTAACATGGTATTTGGAAAATGATTTCACAGTTTAATTTTATACACTAGTCTGGTGCATTATAGATATTTCTTAGAAATGAATGTAAATTCATCATTATGAAAGACCTGATAGATTTCTGACAATGCTATGACAACTGAATTAATGTGTGTGAAGTATTAGTATTGACGATAAACATTAATAAATGCTGCAGACAGTTGAATTAAAAGTGATGTAATACAATTTTGCTTCTTTGCAAAATTCATGCATAAAAGCATAGATACCACTTACGACTAAAAGAAGTACTTCATTTCAAAGCAGAACACCATTACTGGAATATTCTTACAGAGATTCCATATATGTTGTATGTTATTTAGAGATGGAACAATCAGCAGAAATAATATTCCTTTCAATGATTACTTTTAAAATACTAGTACGAGTGCTAAAAGTTCATATTCATAAGTTTTACCTTTATTATAGATTGAGTATTAATAAAGGAGCGAGGATTTCTAAAATACTATCCACACTAGTTTTGTCTACCATTTCTGCTCACGCTTCATTAATAATCTATGAAATGCCAGAAATGACTGATTCAATCAGAGCCTACATTGTATATACACTTTTGAGTTGTTTCAAAGGAAAAGGCATTTTGGACTTTTCTAATATTGTTTCTTGTGATAAATGATAGAAGGGTGGGAAATCTGCTGTGAGATATACCTCCCAGCTATAACAGGGAAGCTTCACCCATGAAATATCACCAACATTTCTGCCCAAACAAGAACTGAATAATCTTAACAATAGTTGACAGTAGATGGAATAAATTACACAGGGCCCACAACTACTTGAATAGCTATGATCTACTTCAGAAAAATAAAAATTAATCTTCCCTTAAGATGACCATCATGATTGGCTATCCAACACCAAATGGTCATCCCTAGAGTATATACATATAGGCAACAGTGAAGTAGTAATTCAGTCAGTTGTAAATATGTTTAATCATTTATATTCATACATAAAAATAGTGGGTAATGAAGAGACTGTGATTTGGGGAGAGAGGGAGATTTGGGTTTGTGGAAGATTAAAGGGAGAAATGAGAAGTATAAATAATTTAATTATATTTTTAAAAAATTGTGTTTAAAGGTCTGCCTTCCATTCTTTTTATTCCATTAACAATTATGAAATATCAAAAGGAGCTAGCAGAGTTCAAACACATGATTCAAAATACGTGAACGTTCTCAATAAAAGGAAGAAGAAATTTCTTAATTTTTTTCATACTGCAACAATTATCACAAAGCAAAATGAAAAATATAAACCTAGGAAAGGAACATGTAGCGAGCAGTAGAAGCTAACGAGTGTGTCAGAGTGATAAGAAGTGAGGGGCTGGCGGATATTCAGAAGCATCACATACACGTGAAGAATTATGGTAGACACACTGATGAATATCTTGCATATCACCATAGAACCTTCATCTGCTGTTGGATGGAGATAGAGACAGAGACCCACATTGGAGCACTGGACTGACCTCCCAAGGTCGAAATGAGGAACAGAAGGAGGGTGAACATGAGCAAGGAAGTCAGGACTACGAGGGGTGCGTCCACCCACTGAGACGGTGGGACTGACCTAATGGGAGCTCACCAAGGCCAGTTGGACTGGATAAACCAGACTCTCTGAATGTGGCTGACAATGAGGGCTGACTGAGAAGCCAACGACAACGACACTGGGTTTTGATTCTACTGCATGGACTGACTTTGTGGGAACCTGGTTTGATTGGATGCCCACCTTCATAGACCTGGATTGAGAAGGGAGGACCTTGGACTTCCCATGGGGCAGGGAGCCCTGATTGCTCTTAGGACTGGAGAGGGAGGGGGAGAGGGAAGGGGAAGGGAAAAGGGAGGTGGGAAGGAGGTGGAAATTTTTAATAAATAAATTTTAAAAAGTAAAGATAAGCCATAAAGATGGAATATGCAAATAAAGGCTGGGTTATGTAAAAATAAAAAAGATGAAGAATTGTGGTAGAGCAAAGTTAAGAGAGTAAAAGACAGCTGAATCCAAGATGGCAGACTAGTGATCAGAAGCCAACACTGCAGGACTTTTGATCAGCATTATGTGTTGATTCTGCTACATTTCACATTTCAGTGTCAACACAAACACAGATTGTCTTAAAATGAATCAAGCTTTTACTCTTGGGCCTAGGTCTAGTTTTCCTGATATTCTAAATAACCAGTAGACCACATAAAGCTATGCCTCAAGAGTGAGAATGACTTACATAAATATTTAGCAAAACCACATCATTTTTCTAGAGGCAACAGAAAAAAAATCTACACACCTATGAGTGTGAAGCAAATATACACAAATGTAAAAAGTTAAGTCTCATCCGAAACCTGTGAAAAAGTTGAAATCTTATCAGCTAAGATCAGCTTGCCCATTAGGATCCAACTCTTTTGCTTTGATGTGACATAGCTTTGTTCGTGGCAGTTATCACCAATTTATTTCTCATTACACATTTTCCTAAAGGAATTCTCAGACTAATTATGTTATTAAAGACCCATGTGCTGTTAGAAAAATCGAATATCCAGTGTATCATTAAGAATGCATCCAGGATCTAATTTTAGTAAAGCATAGCTATTGATTTCTGTGCTATTAAACCAATATGCATCCAGTACATAATGATGAGTCATAATTTCCCAAGAATTCTTACATAATATTTTGTTTTTACTTTGTCTAAAACAAATCTTATAAAGGAGTTATTACGTTCCCTGATTATAATAGAAAATAAAAATAGCTAACGTGAACATCTATTTAACACATGTACCACCACACTGATCTATCATGAATCAGGATCTGGCACTGTGATGTCTGTATTTCTTCCCCATGGCTGAAGGAAGAAGCTGATCTGATAGGGACTGAGCAAGACACTGGTCTATGTGTATAGCATGATGTCCTTAGCAATCATTTCATTGCTACGTTCTTTTTAGCAGACCAGTCGTATTTAGTGTCCACCTAGATTCCTGATCTATCTACTATTGGATTCTTGGACATCAAGCAGTATCAAGGATGGGTTTCATCTCATAGAGTGGTACACATAATATTTAAGTTATTGGTTGACTCCTTCCACAATCTTTCTGAAACTCATGCACCAGCATAGCTTGCAGGCAAATCACCATGTAGATATAAAAGTTGTAGCTGGGCTGGTGTTCATATTTTTTCTTTGGTTATTGTAGTATATCTTCCAGGCCCATAAACATTGGTTCATGAGCATTGGTTGGAAGGTTATGTAGGCACCAGCTAGACTTCTCTATTAATAATGTTATATTCATTCATTAAATTAAAGCTAGGCATTTTATTACTCTCTATGTGACAGTGTGTTTATGTAACAGCACTTAAATAGAGGTGAGAGGACTACTTAAAGGAGTTGTTTCAGTTGTTTTTTTTTTTCCTCTCACAATATGAATCTTCAGGACTTAGCTCAGGTCATCAAACTTATCAGCACGTACCTTTGCATGCTGGGCATCTTATTTGTCTTGATGAATTTTCAATTAGATAGCCAACAAAAATTTATTTGGAATAGTGCATTGTCCTTAATAAGTGAAAAACTAAATGAACACTGAAAAAAATTCTCTTTATACTCCATATTTTCATGAGAATTATTTCTTTCTTTCTTTTTGTAAGGTCAAAAGTTCGAGTATTTGATTTTTAGATCTCTTACTTATTTTCTAATTTTATAAATGGTTAAATATTATTGGATCATGACATAATTCAACCATGTATTTTTTGCAAACAAAAATAAGTAATTTTTTTCTACGTTGCCCTCTTTTGCTTTTCATATGACAAATTGTTGAGATTATATTATGAGAATGATTATATATGGCTTGTCTTTTCTGAAAAATCTCTGACAAGTTGTCCTAAAATTAGCAGAATGTCTTTAGTAATGAAGCATTTTCCACAGGCAGAGGCCGAAGCTGACTGATGGCTAGGAGCGATGCCTTTAATGTCAGAGTTTTGTAAGGAGTTGAGCTTCAATTTTGCTTCTTTTCTTTATTACTCAACACGATATTTTGATTAATTATTTGGGAATTTTGAAAAATGTACCCCAATCACACTCATTTCCCTTTCCTCCTTGATCGAGGCCTCAACCTTGTCCAATTTCCCTCCAAAAAGCAAAAGTCACACCAAGTGCTATTTGTACTACCCATATACTCACTGGAGCCTGGTCAATCTCCCAGTAACCAGCCCCTTAAAGAAGATTGAGTCATTCTATACCTCCCACCATCACAGCAATGAGTTAAAGGAAGTTGTTAAATAAATAACTTACCTAAGTCAAATAAAAGTAAATTGTGATCTCATACACACACATTTGGAGTCATCTCTTAAACTGTGTATATTCAGAGGTATCTTTATTACAATTTTTACTGTATTTCTTAATGCATTTTATTTAACAGTTATGTTATTAGATCATTTATTGAGTCAATTTAGCAGAGAATGACTTTTGATGTGTAGCATGCAAGGATTGCTTTTGCATCTGAATAACACTTTTCTTAGTTTACAAGTTCAATATTTTATGTCTTAATTAGTGGTATGATTTGAAATTTGTCTTTGTCAAATACTAAATATTCTCAGCTTTTCATCTTAGAACCTCTATTGAAACTATGTGACATTGTCAAGAAAGCACAAAAGTGGTTATTAACCACATATAAGTGATTGAATGTAGCTGGAATGATTGAATGAGTCCAAAAAAACTAATTCATAAAAATGTGTGTTAAGCCAATCATTTTTTCGTCTTTTATTTATGAGAGTGTTTCACTTATTTTTTAAATGAATCATCCAAATTTGAAGATACCTTAAATATAAGGTGTTACAAACTTACTCTAAAGAAAGAAATCATGAATTCCAGGCTTGTTTAAAAAATAATGCATTTGCACTGCTAGATGATGAACGCTGACAGCTGACAGACAGAATGTTATTTAGGAAATCAATAATACTCGAGCAAAAACTTGAAAGTTAAAGCACGTACATTGTTTTTAACTTTCCAAAGTAATATAATGGAAAGTAATGCATTGGAAAGACCTAAGGTATGTAACATGAAGGCCGGCTTGTTGGGGTATCTGTCCCGCCCAGAACCCCACAGCTGGCAATCCCCAAAGAATATCACACACAGGACTCCATAAGATTATAAACTGATTTGCCCATTAGCTCTGGCTTCTTGTTAACTAATTCTTACATCTTACAGCAACCCATAATTTTTGTCTGTGTTAGCCATATGACTTGGTATCTTTTTCAGCTTCTTCGGTGATCTGGGCAGGAATGGTGGAGGGAGCTTCCTGCTTCCCTGAATTCTCCTGTTCTCATTGCATCACCTCTACTTCCTGTCTGGTTTTCCTGCCTATACTTCCTGCCTGGCCAATCAGTATTTATTTAAAATATAGTTGATAGATTACAGACAATTCTCCTGCACCAACGGTAGTTTTTAGCTTCTTACTTATTTTTGTGGACTTGGAGATTGAATCCAGGGTCTTGTATATGCTGTGAAACTCCTTTCCTACCAAGCTACATATCTCATCCTCGTTTGCAAATGGAAGATGCCATATCTGCTATATGTACCATATGAGTTCCCTGATTTGAGCTTTAATTGAAAATTTAAGCAATTTGTTTAATTTGTGAAGATCAATAATAATTATGTACCATATTTTAAAATAATACATAAAGAATCTTGGAAAAAAAGTAATTACTTAATATTTCAAAAAACCTTCCATCACAAACAAGCGGTAAGTTTGGCAATGCATTTTGGAACTTCATTCTGCACTTGTTAAAAGGATTCTGAGTACCAAGTTCATTTTAGACTGCATACTATGACCATCCACACTTTTCCCTGCCCCTTCTCCCAAAAATACTTGTTTTAGGATAGCAGAAGAATAGTACAAGGAAAATTCGAGTTTGAAAAAGTACATGCTGAAAGTGGTTTTAATAGCTAATGTAGAAATAAACTTCAATAATGTTTTGGGACTGAAAAGATGTTAGCAGTGAAGATCACTGGCTGGTTTTCAAGAGGAATATTTTATTTTCAGTGCTCATATGATAGCTACTATCTGTAACTTCAGTTTCAAGGCATTCAGCATTCACTATTGGCCTCCATGGTCATCAGTTATGAATGTAGTACAGACACATAGATGTGCAGACAAATCACGCATAGACGTAAAATAAAATAGAAAACTTAACCAAAACCTTATGGATGTATACACAAATTATATATACTGTTTAAATGGATGTTTTGTTAAATCCCAAAGGATGTTTTGGAATTTTAATCATAATATTTCTACTACCTATGAACATTTTTTATTAAGAATTTTTTAAATAAAATCTTTTCTCATTTTACATAGCTATCTCTTTCCCACTCTCTGCCCTCCTCCCACTTCCTCCATCTTCACCAGACCCCACCTCTGTATTCACTCCTCAGAAAGCTTCCCATGGGGAGTCAACAAAGTCTGACACTTCACTTCGAGCTCATAGTCATGTTAGTTAGGTTTTCCAGTTATATAGAGATGTTTTTCAGTTAGATAGGTATTCTTCAAACCTTTCAAAGACTACAGAACATGGCACTTAAAATGTTTAAGAACAAATCCTGTTTCCATTGCCATTGTCCCCACAGTTTGTAGAAGCCTCACAATGGTCTCCCACAGTCAGAGGGCCAAATATGATCCTATGCAGGTTTTTCCACTATCAGTCCAGAGACACTGAGCTGTCACTGGCTTAGATCAGCTGTTTCTATGTATATCACCATCATTGTCTTGACCGCTTTAATTATATTATCACTCCTCCCTCTTTTGTGCTGATCTCAGGTAGTTAGGCCCAGTGATTCACTGTAGATCTCTGTATCTGATCCATCAGTTGGTGGTTGAAGGCTTTATGATGACAATTAACGTAGTCATCAGTTTGATTGCATGCAAAGATCTATTTAGGCATCATCTCCACTGTTGCTTAGAAATCTTACCTGGGGTCATCCTTGAGGATTCCTGGGATTTTTCCTTAGTTCTGTTTCTCAGTAGTCTTTTAATGGCTCCCTCAATCATGATATCTCTTTCTGTCTCCCTCTTACTGTACTTCTCCCATCTTAAGCATCCCATTCCCTCATGTTCTCCTTCTCCCTCCCCTTTCCCACTCCCCCTTCCCTTCTACCCTTCCTTCTTCTCCCCTCCTAATTTTCTCAGAAGGTCTTGTTTGTTTCCCCTTCCCATTTTTTTAATGTTCAATATCGACTAGTAACAGATTTTTAGGTACTTTATCTTTGCTTGATGGGGAACTGCTGGGGAAGAAGAATGAAATTAGAATTTGAATGTAAAATGATGTAGTTACACTAGTAATATGCCAGGCATACTGCTAGTGAAGAATGTGAGTCCTGTTCAACCTTCACTAAAGGCCAGAGAGTTTGAACTTATTCTTGTTCTCTCAAAGTTGTTGACAACAGGTGAAACTACAAGCAAGAGATCCTGAGCTAGCATGTGATTGATTATTATTTTGAGTATAAAAGTCAATCCACTCCACCTTGACCAAATGTCAGAGAATTCAGATCTATTCTAGCTCCTTCAAGAAGACTGGCAGGAGGTTCCTGTAAGATACTTGATCACAAAAAGGGGACATAAAAGTCTGAGAGCCAGAGGTCAAGGCACCTGTTATGAAACTGTGTCTTTTACAAGCAACAGGAATGCTACATTTATGAATACTCAACGATGTGATTGCTTAAACAAGTCCTGAAAAATAATACCAACAGTTAACACAACAGTGTGGATTGGGGAAAAGCTCACAAGACTCCATCTCTAGATGGAGAACTAAAGGAAATTAAAGGCTCCTGAGGGAGGGAGAATCAGTCATTCCTAGAGATTACCACCTAACAGGTCATCCAATACTCAGTTATCAACCCGAGAAATGTGCAGACTTTAGCCACATTAAATGGGGTCAGTAGGCTGTTCTTGTTAGTTAATTGATTTATGTATATATACAACAATAACAATTAAAGAAAAAGAGGATGTGAATTTTAGAGTATATTTTATAAAAAAGGAGACCATTGAAAGTTAGGAATTCAGTGATAACTATCCTGATCAAACTAAAGTAGTATTCATTGAATACTGGGTTATGCAGCACTGGGCCTATGATGGTATCACATGGCATCCAAATAATTTCTGTAACTAAGGACAGTCATATCCCATAGAAATAAAGTGATATACAAGAAATGTTTACATTTTAAACATCTGAAGGCAATGATACCAGGAATAGCAGGGAGAAAAGAGCATACTTGTTCAGAAGTAAGTTTTTCTTTCCAAAATATAAATGACTAAACTTATAAAATGCTATATATTCATAATTTGCATATATCAATACCCTAAAATGGCAAGGCCATATATGGATATGTGATAGTATAATATAGAGTAGCTGATGCGGACTGCAGAGGAACAGTATAAAAGTTACAGTATTCCACTTCATACAGATATATAACCACCTGTTAGGTATATCATGTACCCTGTTGTAATCTTTATTTTATAAGATGCTATAGTCTAATTTATTTCTTTAATTTCTGAAGGCTGAGATATCTAGGATCAAATTGCCTGTCAGGTTAGTGTCTAGAGAAGACATTATCCTATGCCCTATTATCCTTTGCCCTATTCTTTGCCTTCACATAGAGGAAGAGGCAAGGATCTGCCTGGCCTCCACTCTTTTGATAAGATCATTAATCTACTGCAGATGACTTCATCTCATGGAATAATCATACCAATAGAGGCCTCTTAACATTATCATATTGGTGACTGAACTCAAAATATGGGATATAGTAGTTCATAGACTGTATAATTCCTAGAATTCATTCTGGAAGGAAGGAGACATAAATGCAGATTATATAAGAAACTAAGTATCTTTTTAGCTATAAAAACTGGAACATTATTTGAAGGATGTACTAGACAATTTTGATTATTATAACATAATATAACATGCTGGGTAACTTCTTAAGGAAAAGCAGTTTATTTCATAGATATAAACTTCCAAAGACCCTTATCTCCTAATGACTTTCACTCTTAAAGAGTCTTAAGTGGTATGCTGCTTCTCCTGGAAGCATTAAGGACTTGTGTGTTAACACTGCCTTTTCTGCCTCTTTTTCTAATTCTCCTATTTCCACTCAAATGCCCCATTCAGACAACCCCATTTAATACCAGTCACCTGACAAATCTGGATGGTTTTGACCCTGCTGATATGTCATGAGAAGGTTGCATTTGTCTGCTCTCTGGGACAAATTCAAAACATATTCAAACAGTAGAAAAATTAATATCACCATGGTTTAGTGTGTTTTTTTTTTAAAAAAAAACTTCATTCTTCTCTCATACATTAAATACTGACTACAGCTTCCCCTCCCTCCAGTCCTCCCAGTCCTTCCCTCTTGCCAGGATCAATTCCTCCTCTGTTTAAAAAAACCAATTAAAAAAAAATAAGAGCAGACATCCCAGGAGTAAGCACCAAATACAGCCTAACAAGTTACAATAAGACTGGGACACAAACCCTCATCTCTTGATTGGATGTGGTAACCAAGTGTTAGGTAAAGGGTCTTAAAAGCAGGGGAAAGAGTAGAAGATAATCCTCACTCCCACTGTTGGGAATCCTACAACCGTAAATTGTATGCAGAGGTAATAATAGTTCAAACAGGGTCCGTGTTTGTCACTTCAATAAGCCCTGTTTAGTTGATTCTGTGGACCCTGTTCTTATGGTGTCCTCGATCCATCTCACTTCTGCAATTGCTCCTCCCTCTGGATCTGCTTCGTGCTCGCCTGTGGGTCTCTGCATCTGCTTCCGTAGGTAGCTTGATGGTGATCCTATGATGATAGCTGGGCTAGGCACTAATGTGTGAGTAGAGAAAAAAAAACCTTAGGAATCACTTAATGACGTCTTTTTTGTTTGTTTGTTTCTGTTTTCTTCAGTTTTGTATTTATCTATCTTGGGTCTCTGAGCTGTTTGCCTTTGGTAACTGGTCATCTAGGCAGTGTCAAGCAGGCAATCCCTCTCATGATGTGGTCCACAAGTCATGGGTTTTCCACTCCCACAAAGTATGCTCCAGTGTTTTCACAGCACTGTCTTGTAGACAAGACAGTTTGCATGTCAAAGGTTTTGTGG
Organism: Myodes glareolus; assembly: GCF_982192425.1. Classification (NCBI taxonomy): domain Eukaryota; kingdom Metazoa; phylum Chordata; class Mammalia; order Rodentia; family Cricetidae; genus Myodes; species Myodes glareolus. The sequence continues at coordinate 27,319,638 of NC_142033.1, forward strand.
CTGGGTTGACGGCCAATTCAGGCTCTGTGTCTCCCATTGCTAGGATACTTTATCCAGGGTTACTCTATTAGATTCCAGGAAGTTTCCACTGCACTAGCTTCCTGCATTGCTATCAAGATTTTGAAATAAATAAAATTTATGCCCTGGCAATGATGACACATGCATGAGCAGCCGGTATGTGGAGGCTCTGTTAGACTTGTCTATATTGGGTCTATTGGTCTAAGTTTATGTAGGCAACTGACTAGGTCTCTTCCTTATGAAGGCACCAGATTTTATTACCAATGGTTGAGAGCCCCATGTGGTTGCCGGGAATTGTGCTCAGACTTTTGGAAGAGGAGGCAGTGCTCTTTACTGCTGAGCCATCTCTCCAGCCAAACATTACAGTGAAGTGCCTCATAGTTCTAGTCTTCTTTCCCAGTACTCTCTGCTTCCATCTCTTCCATCTCTGCCTGACCCCTCCTGTTCTCATTAAAACCCATCCCCAGTCTACCCCCCAAATTAATTATATTTCTCCTTTCCAGAGAGATCCATGTTCTCACATTGAGCCTTCCTTGTTACTGGTCCCCTCTGGGTTTGTGAATTGAAGCTAGATTGTCCTTTCTTAAATGCTAATATCCATAAAGAAAACAGAAGCTGAGGGAATTATCCAAACAGAAATCATGAGAAAATGATCAGGAACCATAAATGCAAGCATGAGCAGCAGAATAGAAGAGATGGAAGAGACAATCTCAAGCACTGAAGATACAATAGGGGAAATAGACTCATCAGTCAAAGAAAACATTAAATCTAACAAAAACTTAACCCAAACTATGCAGTAAATATGGGACAACAAGAAAAGGCCAAATCTAAAAATAATAGGTATAGAAGAAGGAGAATAAGTTCAATGCAAAAGCGCAGAAAATATATTTAACAAAATCATAGAAGAAAACTTTCCCAGCCTAAAAAAAGACATGGTTATGAAGATACAAAAAGCTTACAGAACACCAAATATACTGGATTCCAAATAAATGTCCACTCACCACATAATATCAAAATACTAAACATACAGAGTAAAGAAATAATATTTAGAGCTGCAAAGGAAAAAGGCCAAGTAGCATATAATGGCAGACCTATCAGAGTTACACCTGACTTCTCATTGGAGACAAGGAAAGCCAGAAGGTCATGGTCAAGTGTTATGCAGATGTTAAGAGATCACGAATGCCAGCTCAGACTTCTATACCCAGCAAAATTTCAATCACCACAGAAGGACAAAACAAGATATTCCATGACAGAACCAGATTTAACCAATACCTATCCACAAACCCAGCCCTACACAAAATACTAGAATGAAAACTCCAACCCAAGAAAGTTGGCTACATCCACAAAAACACAGACAATTGATGGTCTCTTAGCAGCAAATCCTGAAAGGGAAAACACACAAATTAACATCACCAACAATGAAAACTAAACTAACAGAAGATAGCAATCATTGATCATTAATATCCCTTAATATAAATGGACTCAACTCACCTGTAAAAAGGCACAAGCTAACAGATTGGATATGAAAACAGAATCCATCCTTCTTTGGCATACAAGAATCACAGCTCAACCTCAAAGGCAGACATTGTATCAGAGTAAAGGATTGGGGAAAATATTCTAATCAAATGGACCTAAGAAACAAACGGGTGTAGGAATTCTAATATCTAACAAAATAGACTTCAAGCTAAAATCAGTCAAAAGAGACAAAGAAGGATATTTCATATTAGTCCCAGGAAAAATCCATCAAGAGGAAGTCTCAATACTGAACATCTATGCCCCAAATACAAGGGCACCGTCAATTTTTTTTTTAAAAAAAACACTTCTAAAGCTTAAATCATACATTAAACCCCACACACTATTAGTGTGAGACTTCAACACTCCACTCTCACCACTGGACAGGTCAATCAGAGAAAAGAAAATGAACAGAGAAATAAGGGAACTAACAGATGTTGTGACTCAAATGGACTTAACAGACATATATTCTATAGAATATTCCATCCAAACAAAAAAGAATATACCTTCTTCTCAGTACCTCATGGAACCTTCTTAAAAATTAACCACATACTTGGTAATAAAACAAACCTCAACATACAAAAAGATTGGAATAACCCCATGTATCTTATCAGATAATCATGGTTTAAAACTAGAAGTCAACAGCAATACTAATTCCAGAAAGTTCACAAACATATGGAAATTAAATAATGCTCACCTGAATCATTAATGGGTCAAGGAAGAAATAAAGGGAGAAATTAAAGACTTCCTAAAATTCAATGAAAATGACCACACAACATACCCAAATTTATGAGACACAATGAAAGCAGTGTTAAGAGGAAAGTTCATAGCACTAAATGTCTACATAAAGAAGCTGGAAAAATCCCACACGAGTGAATTAACAGACCATTTAAAAACTTTAGAACAAAAAGAAGCAAACTCACCCACGAGAACTAGATGGCCAGAAATAATCAAATTGAACCCTGAAATCAGCAAAATAGAAACAACAACAACAACAAATCAATACAAATAATCAATGAGACATAGAGTTGGTTCTTCCAAAAAATCAACAAAATAGACAAACCTTTATCCAAACTAACCAAAGGACAGAAAGAAAATATCCAAATTAACAAAATCAGAAATGAAAAGGGGAACATAACAACAGACACAGAGGAAATACAGAGAATCATCAGGCCATATTTCGAAAACCTATACAGCACAAAATTGGAAAACTTAAAGGAAATGTACAATTTTCGGGATAAATATCACTTACCAAAATTAAATCAAGACCAGATAAGAAAATTAAACAGACTTGTAACTGCTGAAATAATAGAAACAGTCATCAAAAGTCTCCAACCAAAAAAAGCCCAGGACCAGATAGTTACAGCTCATAATTCTATAAGATTTTCAAAGAAGAACTAATATCTATACTCCTCAAATTGTTCCAAATAATAGAAACAAAAGAAATATTACCAATCTCTTTTTAATCAAACTACAATTACCCTGATACCCAAACCACAGAAAGACTTTACAGACCAACATGAACATTGATACCCAATAAAATACTGACAAATCAAATCCAAGAACACATCAGAACCATCATCCACAATGACCAAGTCAGCTTCATCGCAGAAATGCAGGGATCATTCACCAAATGAAATTCTGTCAATGCAATCCACCAGATAATCAAACTGAAAAATAAAAACCATGTGATCATCTCATTAGATGCTAAAAAACATTTTTACAAAATACAACATCATTATATGATAAAGGTCATGGAGAGAGCAGGGATACAAAAAACATACCTAAACATAATAAAGGCAATTAAAGCAAGCAAAAAGCCAACATCAAATTAAATGGAGAAAAACTGCCAGTGATCCCACTGAAATCAGGAACAAGACAAGTTTATCCACTCTCCTTATCTATTCAATATAGTTCTTGAGGTCTTAGCTAAATAAATAATCACCAAAAAGAGATCAAGGGTATACAAATCAAAAAAGAAGTTAAACTCTCAGTATTTGCTGATGGTATGATAGTTTACATAAGCAACCCCAAAAATTCTACAAAAGAACTTCCACAACTCATAAGCATTTTCAGCAATGTAGTAGGATACAAGATTAACTCAAAAAATCAGTACCCTACCTGTTCTCAGATGATTAAATGGCTGAGAAAGAAATCAGAGAAACATTACCCTTCACAATAGCTACAAATAGAATAAAATATCTCAGAGTAACTTTAACCAAACAAGTAGAAGACTTGCATGACAAGAACTTTAAATCTTTGAAGAAATAAATTGAACAAGACACCAGAAAGTGGAAAGATCTCCCATGTTCCCGGGCAGGTAGAATTAACATAGTAAAAATGGCAGTCTTACCTAAAGCAATCTTCAGATTCAATGCAATTCAAAATCCCAGCAAAATTCTTCATGAACCTTGAAAAAATGGTACTCAGCTTCATCTGGAAAAGCAAAAACCCATGATAGCCAAAACAATCCTGTATAATAAAAGAACTTCTGGATGCATCACAATTCCTGACTTCAAACTCTACTACAAAGGTACAGTGTGAAAACAGCCTGGTATTGGCATAAAAGCAGACAGGAGGAACTATGGAAACAAATCAAGGACCCAGATATTAATCCATACAGATTTGAATACCTAATTTTTGACAAAAAAGAAAAAAAATATCAAATGGAAAAAAGAAAGCATATTTAACAAATGGTGCTGGCATAATTGGATATCAACATGTAGATGAATGAAAATAGATCATATCTATCATCATTCACAAAACTCAGGTCCAAATGGATCAAAGGCCTCAACATAAAGCCAGCCACACTGAACTTTATAAAAGAGAAAGTGGAAAGTACCTTGAATGCATTGGCATAGGAGTCCACTTCCTAAATATAATCCCAGCAGCACAGACACTGGGAGAAATAATTAATAAATGGAAACTCTTAAAGCTGAAAAATTTCTGTAAAGCAAAGAACATAGTAAATAATACACAATAACAGCCTACAGAATGATAAAAGATCTTCACTAACCCCACATCAGACAGAGGTCTGATCTCCAAAATATACAAAGAACTCCAAAAAATTAGTCATCAAAAGAACAAATAATCCAATAAAAAAATGGAGTACAGACCTAAACAGAGAACTCTCAACAGAGGAATCTAAAATGGCTGAAAGACACTTAAGGAAACGTTCAACATCCTTAGTCATCAAAGAAATTCAAATCAAAACAACTCTGAGATTCCATCTTATACTCGTAAGAATGGCCAAGATCAAAAACACTGATGACAACTTATGCTGGAAAGATTGTAGGGTAAAGGCAACACTCCTGAATTGCTGGTGAGAATGCAAGCTGGTACATCCCTTTGGATGTCAGTGTGGATTTCTCAGAAAATTAGGAAACAACACTCCACAAGACCCATTAATACCACTATTGGGTATATATCCAAAGGATGCTCAATTGTGCCACAAGAACATGTGTTCAACTATGCTCATAACAGGATTGTTTGTCATATCTGGATACTGGAAACAATCTAAATGCCTTTCGACCAAAGAATGGATAAGGAAAATGTGGTACATTTACACAATGGAGTACAACACAGCAGAAAAAAATAATGATATCTTGAATTGTGCAGGTAATTGGATGGAGCGAGAAAACATCATTTTAGTTAGGTAATCCAGACTCAGAAAGACAACTAGCATATCTACTCACTCATAAGTGGATTTTAAACATAAAGCAAAGAAAATGTGCCCACAAATCATAATTCCTAGAGAACATAGACAACAATGAGGACCCTAAGAGAGACATACATACATAGATCTAATCTTCATAGGAAGTGAAAAGAGACAGGATCTCCTCAGTAAATTGAGAGCATAGGGACCTTGGGAGAGGATCAAAGTGGGGAGAGGAGAGGAGAGCAGAGAAAAATGTAGAGTTCAATAATAATAATAATAAAAACAATAACAGCTAATGTTCACTTGTAAGTGAGTACATACCATATTTGTCTTTCTGGGTCTGGGTTACTTCACTCAGAATTATCTTTTATATTTTTATTTGCCTGTAAATTTCTTGATGTCAATTTTTTAGCAGTTGAGTAATATTCTGCTGTGCAAATGCATCACATTTTCTTTATCCATTTTTTTCCTTTATCCATTTTTTGGTTTAGGGGAATTCAGGTTGTTTCCAGTTTCTGGCTATTATGAATAAAGCAGCATTGAATATGGTTGAACAAGTGTCCTTGTAGCAGGATGGAACATCCTTTGAATATATCCCAGAGAGAGGAATAACTGGATCTTGAAGTAGATTGACTTGAATACTGTCAATAAGACAAAAGTGTAGCCTACAGAATGGGAAAAATTCTCAGCCATTGCATACCTGACAGATGGTTAATATCTAAAATATATGAAGAACTCAAGAAACTAGACACTAGTAAACCAAATAATCCAACTAAAAATGGGGTACAAATCAAAATAGAGAATTCTCAACAGAGGAATATCAAATGATGGAAAAACACCCAAGAAATATTCAACATCCATCAGAGAAATGCTAACCAAAACTGGATTTGAGATCCAGCTTACACCTGCCAGAACGGCTAAGATCAATTACATAAGTGAGTGCCCATAGTGGCCAGGACATGGCAAGAGAAACATTCTTCCATTGCTGGTAGGAGTACAAACTAGTACAGCACATTGGTTTTGTTTTAAGTCAAAGCACACATCAAATTTTTTTTTATTTTTTTTGTAAATTTTATTAAATTACAAAAGTTCCCATCTCCGCCCCCCCTCCCAACACCCTCCCACTCCCCCACCCCCCCCTCCTCCTCCCCCTCCGTCCCCCAGGGCAGTCAGGGTTTCCTGCCCCTTGGGAAGCCCCAGTTCCCTCCCCCTCCCTCCAGGTCCAGGAAGGTGAGCGTCCAAACAGACTGGATCCCCAAAATCCAGCATATGCAGAGGAAACAGGTCCCAGTATCATAGTCAATGGCCCTTCAGAAAGACTTCGGGCCAGCCACAGTCAGAGAATCCGGCCAAATTCCGAGAATCTGGTTAGATCACGTCCTCGTTCAGTCCCAGTCCAACTGGCCCCGGTAAACTCTCATTAGATCCGTTCCCCTGTATCAGTGGGTGACAGCATCCCTCGCAGTACTGATTTCGTTTTTCATGTTCTTCCTTCTTCCACTCCTCATCTGGACCTCGGGGGGCTCAGTCCGAAGCTCCAATGTGGGTCTCTGACTGCATCGCCGTCCTTCGCCAGACGAAGGATCTATGGTGATAAGCAAAATACACATCAGTATGGTTATGGGCCACGGCCGTTTCAGGCACCCCCTCCTCTGTCCAGAGAACAATCTGGGGGATCTCCCCTTGGACCTGGGATCCCATATATAATCAAGTCTCCTGTAAACCCTAAAATGACTCCCTTAGTTGAAATATATTCTTCCCTGATCCCATATTCATCCTTCCTCCCTCCCCCCCCCATCCCAGGCCACCAAGCTTTCCCCGTTCCTCCCCTACTCCCTTCTCTCCAACCCACTCCCCCTCCACCAACCCTCCCACCCCCCCATGCACCCGAGGTTACCTGGGACTCTTGTCTATTTCCTACCTCCTGGTGGATAGCTAAATAATCTTCATCAGGTTCATCTTCTTATTTAGCTTCTCTGGGATCACGAATAATAGGCTCAAAGACCTTTAATTATGGTTAGAATCCACTTATGAGTGAATACATACCGTGTTCCTCTTTTTGGGTCTGGCTTACCTCACTCAGTAAAGCGTTTTCTATTTCCATCCATTTGCATGCAAAATTCAAGATGTCATTGTTTTTTACCGCTGAGTAAAACTCTAATGTGTATATGTTCCACACCTTTTTTAACCATTCTTCTATTGAGGGGCACCTAGGCTGTTTCCAGGTTCTGGCTATTACAAATAGTGCTGCTATGAACATAGTAGAACAAATGCTTTTGTAGTATGTTAGGGAATCTTTAGGGTATATTCCCAAGAGTGGAATTGCTGGGTCCTGAGGGAGGTTGACTCCCAGTTTCCTGAGAAACCGCCACACTGATTTCCACAGTGGCTGCACGAGTTTGCATTCCCACCAACAATGGATGAGTGTTCCCCTCACCCCACATCCTCTCCAGCATAGGCTATCGTTGGTGTTTTTGACTTTAGCTATTCTGACAGGTGTAAGATGGTATCTCAAAGTGGTTTTGATTTGCATTTCCCTGATCGCTAAGGAGGTTGAGCATGACCTTAAGTGTCTTCTGGCCATTCGAAGTTCATCTGTTGTGAATTCTCTGTTAAGTTCAGTACCCCCATTTTTTAATTGGGTTAATTAGAGTTTTAGTGCCTAGTTTCTTGAGTTCTTTGTATATTTTGGAGATCAGACCTTTGTCTGATGAGGGGTTGGTGAAGATCTTCTCCCAGTCAGAAGGCAGCCTTTTTGTCCTACTGACAGTGTCCTTTGCTTTACAGAAGCTTCTCAGTTTCAGTAGATCCCATTTATTCATTGTTTCTCTTATTGTCTGTGCTGCTGGGGTCCTACTTAGGAAGAGGCCTCCTGTGCCTATATCTTGTAGACTACTTCCCACTTTCTCTTCTATCAGGTTCAAAGTGGACGGATTAATGTTGATGTCTTTAATCCATTTGGACTTGATTTTTGTGCATGGTGATAGATATGGATCTACTTTCATTTTTTTACAGGTTGACATCCAGTTATGCCAGCACCATTTGTTAAAGATGCTTTCCTTCTTCCATTGTATACCTTTAGCTCCCCTGTCGAAAATTAGGTGTTCATAAGTTTGTGGGTTAATATCTGGGTCTTCTATTCGATTCCATAGGTCGACTTCTCTGTTCTTATGCCAATACCAAGCTGTTTTCAATACTGTAGCTCTATAATAGAGTTTGAAGTCAGGGATGGTAATGCCTCCTGAAGTTCTTTTATTGTATAAGATTGTTTTGGCTATCCTGGGTTTTTTGTTTTTCCATATAAACTTGATTATTGCTCTCTCAAGGTCTGTGAAGAAGTTTGATGGGATTTTGATGGGGATTGCATTGAATCTATAGATTGCTTTTGGTAGAATTGCCATTTTTACTATGTTGATTCTCCCAATCCAAGAGCAGGGGAGGTCTTTCCATTTTCTGGTATCCTCCTCAATTTCTTTCTTCAAAGACTTAAAGTTCTTGTCAAATAGGTCTTTCACTTCCTTGGTTAGAGTAACCCCAAGATATTTTATGCTATTTGTGGCTATCATGAAAGGTGATGCTTCTCTGATTTCCCTCTCTGCTTCTTTATCCTTTGTGTATAGGAGGGCCACTGATTTTTTGGAGTTGATCTTGTATCCTGCCATGTTACTAAAGGTGTTTATCAGCTGTAGGAGTTCTTTGGTAGAGTTTTTGGGGTCACTTATGTAAACTATCATATTGTCAGCAAATAACGAAAGTTTAACTTCATCCTTTCCAATACGAATCCCCTTGATCTCCTTATGTTGTCTTATTGCTATTGCTAGAACTTCAAGCACTATATTAAAGAGGTATGGAGAGAGTGGACAGCCTTGTCGCGTTCCTGATTTTAGAGGAAAGGCTTTGAGTTTCTCTCCATTCAGTTTGATGTTAGCTGTCGGCTTGCTGTATATTGCTTTTATTATATTTAGGTATGATCCTTGTATCCCCAGTCTCTCCAACACCTTTATCATAAATGGGTGTTGAATTTTGTCAAATGCTTTTTCAGCATCTAGTGAGATGATCATGTGGTTTTTTTCTTTCAGTTTATTTATATGATGGATTACATTGATAGATTTGCGTATGTTGAACCAGCCCTGCATCTCTGGAATGAAGCCTACTTGATCATAATGGATAATATTTCTAATGTGCTCTTGGATTCGGTTTGCCAGTATTTTATTGAGAATTTTTGCGTCGATGTTCATGAGTGAGATTGGCCTGTAATTCTCTTTCTTGGTTGTGTCTTTGTGTGGTTTTGGTATTAGGGTAACTGTAGCTTCATAAAAGGAGTTAGGCAATGACTCTTCTGTTTCTATATTGTGGAATACGTTAAGGAGTATAGGTATTAGCTCTTCCTGGAAGTTCTGGTAGAATTCTGCATTGAAACCATCTGGTCCTGGGCTTTTTTTGGTAGGGAGATTTTTGATAACAGCTTCTAATTCTTCGCGACTAACAGGTCTATTTAGATTGTTCACCTGTTCTTGGTTCAACTTTGGTATATGGTACTTATCTAAAAAATGTCCATTTCTTTTACATTTTCCAACTTTGTGGCATATAAACTTTCATAGTAAGATCTAATGATTCTCTGAATTTCCTCTGTGTCTGTGGTTATGTCCCCCTTTTCATTTCTGATCTTATTAATTTGCATGTTCTCTCTCTGCCGTTTGATTAATTTGGATAGGGGTTTGTCAATCTTGTTGATTTTCTCCAAGAACCAGCTTTTTGATTCATTGATTCTTTGGATTGTTTTCTGTGTTTCTATTTTGTTGATTTCAGTCCTCAGTTTGATTATTTCCAGTCTTCTCGACCTCCTGGGTGAATCAGCTTCTTTTTTTTCTAGATCTTTCAAGTGTGCTGTTAAGTCTCCAATGTGTGCTTTCTCCGCTTTCTTTAATTGGGCACTTAGTGCTATGAACTTTCCTCTTAGCACTGCTTTCATAGTGTCCCATAGGTTTGAGTATGTTGTGTCTTTGTTTTCATTAAATTCAAGGAAGAGTTTAATTTCTTTCTTTATTTCTTCCTTGACCCAGGGGTGATTTAGTAGTTGACTGTTCAGTTTCCATGAGTTTGTTGGCTTCCTGGGGGGAGCATTGTTGTTGAATTCTAATTTTAGTCCATGGTGATCTGACAAGACACAGGTAGTTACTAATATTTTTTTGTATCTGTGGAAGTTTGCTTTGTTACCAAGTATGTGGTCAATTTTCGAGAAGGTTCCATGAGCTGCAGAGAAAAAGGTGTATTCTTTCCTATTTGGGTGGAGTGTTCTATAGATATCTGTTAAGTCCATTTGATTCAATACCTCCAATAGATCTCTCAATTCTCTGTTTGGTTTCTGTCTGATTGACCTGTCCATTGGTGAGAGAGGAGTGTTGAAGTCTCCTACTATTAGTGTGTGTGGTTTGATGACCGCCTTGAGTTCTAGAAGAGTTTCTTTTACATATGTGGGTGCCTTTATATTAGGAGCATAGATATTCAGGATTGAGACTTCCTCCTGATGAATTGTTCCAGTTACGAGTATGAAATGTCCATCTCCATTTCTTCTGATTGATTTTAGTTTGAAGTTGATTTTGTTAGATATTAGAATGGCCACGCCCGCTTGTTTCTTAGGTCCATTTGTTTGGAAAACCTTTTCCCAACCCTTTACTCTGAGTAGGTGTCTGTCTTTGTGGTTGAGGTGTGTTTCTTGTAAACAGCAGAATGTTGGATCCTATTTTCGTATCCAATCTCTAAGTCTGTGCCTCTTTATAGGTGAATTGAGTCCATTGATATTAAGTAATATTAATGACCAGTGGTTGTTGACTCCGGTCATTTTTTTTTTTTTAGGTAGTAGAGTGTATGTGTTTTTCTTCTTTGATTTGTGCTTGTGAATGGTCGCTAGATGTTCGAGTTATTGTAGGCCGTGTTGGGAATGTTGGATTCCTTCGGTAGTGATTTTCCTTCTAATATTCTCTGTAAGGCTGGATTAGTAGCTACGTATTGTTTAAATTTGTTTTTATCCTGGAATATTTTGTTTTCTCCGTTGATAGTGAACAATAGCTTGGCTGGGTACTGTAGCCTGGGTTTGCATCCATGGTCTCTTAGTTTCTGCAGTACCTCTATCCAGGATCTTCTGGCTTTCATGGTTTCCATAGAGAAATCCGGAGTAAGCCTGATAGGTTTACCTTTATAAGTTACTTGACCTTTTTCCTTTGCAGCTCTTAAAATTTTTTCTTTAATATGTATGTTTTGTGTTTTGATTATTATATGGCGAGGGGATGTTTTTTTCTGATCCAGCCTATTCGGTGTTCTGTATGCTTCTTGAACCTTCATAGGAATATCGTTCTTTAGGTTGGGAAAGTTTTCTTCTATAATTTTGTTGAATATATTTTCTGGTCCTTTGATCTGCAGTTCTTCTCCTTCTTCAATCCCTATTATTCTTAGATTTGGTTTTTTTATTGTGTCCCAGATTTCCTGAATGTTTTGTGTAGAGAATTTGTTGGATTTGCCGTTTTCTTTGACCAGAGCATTTATTTTCTCTATGGTATCTTCAGATTCCGAGATTCGTTCTTCTATCTCTTGTATTCTATTGGTTATGCTTGATTCTGTAGTCTCCGTTCGTTTACCTAGGTTTTCCATATCCAGCCGGTTCTCCGTTTGTGTTTTCTTCATTGCCTCCATTTCAGTTTTCAATTCTTGCACTGTTTCCTTTACTTGTTTGATTGTTTTTTCTTGGTTTCTCAGGGTCTCATTCACGGATTTACTTAGGTCTTCAAACTTTTTGTTATATTTCTCATCAATTTCTATACTCATTTCTTCAAACTTTTTGTTATATTTCTCATCCAATTCTTTAAGGGAGTTATTCATATCCTGTTTAAGGGACTCTATTGCTTTCATAATGGCACTTTTTTCTACTTCTTCTGGGTTAAGATGTTCAAGCCCTTCTGTTGTAGGGTCCTTGGGATCTGGTGTTTTCATGTTGTTTTTCAGATTGTTGGATGAGGTCTTGCCTTGGCGTCTGCCCATCTCTTACTTCAAATGTTCTCTATTGGAACTTCTGTTACCGGGTCAGGTTCCCTTCTTGGGCAGGGATTTCACTGACAGAATGCCCACCTTTCCTCAGGCAGGCTATTGAAGCACAGGCACTCCCTCTTTCCTGGATGCGCTTACAATGCAGGCTCAGCTTGCAAGGCAGCTGAGCCGGGGAAAATATTATGGCCCCAGGGGGAAGGGAGAAATATAGGAATTCGTACCTGGATGGGAGCTGGGATGGCAGGCGGGAGGGGGTAGCCAGCACTGCAGGGCGACCTGGGCGACTGTGGGTTCAGGGAACGCCAAAGCTCTTCCTCACCAGGACCCTGTCAAGGCCCGAAGCAAACTCACCCCTCCGATGGCCCTCTGCTAGAAGTCAGGGCCCCTGCTGGCCAGGAATGTGGCTGAGCTGGCACCTGGACCACCTGTCCTCAGGGAGGCCTTTAGGACCCAGGAACTGCCTGGAGCCGAGCTGCGCCTACAGCCAAGGCCCAGCTTGCAAGGCAGCTGAGCTGGGGAAATTTTATGGCCCCAGGGGGGAAGGGAGAAATATAGGAATTCCTACCTGGATGGGAGCTGGGATGGCAGGTGGGAGGGGGTAGCCAGCACTGCAGGGTGACCTGGGCGACTGTGGGTTCAGGGAACGCCAAAGCTCTTCCTCACCAGGACCCTGTCAAGTCCCGTAGCAAACTCACCCCTCTGATGGCCCTCTGCTAGAAGTCAGGGCCCCTGCTGGTCAGGAATGTGGCTGAGCTGGCACCTGGACCACCTGTCCTCAGGGAGGCCTTTAGGACCCAGGAACTGCCTGGAGCCGAGCTGCGCCTACAGCCAAGGCCCAGCTTGCAAGGCAGCTGAGCTGGGGAAATTTTATGGCCCCAGGGGGAAGGGAGAAATATAGGAATTCCTACCTGGATGGGAGCTAGGATGGCAGGCGGGAGGGGGTAGCCAGCACTGCAGGGCGACCTGGGCGTCTATGGGGTCGGGGAACACCCAAGCTCCTCCTCACCGGGACCCTGCCACGTTGGCCCGAAGGAAACTCACCCCACCAATGGTCCTCTGCTAGAAGTCAGGGCCCCTGCTGGATGGGAGCCGGGATGGCAGGCGGGAGGGGGTAGACCTGGGCGTCTATGGGGTCGGGGCATCAAATTTTTTATTCACTTTAGAAACAGGGAAATGATTTGATATAAAACTAATTTAAGAACATACAAACTAAGAAACTAGATATATCCAAAAAGACCAGAAGTTAGATTTTGTGATCTTGTTTTCTGTGTAGTATTTGCATGTGTGAATGTTGTCTCAGTATACTATATTATTACAGCATTTTAACAGTATTTTAGACAACACAATAGTAAAATTCTCAATATATTAACTATTATTAGTGAAGGTAAGAACATGAAATATAGTTATCTCATTCTTTAAAAATTCCTTTTTATACTTAACTTATATGTTGTAACTATTTATTTAAAATATTTAGTACATGCTCTTTGAGTACATTGTCTTGAGATGAGCATTAAAAACATATATTCAGAGCTTTTCATCCTTGTGAATTTCTCATTTTCTTCTACAAAGATTGAGTGCTTTTAAGTAAAACTAGATATTAATTGTAAAATATATCAGTAGACAATATAACAATATTGTGCAAACAAATTGTAGAAACTGAGGGAAAACCATCATGACTTGATCTGGAAATTGATAGTGATAGGTAGCTTCAAAATTCTAAGTTGCACTGAGGCAGAAATGAAGAGTAAGTTAATAAGGCATTACAGAAGCAAGTAAGCCAGTGAACCTGGTCAAGACTTGTTTTTGAATATATTAACAAGAACAAAATTAATTGCAATATTCAAAAGTGATTTAATATTGAAATATCTGTTATTGAATTATTTGTCCTTTCTGTGGAAAACTGTTCAAGCACTATAAAACTGAAGCAGGCTTTCACCATAATATATCTGGCTGGTACTCTGATCTTTGACTTGAAGACTATGAGCAAGAGACACTTTGTAACTTGTTTTAGCTGTCCAAATAGATTAAGAGAAGATTCATACTTGAACTCTAATATTTCGGTTCTTTGTCAAGCACGTAAGAAAACTGATAGACTAAGACAATGTCAGAGAGTGCACACAGAGTGTCAGGTTGAAGAGTTCAAACCCACTGAAATAAAAGCTATGGCAACACATTTCGATCTAGTTAATGGTAGCTTCTGCTAGTTTTTATCTAGAAAACATGGTGAAAACATGGAGGAGAAATGATGTAGCAGCAACACAATTGTTAAAGCACTTCTAATCATCAGTCTTAGCTATGAGTATGGGTTTACTGCCTATAAGCATCATTATGATGAGTTGATTTTCTAATATTTGAAGTAGTAATGATACATTGTATTAAAGTTATGAGAACCCAAACACCTCAGCACCAGATAGATTTGACAATGTCATATGCACCTGGAGAAAATTATTAGAATAGTTTTCTCAAGTGGAAAGTAATCTGGCATTTTTTAAAGCCATAAGGAGATAATTAAACATGACAGTAGTATAACAGATGATGACGAAGAGCGGCCACAAAGAAATATGGGTTAATTATAGTAAAACTACAGATAACTGGCTTCCCAACTGGAGAAGTTAAGAATTAAAGGAGATCTTTGAAGGTGGAATTATATTAAGGACAATGCTTATGTTTCATTGTAAGTGAAGTGTACTTAGTATAATACATGGAAACACCCATCTGACTGGTTGAGGAATGGTCCTGGAATTGTACTAGATGCACTCACTAAATTCACAATTTATCCCAGTCATCCATATGGTGGTGATTTAGAACTATGGTATCTCACCTTCTGTGTGCTGGTAATAGTCAGATCTTACACCAGAGACATAGGAAGTTCATTACTGAATACAAAATATTAAAATCATCTTTTTTTCTTCTGGAAACTAGTTATGATTATTATTTTAAACTATTCTGTGAGGAGCTAAATAAATTGAGGATGAAGATAGAGGGTATACAGAGGGAAATAAACAACAGTGATTTATGGAAACATATTAAGAGCTGTATTTTTCAGCTATATTGAAGTAATCACATTTGTGATTTAAGTAATCACTTATATAGGGTAATTTTATAATATTTAAAGATACTGAAAATTGTAAAATGTGAAGTTAGGTATGGGAAGTCCTTCTGTATATGTGTTATTTTTAATGGTTAATGAATAAAGCTGCTTTTGGCTGCTTTTAACAGAGTAAAGCCACATAAGAAATATGAACAGACATGTATAGAGAAAGTAGGCGGAATTAGGGAAAAGCTATGTAGCTACCAGAGGAAAAAGATGTCTCCACTGGAGCTCACTCAAACTTTACCGGTAGGCCACGACCTCATGGTGATGCACAAATTAATGGATATGGGTTAGTTTAGGATATTGAGTTGGCTAGAAATATTCTTAAGCTATTGGCTAAACAGTATTAAAGATAATATAATTTCTGAGTAATTATTTTGGGTCTAAGCAGTCAGAAACAAATGAACATGTTCTGCCTACAAAGTTATATGAGCTTTATTTTCTCTAATATCTTTAAATTCTGTGCTTATAGAAGACTGTATAAAAGAACTTTCAAAACTGAGGAATCCTCAGGAAGCAAAGAACGTGATGCAATTTCCAATTCTTTTCTTCTTTATGTAATAATTAAAGAATATTTTAAAATTGGAGATTCTGCAGCAAAGCAAAAGTTTTAGGAGTATGGCATGTATTTTACCAAACAAAGCATATATTCCCACACAGAGTGACCAGAGAGAAGAGCATCTATGGGCAATCAAAAAAAGAAATAAGATGACACAAATGTAAAGTTTTCCAGCTTAGTTATTAATAAAATTAACAGGATCATGTGCCTTGAAAATATTACATGTCAATTGATAAAAAGAAACATCGCCACCAGACTTCATTAATATTTACTCATAAGAGATTCCTTTTAACAACCAAGGAAACACTACTAAATTTTCTGGAGTTTTGAATTATCTTTTATTGTGGTCAAATACATTCACAATGAATTGATTAATTTCCAAGTATTCATCAAGTACATGAACATGGGGATTTATTGGGTGATCTAGTAAATTGTTCAATGTAATAAAATTATATTGTCTTCATATTTTCTTAGGGTTGTAGATTTATATATGAGTTTTATGATTTTATATTTTAACCTTGTTTATGTTTGAAGCACCATGATAAATTTTAAAGCTTTTAGTCAAAGTACAATTTGAATGTGTCCTTAAATGAAATTAGACTAAGGAGATAGAGTAAAGGAAGTAGAATACAAAACCAGAAAGTAATATCTTTTGAAAAATTCCAGTTATACTTAAATCCACTAAGTGATTATAATTATAAAATAATCTTAATACAAGTTTATTAACCTAGTAACAGTTTCAGTCAGTCATAACACTTTGTCAATACCAGTTTCCCATTCCATGTACAGCTAATTTTTAACATATATTTTAATTAAACAAAACTCACTAGAATATATGAATTTCAACTTTGCAAATTGAATGCAAATCTTAAGATCTTGCTATGATTAAGTTAGTATTTGTAATACCTTTGATTGTGTGTATATATATTCAGATTACTTATAAATAGGTGTCACCTCTTACATCTTAATTTCTTTATCTTCCTCTTAAACAGAAGGTTGAATGAGAATAAAAGCAGGGATTTTAAGGCATAGAAAATATATTCAACAAAATCATAAAAGAAAACTTTCCCACCATGAAGAGGAATATCCCTATGAAGGTACAAAAAGCTTACAGAATACCAAATAGACTGAACCAAAAGAAGCCCCCCTCTTCATGTAATAATCAAAACACTAAACAAGCAGAATAAAGAAAGAATATTAAGAGCTGCAAATGGAAAAGGCCAAGTAACACATAAAGGCAGACCTATCAGAATTACACCCAGCTTCTCAATGGAAACCCTGAAAGCATGAAGTTCCCAGGCAGATTGCTGCAGAAACTAAAGAACCACAGACACAACTCTAGATTACTATGCCCACCAAAGCTTTCATTCACCATCTGATGGAGGAGGATCATCTATCTATGTGTTACTTTCACTGGTTAATAAAGAAACTGCCTTGGCCCTTTGATAGGACAGAAAATTAGGTAAGCAGATTAAATAGAACAAAAGAAGGCAGTGAGGCAGTCTCCATGACTCTGCTCTCTGAGACAGACGCAGGTTAGGATCTTTCCTGGTAAGCCACCACCTCGTGGTGCTACACAGATTACTAAGTATGGGTTAAAGCAAGATGTGAGAATTAGCCAATAAGAGGCTGAAACAAATGGGCCAGGCAGTCTTTAAATGAATACAGTTTGTGTGTTGTTATTTCTGGGTGTAAAGCTAGCCATGTGGGAGACAGGTGGGAATGCAGCCCAGCGCTCCTTTTACAATCATCAACAGAGAACACAGGATATTCTATTTTAAAACTAGATTTAAACAACACCTTTCGACACACTCTGTCTTACAGAATGTACTAGAAGGAAATGTCCAACCCAAGGAAGCTAACTACTCCCACAAAAACAAGGCAACAGAACCTCACATCAACAAACTCCAAAGAAGAGAAAGACATAAACACTATCACAAAAAATAACAGGAATTAATAATCCATGGTCATTAATACCTCTTAATATCAATGGACTTAATTCACCTATAAAAAATACATAGGCTAACAGAATAGAGAGGAAAATGTGATCCATCTTTCTGTTACATACAAGAAACACGTCTTGACCTCAAAGACAGAGTAAATGGTGAGGAAAAGATTTTCCAGTTAAATGGACCTAAGAAACAAGTGGATGAAGCTATTCTTATATCTGTAAGTGTGTACCTATGTATTTTATGATGCTTCTGTGGCAATAGATTTCTTTATCATTTTCTCAAGATGTATTTAGTACTAGTTATGTCTATTATTTACCTTCATTTATACTGCCCTCCAACCTCCCTCTGATTACTACTAAGAATCTTAAAACTTTCACTGTTGTTAATTTCTCTAAAGTTTTATAATTTCAGTGGAAGTTTCAAATTTATTGGAATACATTTATTCATAATGTTCTTTCATTAATTTTATCACCTGTGTGATATTTAATGCTGGTAATTTTTGTTAGTAAGTTTTTATGTTATCCTACTTTGATTTGATTGACAGTAATAGAATTATGTTTCTTAAGTTTCATTTTTATTCTTTCTTTTCTTTCTCTCTTTTTCTCTTTATATTTTTCTTTTATGTTGATATTTATGACTTTGTTTTATTTTGTAGTTTAAAATGAATTTATTTTATTTGTTCTACAAATAACTTCATACAGAGATATACATGTGCATAAACACATCTGTGCACTCTGTGTGCTTGTGTGGTAGAGGATGCACACAACATGAAGTCATAATATTCATACGAATGTTAGAGGATAATTTTTTAATTAATTAATTTATTGATTAAAAATTTCCACCTACTCCCATTTCCCTCCCATTCCCCCTCCACTTCCTCTCCAGTCCTAAGAGCAGTTGGAATTCCCTGCCCTGTGGGAAGTTCAATGTCCTTCCCCTCCATCCACGTCTAGGAAGGTGAGCATCCAAACAGACTAGGCTCCCACAAAGCCAATCCATAAAGTAGAATCAAAACTCAGTACCATTGTCCTTGGCTTCTCAGTCAGTCTTTGTTAGCCACATTCAGAGAGTCCGGTTTGATTACATGCTCCATCAGTCCCAGTCCAGCTGGCCTTGGTGAGCTCCCATTAGATCAGTCCCACTGTCTCAGAGGGTGGATGCACCCCTCCCGGTCCTGAATTCCTTGCTAATGTTCTCCTACAGTCACACTGATGAATATTTTGCATATCACCATAGAACCTTCATTCGGCGATGGATGGAGATAGAGACAGAAACCCACAATGGAGCACTGGACTGAGCTTCCAAGGTCCAAATAATGAACAGAAGGAAAGGATGATCTTTTAATTTATAGGCATTTTGGCTCTCTACATCTAGCATATAGACCCCTGGGATAGAATTCAGGCCATAACACCTAGTGGCAAAAACTTCAGATGTTAAAAAATCTTGTAGGATCCTTGATAATTTTGTTTTAGGTTTTGTTTGAGACACGGTCTTTCCATGAAGATCAGGTTTGCCTTTAACTCATAGAGATCTGTTTTCTTTGTGCTGGAATTAAAGGTATTGTCATTATTCAGAGCTTGTTAAGATTACCATGTTGCCAAAATTTCGTGGGTGCAACATCCCTGTCATGTATAGAAGACACTCTCCCATCAAATGTCATAGTTCTCTAATGTTACCCTTTTACCACCCTTATTTCCCTGTTATTCTGTAAGACTCCAGTATAAGGATTGTTATGTAGAAATATAGAGTTGGACAACTCACAGCCATTTGTTCTCACCATTTTACCATTGTGAATTTCTATAATAGTCTTCAGGTGTTGGAAAAAGTAGCAACCTTTGGTAAGGGTTGAGAGCTTGACCTATCTTTTGGTATAATAGTAAGTATTTATAATGCAGAGAGTAATTACACAAGTTTATTGAGGTCATTGTGGTGGGTTCTTTCCTCTGTGGGGTTCCTTGAGCTCCTCCTAGTGCTTGGCTATAGATTTCTGCGTCTCCTCCTGTCAGTTGCTGAATGAAGCTTCTATGATTTTTTTTGTCAGTTGTGTTTAGCTCTATTTTAGCTCTTTGACTTATCCTACCTATAGGTCCTGGCCAGCAATTGAGGGATTGAGCTTTCTTAGAAAGTAAGTGTATTTGTTATTGAACAAAAGGAACCACTCTCATTTTTTTCTACCTTATGAGTCTTGAAATAATCTCTATAAATTCTTATATACACTGTTTACAAGGGGCTTGAAGGTTGATATTAAGGTCACCATAGATAAATAATTGACTACATTCAATTTTAAAGTTTTATCAAAGCAATATATAGGTAAGAAAATCCTTTGATATATTAAGAATTCTGTTACAGCAGACATACTCGATCCTAAAATTTAGTTTTGTGATGTGCTTTAATTCTTTGTAGGCATTGCTGGGTAGCCTTTAGCCAAAGAGAACTGAAGTCTATTAAATTATAATTTTTCCTGATATATGCACACTGTCGATGAAAACTGATTGAATCCTGCAGATAAAGAAGTATAGTAAGTACAGTACATGATGAAGATTTAAGCATTAATCTACTGCTGCAGAACTAACTACAAACTACAGGAAACCTCTAGTGTTTGGTGTTATCTTGTTGTTTTGTTTGGAACATGCGTCATCCAAATCATTTTATTACTTTCTCTTCACAATGAAAGCTGTCAGTGTTAAACAAACAAAGAAAACAAACAAACAAACAAGTTTAAGAAAATCTACTCAGCATCTGTTCTTGTTCTAATCCATTGTTTTAATACTTTTTCCTACAGTCTTTTTAATGACAAGAATCGGAAATTAGGAACTGAATCTCGTACACTAAACTAAATTTTACTCATGCAGTACAAAGCTAAATTATGATAGTGTAGAAATTAAATGTGTGATATTTATTTTTGTTTTTTTTCTTAATTTTAAAAAGTTAATTTATGGTATATATTTTAGCTGTACAGCAATGTGATTGGGTACATACTGATAATTAAAGGGGTATAAAAGTGAAAAAATTAAAAAAATTGTCATTCTTAAATAAGTAACTCTTTGTTGTCTTTGTTTTGGGGGAAAGCAGCTAAAACCATTTTCATTACCATGACTCTGTGAAAGAGAGTAACTCGACAGTATATAGTCTTTTTACTGAGAATTATGTCTCTAGTCTGTTAACACTTTGTTAAACCCTGCTGTCTAGCCTATAATTAAGCACCTGCCTATTCCCCTCTTAGGTCTAATGTTCCCACCAAACCTCTGATAAATGTCATTCCTTACCAACTGCAGAGTTGCAATCCCAACCCCCAATTTTTAGCTTGTAGTTCAAGGGTTTGATCTTTTGCTGTTCTGTGATGTGTGTGAAGTTTCTTTAGATACATAGATGTGTTCTGCATAGATAGGTAATCTTCAGCCACTTCAAAGACCCATAGAATATGGCTTTTAAAAAACTTAGGTTTCTGTTGACGTGAGACACAATTACTGCTGGCATCATGAAAGAATGTTGGGCACCAAAGGCACTCCAATTGGAGCTTGTTTTCTTCTTGGCAGAATTGTCCTTCGGGCAAGTAACTGCCTATGCCTCAACCACTGACAAAATGCATGGTGTCCAGACAGGACAAGCACCAGTGATAGCCTATGCTGGAGAGGATGTGGAGTAACAGAAACACTCATCCAGTGCTGGTGGGAATGCAAACATGAGCAACCACTTTGGAAATCAGTGTGGCAGTTTCTCAGAAAATCGGGAATCAACCTACCTCAGGACCCAGCAATACTACTCTTGGGTATATACCCAAAAGATGCTCAACCATGCTACAAAGACATTTGTTCAACTATGTTTATAGCAGCATTATTTGTAATAGCCAGAACCTGGAAACAAGCTAGATGCCCTTCAACCAAAGAATGGATAAAGAAAATGTGACACATTTACACATTAGAGTACTATTCAGTGGTAAAAACAATGGCATCTTAAATTTTGCATGGCTAGAACTAGAAAACACTATCCTGAGTGACCAAAGACAAAAGTCAACCCAGACCCAAAAAGATAAATATGTTATGTACGCACTCATAAGTGGATACTAACTCTAAAGGATATTGAGGCTCTAGTTCATGATCCTAGAGAAACTAAGGTGAACCCTAAGAAAAAACATATATATATATATCCAATTGAAAAGTCGAAATGGACAAGACTGCCTGACAAAATTGGGAGCATGCAGGTGAGGGGAGAAGGGAGGGTAAAAGGGGGAGAGGATGGAATAAGGGATATCATCCCATGATATCATCCCATGATAGTCGAGATGGAGGAAGGACAGAGATGAGAGCAAGGAAAGAGATATACTTATAGAGGGAGCTGTTATGGGGTTAGCAAGAAACCTGGCTCTAAAGAAATTACTAGGTATTCACAAGGATAACCCCAGCTAAGACTGGGAGAGGGGGCCTGAACTTGCCTTGCCCTGTAGTCAGATGGATGAATAATTTAAATATCACAACAGAAGCTTCATTCCACTACTTATTTATTATTTTAAAGTATTTATTTTTAAATTAATTATGTGCATAGGTAGACATATTTGTAGGTATGTATGCATGTGTGCATACGATTGGGGCCCAACGAGGTCAAAGGTATTGGATTCCCTGGAGAAGGAGGCATGCACTCAGGTAGCCTGGCAGAAGAGTATCTATAAATCTGAACGATCACTTGAACCCACAGTATGGCTACTTTAACAATTTAAAACTGTCTCTGTTTTTGGTTGTGAGCCTAGCTTTTAACAGCTGAGCCATAGATATAGTAGCAAGTGCTTTGCATGTTCCCCAAAGCAATGTGCCTTATCTTCTCTGAGCAGAGAATGGGGGGTGGGTTGAGGGAAGTGGATGGAGGGAATGGGAGGAGGGGAGGGAGTGGGAACTGGGATTGGTATGTAAAATGAAAAAAATTTGTTTTCTTTATAAAAAAAGTAAAATAAAAGAAAAAGATAATTTTACATTTATAAATCAAATAAATCATCCATGCTTTTTTTTCCACAAGAAAAACTGTCTCTATATAAGCATAGGATACATTTCCATTTATTTGTGTCTTCAGTACTTTTCATAAATAGTTTATGGTTTTCACTGTACAGTCATTTACTTCTTTGTTAAATTTATTCATGAATATTTTATATTTTGTGTTATTGCAAATGCAATTTCTTCCTTGTGTTTAAAAATATATACATGATGATGAGCATTTAAATCTTAAATAAATTGTTTACTCCTTGTAAGATTTTTTTGTTTGTTTTGTATGTGTTTGTTGTATTGCTGAATGATTTTAAACATAGAATCAAATAATATGCTAGTATATGTACAAACATTCATTTGTTGCTTTCTCTTTTCTAATTGGATGTGTTTTATCTCATTTAGTTTTTCTTTTCTAACTGTTCTTATGAGTGTCTGCAAAGCATTGCAGGACAACTGAAGGGCTTAGAAATTAAGGAATGAAGCAACCCAGACTTAGAGCAATAAATGACACGTGATTTTTCTTATATCTTAATCTCAGAATTTGATAAATGTATTTGTTCAGGAGAGGGAGATTATAATCATATGAACCATGAAACTAAAAGGGGACCAACCATGATGGGGATGGAGAAACCTTAAAAGAAAAGTAGAGAGTAACTGAGGAATGAATAAAGGACTTGTGGGAAATAGAAGACCAAGGTCAGTGGGGAAGGAAATGAGTAACGGCAGTGGAAAAAGAAGGCCAACAAAACATAGGACCAACAAAAAACAATGAAAATTTCCGGGTGATGGTGGCTCACGCCTTTAATCCCAGTCATCAGAAGGCAGAGACATGCAGATCTCTGTGAGTTTAAGGCCTCCCTGGTTTACAGCAGAATTCTAGGACCGGCTCCGAAGCTATAAAGAAACCCTCTCTCGAAATACCAAACCAAACCAACCAAACAAACAAAACCAAAATTCATTGTTTTGGATGCTCATGTTTAAAAAAAACTAAATGATAAATAAACAATAACAAAAGTGAATGTATGTATTTTCTGTTGGTTCTTACAGGATTATGTATCAATTTTACTCACTGATTCTTATTCTAACTAGATGTTTTTATATGAATGGCTTTTACTATATTGTTGAACTTCTCTTTCATTCCTATATTGTTGATCTGTTTTTTTCTTTTTTGGTTTGATATTGAGATTGAAATTTAAGTACATCTTCCATTCCTTTCCTTACTTCAAATCCTCCCACATATATATCACAGTTCCTCAAATTCATGGTTTCTTTTTTTATTAATAGTTATTGCATGCATCTTTATTTGTTTATACATATATGTGTTATATTCTTAATATAACACATTGAGTTCATGTAATGATTCTTTATGTATATTTTCAGGGGTGACCACTTGGCACTGGACAAATCTGGAAGTATGATGCTTTGACTTCAGAATATTCAAATTTGTATATCATTTTCTGCAGCATCATAGTTTTGTGTATGAGACATTAAAAAGTGCTAATTATCATGGCTGCCTTAATATTATTGTAGGTGTTCTTACAGAAAATTGGACTCAAATATATGCTGCATATCGGAATGAAAATTTCACAGAAATTAAGAGACTAAGGTAATCCTTTCACACGTTTTCAGTACTTTCTTGAAGTCATATGGATGGCTTCCTTTTGCACTAAATGAATAATTTAAAATTACTTATGTTTTGGAAAACATATCAAGGAAATGTTGATACAAGAGGGCTATTGCTTTTTTCCATCATGAGAGTACAATATTAATAGTGAAATGATTATGTAATTGTTGGTTGACAAGATATCTGAGAAAGATTTGTGTTTTATACTTAGTCATATATGAGTATTATGCATATTTTTTGATCAATTTGGTTTTAGTGCCTGATTTGGTTATACGACAGAGACTCATCTGACTATTATGTCTCATCATGTGAAATAAATGAAGATACTGCCCTTATCCATGTCATTCATTACTTATGTTTGTAATATCTTGAAATGCCAATAATAATTTAGAATAGTAAGAAGAATAAAGGACAATGAAAGTAATATATATTAATAGTCAATATATTCCCCTTCACTCCCCCTTTTCTCCCCTATGCTTCCAAATTACTCTGGAAATCTTATCTATTTCTTCTTCCCAGAGACATCCATGCATGTCAGGAAACAGAATGATTGAGTTGAGAGAGGGAGAGCAAGGAATGAGATTTCTTGACAGATATCATGTGGTTATGGATAAATCTGGTTCTAGTAAAACTCACAGGAATCCACAAGGATATTCCAGGTAGGACTCCTAGCAATAGTGATGATAATAGGATGCCTGAACTGGCCTTCCCCTGTAATCTGATTGATAGCTACCTTAATTGTCTCCCTGTAATCAGATTGTTGACTACCTTAATTGCCATCAGAGAAACTTCATCCAGTAACTGATGGAAGCATGTGCAGAGATCCACAGCTAAGCACTGGTCTGAGCACCCAGAGTCCAGTGGAAGAGAAAAAGGAGAGAATATATGAGCAAAGGAATCAAGGTCATGGTGGGGAAACCCACAGAAACAGCTGACCTGAGCTTGTGAGAGCTGACTCTGACTGACATTGGGGGAACCTGCATAAAACCAAACTAGGTCTTCAGAATGTGGGTGACAGTTGTATGACTGGAGTCATCTGTGGGCCACTGTAGTGGGACCAGGATTTATCCCTAGTACATGACTGGCTTGTTTGAGCACATTCCCTATGGAAGAATACCTTGTTCTTCCTATATACAGGGGGGAGGGATTTAATCCTGTGTCAACTTCATGGAACAGAATGTTTTTAATCCCCATGGAAGGCCTTAACCCTGCTGAAGAGTGGATGGGGACGCAGGGGAGGGAAGGTGAGGGGGTGGAGCAGGAGGAGGGGAGGGTTGAACTGTATTTGGTTTACAAAGTGCAGAAAAACTTTTAAACAAAAAATTTGAAAAATAGTCATTATCATCAATATTTGGTGTTAGAGACTATATTTTTGAAATATAACTTCTAAACTGTATAAAGTTCCACATGCAGTTATTCATGAAAACAAATGAACATTATTAATAAAACAAGTTTCAAATATGCTAAAAATGGGGAAAGTGTATAGATTATCTAATATCATTACAAGCTGTGTAATATACCTCATAAGCAGGTCATGGAAGTGCATACTTATCATCCCAACCTTCAAGAAGTGGAAACAGGGGAATTAGAAGGTAATTAACAACCTTAGTTACTAAGTGATTTAGAAGCCACCTTTGGAACGCAAGATACCTATGTCAAGAAAATAACAAGCATCTCTAAATTAGATCATTAGTTTCTAGGTGTGGAATTATGAATTTTACAATTACTGAAATTTAGCATTTATATAATTGAGTTATACAATTCTATTTAATATCAACAGGGGAAGAATACGTGATTTCTTTTTGTTTAGGAAAATTATATAAATACAATTTATAAATTGTCAGTAGTTCTAAAAGCATGAACTTTGGTAGCAAGCACACTTTTCACTGAGGGTTTAGAATTGATTTACATATGACATTTTATAATTCAAATTTACTGTAATTCTTTTCGATTTCTAAACGAGGACACTCCAAATCACAGAGAAGTTTAGAAATCAGCAGAATAATACAAACAGACTGCTGAAGATCAGGAAAGCAGAAGCACACCTGACCTTTGTTTGATGTGTTTGTTTTGGGTGAAGGTATGTGCACATATAGATGTTGAAGTTCCCATGCTAGTGTGTGTGTGTGTGAGTGAGTGTGTGTGCATGTGTGCGCACCCGTGCCTCTGTGTGTGTGTGAGAGAGGATACACATGCCCCTGTGTGCATGTGTGAAGCACAGGAGAGGATCTGTGGTATCCTATCATTCTATTATTCTCTACCACGTTCCCTTGAGACAGAATTTCTCACTGAATTTAAAGTAAGACTAGCAGTCAGAATGCCCTACATACTTTCCTGTTTGCATGTCCCCATAGACCTTAGTGACAGGAAAATGTGACTACATCTACTCTTTCTTTCCTTGGTTCAGGAATTTGAGATTAGATTCTCCTGCTTGCATAGAAATCACTCTCACCCACTGAAGGTTTAATGAGAACTTATATTTACATCTACCTGTTCCAAGACTTGCCATTTTGAAGACAGAATGAGTCATCTCAGTTTTCAGTTTGTTGAATGAGGATATTTCCTCTTTCTCTTAGTTTTGGCTACAAAATTTGCTTTCTGGTGATCAATTGAATTTTGCAGTTTGCAATGTACAGCTCTAGTTTCAGCTCCTCCTTCTGGAAAGCTGTATTGTCCAATTACCAGCTAACTACGTTCATATATCAGTTCAAATGCAACTTCTTTCAAAATCCATTCTTACACTACCCTCGGCTTTCATTGGTTACTTAGCACTTTAACTTGTTCTCTGTTCACTAAAACTCACATCTGATATTATTAATTACTTCACTTTTCTTCTCTGCACTAGGATATTGAGGGCTTTATGTGAATCTTTTGTATATACATATTGTATATACATACATATTGTAAGAAGGAAACATACATGATTTATACTGGTTTCTTCATGATAGACAGTGTGAAGAATAAATACCTAGGTCTTATTCCTTACTAAATAGAAGAATTATATAAACAACTTCCAGCAAAAATGGATTTGGATCATGATATTAACAGTTTGGCATTATATTAACAAGTCATTCTCAATAAAATATTCCTAGAATCAGTATACCAAACAGGATACTGTATTTTACTATGGGTGAATATTTTACTACGGATAAATTTATTATCCAAATCTATAAAATCAATCAAAATAGAATACAAACATAGATATATGTAAACATCAAGAAATAGTTTAATGAAAGCTTGTGTGTTTAAAATAAAGATGACAACCAAATTGCTTTGTATCAACATAATAGACCATAAATTATTCATTCCCAAGGAAGAGATAATTAATAGCAAATACAGAAAGTTTTGAGAACCTAAGACATTTATACTGTTTAAAAAGAAAAGTTAAATATTATAATCTAGAGAATTAGGAAGATAGTTATTATAAAACCATACTACAATAAGAACAGTCTAAATTACAACTTAACCTTTAAAATAAGTAATTTAACAAAAAGATGTTACAGAATGAAATAGTATTAATTGTGAAAATGAAGCAGAGAAGAAAAATAAAATAGAGAATATTACAAGAAGAGAATCTTATAGTACAAACCAAATATCGAAAGAATGTATTATTCATATATGACTCCCATAATTATAATAAAACTTTTACAATAGTATATTCAGCGCAAATATTGTAATAATATACTTTTAAAAGGAGGATTATTAACAACATCAAAAAGAGAAGCAGTGTTTATTATAGGAAATTCTTTCCATAGTTTTACAAAAATGAAAATTGTAAGAATCACAAAATTTTTAGTAGATAAAAAGTAAATAGGTAAATAATTATTGGAAAAAGCATAGCATAGTCAAATCATTAATATCTACTACTGATTTTTATTTTAATAAATTTGATTTTAAATTATAATATCATCACCTCATTCCCCTCCCTTTCCTCCTTCCAGCTCTTCTCATGTTCCTCAGAGCTCTCTCAAATACATGATCTTTTTTCTTTAAATAATGTTACATATATTTTAGGATGTTTAAATTTTATTTGTTTATTTTTTAACAATCTTTTCTCACCTTATACCAATCCCAGTTCCCACTCTCACCTCCTCCTGGTTTCCCCACCTTTCTCCCTACCCCATTCCCTAACTGCTCCTGGGAGAGGGAGAGTGTAAGGCTTTGTGCCAACAAAGTCTGGCATAGATCTTTTTTTACATTATTATGATTGAAAATTTTTTGGACAGTATAATTTATTTGTTTATATATAAGAACTCATTTTGAATTTACAAATTGACTTCAGATCTGTAACAACCCCTGTGAACCTAATTAAAAAGTGGAGTCTACAAGAAGATCAAGATTTGATGATATATTACTATTTTTAAAATATTTAAAGTGTTGGAAACAGCCGTTCTCATGACCCTTGCAAGGGATAGTTAATAGGAAGGGACCGACAACAAAATCAGTAGAATAAAACTATTAATAGTGTTTTTTAATCTGCCAGTTAAATTTCTCAAGGGAATGCTCCAAGTAGTGACAATTCTAAAATCTTAAAAATGATAGGTGAGGTGAATGAGAATTGAGAAAGACCAGATGAGTAAAATGATGACATAAAAGAAATGTCAACAAAGACAGTGATATTATACTGTATGTTACACAAGGAATAGTAATTGGTTTTATTGCAGTTTTCTGATTGAATTATCAACAGTCATGGCTACCCAGAAAAGGAAGGTGCACATTAAAAATATAAGTGATAGAGAAAAAACCCTAAGCACATCAACTTTTAAAAAGTTTGGAATCTACATCTACTGATCTTATAATTAATTAACTTCTGCAGAAACGTAGATCATGAAATGGTCAAATTGACAAAAGAGTAACAATATCTTTGAAGATATTTCTGAAGTTTGGTGTACATTTCTAAACACTAACCAATACCACTGGAGGTGGATGTATTGCTTTTTATGATTTTACCCATGCTTTACTGGAGTACTGAGTTAGGTAGGAGAAAACTATGCTGTTTAGGAATGAATGTTCATCACTGTCTTACCCAAGTAATAGACATAAAACTATTTTTTCAGTTAAGTATCCAAGATGCATAAATAACTGTGATACTGACGTCAGTTAATTCTAGTCACCATCACTTACATCTTTGAGTAGAGTTAGACTCTATGTTAATCAGTAAGGCCCACCTGCTCAAGAACCAGGCAATTGCTTGGGATTCTGGGAGTTGTAGTGCTTGGAAAATAACAGCAAACCCTCATGGGAAAGTACAGGAACTTGGGTTATGTAAGTATATAAGTACATATATATATATAATATAAACCTATACACCCCTACAGTATGTGACATGAGTCTACTCACCTTGAAAGTTTCCAGGAATGGTCCTGACCAAACTCTATCATGGTCGATCAGTTTTCAAATTTTGATAAAAGTTTTCTTTTAAATTTAGCTAAAATAGTGAAACTTTTTATTTTCCACAAATTCCAGGATTAATAGTAGGATATACTACCCACAAATTTCTTAGGTTCTTGGATCATAAATAATTTTATTAATTTCTAAATTTTAAAGTAAGAACAAAAGAACAAATAAGATATATGCTTGGTGGTCCCATGTTTCAATAGTATGTCAGGTTTAAAGACATTAAGAGTCTCTTTATTATATTTTCAATTCTCCCCAGTGTCTGTTTCAGCCCTTCAGTTTTGATGTGGAATGTGTTTATGTCTGAAACAAATATTGAAAGAGTGGAAGTAGAGAATAAGCTCAGAACACATCTAGAAAGTTCCAGGTAGCCATATATAAAAATCATTTTAAATAACCACTTGGATTTTGTTATGTTTGAGATGTTGGCATCAGCAGCTCCATCTCATTGGTTTGAGACTTTATTTGTCTATTAAGCATACCTTTGCCATTTCATTTGCTTCCTTCTCTTGTGAAGTCTAAAAGTTTCTGTAATGGAAGACAGACTGAGGGATTGGGTAACATCTAATCAAATTGTTGACCAAAGGAATCTCATGGGAACTCCCAAACAACCCAGGATATTGCCAAGGCTATTTGTTGCTCTCCTCAAACTGACAGTAAGTCCCCTATTACTGAAATGAACTGTGCAACTAATTAAACATAGAGATGGTGCCTATGTAGTGCCTTCACTCATAGGAACTAGTGTTCATAGTACTAGAAGGTACCCTGCACGGTATCAAAGAGGGAAAGCTAAACACAATTCAACAATGTCCACTTCAATCTACTATGATGGCCAGCATGCAAAATATATCAGGGCAATGGTACCATAAATCCTGTGAGAATAACCAACCAATATCTGGTTTTATTTAAGGTGTACTCCATGAGCTGGAACCCATATCCAATACTTCTCGAGTGATCAAGATCCTAAGTCTAGATAGGCCAGGGTTGGTCATAGGGTAAAACCAAATACTAGGATTTTTCTGCTAAAGGATTATACGAATAAAATTACTCCTAATGACATTTTGCTAAATGCATAGATCAATGCTTTGTTGAGTCATCACCATGTATGCTTCCTCTTGCTGCAGATGGGAATGAATACAGAGAACCACAGCCAGACAATGTGTAGATAGTGAGGCAACTTGGAACACACAACCCTAAATAGGATGTCTCCAACAAATCCTTCCCATCAGGACTCAAGGAATCCAACAGATGAGGAAGCAGAAAGAGTATAAGGGTCAGAGGTGTTGGAGGACACCAGGTAAATAAGCCTTCTAAAAACAGCTGGGCTGATACATATATGAACTACTAGAGACTGAGGGATCATGTGAATGTTCTGCAGGCATCTGAACCAAATGGGGTCCTAGAGCTAAGATGAGAAGTGAGCAGACTCCCCCATCCCTAACCCAAAAGCTATCTCCAACTGCTAACTACCTGCAAATGGAAACAGTATTCTCCAAGGGAGTCTCCAAAAGGAAATAAGCCATTCTCAAGGTCAGGCCCATGCCCAGCAGTAGATGGCTATCACAAAAAGAACTCAGTGGGATCTTTGGTCATTCTCCATTACATAATGTGCCAGGGTTCTTATTGTTTGTGTGTGTATGTGCGCGCGCGCGCGCGCGCGCGTGCGCGCGCGCGCGCACACACACACACACACACACACACACACACACACACACACACATTAGCTTGCATGTCTTTTCCATATATACTGTGGCTTTTGTTTTTGTTTTCATGGAATTGGTACATATGAATGTGTGTGTCTGTGTCCACATTTGCTCTCCTGTGTTTTCTTTGGCTCTTTTTCTACTTTTTTTTTTTCATTTCTCTTATGGCTTGTGTGGTTTGCTTTAACTTATTTAATTATTATCTTAGCTGCATATCTATTTTCTAAGAAAATATGGAAAATATATGGATCAAGATGGAAGTGGAGGTGAGCAGAGGTGATACACTCCACCAGCACTCTGGAGGCAGATGTACGCAGATCTCTGTGAATTCAAGACCAGCCTGGTCTACAAGAACTAGTTACAGGAATGCGTTGAAAGTAACACAGAGAAACACTGTCTCAAAAAGGCCCCCCCCCAAAAAAAAGAAAGAAAGAAAAAATTAAAAAAGATGGGATTAGAAGCAATAATGGCTCTTAGAGGAGTTAGGGGAGGGGAAACTAGAAGCAGAATATATTCTAAAAGATCCATTTTATATTTTCAGTAAAAGAAACAATATTTTCTACTGAACAAGAAATTCTGAAAATACATGTATGTGTGTGTGTGTGTGTGTGTGTATGCTTGTATGTATGTATGTATATATACATGAGCAAAACTAAATGATGGAATCCAAGGTTGTATGATATATTTATATATACATGCACATGAAGAGAAGCCAAGATTCTAAAAGGAAGCAAGGGAACAAAGGAAGGAATGATAGGGGAGGTGAAAGGATATTAATACAATTCATAAGTATGAAATTACAGTAAAAAAGATGAATTTCTAAATTCATATAACCAATATGAGCTAAAGCAAGGCAATGTTTATAACTGAAACAATCCTATATCAGAATTTTTGTTATAATTTGTGCCTCAGGTAAAGAGCATACAGATGGGGAATAGAGGTTACAGTGAATTCATACTTGTAAGAGACTTGGAAGGCAAACTTCAGAGATCAAAGGTTGTAGCTTACACCAGAACCTAAAGCTGTGTAGAATATTTGGGGAGTTTAGCAATAACTAGTTTGACACACTATTTTCACTTATGCATACAATTCCTTGAATGATGCAAAAAATAAAAGCTTCAGAATTTTCCTTTTTTGTCTGTCTCTAGTGATGTTACTGTAGTTTAATTCTGAAGGTAACTTTAAAGAAATTCAAAGTACAAGACAACATTTTTTATCACAACATTCTACACTAACTAAAATGTCTTTTTAACTAATTTTTAGAAGAATATACATCATTTGGAAGAAATATAACGTCTTAACTTGAGAACTTTAAACACGGGAGTAAAAATTGCATCAAATGTAGAAAGATGTAAAACAAATATTAATAATCACAAGAAAAAGTCTTGAAGTAAAACTCTATAATATTCTTACAATAAAGACTGCATCTTAATTCTTCAAAAAAAATATGTCCATTAAAATTTACTGAAAGTTACTTAGAAGTGGCCTAAAACATATAAAAGAGTAAATAATATAAAAGTATAAAGTTCAGAAAGAAACATTTATACATTATACAGGGCAAACAAATTCTACAGTGCATTTAATTAAGCAGAACAATGAAATCAAAAGAAAATAGTATAAAATAAGCAATATATGTAATAAAATCCATTTAAACATCAATATATCAACATAACAACACAGTAAAATGATAATAATCAGACATCATAAAAAAATAAGGAGATCCATTGAATATATAATACACAATGCCAGTAAGAAATCGAATAAAAATTGTGACAAGTGTTTCAGTGACCTAAATAAATATAAAAGGAATTAATTCACTTTGAAACAAATTGATCACTACCAAGTTCAACTCTGATATATCTGTAAAGACTTCAAACAAATTAGAAAAGTACCCTTAGAGTCTAAAAATAAAAAGACGATTGTATAGTCAGAAACAAAAATTTAAAGGTTCCATTTCAATAATACAAAATAAATTTAAACATGAAACAGCACTAAATATGTCAAAAAATGAAATATGAGATTCTGGAAGCCTCAACTCACTGTGAAACTTAGTGACTATTAAACATAACAATGTCACAATAAGTCTATAAATAATATGTAATATATATCTCATAAAAGATATATATAAGTAGTATTATATATATATATATATATATATATATATATATATATATATATATATCTCATAAAAGAAAGTACAAAAATCCGAAAACATACATGTCTTTATAGGGGAATTTTATGCAATACTCAGTCAAATACACACTGAATGTCCCTGAAACTAAATGTTTAAAATTAAAAAAAATCAATGTAATATATGTATAGATTTTGAAACAATGGGTAAAACATTATACCCCAGATCTATACAGGACACAAAAAATTTGTACAAAGATGTTGTCCAAGACATGAGATCTTAATAATGATAGTACAGGAAATGCATTAACAAACATAATTGGGTGCTATATTCTAACAATAAGGATAAAACTTGGCTTCAGCTGTTGTTATTCTCCTCAGATTGTAGTGCGTGAGTTTGTCGGTGTGAGTGAGGGTTTGCTTGTATGTGTGTGCATATATGTGCATGTGTGTGTGTGCAGGCACACATGTCTACATGTGTGCAAGCATGTGTGTGTGTGTGTGTGTTTTACTGGGAACAGAATGCACAATAGTGTGCATCTTAGGCAAGCACTCTTCTGTAGAACTATTACCCCAGCACTCTTCATTTTCTCTTTTCATTGGGGTTTAATAAATTGTCATGGGTATTTTGAATATAATCCATGTTTTTACTACGTCAGTCTCTTGAGTAGCCAGGACTGTATGTCAAGGCTATCAGACCCAGCTTCATTATTCATGGTTCAGGGCCTGAAACACTGTTCAGCAATCACTGTCTTGACAGCGGAGTTAGTCAAAACGTAAAGATCAGAAACGTAAAGATATGCTGGAAGATATTTGAAGAATTGATTTCTAGAAAATCAACGCTGGTTTTGAACATCAGATCCATGTCAAATAATTCCTATTGTACCTTTGAGTGAGATCAGCACCAGAGGGAAGATAGGCAGCAAGAAAAATTCTCCACATGCCCTGAACAAATTCTGCAGCAGAAGCCAGCCAAACTTACAAAGGGATTTAAGGTATTTGGTTTGGAATTACATTGCCAAATGGCATAATAATCTTGTTTTAGATCTTAGAAGTATATTGATGTTGGTTTAAAGGGAAGAGGGCTTTAAAGTCATCCATGGAATTTTGTGAGCTGGACTGAATCCACCACAGACTGACTGACTTTCTGGTGTGAGTAAACTACTTAGATTTACTCTCCGGATGCTCACTTTCATGATCTTTCATAGATCAATTAAACATGAAATTGGTTATGATATTGCTTGTTATATGTGAAAAATAAAATAATTAAAACTCCTATATCTCTTTTGATAATCACCTGTAATTATCAGTATGGACTCTCTCTTTTGCCTCTAACTATGTGAAGTTTTTCTTTCATTATCATGGCCAGTTAGGTATGAAAATACTCACTCTAGCTGGGTAATGGTGGCACATGCCTTTATTCCCAACATTCTGGAGGCAGAGGCAGGTGGATCTTTATGAGTTCGAGCTCAGCCTGGTCTACAAAGCTACAGAAAAACCCTGTCTCGAAAAACAAACAAAAACAAAATCAAAAACAAAAAAAACCCAAAACAAAGCAAAACAAAACAACCCCCCCAAAAAAAAGAAGAAAAAGAAAAACTCCCAGTTCACATTAAAGGGTTCCTTATTGTCTTACAACATTTGCTCATCTTTTTTTCCCCCCTGATTGTTTCCAAGCAACAAGGTTCTAGAAGTTGAGTATCATCTACAGGTATACACAAGTTAAAGATGTGGAACAGGATAAAAAAGGAAGGTACCTGAGAAAATAAAATATAAACATCTATGCCAATCCTATCATGCCGTTATCATTAAAAGCCACAAGATTATCAAATGGAGAAGCACTAATTTGTTTAAAAGACTTTATATCTGTGAAATCATTATAGTAATATATATCCTTTATTTCTGCTAATATTTCTAAGTAAACATTTTTATTTTATTCAATATATCCATTTCATTTTGTTTTTAAATATGTGTGTGAGTGTGGTGTATGTTTGTGTATGGATAATGCATACATGTGTATAAGTGCACATATTTATTAAAGAGGACTTCCCTGTTCCCCTTATTCTTTAAGTCAGTGCCTGTCACTAAATAAATATAGGTTAGTGATACTGATGTTCTTTTCCACAAATTCCAATTTATACTAAATAATCCTAGAGTAGAACAAATTATATTTTTTGATTATCAAGTCTCATGTTGCAAGGGGTTAATATATATTCAAT
The DNA here is from genome assembly GCF_982192425.1 of Myodes glareolus. Lineage (NCBI taxonomy): Eukaryota > Metazoa > Chordata > Mammalia > Rodentia > Cricetidae > Myodes > Myodes glareolus. The sequence continues at coordinate 27,355,518 of NC_142033.1, forward strand.
ATATTGCCTTCAGATATACTAGAAAAAGACACCGCACGTTAGTCATTTATGGAAATGCATTTTGTATAAGGTATCTTGCGGAGAGACAAAGTTGTTTAGAGTTTGAATTCTGATTAATTTGTTCTACAGCTCAGGTTGGTATCACTAATCAGTTTAAATAAGGGAAAAAAATTTGAGTCATACTCATGGTTTATTTCATGAGTCATAGTCATGAAATATTCTGTCGAAATATTAAATGAAACTTTCCCCATTTTTAAAGCTGATTTGGCATCATGTAGTTCTAACTGCTATTTATAATTGAACAGAGAAAAATAATGACATTTTTAGTGATTCCCCCTGGTGAGGACATTGGGGTTGCAGTAATGGGAAATTCAATCACCTTTTGAAATCTCGCTATGACAAGAGATATGGCTTGACATTTATTATCCTTCTACCAAGAGCAAAATTTACTCATAAGTATCTCTGCTTAACCAACCTTAAATGAATTTAATTTTGATCATTAGCTTCTTATAAACATATGGTATATAATCAAAGAGAGACAGGTTTTATTGAAGATTACCAGAATTTCTGCACTAAAAGATCCCACCCTCATCTTTCCTTTGGCATTGGAAGTGCTTTTTGTCCATTATGTTTAATTTGCTGCATTAGGATTCCTATGCAGCAAATAGTAAAGACAAAATCTTTCTAGTTTCTGAACCAAAAAAATATGGGTTTCTACTATCTATTCTTTAAGAATTCTTCAAATTGAAGTTATATCAACTCATAAATGTTCATAATTAAAGCATAGTTTAGCATATAAGAAAATATGTTTCAAGATGCTTGAGCTATCCTTGAGCCTAATGCCCCACCACATTCATGCTCATTTAAAAGCATTATAAAAACACATGAACATTTACTGTGACACTCTTGAGTTGCTTCCTAAGATGAGATTTATCTTATCACAATGGTGGATTAAGTATGCTCTTTGGCATGCAGAGTAAAGAGTCCCTTAGCAGAGCATAGACCCTGCTCTGAATTTGCATGCATAATAGGTGTTGTTACTTGAGGGAGACTCACATACTTTCCCAGCTTAGTTTCGAGAATGAAAAAGGGAACATTGATATATAATGCACAAAGTTACCACTATAACCTGAGGCCAATTAATTTTATTGGTAGATGGTGGCAAATATTGTGTTGTTTTTAATATATTTTTCTTCTAGACTGTGCATTAGCTTCATCAGTTCTCTCACTTTGTGTAGTAAACACAAGGCAGCAGGGAGGGTGGAAATTTGTATCCATAGATCCAGCAAGAACTGAACTGAGTCAGTTTACTGCTTTCTCCCGGTGCCACATTTAACAACCAGTTCACCTTCAGACCCTCGATTTTATCATCCGGTAAATGGAAATTACTATTCCCTGAGATTCCAACAGTAGGTGAAACAACTTCTGTGGGCAAATTATAAACTGTCTGTCACAGTGTATGGTCAATAATCATTGGGCTAATTGAAATTTTATTATAGAAACATAGATACAAAATGCTGACCTGAAACACAGCAGTTTATAAAGGCTTATTGGTAAACAGCTAAAATAAATTTCTCAAATTCCAGGTCGCAGTAATTATTTCTGATCTTTTGGCACCAGGCTTTTCAACCATATTTCTTCTTTACAGTGTTTATTTTTAGGTGAAATAGCATAACATTTACAAATTAACTGCTGCAAAAGATAATGTCACAGTTCTCTATGTTTTAATGAAAAAGTCTTATTAAAGGTCTGCTTAATTGAACAGTAACTTGGGAACAGTGGCTGGGAGCCATCCATTGGATGTGCCTGTGTGGGAAAACTGAAGAAGACCTTCATCAGCATGAACTGGAAAGCATACCATGAAAAAGAGGTTTATCTGCCTATTTACATTGTATGGAAATTGAAAGTTTCCTTTCTACTTTCTGGCTAGTCAAATCAAATGCATTTATAGTTTTAATGGGAAGATGGGTTGTTAGTGTTCCCTGCAGCTTAAATCCCACATACATTTTCATGAGTCATAGCCACTTGATTAATTTTTGTTGATTGTTTATCATGTTTCAAATAATATTCTCTAAAAATTAGGAGCAATTAAATATCACTTTAAGTACAGAAAATTTTTCTTTTGTATATGAAATTAAGACACTTTTTAATTTTTTAACATGTTGCACTGGATTAAACATCTGTGAGTAATTGATGAAGAAAGTGTTTAGCCTTATATTAAATCTATGGTCATTGTGATCAGAACTAAATTTTTGGATGAGATATTATATCTTGCTATAATTTACATGTTAATTATTATAATTGCTTGTGATTTGCAAATTAAATCTAGATCTCTATGAATAGGTTTTTCTTGTTCCTTGTCCCACAAACATCAATGGAGAAAAGAAATAATAGTCTCCTGACTTTACTTTATGGTTTGGTAATCAAGGCAAGTTATGCAGAAACAACTTTATGCACTGTTATAAGAGTAGATAAAAATCATTTCAGGGGATTAACAAGTAGTAACAGTGAACTGCTGCATTTCACATTAGAGGCCACATATGTCATGTGCAGTTCAAGACTTAAGGATAGAAGTTCAGTTAAGTGGTGTTCTTGCTCAGTTCTTTCAATTGCTTGATAATGTCCTACCTGCATAATGATCAAGTCCACTCTCCTCTGGCTCCCTTCCAGCTTCTCCATAGTCACCTAACCATGCTTTCCTTCAAAGTCTTGCTCTCATTCTAAAGCCATCCACTGAGATAGATATGCTAGTGCTTCCAGTATGTGCATGCAATTCGTAACATCTACTGAAACACGAGAAGCCTCACAGGGCTTACATTCCTGAGGAAAATCAAATCTCCCTTTTCTGTTATCTATCAATTGCCAATAGTTAATAAACTAGGGTAGGAATCCATAAGTCCCTCCCCTATCCATGCTGGTAATTTTACTGTCTTGATCATGTTAAAGTTTTGGCCAGACAGTCACATTCCTCTGAGTTCATGTGTGTTTCTGCCTTGCCAAGTCTTCTAATATCATTTTCTGTTTCCTGTAACATCCACTACTTTTGGTTCTTATTATTTTTCCAGTTTCTCTCCTACAACGATCTCTTAGCCTTGGCAACAGGGAATTTGCTACAGATATCCCATTAAGAGGTGTGTATGTTAAGTTCTCTTATTCTGTACACCCTTGTCAATGTGGATCTCAGCATTAATTGCTATCTACTGTAAAAAAATATATTTTCCAAAGACAATTGAGATATGAACTAATCTATATGTCTAAAGTTAAAAATTTAGTGTGTAATTTATTACAGTGTCTTTTTAGTAGATTAATAGTGATAGGTTCTTCCCTAAGGTCTATGAACTAACTAGCCTCAAGTTCTTGACCCCATTCATAGTACCAGTAATGAGATATGCTTTAAAGAGCTGAATATGCAACCAGAATGTGATTTGTTATTCCTCTAACAATCATACAGATATTGTAAAATTAGGGATATCTTGCGAGCGAAGTCATTATTGTATTTAAGAGCATTCACATTTGAATAAGAAGGTTCATTATTTTTCTCCCCTCAAAGAATCCATTAAACTTTCTAACAAGATAAAACCTAATAGGGATGGAGCTTGCAAGAGGGTATTAGCTTGATTTACCATGTCCTTTGACATAACTGTGTGGTGTCTTAAGCAACATAACTCTACTATGAAGTTATAGAGTCTATCCAAGAGTCATGAAAATAGCCTTTAGTGTTTAATGAGTGAGAAGGCAGTTCTACAGAACCTTACTGACCAACAACTAAAAATTGTGTAATCCATACCTTTTTATCTGATAAGCTATTATGTCTGGGAGATAGAAAATTATTTGAACACATACTTGAGTTGAATAGCTAGACCATATATTATGTTTACTTCTAGATGTTGAAGACGTTTTACACTTTTTCCACAGTAGCCTCAGTAGTTTGCATTCTTAGAAACAGTGAATAATTCCCTTCCCTTCTGTACTTCCACATCTTCATTTTTTCTCATTTTTAAAATTTATGTCGCAATAAATAGATAAAATGAAATATCAAAGTTTTAATTTGTATTTCTTTGATATTAGGGATGATGGAAATTTTTATTTTCTTTTTTAATATTTCTTTTCCACTTGCATTTCTATTTTGGAAATTATATTTTGGTCCATGCCCCAATACTTAATTTTGTGTTTGTTTTCTTGGTATTATATATTTTAAGTTCCTTGTATATTCTAGTCACTAATTCTTGGTCAGACAAATCACCAGCAATTATTTTTCTCATTTGGTAGACTGCATAATTATTGAAATGATGGTGCCATGTACTACAGAATCTTTTTGGTTTCATGAGGCCTTACTTGTCAAGTATATATACTCTGACACCTTGTTCAGGAATTCCTGTTTGAATAAGGTCAACTTACTTGCTACTTTCTTCACTATCAGACTCAGAGTATAAGATTTTATGGTGAGGTCCTGGGCAATTTGCAGTTGAGTTTTTTGTGGAGTGAGAGGTAACATTATTATTCTTCTGCATACAGCCTTTCAATTTAACCAGCACCATATGTTGAAGACACTGTCTTTTCTTCAGTGTGTATTTTTTGCTTCTTTGTGAAAATTTAGGTGACTGTAGGAAAATAGGCTTATATCTGAGAACTCAATTCCAATCCTTTAATCAACATGTCTATTTTGATGCCCATATTGTATTGTACTGTATTTATTGCTGTCATTTCACACTAATTCCTTTGAATCAGGAATTAGTGGTATCTATATCACTTATCTATGCCAGTATAAGTTTAAAAATATATGGAGAATCATGATCATATTTAGGTATAAAGCAGAACTTCTCAATTGTTTCTACATCACAGCTGAAGTTAAATCAAATACCTCTGAGGCACTTCATTAATTCCTTTACAGGAGCACTCTAAAGCAAATAACATTAACTGATATAAAGTTTTAAGTACAAGTACTATTCAAGTTTTCTTACCTGTTATTGCAATAAACACATGGCCATAATAAACCTGGGGAGAAATTCATTTATTGGGTTATGAATACATTTATGATCTATTAACAAAGTATATTAAGTGAGGTCCTAAAGGAGGAACCAACACAAAATCATGGAGTAATTCATCTTAGTAGCATACATTTTTAATTCTGCTCTCTGATTGCTTCCCTATAGAACCCAGGTCCATATAAGTAGAATGTGCTGCCAATAGAAATCTGAGATATTTCATGTCAATCACCAGTCCTGACATAGTCAAACTGATCTGAGAAATCCCCTAATTAATATTCCTCACTTGCCCCATTAACAGATGAATCTAGGACATATACACATTGACAAATTGAAACACAAGCTCATTGCTTTAAGCCATAAATTATCACTCAGTGTCTATATGATCTCATGTTAATTTTATAATATTAAACTTACTATAACTTTAAAAATCTTAGGTTGTTAAAAATTCCAATACTTTAAATGTTCAATGCTGCTTTAAAGGTATCTAAAAGTTTCAGTATATTTAAAAAGACAGAGAGAAAGAGTGGGGGAGAGATACATAGTCACTCATTCCAAGTGAAAGATTGGGTACAGTTATAATCAGAACTATTACAAATAATTGTAGACAGAGATTCTGTCTCGACTACTCTTCAAAACATTCAATCCAAAAAAACACACAGAGGATTCTACTAACTATAAACTGTTTGGCCTATTAGAACAGAATTATTATTAATTAGTTCTTACAACTTAAATTAACCTATAATTTTCATCTATGTTAGCCACATTGTTTGGTACATTTCCTCATTAAGGCATTCTTATCTTACTTTCTCTATATCTGGCTGGTGACTGCATCTCTGCCTTTCCTCTTACCAAAATTCTCCTAGTCCAACTGCCTTGCCTATACTTCCTGCCTAACTACTGGTCAATCAGTACTTTATTATAATAATATTAGTGACAAATCTTTTCAGTATACAAGATCATTATCCCACATCAATTAAACAAAACCAAGATTTGGCAGAATAACTAGATGTCTAATATCTAAGATGAATTCATGAACTTGGCTTTGGACAGCTTCTCTTCTCCAGCTCCACCACTTACAACACACCAGAGCTTGTCTTTTAGACAAAGCTGTCCCAATCCATATGTAGTACACAACTACCACTGACCAGGGGTATCCTGTTATACTTGGATTTTATATATTCTGGCATCTGTATTGAAACTGAGACTGTACTTTAACCATGAGATTCTCTTGCTCTCTTTTTAGAGATTCTGAGGATATCCCATAGTACCAAGCCTCAACTTTGCTCCACAATCCCATTAACCAAGAGTCTGTGTATTGTCCACAGTGACCTCCTTTTGCCTCTGTTCAGGGACTCCAACTTTGTCATGTGAAGCTTCTATACTTGACCTGACAATCTTGTATCTCTTATGCTTTCAAAACCATTACCATGTGGAAAGACTCTCACAAATTTCAAGAACTTTTAAAAATAGTATTTAATAATATAAATATTTTTCTTAAGATCACATTCATTGAGTTCCATATACTGGGGTAGAATTTTGTAGGTTTATTTTTTTAAATTCTAAGAATTTTAAAGTTTTCTTCCTAATTTGTCCCTTGACTCAGTTTTCATTCAGCAGTGTACTGTTTAGTTTCCATGAATTTGTGTATTTTCTGACCCCCTTTGTTTGTTTGTTTTGAGATAGGGTTACTCTGTGTAGTTGTGACTGTCCTGAAACTTGCTCTGTAGATCAGCATAACCTCAAAATTAGAGATCTGCCTGCCACTTTCTGAGATTAAAGATGTGGGTCACCGCCAGCAGACATTTTCAACCATTTCTATTGTTTTTCATATCTAATTTTATTGCTCTGTCAAATATAATGCAAGAACAAATTTCAATATTCCTAAATTTGTTGAGACTTTAATTGTGTCCTCATATATAATTTATTTTTCTGTTTACTGAAAAGAGAAAAAAACTGTTTGATTAGGAGACAATAGTATAAAGCTTTTATTAGAAATTGTACAAGAACACAAAACAAGTAACAAACCTTCAGAGTTACCAACTGCCTTAAATTTAAAATGGTTAACTAAGGAACCAATATGGGTTGAACAATGACCTTTAATAAAAAAGAAACTTCAGGCTTTACAATAGCTGGTACAGAAGCAAATATATGCTAACCACACTGAAGATTCAACCAAGCCTCGGAACTCTCCTACATTTGTTTTTAAAAATAAATCTAGAAAATGGAGAATGGTGACAGCTCCATGACCTGTCAATAAGGTAATTCAAGCCATGGACCCTCTGTTATCTGAAATTCCTTTGTCTTCTCTTGTTGGTACCCAGGATTTTCCTGGCTCTTCGAGGCGCTATGCAGGGCTGTATCTCCTACCAGTCTAGCTTCCTGTCTTCTCTGCTTGTTCCACTGGCTAGGAGAATTAGCTTAGAGAGTTTTGTCCTCTTTTGATATGGTAATTCCACCTGCAAGCAAAGGTTCCCACAGTGATGCCTGCCCCTTCTGACACTGCCACCAGCTGGACACCCCGTGCTTGGCTGCTCCGCCAATCGGTGCCAAGTGGTCAACGCTATGATCTCACTCCCAGGTGGGAGGGGTCTCTCGTCCTTTTGCCCCCAAGTATATAAACCTGACATGTGCTGAATAAAGTCGACATTTACCCTTTGGGCAAATGATCTTGGTCTCTGTGTGTGTCTGTTTAACTCCTAGGATATTGATCCATACTCGTGGTTCCATACGGAGATATGCACCCGTATTGGAGAGTAGGGTTTCGCAGATTTGGGCACCACATTCTCTATTGCCTAAAGGATGACTTCTTATAGTTATTGATTTAAAATATTGTTTCTTTACTATACCCTTACAAGAAAAGAACAGGGGAAATTTTGCCTTCACAGTTTTTACCTCTAATAATTCTAAGCCTTCTAGGAGATACCAAAGAACTATTCTCCCACAGGTAATGATCAGTAGCCCCACCCTGTGTCAATACTTTGTAAGTCAGCCACTGGATATAATATGTAAGCAATTTTCTAACTCTATAATTTATCATTACATGAATGACATTTTGTTATCTGATTCAAATGCACATACTTTAGAAAGAATGATTGAAAAATAAAATTTTGCCTAAATGGGGATTACAAATTGAGGCTCCCTCCTTCAACAACTTTCAAAGATTGCTGGAAGACATTTCCTATCTACAACCTGCTGTTGGGATACCATTTGATCTAATAATTCACTTAAAAAAAACGTTAGATGGTGAGAAAGATTTAAGTAGTCTGAGGGAATTAGCATCTGATGCTGAGAAAGAATTAACTGTGGTTGAAGAGAAATTACAGAAGGCACATGAGCATTGACTGGATCCAAATCTTAATTACGTTCTACTCATGCAGGCTTCCAGAGCTTCCCCTTCAGAAATTTTAATGTAGAGGAAAGAAATTATCTTAGAATTGATGTTTTACCACATAAACTGAGTAAAAAAGTAAAAAAAATAAACTTATCTTATAAAGGTCTCTAAACTACTTATAAAAGGAAAATTGAGTCTTCATCAACTAGCAGGAAAATATTCAGCACAGATTATAGTGCCCTTTACAATTTATGAAATTAAAAAAATATGGGAAGGCAATGAACCCTGGCAATGAGCTTGTGCTAATTTTTAAAATAGGTTAACAGCAATTATCCCAAAACTGATACAATTAACCTTATAAAGAGAACTGCTTGGATCCATCTCCTTGCAGTACACATGATACATCAATAACTGGAACCCATATATTCTATACTGATGCAAATAAATCAGGAAAGGCAGGTGACAGATGACGAGATTTAAGTAAAGTTGAACAAATCCCTCAAATTCTGTCCAAAAGTCAAAATTATATGCTATTTTCACAATGCTAAAGAATTGTAAAGAAACTCTCAATAAAGTTACAGATTCACAATATGCAGAAAGATATGTTTTATATATTGAAATCACAGAATTTATAGCAGATGAAACAGAATTGAATTCATTATTCATTCAAGAGTAAGATATAATCAGGAATAGGCTTTGTCCCCTACACATAACAAACATCCAATTCCATACAGGTCTGTCACTTCTTCTAGCACAAAGTAATGCAGTAGAACATTATAGACTATGTTAATAAAAAATTAAGATAAAATATTGTTTTAGAGAGAAAATGCAAATATCATATTATGACATTATGAAGTAGTCAATGATAGTCATTGGTCCTCTATTTTTTTTAATATTTCCTAGTAGGTTTTATGAAAGTTGATAGAATCAGAAAAAAGTCAATAATGAATGATTATCTACAAAAGTATCATTAGATATTAGTAATTTGTTAGACATATCAGTCATATTAATATCATATTTACTTTTGCATGTAATAAAATCAAGATAATTGCCAATGCAAAACAAATACAGTAAGCATAACAGAATTAAGTTTAAAAAAGAAATGTGAACTATCTCAATATAAAACAGAAGGAATTAGATGTACAAGACAGCAAAATGATAAGGATTATGGAAATATATATATATAGTTACAAAGAGCATGAAAATGTTTATCATTAAGAAAATACATGAAAAATGCAATATTCAATCTGGAAATGGTCCACTTGTTAAAATCCATTGATTTGTTCTTTCATATCATTAGTTTTTAGTATTTTAGCTTAATACAATTAATTATTATGATTAAGGCAGCTAAATTTAGTCAGTAAGATATCAGAATCACCAACACTCTCAGTGGCATATAATGGAAATCAAGAATTGCTTTGAATGAAGATTCTAAATATGATAATGAAATCCATATTGTTATAATTCAGTAAGAATCAAATATTGAGCTACATAATACCACTTGAGGTCATCATGACATCAGATTAGTAAAAATGTTGAATTAAAGTAATACAGTTGATTTCAGTTTTATCATTTTAGTACTATCAAATTTCCTACTTTTATCACAGTTAAAAACAATATTTTAGAATTAAAATTTCATGCTACTAGCCTCCATTCTGCTGAAGAAATTAGTTGTTCTGGATTAAGGCCATTATTTTTCATCTAAACTTCCTTTTGCCTTGGCTTTTCTTATAACAAATAGTCATAGACAAAGGACAAAAAAAAACAGAAAGAAAACAGCATCTTGTGAATTGAAATGTAAAATGTTTTAACCATTGTATTTTAGGAATTAAGAAGAAAAGGATTTTTATTATGGATTTATGCAGAGAACAGAGATATTGAGTTGAAGGTGGTTTTTAAAATGTATTTTTAGATTTTTTTAATAGCCTTGCACAGAAAAATTAATAAAGGCAAAATTTTTTTTGCAATTCTAATTTCTGTATTAATCTTATTATATTATAGACTTTTTCTTTAAGAATATAATTGAAAAACAACAGTGCACAGATACCCGATTTTAATGTGTGCTAAATGAACTTATTTGAATGTGTGCCTATGAATTTATGATAGACTAAGAGTCTATTCTAAGAAGGATTTTCTTACAGGAACTTAGTGCCTGTTGTTTTCTCTTCTCAGCAATAGTGTATTAAAATTGTGTGTTTTTTCTTTTTGATTTCCTTATCACACAATGACTGAAAATTTAAGATGCTAATTGAGAAATTTTTTCTTTTCCAGTTTAATTTATTTAGACATTTTTTAGTGAAAGATCCAATTACCAATTACCTGGTCACATGTCAGACCACTAGCATAAACACATAACAAATAAAAGACAACACACACATAATGTACATATATATATATATATATATATATATATATATATATATATATATATTCCATTGTTACTCAAAAGTCTTTGTCTTCTTTCTGAGAAAAGGGAGAAATGGATAGTGTAAAAAATCTTGCTACTTATGAAATAAAAATTATCATTATTATGGAAAAGATAAATTACTTTTATATTTAGTGTTATCTGAATTTTCATAAACTGAGAGCATGTAAGCATGTTTCTACATTAACAATCTTAGAAACTTCAACACTATTTAACTTAATCAAGCTATCAGTTAATGTTTTATGGCTAAAAGTAAACCTGCAAAAATCACTTAATAAGATTTATTTAGTTACAATTAAATTTTAATAACAGCAAAATAAATTTGTATATTGTGATACTTAGTAATTTGTAGGCATACAATTAGTAAAAAAAACAATGCACAAATAGAAAGTAAGATAAATGAAAATCTGGTCAGTCATAAATGCTCCTTTCTTAATTAGCAAACCTTGTTTCTACAGAATGATGTTTTTATATTGTCTTCCAGGTACAATTTGCTGAAAGTAAAGGGTAGGCTCTAGGTGACCAGTTACAGATTATACACAGAGAAATAAACAAGGACTTTGGCAGTGAGTATGGCCCATCCTATGCCAATTCTTTTCCCTCCAGATAGACTCCCTTTAGAGATTGTGGTGTCTGACTGGTACTGCAAATTGATGTGTGCCTGATGAGAATGGGTGCCAATATAATTACCTGAAAAGGAAGGAGAAATGTGTTGTCACATATACCAAGAATAAAACCTGATGTTTACACAATGACCCAATTGTCCATAATTGGTACAAGGACACCAATCCTTCCTTTAAGCAGACTCTTTTGTAAGATGGTTTAAAAGGGAATGAGAGAACAGATGCTCTCTATACCACTATTTAGTTTACCCAAGCTTGTTTGAAATAGTAGTTGATTTCTTTAGAAACATAAGTAATATCTGACCCATAATTGAATATTTTTACAGATATCAATTCTCCTGTGAATTTATTAATTAAAATTATTTTTAAAATTCCTCATCATAAACCCAATATGTTTCTTTGTATCTTCTATCAAAGAGAAAATCTAAACATGATTAATGGCTTGCATAGCTACATAAAGTCCTGCTTATGAGAAGAGACTGGTGAGTGCTAACAAGAGTTTCCTAAATTTTTTTATTTTTGTCAATACAGCTAAAGGGTTTAAGTTAGGTTATCCTCATAATATTCCTGAGGCTGTATTAGTTGTTTTTTGGATGTTCATAATTGCTTCAAAACTGTGACTGTAAGCATCATCATGAAATGTTTAATATCCTGAGAAATCTATATTTCAGGGTCTGGTTCCCCAGAGGACAAAATTTACAAGGGGGGAGATTTTAGAAGATAGACCTCTTGGGATATGCTCCTACCACTTTGGGCACATTTCTGTGAGGATTGTGATATCCTAGTTCATCTGTTTTCTTCTAGTCTATCTTGGGTGATGGTGTGATAGTTTTATGTAGCTGTGAACTCTGCCATAGTGTGATTTCTTAGAAAGAGCACAAAGCAGAGGGCTCAATTTGAGCACTGAAAACTTGTTAAACTAACTTTTTTTTAATAAGCATATGAAGTATTCTGTTGTGTTATAGATTGTTGATCAAAAGTGGATTCTGGAAAATACAATCAAGTTAAAATTGCATCACACTGTAGTAACAAGATCTATAAATACAAAGTTAATGCTTTCCTAAAGAGAAGAAGAGAATAAGGCACAGAGAGAAACTGACAGGAAAGGCCATGAAAAATCAAAACTCTATGGGTTTCTTAACGAATGGGCATGGCTGTGCATTATTTATAAAAAATGGTGTTTACCAAGTGTATTGGTACATGTCTTTAATTGTAGCACTTAGGGGGACACAGAGTAAGGAAGATCTGTGTGAATTCAAGGGAAGTCTAGTCTATAAAATGAGGTCCAGGCTAGCCACGATGCGATCCTGCCACAAAACAAAACAAATGTCAGTCCATGAACCTTGGGTGCTTGCTTCCTGTAGGTTTATTCCTGCTTTAAGAAATAGCATAACAGTAAAACTTCTGATACTTCTTGAAAAAAAATATGTAGACACCTACACAGAATCAGATATCTCAACGGATTTCTGGGTAGCATCATAGTATAATGCATAACTTGTCTCCTTACTGAGTAAGTTTCAAAAATTCAAATATTTTATTTTTCATGGTATTGTATTTGAAATACAGTTCTGAACATAGTGATATTATGAAAGGATATGTTCTTTTTGTATTTCAGTAATAGAATAAAAAGAAGACTGACAAAATAGTAAATGAAATGATTTCTACTACAGTCATAGGATTGGTGCTCAATCTGATCAACATAATCAATATCAGAGACTCTTCCCCCACCAGCTGATGTGAGCAGATGCAGACTTCCACAACCAAACATCAGGTGCAGCTCTCAGAACTTCAAAGAAAAAGAGAAGGAAGAACTGTAGGAGCCAGAGGGTTTGAAGACACCATGAGGACACCAAGAGTACACAATCCACAGAATTAACAAAGCAGGGCTCATAGGGGCTCACAGAGTCTGAAGCAGCAATCAAGAGGCTGCATGGGTCTGGACCTCTGTATACACACTATGGTTTTCTAACTTCATTGTTTTTGTTTGTTTGTTTGTTTGGATTTTTTTTTTTTTGGTTCCTAGAATGGAAGTGGGCATGACTCTTTTGCTTATTTGTGGAACCTGTTTCCTCCTACTGGGTTGTCTCTATCCAGCCTTTATTGGAAGGTATATACCTAGTCCTACTGTCTATTGTTATGCCGGGTTCAGTTGATATCACTGGAAGATCTTTTCTTTCTGAAAGGAAACAGAGGCGCAGTGGATCTAAGAGAGAGGGGAAATGGGTAAAATTATTGGAAAGAGGGAAGAAGAGATGATGTGGGATGTCCTTCTGTATATGTGCTGTTTTTATTGGTTGATGAATAAAGCTGTTTGGGGCAATGGCTTAGCAAAGCAAAACCATAACAAGATAGAGAGAGAATAGGCAGAGTCAAGGAGATGCACTGTTGAAGGAAACAGACACCAGATGGGACCTTGGACGGAACCTTACTGGTAGGCCACATCCTCAGGCAATACATAGATTAATAGAAATGGGTTAATTAATTAAAAATGTAAGATTAAGCCACAGATATGCCTGAGTTATAAATAAATTTAATTTATTAAAGTTAATGTAAAAAATAAAGGTGAAAAATAACCGATTAAAAAGACCTTCTAAAATGTTTAAGAAAGAGAAAAGAAAGCCCAAACTCTTGATTCATACCTTCCAAACTCCTTAATATAACATATTAAATCTTGTAACACTGGAGTTCTCTTATCATGTAGACTCCCTTCCTTTTGTTTCTTCATTTCTTCCAAATTGATATATCTACTTTGATAGGTGGATAAAATGTTATTTTCACTTTTTTATTTCAAGCAAATTATTCATCTGCCAAATCTGTCTTTCTCATTCTAAGTAGTCAGTCTTAAAATACTTATACATTCAAACAACTTTAAGTGGACTCAGTAACTTTGTCATCTTTTATGTGCATATAGGCATAGATATAAATATCTGTGCAACAATAGTTAAAGAAGAAAAATTCAAGGATCTGAGAGGGATTGGGAAGCACAATAGGAATATAGTAGGGGAGATAAAACTGTAAATGATGTAAGTACATATGGGTAAGTATGTACATATTCATCTAAATAATTAAACATGAATAACTTTTTCACAAAACTATTTAGAAATTAAATTTTTACAATTTTGTTAGATTATAGGGATCAAACTATACATCTCCCCTAATATTTGTTGTTTTATAAAAATTAAAAAACAATTTACAGGTCTATTTCATTTAAATTTTGTACAGTTAAGTTCTCTCAAACATTACTGTCAGTGCAGACATTATCCTGCTACAGCTTTTCTTAGTAGCCTGCTAGTAATTGACTTCTTAGCTGGCTCTAACATTTTCTGAAAAGAAGGTCCACATATAGGTACCTTTTCAGCATCTACTCAAACACCGTTTTCTTCTCCCATCCATGTACTAACCCAATTTGACCTGTTTAGCTTCTAAGACCAGGTGAGATTGAAAACGTTCATCGTGGTATGGCTATTGACAGCTTCTTTAACTCCTCCTTAAGAAAAATGTTTATCTTATGTATTTAATGATAATTATACAACTGCATTGCTAGGAGGAAAAATAAATTTTCAAATTTCATAATTCACCGTTCCTGCAAAATTTACTTCTAGGATGCATTTTCTTTTACCCCTCCCCCTTTTCTCTTTTCAGTGTAAATATGTGTATCCTATTCTTATCCCTTTTAACTTCAACTCCCTTAGACCCAGAGAATTTGGGTTACTTATTCTTGACCCAAGGCATACTTCATACTTTCTTTGACAGGGGAGTCAATCCATAAGCATAAGCAAAGTTGTCTGTCATCCTTTTTTTTTTCTTTTTTAACTGTGACCTAGACTTGAGGGCTTGTTCCCTGATGGCCATTGCAATTGCTTTTTAAACTCTGCATCAAAGACGTTATTGTATAGCTTGTTTAACTTCTTCCATTTGAATGGGAGACTATAGAGAAGATCCGTAATACATTTTAACATTGCCATTTGGTTTCCTGAGTCAAACAGACAGCATGTACAAAAATATTATAAAAACTCTAAAAGGTAACATAAATAACCATTGTGTAATATAGTTTCCTGGAAACTGTCTCTAACTGGAGACTTGGATGTTTATAATTTATTTGGTAGCAATCTCATGTTCAACAAGTATTATTCAACGAGAGAGGAAGCCTGTGTGCTGCAGGATAGTTGAAATGCTCTGCATGAAGGATCTTATTTTGTTTTAGTCAGAGGAATTCTCATTTCACACTATTTGACTAGGGAAAATTTGTCCTGGAGACAACATGACTTTGGGTGTGGCCTTTTTTTTCCTGAAAGCAATTTTCAAAGGATAAAAGCCTAAATACTAAGGTGTATATGAAGAGGAAAGTATCACAATATACTCTTTACATATGCTCTTATGCTGGTGAGACCTATCCGTGTTATATAATACATAATCTCCAGTTTTGATAACATTTTCTAAGATTAAAATTTGTTTCTATTTCCTGGAAAACCAGGAACCAAAATTTCCAGTTGGTCTTGGGACTTCAACTAGTACAGATTAGCCCTCTCTGTTACTAACAGGTAAAGATCATCCTCAAAATTTTCAAAACTCTGAATGACTAGGGAAGCATATGACTTGCAGTAAAGACCAAGACTCATTCCTCGTGGGTTTGCATCTCCATTGATTGTATATTTCTCAGGTTGTTTCTGCTAGATTTATCAAATGCTGTTAGAATTTTGGTAGAGGGATACTTCTAAGTTGTTTCTATAGATCACCCGTTTTCTTCTATGACTCCATGATACACAATCAACTTACCTTTGAAGACCCAGGTTAGTGGGAATGAATTTCAACAAAAACATTCCTGATACCAAATTTAAAAATGTAGGGATATTCTTTTTCACATATTTTTAGGGTACAATTATATGTATGAGTAATCTAGCGCTCCTTAGGAGTATGGGTTTATTACTTTATTTATCCACCTGCTCTGGTTAAAAACTCTTTGTTACTGAGGAATCCTGTCAATGAATGCAAAGTGAAAAACTGTCTTAGAGTCTTTGACATTATGAGAGCCAGCCACGCTAAACACTTTGTATTCAACTTTGACGTCACCTTCTTGAAAAGATCAGCATATTTGTTGCTTATGATATTCTGTTTATTATCTCTATTAATATGTTTGTCTCAAGTTACCATGGCTGTAATCTACCTAGTGCTTCATTTGTTAAATGCATCTCACTTTCATAACTGCATTTACATCTATTATTAGTGGACTCACATTTAAAAGCATGTCATGGCCTCTGTTTCAGCCTACAAATGGCAATCTTGTTGACTTTTCAAAACAGTGTTGAACTATTTCTATTGTATTTCTTATCCCTATGGCTAATGGAATATCTTCATTTCTTCTGTGAATATTAGTCAGCAGGTAGATTTTCTCTCCTTTTTTAAATATGCATTTTAGCATGTCTTCTTTTTTTGAGCTTATTATTTCTGCCAAAGAAGTTTTGGTGTTTCTAAAGCATCAAACTTTGCTTGTTTCTAAGAGCTATTTTTGCTATTTGTTAGGACTTTCTTTTACACCTGGACAGATGATTAAATTCCTTATCATAAAAGAATAATCTCATATTTATATAACAGTCTACTATATCTAGCAATTTTAGAGGACACTGACAAGTATAGTGTTTTTATTTCTACTCTAACACACACTGCAGATCCCTTAGAGAATAGTGTATTTTATCCTGGGTCTGAAACAACTTTTTTTCCCATGTATTTCTTTCTTTTAGCATGTGAAAATGAATGTCTAGTAGTGAGAATGTCAACACCTGCTCCATGACTGTTTGCTAAGGTCAACATACATTCCACCTTCTAGTGACATGACTCAGTGCACAAATCCAGTTGACAAATCTCCTTTCAATGTGTAATAATTCTTAGAATGTTTCCTGGTACAAAGTGATGTTGATCAGATTATTCAGAATTCAAAATCAGGTGTAGTGTGCTCTGAGAAACACACCAGTGTTGGTGCGAGGAACGTAGTGTGGATTGGGAGGGAATATTAACTTTCATATTTAAAATCAGCAGTATCAGCAACTGATGTCTCAGGAATAACTACAGTTGATTAATTAGTTCAAAAATGTTCTCCATCCACTAAGGGTTTCAATGATAGGGCATATTGCAGGACGAAATTTCATTTGGCCAATCGAGATGCATGACTTACCAGGCTGAAGTGTTCCTATGAGCTAAAATTTCAAGTCTTTAAAGTGTCAAGGTGGTAGTGCAGCATACCATATATTTCCTTTCCTAATTCTGAGACTCTTAAAGCAAAGGATAACAAACAATTCTCATGGGGATGATGAGACAAATGTGATTGCATAGCATAATGGAGTGAATGTTGCATTAACAATAATATTTTTAGTCATCGTGTTATTGATATGTGGAGGAAATATTTGAAATTACCCTAAAGTATACCTTTTACTTGCTTATTTATTTGTATTCCTAGAATTTCAGAGCTGACCACTTGGTACTTAATAACCAATAGTTCAGTTCTTTCATAGGGTGTGCATGATTATGTTTTGTTGCATATATATATATATATATATATATGTATATATACAATGAACTGCAATATTGTAACATGAGGGCTTACTTGTTGTTAGCGTTTCTTGTTTGGGTTTTCATCCTGCCCAGTTCCTGCAATCATTAAGTCCCAAAGAAATCACACTGAGGTCTACATTATTTATAAACTGATTGGTGGCTTAGCACAGGCTTCTTATTAACTCTTATAACGTATATAGTCCATTATTCTTATCTGTGTTAGCCATGTGGCTCAGTACTTTATCAGCGGGGCAGTCACACCTTGCTTCTTCTGTGATTGGGTCAAGACTGCAGAGGAATGGGCTTCCTCCTTCCCCGAATCTCCTGTTTTCACTGACCTGCCTCTACTTCCGGTCAGGTTGTCCTGCCTATACTTTCTGCCTGGCTACTGGTCAATCAGCATTTATTTAAAACATAATTGATAGAACACAGAAATTCACCCACACATCAGAATAAAAGAAGAAAACATGTAAAAATAAGTTGCTATGTATTTATTAATATTAATATTTCATATTCATACTTCTTGGAATTGATTTTTACATTTGGCTTCTTTTCCTAAAAACTCTCTAGATATTCAACAATGTCCCAGTTTCATTCTTTTTTAAAATATTGTTTTTATTGATCCATATATTTTTCTCTACTCCCCTTCCTTCCTCCCTTCTCCCCCTTTCCCCTCTCCAAAGACCTCCATGTTCCCAATTTACTCAGGAGAACTTATCTTTTTCTCTTAACCATGTAGATCTGTATATGTTTGTCTTAAGGTCCTCTTTGTTGTCTAGATTTTCTGGGATTGTGGAATGTAGGCTGGTTTTTCTTTGCTTTATGTTTAAATGGCACTTATAAGTGAATACTTACTATATTTGTCTTTCTGGGTCTGGGTTACCTAATTCAATATGTTTTTTCTAGATCTTTTTCTAGATCCGTTCATTACTTGCAAAGTTTAAGGTATCATTTTTTTTTTTACTGCTGTGTAGTATTCCATTGTATAAATGTACCACATTTTCTTTTCTTTGCCTCTGGATCATGCTTTGGGAACTCAAGAAATACTTACTGGCCTTAGATTTCTCATCCATAGTCACCTTCCTGTAGTTCTGTGGTATGCTGGTTCGAATAAGAATGGTTCATATATTTGAATTCCTTCTCATCAGTGAATAGAGTTACTTGAGAAGGATTAGGAAGTGTGGCCTTTTCAGAGTATGTGTGCCCTTGTCACAGCAGCTGGGCTTTGCAGTTTGAAAATCCCCAGTCCAGGCCAGTGTTTCTCTCTTCCTGTGACCTGCAGATTAGGATGCAGCTCTCATTTACTTCTCCAACACCAGATCTGCCTGCATGCCGCCATGTTCCCTGCCATCATGATGTTGAATTAAACCTCTGAAATTTCAAGCATGATCCAACTAAATTCTTTTTTTCATAAGAGTTGCTACCGGCATAGTATCTCTTCACAGTAATAAAACAATAAGACATAAGGTTTTAAGCTTCAACTTATGTTTCATACTTTTAACTAATAACTAAATTTCAAAATTTTGATTAGCCTAATATTGAATAATATTTTTCTCTGACCAATATGAGAAAGAGCTTCACATTTCATTTCATTCTCTATGTCTTTAAGCATGATATGCTAATTTTGAGATTATTTTGTTAATAACCATATCTTCTCACAACCTTTAGAAATTATCATGCATGTGGGTATAGGATAAATAAGGTAAATAACAATAAAATTGGAAAATTGAAAATAGACTTTGTTAATAAGTTACTCAATCTTTTTTCATGGTGTGAATAGCTGAAGTAGAAGGACAATAATTATTGTCAGAGCCAAATTGATGTACACTTTCCTGCGGTATAGCATCTTCAATCTATCTACATTCTATCCAGTAGCCTTAAATCAACTTAACTTTATGGACTTGTCAATATCTTGTAAGATATACTTGCAAGAGTTTTTTTTCAGCAAAGTATCGTGATTACATTCATTAAGAAAAACAAAATATAGATTGTAGTTACTTAAGATGAATGACAGTCTTTGAAGAATTTTAAGATTTAATAACATAATTGGTTCAGTTATATCTGTGGCATGATAACGGGTAATCCAGAAAACAAAGAATGCTCACAACAAGAAAATTAAGGAGGGACATTTGTCTGATAGTTCCTGCAGAATCTGAGTTTTAGGGGCTTGCCTAGAAAATCCTTAAATCGGTCCTATATTGTGTATTTTCAAAGAAAGACAAAAGAATAAATAGCCCACAACTCTGCATTAGGTACATTATATTAGCTAAGGGCAGCAGCAGACAGAATTGATTGAGCATAACGTCCCTGAATGAAAGTGTGACCCTTCTAAACATTCTAAACATTCATATTTATATCTTCTACATTATACCTACATTATACCTTCTACATTATACATTCATATTTATGCCTTCTAAACATTCATATTGATACCTGTACACTAATGATCATGTCAGCGATGGGCAGAGAAGCTTCTTTTTGCAGTGAGCAATGACTAAAGGAGAGACTCAATACTTCTCAAACTGGAGAGTGACTATTGAATGCTCAGACCTAAAGAGACTCTCTATATCAACACTGAGAATTATTAAGAAGTGGACCAGAAAGAATTCAAGAGCAAGAGGATGAAAATTAATGCTATTTTGTGGACATGAAAGACTTTACAAACATAAATGTACAGCAAATGTGAATTACTGCCAGTGATTTGCATGAACTTAAAAGATACTTGGCTTGAGAAGTAAGAAAGGAGTAATGAGAAGAAAACATGATCAATATAATATTGTGTGTGTGTGTGTGTGTGTGTGTATGTGTGTGTGTGTAAAATTGTCCAAAATACTGTTTTAAAAATGATAGCATGGATTCAGTTTGGCAGGTAGATGGAGGGAGAAAGTAATGAAAATGATGTCTTCGTGAGGGGGTGGGTATTTGTGGGTGAGGTAGAAACCTGTTGCAAGGGGAAACACCTATAAATCTACAACTAAGACTTCTAGTAAAAGTGGATAAATAGGCTGAACTGGTCATGTCCTATAATCAAATCGGTAACTGCCCCAATTGTCGTTCAAAAGCCTTCATCCAGTGGCTGATGGAAACAGATGCAGATATCCACAGCCAAGCACTGGGCCGAACTCCAGTAATATTGTTGAAGAGAGGAAAGACATATTGTACAAGCCAGGACAGTCAAGGTCATCAAAAGGGAACCCACAGAAACCACTAATCTGGGCTCATAGAAGTTCACTCACAATCTCTGGACCAACAGTAGTGGGCCTGCATAAGACCAACCTAGGTCCTCTACATTTGTGTGGCAGTTGTGTATCTTTTTCTACTTGTTGGACCCATAGTAGTGGAAGCAGGGCCTGCCTCTACTGCTTCTTCTGGCTTTCACAAACCTGTTCCTTATACTGGGTTACCTTGCCCCGCATTAGTACAAGAGAGGAGTAGCTTGGTCCTACTTCACCTTTATATACCATGTTTTTTTGATGCCCATGAGAGGCCTGCCCCCTTTCTAAAAGGGGACAGTGAAGGAGTGAATTGGGGGTAGGTATGCAAGGGAAGATAAGGGGAGGGAACAGGAGAAGAGAAGGACAGGGAATCTGTGGTTGTGTTGTGAAATAAATTAATAAATTTAATTAATAAAAGTACTTAAAAGAGAAAAAAAAATGTGTAGCTTGTCCTACTGCAAACACAAGAGAAAGTTCTTTAATAGAAACTGGAAAACCCACAGAGTTGATCTCTGTTCTTTTTTCCGTCTTTTCTTCAGTGTGTAGCTCCTCTTGGACTTTATATAATTACAAACTTGGACCATAGATATCTTCTAGGTGGTCATGGATTACAGTTCTCGTATGGCTGACCACAAACTGCAAATCTTTCTTTTTAATTTTGTCAGTTAAGAGCCTCCTTGGAGTCACTGCATTTGGAAATAGGTAAGCAAGGAAGGTCAGACTAAGCTTTGCGGAATCAAAAAATGTAAAATCAGAAATATTTTTGTGCCTTGATAATACAGACCCTGAACAAGTCAATGCAGAAAGCATGTCCAGTGAGAGAGGATCAGAAAGAGAAGAAAGGAAGCCTCAAGTGTGTGGATTTTTCAGGGAAAAGTAGGTTTATTATTAAGTTATTACATGTGTTTACTGGTGCTTTGCCAGTATTTGAAAAAAAATCTATAAGCTAGAGAAAAGAAGAAAATATCAGAGGTCTTACATGCAATGAGTTTAAACATTGTTTAAAATTTATACTTCTGCAATGCATGTATTAAGATGGCATATGTATTACCATAGTGTATAAGTGTGCCCATAGGGTACGATTAAGAAATATTAAAATCAATAGAGTAAATTGTATAGTAAAATTTTATTCTTGTTTACCTTTCAATTTAAAGGTGTCTATCTCATATTGTCAGAGTATTATAAATGACGGAGCTATGCAAGAATAACTTCCTGCACCAATCTGTTGAAATATAAAATGTGTTAAATAAAACTGAATATATAAGCTCAAACGTTAAGTCTGTGATGAATACATTCAAACAACTTTAATATTTAATTATGATGTGGAAACATCATAAAACAAATACAACAAATATAAAATTCAATTGGTGACTTAACTAATAAATAAACCAAACATTTAAAACTCTAATTTCTGCTTGTTTAAAATAATAAATAAAAACAGTAAATATTTAATATTCTTTTAGAGAGCTAACTGAAGTTAATCTTACAATTTTGAGTTTTCAGAAACATTATTACTTGACAAGGTAGTATTATTTATTAACAGAATATTCTTCAATATGTAATTCCCAATACTCATTTATTCAATTGAAAATAATATAATACTTTATTTGGATATTTAGCTCAGAACAATGAGAATCTGGCCTGTAATGAGTAAGCTAAAGGAAAGGCCATATGGAATTGATTATACCATACTTTAAATTTTTATTTTGAACAATGACTCATGGTATGCATCAGCTTTAGCATTCCGTAGAAACCAAAGGATTATCGTCACCAAAATGCCTACTTCCCAAAAATCAGGGTGGAATTAAACATGTATTTTTGAAAAGGTTTTCATTTAACAAGGTTTATGAGTACTGTTAACCATTAAATTTTAATTTCATTAGCTGATTTAATTACAAACTATGTAATTATAAGTTCAAGTGATTAGATATGAGCTGACTTAGGAGAGTACAGCTAGAAATAGTCCGGGCTGAAAACAAAACCAAATTCAGACGTTAGAATCAGACAGGCTACCTCCTCAACTGTGTTGGCCACTTGCCCCCATGTCCTATTTCACTGTGATTTTATTGACCAGACGTTCTGGTGGGTGCTTATGTTGCAGATGGGATGCAAACAGATGAAATACAGATTGCCAGCACCATCTTAAAAATGGTAAAAATAATAGACTTTTTACCTAGTACTCTGAATACAGTTGCCATGTCTGAAATTAATTGAATGTAGTTTCTAACTGAGCTGACCGAATGTTTAAGTGTATAAGACATTTTGGTGCCTTTCATAAAAGTAAGTATAACTGCTTATTTACTGAGTTTTTGATAAAAGTATGCAAAGACTTCTTAAAAGAATAAAATCCCACCTCATTAAAATTTTTCCTCTATCTTAATTTATAACAGCGTTTATCACAGGGTATTTGAACTTATATTTTCTTTGTATTGCTAAAAAATTATGTGAAGTAGCTTTCCATTAGAAATAGAATGATTCCAATTAAAATTTGAAAATGTATAATAATCAGTTCATCCTTTAGAATAAAGGAAGAATAGGGGCTGGAGAACTGAATCAGTGGTTTAGATCACTTGTTACTCTTACAAAAGACCTGGCTTGGGTTCCCAGCACCTACATGGTTGTTTACAACCATTCACCATTCCAAATCCAGGCGATATGAAGCCCTTTCTTGACTCTTTGGGCCCTAGGCATGTGGACAAAATAATCACACATATAAAATAAATAATACATAATCGTAAAAAATTTAAAAGCATTGCTTAAATGACAGGCAACAGCAGACATTTATATTGATTTAAGCATATCTAACCAGAAATCAAATTACAAAAATTCATGTCAGAAGAAGGGGATTTTTGCTCTATGAAAAACTGAGTATGCCTGTATTTATCAGAGTAAATTTGTTTGGTTTTATACAAATGGATACTAACTCAGAACCTTGTTTGTATTAGAGACTTGACAAACAATACTGTTATGTATAATGAAGCATAGATGTTACTGAGCCATAAGTTTGATTATAAATTATATTTCATGGCATCATTCCCATTAAAACCTTAGTAGTGGGGCTTGAGAGAGGGCTAAGCAATTAAGAGCACGGGGTGCTCTTTCAGAGGACCTGAGTTCATTTTCTAGTACCCACATGACAGCTCACAACTGTAAGTCCAGTTTCAGGGGATTATACACCCATACATGCAATCAAAACACCAATGCTTATAAAAAATGAGAAAAAAAAACAAACAAAAAATTCTAGTGGCTAAAACATATCTCAAGTTGACATCTGCAGATGGGATAAACTATGAGATTTACAGAGATTAACATTTTATCTGATATCCTTCAAGAATCAGCACAAAAAATGGTGAATAAATAGAATGGTGATGATTACAGTGATATGATAATTGCTGAATAATGGTCAAATTTTTGAATATTTTATTCCTCATGTCACTCTAAGGATTTTCATGTGGTATGTTCTTTAATCCACAATAGAATTGTGGCTAAATTATATCCTCATGACATTCAGACTGAGACCTAAATCCTCAAGTTTTCAGTATTTTAGGCCTGACACACAAGTGGGCAATTTCAGTTAAATGAGATCTTCAGGATGTGGAAACAATCCCACTAAATTAGTATCTTACGTGAAGAAAAAAGTGATTACAGGATAAGCACACACAGTAGAAATTCTATGCATGCACACAATGAAAAGAACACCATTTGTCAGGCAAGGCAGGATACCTCAGAGAAGACCAAACCTGCTAGTACCTTGATGCTGGCTTGCAGCCTTTAAAGTTTTATTTTTTTTTCTCAAAGTTTATTAAAATACAAAAGCCTCCATTTCCGCCCCTCCTCCCAACCCCCTCCCACTCCCCCCACTCTCTCCCCTCCTCCCTCTCCATCCCCAAGAGCAGTCAGGGTCTCCCGCCCTGTGGGTAGTTCAAGCTCCTGCCCCCTCCCTCCAGGTCCAGGAAGGTGAGCATCCAAACAGACTGGATCCCAGAAATCCAGTATATGCAGAGGAAACAAGTCCCAGTGTCATTGTCAATGGCTTTTCAGAAAGACTCAGGGCCAGCCACATTCAGAGAATCCGGCCTCATTCAGAGAATCTGGCTGGATCACGTGCTCGCTCAGTCCCAGTCAACTGGCCTTGGTGAACTCTCATTAGATCAGTCCCCTTGTATCAGTGGGTGATCGCCCTTTTTCATGTTCTTCCTCCTTCTGCTCCTCATTTGGACCTTTGGGGACTCCGTCCAGAGCTCCAATGTGGGTCTCCATCTGTATCGCCATCCATCGTCGGATGAAGGATCTATGGTGATAAGCAAAATATTCATCAGTATGGTTATGGGCCAAGGCCAGTTCAGGCACCCTCTCCTCTGTCCAGAGAACAATCTGGGGATCTCTCCTTGGACCTGGGATCCCATTTATAATCAAGTCTCTAGTAAACCCTAAACTGACTCCCTTAGTTGAGATATATTCTTCCCTGATCCCATATCTATCCTTCCTCCCTCCCCCCCTCCCAGTCCCCGGAGCATTCCCCATTCCTCCCCTGCTCCCTTCTCTCTAACCCTCAATAGAAGAATGGTTAAAGAAGGTGTGGAACATATATACATTAGAGTTTTACTCAGTGGTAAAAAACAAAGACATCTTGAATTTTGCATGCAAATGGATGGAAATAGAAAACGCTTTACTGAGTGAGGTAACCCAGACCCAAAAAGAGGAATATGGTATGTACTCACTCATAAGTGGATTCTAGCCATAGTTAAAGGTCTTTGAGTCTATAATTTGTGATCCTAGAGAAGCTAAATAAGAAGGTGAACTTGAAGAAAATCATATAGTTATCCTCCTGGATAGTGGAACTAGGCAAGATTGCCAGGCAAACTCGGTGCATGGGGGGAGGGGGGTGGAAATAAGGGAAGATGGTCAGGGAGAGGGGAGAGGGGGAGGATTGGGGAAGGCTTGGGGGAATGGGAGGGGGGAGGGAGGAAGGATGGTTGGGGGAGCAGGGAGGTTTATATCTCAGCTAAGGGAGCCATTTTAGGGTTTGCAAGAGACTTGATTCTGGAGGGGTTCCCAGTAAAAATTAAATAAAAAAATAAAATAAATAAAAATAAATAAATAAAAAATAATTAAAAAAAAGAAAAGAAAACGCTTTACTGAGTCAGGTAAGCCAGACCCAAAAAGAGGAATATGGTATGTATTCACTCATAAATGGATTCTAGCCATAATTAAAGGTCTTTGAGCCTATTATTCATGATCCTAGAGAAACTGGATAGTAGGGTGAACCTGAAGAAAATTCAGGTAGTTTTCCTCCTGGAGATTGGAAATAGACAAGAGTCCCAGGTAACCTCGGGTGCATGGTGGGGTAGGAGGGTTGTTGGAAGCCTTTAAAGTTTTAAAACTCTCTGTTCAACGTATTTTGTTACAGCACTCACATAGTTTAGTGCAGTCATTATTACCTGATATTCACTAATTCAAATGCTGTTTTATGATAAAATGAGAAGTATTGCTTTCTACACCAAAAATTAACAAGTTAGTAGAGTAAAGCTAAGTTTTTTTGTGGGGGCGGGGGAGGGAAGAGTTTATTCGGCTTTCACTTCCAGATCATAATCCATCATTGGAAGAAGTCAGATCAGGGACTCGAGCAGGGCTAGAACCTAGAAGCAGGAACTGATGCTGAGACCATGGAGGCATGCTGCTTACTGGCTTGTTTCCCCTGGCTTATTCAGCCTGCTTTCTTATAAAACCCAGGACCACGAACCCATAGATGGCACTACCCACCATGGACTTGGTCCTCCCCCATTGATCACTAATTGAGAAAATACTTACAGTTGGATCTCATGGAGGCATTTCCTCAACTGAGGTTCCTTCCTCTAATGACTCTTGTTCATGTCAAGTAAGACATATAAAACTACCCAGTACAAAGGACTTTCAGTTTCTTTACATGTATGACCATAAATCAGAAGTAAACACGTGCATTTTTCAAATGTTATTGACATATCTTTCCCCTCACTTGCTAAGGAAATTTATTCATTAAAATTTGTTCATTCTCAAAGCAGAGGGAATTGTAGCCATGTTTCTACTTCTGATTGTTTACTATGAGATTTGCATGGACCCATGGCCAAGCGGATCTGTCTTCTTTATTGCTAGCAAAACAAGATGTTGCCAAAGAAATAAATAACACTGCACACCTAGAATTCAGAGTCTTTATGATTTCTTTACAAGCATAGACTAGATTAAAGCATGTCTTTCTACTTCTTCTTCAAACCGAAGTATTATAGGATTTATTTACCTATTTTTGTAAATTTTTTTTGTTAAATGCATATACAAACTTTTTCAGTGAAGAGACAAATACTGTGCTCTCAAATATAAGAAAGGGAATCCCCCTCAAAAAAAAGAAAAGAAAGGGAATCCCATGCTCTGAAGTATTTATAAATAGAAAATATTTTTCATAAAAACCTCCAAAGGATTTTCTTAGCTTTTTGACAATTTACTTGTATACAATGTATTATGATTAGATTCCTTCCTCCACCAATTTACTTTCTCTCATATCCTCCAACTCTTAATTTTCCCCTTCTACCTAACTGATCCCCCTCCTACCTTCTTGCATGTGTGCCTCTCTCCCTCTCTCTCTGTATGCCTGTCATGTGAAAGTGGTCTCAGCTACTGTGTGTTCACACTTGCCACACCATGTCCAGTATACAGAAATTTTTAATGTTACAGTGTTAGATAAGGCCAAAGACTGTATTTATGGCAAGTTCCAGGTGAGGACAACAGTGCTATTCCATGGACCAGAGTTGCTATGGAGTTTCTTTATATACTTTGACTATTAGCCCTCTTTTGGGTGTGGGGTTGGCAAAAAACCTTTCTCATTTTGTTGGCTGCCATTTTCCTGTTTATGCTGCCCTTTGCCTTACAGACTTATTAGTTTCACAAAATCACATTTATTGATTGATGTTATTAGTGTCTGTGCTATTAGTGTTCTGTTCAGTAATTTATCTCCTATGCCAGTATTTTCAAGGTTATTTCTTGTTTTCTCCACTATTTGCATTAGAGAAACTGGTTTTTATCTACATGGACTTGATTTTGTGCAGGGAGAAGGATATGAATCTGTTTACATTACTCTGCATGTTAACATCTAGTCATACCAGCAGCATTTTTCCATTGTGTATATTTGGTTTCTTTGTCAAAAAACAAGGTGTCTGTAGGTGACAAATTTAAGTGTGTAGTTTTTTTATGTGCCTGTTTTATGCAAATATCATGTGGATCTTATTACCATAGCTTTGTTGTGCAGCTTGGAATCATAGATGCTGATACCTCTAGATGTTCTTTTATTGCATACGATTGCTTTACTTATCCTGTAGTTTTTGTTTTTCCATATGATGCTGAGTATTTTCTTTTCAAGGTTTGAAATGTGTTGCAATTTTGATGGGAATTTCATTGAATCTGTAGTTTGCTTTTTGTAGGATGGTCATTTTTATTATGTTAATTCTATCAATCCACAAGCATGGTATATCTCTCTATTTTCTTATATCTTCTTCAATTTTGACCCTATAAGAGTCTGTGCTAGGCTATTTGTAATAGCCAGAACCTGGAAACAGCCTAGGTGCCCCTCAATAGAAGAATGGTTAAAAAAGGTGTGGAACATATACACATTAGAGTTTTACTCAGCGGTAAAAAACAATGACATCTTGAATTTTGCATGCAAATGGATGGAAATAGAAAACGCTTTACTGAGTGAGGTAAGCCAGACCCAAAAAGAGGAACACGGTATGTATTCACTCATAAGTGGATTCTAACCATAATTAAAGGTCTTTGAGCCTATTATTCATGATCCTAGAGAAGCTAAATAAGAAGATGAACCTGATGAAGATTATTTAGCTATCCACCAGGAGGTAGGAAATAGACAAGAGTCCCAGGTAACCTTGGGTGCATGGGGGGGGGGGTGGGAGGGTTGTTGGAAGGGGAGAGGGTTAGAGAGAAGGGAGTAGGGGAGGAATGGAGAAAGCTCGGTTGACCGGGATGGGGGGAAGGGAGGAAGGATGAATATGGGATCAGGGAAGAATATATTTCAACTAAGGGAGCCATTTTAGGGTTTACAGGAGACTTGATTATATATGGGATCCCAGGTCCAAGGAGAGATCCCCCAGATTGCTCTCTGGACAGAGGAGAGGGTGCCTGAATCGGCCGTGGCCCATGACCATACTGATGTATATTTTGCTTATCACCATAGATCCTTCGTCTGGCGAAGGACGGCGATACAGTAGGAGACCCACATTGGAGCACCGGACTGAGCCCCCCTGAGGTCCAAATGAGGAGCAGAAGGAGGAAGAACATGAAAAACGAAATCAGTACTGCGAGGGATGCTATCACCCACTGATACAAGGGAACGGATCTGATGAGAGTTTACCAAGGCCAGTTGGACTGGGACTGAACGAGGACGTGATCTAACCAGATTCTCGGAATTTGGCCAGATTCTATGACTGTGGCTGGCCCGAAGTCTTTCTGAAAAGCCATTGACTATGACACTGGGACCTGTTTCCTCTACATATACTGGATTTTGGGGATCCAGTCTGTTTGGACACTCACCTTCCTGGACCTGGAGGGAGGGGGAAGGAACTGGAACTTCCCACAGGGCAGGAAACCCTGACTGCCCTGGGGGACGAAGAGGGAGGAGGAGGGGGAGTGGGGGGAGTGGGAGGGTGTTGGGAGTGGGGGGCAGAAATGGAAACTTTTATAATTTAATAAAATTTACTTAAAAAAAAGAGTCTGTGCTAGGACTTCTGCATATATCTTATGTCTGTGTAGCATGGAATTCTTGTGTGACCATATACAATGGGAGTGTGTGGGGGAAGGGGAGCAGGTTCTGTGACTATTTTTCCTGCACTTAGGATTCTTTTCATCCTACTAGATGGCCATGCCCAGCCGTGATATGAGGGTTGTGTCCATTCTCATGGTATTTTGTTAAGACATTTTTTAGTGGCTATTCCCAAAAGGCTATTTCTACCCCAGTACCTTTTTTTATGAAGGAAAGCAGAGGAATTGATCTCGGGAAGAGAAGAGGTTAGGTGCAGGACTGGGAGGCATAGAGCATGGGGAAAACTATGGTTAGAATATAATGTATAAGAGGCAAATCAAATTTAATTTGTTAATTAATAAGAAAATAAAGGCAAGAATAAATAAATAAATCGATAAATAAATAAGTGATAAAGTGAGGAGAACAGACTGTGAAAGACTAGAAGTGTGTTTGTTTTAAGTTGGTAGATTCCAAAATGTGCAGAATCAAAATGAGTTTGTCTTCTAATGTGGAAACAGGCATATCAAAAATTCTGTCAGCTTTATGAAGGAATAAATTGATTTTAGTTTTTATTTTTTAACTCTTTGCAGAAGTTTATGGAATAGATTGCCTAACAATTTGACAATAGAAAAACTATTTTATTTTATTTTATTTTGTATTCCTTGTTTCTGTAACAATGAAGAGTAGCCAGACAGGTTACACTTCATTAAAAAAAAAAAAAAAACTAAAAAACAAAAGTTCTAATCTGTTGGTCTGCCTGCAAATTTTGCAGAATATTCCAGGTTCATAGTATTTGTGTACAGTCAAATGTGAGTTTGGAATACAGTTGTTTTTGTGTCTTGTCTGTTCCGATAAGTAACCCTAAACCCACACTCTTGTAAATAACGCCAATAAAACTCATGGTTTCACCAACTTGAATTTAAGTGGTATTTTTCCTTTTGTCTGCCATCAATTGATTTTCCATATGGAATAGGGGATGTTTGCATATGTCTTCCCTTAAACAATGTCATACAACAGGGGTCCTAAGGAAAAACTAAGAGGATTTTGGAAGTTTCTTGAATTTGTTATTGAAAGTAAGTAGAATAATTCATAATACAAGTTTATTTCACATGATAACACAAACAAACAGAATCAAACATCCTAAATCTATGCTTATTTTTGGCTCAGAAGAGGATACTGAAGAAAAGAGAATAAAACTATCTTCAAAATTTCCAAATAGTTTGAAAAAATAAACATTATGTTTTCTTCCATTTTTCACAACAACATTGATAATCTGGTGGAAGTATTAAGAAGGTACACTACAGTCCCAAGTGAATACACACTTTTACCAATCAAAAATAAAATACTTCTATTTTTATTTAACGTAGTATAGTCCCTGTCATCTTCCATATGTTTCCTGGAAAGGCAGAATGTAAACAGAGACTATTCATTAGTTTCCCAGCTCCCCAGACCAAATAATAACACAGACACTCTATTAATTACAACATTGTTTGGCCAATAGCTTAGGCATATTTTTAAGCTAACTCTTACATCTTAAATTAACCCATAATTCTTGTCTGTGTTAGCCACATGGCTTGGTACCTTTTATCCATGAGGCATTCTCATCTGCTTCCTCTGCACCTGGGTGACAACTACAGACTGAGCCTTTATTCTTCCCAGAATTATCCTATTCTGGTTGCTCCTTCTATATCTCCTGCCTGGCTATTGGCCAATCAGTATTTTATTAAACCAACACAAGAGACAAATCTTTTTTTTTTTTTTAAGAATTTTGTCCTTTTTCTTTTTTTAGCCCCCACCATTTTATTTATACCTTTCCTGTTGTGGGGAATAGCCCTCTAATATTCCCTGTCTTAGGTGGCATCCTGCCCCCAATTACTGACCATCCTACCCAGAAACATAATCCTAAACCAAGCACTCCCAGGACTGACAGCGCCAATGAGCCAGACCAGCGTGGCAACCATGTAGCATGCACTAACTGGGTGGTAAAATTGACAAAAGCAGTATTCCAAACCCCTCTCATATGACGGTTGAGTTCCATAACAGTAGCAGAAGCATGCAATACAGTGCCAGCTCTTCCAAACCTACACATAATTTTAAACACACTGTAAACTATTTAGAGATTTCTTTCTTTCTTTTTTTATCTGAATCTATCTTTACAGTATATCTCTCTTTTACTGACCATGAGTATTTAATTTGCTAAGTTATATGGCTAGGATTAAATCCATGGCTTTGACAGAAGGATCCTCCCCATTCCTTAGCTTTCTGAGTGTCTAGTTTCATGGTGGATGAACTAGTGGAAGCCATGTTTATTGTCATCACTCTGTGGAGTTTCAAGGTCCCTGCCACCAACAAGAAACATGCTATTGGCTATTCAACAATACCATTTAGGTCTTTCGTTGTAGGGACTCTTAAAGGAGCTGCAGGTTTCTGCAAATAATGCTGAGACAGGAAGCCTCTCTTTAATGAGATGCACTTGCTGCTAGTAAACAGAGTCCACGTGAGAAAATGCAGCTGTAGGTATTTCCATCTGGCATCCAGCATCTGATTCTTGTGGTGTCAACATGGTTTCTCATTGATTCTGCCTACTCCCTCCTCC
Source organism: Myodes glareolus (assembly GCF_982192425.1). Classification (NCBI taxonomy): domain Eukaryota; kingdom Metazoa; phylum Chordata; class Mammalia; order Rodentia; family Cricetidae; genus Myodes; species Myodes glareolus. The sequence goes on from NC_142033.1 coordinate 27,388,021, forward strand.
TTTATCTGCTTGCAATTCACACCTTGCCCTATTCTGTGCTGTAAAGTGCCAAAGTAGATACTTTATTATCCAATGGTATTCACAGTATACAGAATGAATCCCATATCACCTCCAATTTTCTGTCTAAATAAAAAGGAAGGTTTTGATCTTAACATAACAAGATTCTATATAACAAAACAATTATCAATCAAGAATTATTGGTACAATATCTAAATCTACTTTATCTTTTATCATAACTAAGGAAACTATAACTATAAGTATCCATTCTTCAACTCCATCAAAGACTCCAGAAAGATATAATTTTACCTAAGTAAACAGAAAGTGCATTGTAAGCAACTTCCAAAACTCTAAAATTGATAGAGACATCTCGCTGCCTGGACAGTCACCTAATGTACTTCTGTAGCATTGGGGCACCCATCTTCACCCTACAGGCCCATAGTTTCAATTAAGTAGGAAATTTCAAAGAAAGTTCAGCCTATAATGGCAGCCAGTCACTTTCTTCTGAATCCTGTAGAATGTGTGGAAGACTCATGAAGCAGGAACCCCAAACAACCATCTCATATTTAGGCAACTAAAGCAGTCATTTTTCTGTGGGTCTTGCATGTCCAGTACACACAGCATACCATCAAGCAGTCCAGGAAAGAGCAATTTCTTGCCCAAATAGCTAACAAACTCTATAAGGAGCCTCTTCGATGTCCGTCTTCCTCTTAAAGTAATTTGTGTTGCCAGGAGTTTTATTGTCATGAAAAGTCCTAAATTCTTAAAAAAAACATTTTAAATACCATATTCTGTAGGTCTTAGAAAGTGTTGAAAAATAACTAAGTATCTGACATATATCTCTGTATATCTAGAAAACCTAACATGCTTGACTATAATAGATGGCTATCTATTAACCTGTATTTTTTAATTATACATTGCATTTTTAAATGACCTGCACAAATACAATACCTTAATCAAGGGCAATGTGATATATATATATATATATATATATATATATATATATATATATATATATAGTCAATTTTCTGATATATATATATATATCACAAATGTGATATATCACAAAATTGAACTTAAATTTGTAGCAATAGACCAAGATACACACCAATGCAAAGTATTCATCTCTATATCATACTGCTAACAAGAAGCCATGTTATTTAAATTGATTTTTATTGAGTGCTATGTTTTTCTCTGCTTCCTTCCCTGCTTCTCTCCTCCCCTTCAACTCTCCCACAAGGTCCCCATGCTCCCAATTTACTCACGAGATCTTCTGTTTTTCTATTTCCCATGTAGATTAGATCTATGTATGTTTCTCTTAGTGTCCACTCTCGTTTCTCTTCAGATTACATAAATCTTTCACCTTTTACCAATAAGCCATGCTTAACATTGTTATTTTGTAACTAGAATTACTTCCCATGCTCTCTCAGGTTGTATATGGATGTAGTTGCCCACATTGTGCCTGAAAGAGTTCCAGAGCAGCAGACTCTTCTTTCTCAGTATATATTTAGAAGGTGGGTTGTTCATATTGGTATCAAAGGTCATTTCCCTTGGGCTCACAATTTCTAATCTTCCTTGATATAATTTTTGACTTTCCATGCACAAGTGACACAATATTCCACTAAGAACTCCATATAAGGAAGGAAAAAGAAATATGTTCAGAATTTGAAGGCATATGGGAAAAATAATTAAGAGAAAACTGATATAATTTCTTTTAAAAACGAAAATTCTTAGTAAAGAAAGAGTAATGATTATAAAAGTTCAGGTGTAAGTATTACAACGATACAGAATTGCCATGTTGGAAGCCGATGGGAAACACTGGAGCTCATTGAGTTACTGGAGAGTGAGATCATTCAGGACTCTGCAGTACAGTGCGAGACTGGGATGTTTGTGAACTCAATCTAAATTGAGTCAAGCTTACCAATTGTCTGTAATTTGTTTGAGAGATTCTTTATCACATATTCTTTGAAATTGGATTTAGTATTAAGATTAACTATACATAATGGATTTTTGATAGGACCTGCAGGATAATTGGTTGACAGAGTAATTTTATGATATCAGTGATCAACTGGGATCAGAATTTTCTTTTTAGGAACAAATTGAAAGCAGTGCTACATCTACACATATTTAATGTCTCAATGTAAGTTGAAATTCTTCAGTAATGCTGGATCCTCTGATTTGTATTAGGAAAATTAACTTTAAAGACTCCACATCTCATTCAAATAATGGTTCCCTGGAAATGAATATATTATACAAGATTCTCAGTTTTATTCAAACACCCTTGAAGCAACATTCTTATTTTTAAAGATGAAATTTACTGAATTTAAATAGTTTTAATCCCAAGAAACAAAATGCTGCCTTTTCTTTTTATAACTAGTGTTATTCAGCTAATATTATTGATATTACATGTGTAGAATCATTTTTGTATTAGGCACTATTAAGACAGTATGCATGAGTAGAAGTAAGCCAGTGACTAAACTCCACAGATTTACAGCTCTCATTGTATCCAGTGCAGCCTTGGTGCTTTTTTTTTTTAAATATATACTAGGGGAAGACTTTGTTGTCATCCAATAATCTAAGTACTGCTGCAAATTATTTTGTCTGAAGTAGAAGAAAAGTTTATGCAGTTGCTGTTAAACTCAAGCTTCCACACACTATCAAGCTCAACAACTTTGTCTTTTCTCCATAAGCAGCACTATTGAGAACTTCACCTGTGTGTGTGTGTGTGTGTGTGTGTGAACCAAGAAGAGTACCTAGTAAAATTTAAATATAATAACAAACAAAAAACAAGCACTACACAAGATATTATCTTTTGTGTCTTTTTTGTATCTTATGTTATCCATAACATAATAATTGTTATGGATAGGTTTACTGGATGTGGATATATTGACAAAGAGAAACAGTGCTGTGTGGTGTTAAAATATTACAGATGATAGAGATGGATACATTACAGAAGAAACTAAAGGTGTTGGAGCATGAAGTAATGAGAAGTCAGCAACAATTTCTAAGAAATTCGAGAATCAGAAAATAGCCTGAACATAAGAATCAGAAATGGGAATATAAATGAGTTATTAGAATTGCAGGACTCAAGGAGTTGGGGGAAAAGGGCATCAGGAACAGATACCTGTTGCTTCAGAGAACCAAATGTGGCAACTGCTAATTTGGAAAGATTGTATTTGACATTTTCCCTGGAGTTAGTCTGTATAGTGTAAATGTCCAAACTCTAGAATAAAAATAGGTGCTACCTTGGACAATAATATATGAGTGCAGGTTAAAATTTTCCTTCCAAGAATGTGTGATAGAGTCAGTGGATTTTTTGTTTCTTTGCTTAGGAAGTCTTTGTAACAATTTTGATAACAAAATTTCTGTGGTATGATGTAGACTCTATAGGTCTGAGGTCTGATAGTGAAGTTACTGGCACATCTTTCTTACCAAAGTGTAAACTACAAATAAATTCTCTCAGGTCAAGCCACTGAGATACTTAGGGTGTTGATAACCAGCATATGCCCTTCTGAATAAGACTGAAACTGAGTTACGGTGTAGGTACCTGATGTAACAGAAAACTCCATCTTGTGTGTTATAATCAAGAACAGGAAGGGAAGCATTCTATTTTGGATCCTGGGGAAAAATAACAAAACAAAACATTCAATAAAATATCCTGAGGGACAATTTGGAAAGTAAAGGAGCTTCGTGATATTTCATACCATTAAGGAAAAGAGGAAAACAAAAGAAATAAACTCTTTCGAAATCCCCATAAGCTCAAAGACCTCAAACTAATTCCCTAGTGCCATTGTTCTTAGAGACACAGCTTTGCAGATCCAGACAAAACTTCTGCAATATGGTGCAAGTAGATGCAACAGAAAAATGACCATTTCCCTTGCTGAATTCTAAAATCCCAGTACTAAAATAAACACCGGGATGTAGTGTTGTTGTTGTAAGTGTGCAGTAACTTTAGTGTGGAGTATATTGTCTCCCTACAGGTGGGAACAAGAGTGAAAGAAATGACCCTCCAATTGATTGTCAGGTTTAGTATCTGTTTTTCTTCTCTTTTACATTTTCATTTTTCTTCTTTTGTCACCACTAGAAATTAAAAAAAGAATGAACAGCTCTTTATTTATACAACTCTAGAGCCCTATTAATCCCAGAAATACCCCCCCTTCAACATTTTCTGGTCATTTTCTTCTCACATTCTTTTTTTTTAATTACAGCTGAACTTATTCACATTTATGTCACTTGCTACTCTGCTTCCTATAACTCCCATATAGATGATTTCTTTGTAATTCTACAGTAGATTATTCTTCATTTTTTCATGTTTCCTCCTTTCTCAGATCTTTAGAAATTGACCACCAGTTTGTTATCTTTCTTTTTTTATTATTTAATTGAAAGTTTACATACCAGTTCCAGTTCAACTCCCTCCCCTCCTCCTGCTCTCTCCACCTTCCTCCTCACTCCACCCAGCAACCACTCCTCAGAGAGGGTAAGGCTTCCCATGGGGAGTCTAGTCTAGTACATCAAACCGATTTGAGGCAGGACCAAGGCCCTCCCCGTTAAATCTAGGCTGAGCAAGGCATCCCTCCAAAGAGACAGCTCAAGCCTTAGAGATACATCCTAGTCCCACTGCCCGTGGCCCCACAGACTATCTCAGAATTACAACTGTCATTTACTTTCAGAGAGCCTAGTTTGGTTTTATGCTGTTTCTGTCCCCCCACTCCACTCCCCCGTGTACTGCTGGAAGGCCAATTCAGGCATCGTCTCCACTATTGTTTAGGGTCTTAGCTGGGGTCTTTCTTGTGGATTCCTGGGAATTTCTCTAGTGCCGTGTTTCTTTCTAGCCCCATAATGGTTCCCTCAATCAACTGCTTGTTAGACACTAGTTCTCAACCAACCTGCGGAATAAGACTCCTATTCAGATCTAAAGGTCCTTTTACAGGGTCACATATAAGATATCTGGCACATCAAATATTCACATTACAATTCATAGAAGTAGCAAATTTACAGTTATGAAGTAGCAGTGAAAATAATTTTATGGTTGGGTTTCATCATAACCCGAGGGAATGTATTAAAGGTTGAGAACCACAGAGTATTTCATTTCAATCTTCATGAAATAAAAAGATGGAATGAAATTTTAAAAGTAAATTAAAATTAAAAACAAAGAAAAAAGATATCTTTTTATAAAGTTCTTTATTTATATTAGTTGTTTTTCCTTGAGCTTCTACCTGACCTTACTTGATAAGCAAATATAATGCTTTTGTCTGGTTCAAATGTTGTTCTAACCAATACCACTGCAGAAACTGCTTCCGGTGCGCAGATTGCGGACCTCTCAGGTATCCTTATCTGACATTTACCTGTTTTTTTCTTGTTTGAGCCTCACTAACTAAAACTTTTTTTTTCAAATAATCAACAATCTCTTAGTATGCGTGTATCTGTCCATCTCTGTCTTTTTTATCTATCATCTATTTGTCTGTCTGTATATCTATCTATCTATCTATCTATCTATCTATCTATCTATCTATCTATCTTTTATCTTCTCAAAAAAATTAAAGTTTTAGAGCCATTGCATATAATAAGTTCTTGTTTCTTTTCTTTTCTTTTTTTTTCCACTTCAGGTGGGTGGTTTCTGGAAAGATCATCTCTCATATCAACAGCAAGTTTGTCAATATGTTTCCAGGCAGAGAAAGAGGTGAAATGATTTAAATACAAGTTTATTCAATTCTTTATCATTTACAGCTAGTGAGTTTGCTAGTGAGTTTGAATTGTTAGCATTTGTATTAAAACATCCAACTTTTATTCTAACCCAAAGAAGGGCTCTATTATTTGCTATAAAAGACTTTTATTTTTTTTACTCTTTGTTCTAGGTTCAGTTGAAATCCTTTTTAGTGTTCAGTTCTGTTCTAAGTCAAAAACGAGGCATACACAAATAGCAGGTGTACCTTCAAATCAATTGTGCTTAGTTGTTAAGAAAAATATTCAGAAGCAGTCAGTTGATACTAAGTGTGACCCATTGTTAATCCAAGAAGCATGTGGTTCATATGTTTGTGCCTTCCATTACATAAAAGTTCAACTATTCCTTGATAGAAATCCAAGAATTTATAAACATCGTAGCAATTTCAGATCCTTCAAAATTTAGTCATTCAGCAATATATCTTAGTTTCATTTTACTAATAAAACTTTTTAAATCTTTCAATGGTGATATAATTTAATTTTCAAAAGTTTTCTTTATCTGTGTGTGGTGTGGTTACATATATGAGTATAGGTGCATATGTGTGTAGGGGCAACTGACCTCGTGTAAAGATCATAGAGGGTCATCAGATCCCTTAGAGTTCTTTTACAGGGACTTGCCCAATACGTAGATGACTGTGTGGATGCTGGGATCCTCATGATTGTGCAACTAGCACCTTTAAATGTACAGTCATCTCTCCAATCCCTAATTTTTTTCATGAATGTTTTTGATGGAAATAAAATTTAGCCTGCTAGCATTTTTAATTCTGATTTAAGTAATTTTACAAATTCAAACACATTTTTCTATATATTCAAAGCATGATAAAACTAGTAAGAAAACTACTCTGGACTAAAGTACTATTTGCACTAATGGTTTTTGGGTATATGGCAGAGAAATAATTTAAGAAAGAACTTTGATGTGTTAAAGAAAATCACACACTTGACATCTTCTTACTTAAAGAAAACACAATTACTTTTTCTATAATCTGTTTCCTTATTGAGCTCAAACAGGTAAGTCCTTGTGTGCTTCTACTCCACTGTATTCCAATCACCTTGTACACCGTCTGCCATATTCTAGCTATTTTGAATGTATTGACATGTGCGTGAGTTACTCTAGAACTGAAAGAAAAAAGCCTTCTGAGAAAATGTGTAGCCTGAGCATCAGTTATGCATGGTCCAAGTTTCCTTACTCTCTATGGTGATAATTTTGACCTCAAGGTAAAATTCTCTTTCCAGTTATACATTTAATAAACTATTATGTTCTTAGACACTTAAAACCTGTATCTTTCCTCTCCACAGAATGTATGTTAGAACTTTATTTTGGCTTATAGATATATTCTTGTTCTCCCATCTTTTCCTTACACCTACTGGAGGAAGTCCAACTGTTGCTTTCTTAAGACATTCCTGTTCTAATGTTTCACATCTGTTTCTCATTCATCTACTGCACTCTGTAGCAAATCCATAAGTACAACCAAGTCTTAAAAGTTCTTGTTTGACTTCCCACAGATCTCTAAAATTTAGTCTGCCTTCCAGATCTTTATTATTCCAAATCTCATTAAGCACAAAATGAGTCACCCAATTGTTCATCTATATTTTATCATCTGGATTTCTGACTTCTCTTTTGGTCTCTACTGTCCTGTCATACACAGCTGGTGAATGCATTGTTTCTTTTGTCCCCCATTGCCACTTTCCTTTATGTCTAACAACCATGGCTTCCTTAGCAACATGCAGTTTTTTCTTCTCTTTTCTTGTCTTGCACGTTTATGGTATAGAATTTACAAAACACAACCCTGATCTTGGCATTCCCTGACTTGATTCAAAGACTTATACTCAAACACACATTTATTAAATGCCTAAACTCATTACCTCTTTCATCTTTTGTATCCTGAAAACATTTCATGAGGGCTTTTTCTAAAAAGGCACTTCCTTGCCTTTCCAGGTTTTTCTCTCACCACTTGCAACACATCCTGCAATGCCTTATCTTGTCCCCTTTACCTAGGTTTCCTTACCTATCTGTTGCCTGTTCACTGGAAAGGATTTGTGTTTGAGAGCACTCACTGGCCCAACTTTGGAAGCCTAGTACAAATACTGCTGACATAAGCTTTCATTGGAAGTTATAGTACTGACATATACTTGCAAAATGTATAAGTATTACTTATTGCTTACTAATCTTTGTGAATGAGGCATGCCTTTATTGTGCATGTTTTATATTGTCAACATCTAGTGGAGAATATGGAATCCAGGGGCTGTTTAAGGATTTAGAATCACATATTTTGTAGAAGACATCTTTATAGAACTGAAAGCTTGTACATTTTTATGAAGTTATTTTACTTAGACAAACCTAAATATTGAATGTAAATTTGTAAACCATACAAATATAAACATTTAGGTTTAGAGAGGTAGAGGGTTAATATCAAGAAATTCATACTCAACATTCTATTTGGACCACTAGTAAAGAAGACATTGTGAGTTCCCAGGTGTAGCTCTAACTGTGAGAAGTGCAGTAGTGCAAGAGGAATTGTGCATCTGTGGAAAGACCTGAAATAACAATTTTAAATTATGTGTATAATTAAAAACAGGGTCAAAGACTTGTGGAGTCCCACATATATTTAGGAAATATTTTACACAAGCCATATGTGTGTTTGTGTATGCCTAGAAAAATTTAAAGGAACTTACACAACATTATTTACTGGATCCAGGACAGCCAATAGGGCATTCTTGGGTATCAGCCACAAACATTATCAATAAATATCAACGAGAAATCAATTCAACTGAAAAACATATTGTCTTCCACAGATATAAAGGATACTAATTGCATGATAAAGGATAATAATTGCACGCAACAATGCATGGTTACATTAACAACTTGAAGTGAACATATTTAATAAGCACTTTATATTTAAAAGAGTTATTTATATTTGTTAAAAGAACTGGGTCTACCTATAAAGAACAGGATGTCTCTCTCTTATTTAAGCATAATGTTGGCTTCTAAAAAGATTAAGGGCAGCTGTCATACAAATAGCAAAAGACTGCCATGACTTTTGGTTAATGTTGACTTGTTTATGCTTGTGCCAGAATATTTTTGGGTTTCTTTTTTGCTTGTTATAGCCAAAAATCTCTTGCAGGATATTGAGGGATCTAAATGAAATCACATAATCTTTTTCCTGTTCTTTTATTTAGAGACATGGTCTGTCCATAATATCTTGATCTTCCTTCTTTAACATCTAAAATGCTGGAATGACAGGTATGAGTCACCCCTTCAGGCTACTCTTATCATCCTTGACAAATAAGATAGGCTATTCAATATGAAACTATATTATCTGTCTAGAGGTGTTTGTATCTGCCATTCTTCTTTAGAAGTTACAGTGTATAATGTTAAAAAGATAATGCTCATAAATGAGTCCAACCTCTACAATGCGATGCATCTTATATATACCAAGGTATAAGTTCCTCAGCCGAGGGATGATGTGGGACTTCATTCAGCCAAAAGCCTTTTGGGTACCAGCCCATTAGGGAGTGGTTTGACATACTATATATGGACTGAGAAGCGCAGACCGGAAGTATGTCCTGTAGTTCTCTTGGGAGGTAGTCTGTGTTCTGTTCTCAGTTTCTAGCACCCAGAGAGCTGTGAACAAAGAGACCTTGAATGCTTTCATTGTTGTTTGCTTTGTTTATCACTGAAAACTTTGACTTGAGAATTTACTTCATCATTCTTTTAAATTGCTGCAAGGTATAAACTGTTCTGCACAATTGTAAGTGCTTATCATTCACCACCAGCAAAACTCGCCATATTTGACTAAAATACCATGTGTGCCTCTGAACACATACAATAAAATTGTTGCCTCCAAATACTTTTAAAATAACATATGAAATTAGGTAGGTTCTTGGCTAATCATTTAAAAGATTTGAGAATGTATAATTGTGTGTATATTAGATATGCATTAGTTATAATTTATTTAACTTGATATTTCTATCAACATGCCTTAACCCATTGCAGTCATTAATATTTATTATTTTTTAAATTTTATTTTCTTATTTTTTGGGTTATAATATAATTACAACATTTGTTCCATCTTTTTTCTCCATCCTAACATTGTCATATAGCTTTCTTTGGTCTTTTTCAAATTTATAGACTTTATTTTTCATTAGGTGTTTATCATACATATATGTATGATTTATCTTGTATACATATGTGTACATATATATATATATATGTATATATTCATAAATGAATAGACACAACCTGCACATAAGTATGTAATTTGAGTTTTATTTATCTTTTATTTTTTCTCTCTATGCTTTATCCTTTTAGTTCGTAGTTCTCTCTCTGTCTCTCTGTCTCTGTCTCTCTGTCTCTCTGTCTCTCTCTCTCTGTGTCTCTCTCTCTCTCTTTATTTTCTTTTCATTCTTTCCTGCCATTATTATTTACCATTCTCCTTTTAGATATTGCAACTCTCATCTCTTTACAAAACTGTATTTTAGAAAAATTAGTTTTTTTTGGGGCATGACACTTGCTTCCTTTGTTGTTCAAGCTAATTCTTCTGACACTTACATTTATGCCTTGAGAATTTGCTTATTCCCTCTTGCAATATGTCCTTATTTCCTGTATCTTAGCTTTTTCCTGTTTTTCTGCAGTCCAAATTCACCCTTTTCTTCTCTGTGGCAGAGAGGCAGACTCAGATAGGTAGATTTTTAGAAAGAGACTGTTTGATGGATCTAATCATGATTTGCATTTTGTTCCATCTATAACCATTGACAAGATTCTTGAACTATCAACATTAGAGATTATTGCCAGGGTACGTTGCAATGATTGTGAAGTATCAACCTGGTAGACATCACTCTACATCATGATGCTTTCACCTTCATTTCTGCCCTAGTGAAACTGCTGTTTTCACTAGTGTGTTCTCAAAACATCTTTTTCTCTTGCTATGGTTCTTATATTTTTTTCTGTTTTTCCTTGCTCCATTTCTCAGTTTGTCTCCAAATTTGCCCCTTTCTATTTTATTTTGTTTGCTTTTTAAAGACAGTGGGGGACTAGGTGGTGAGTCAACAAATTTTGCTGGCATAACTGGATGTTGGCATGTAGAACAATGCAAATAGTCTCATATCTATCACCAGGCACAAAACTAAGATCTAAGGGTATCAAAGACCTCAACATAATTCAGTTACACTAAACTTGGTAGAAGAGAAAATGTCATGTAGCCTCAAGTGAATTGGTACAAGAGACCACTTGGAATAGAACATCAGTAGCACAGACACTGAGATTGACAATAAATGGAATGTCATGAAACTAACAAGCTTATTTAAGGCAAAGAACACTGTCAATAAGACAAAATGGAAGCCTACAAAATAGGAAAAGATCTTCAACAACCCTCAATATGACAGAGGATTGATCTCCAAAACATATAAAGAACTCAAGAAAACAGACATCAGAATACCAAGTAATCCAATTTAAAAATGGAGTACAGTTTTCAACAAAATGTTCCAACAGAAGAATTTCAAATGACCTAGATACACTAAAAGAATTGTTCAAAATCTTTAGCTATCAGGGAAATGCAAATCAAAATTACCCTGAGATACCATCTTATAACTGTCTGAATGATAAAGATAAAAAATACTAATGACAGATTACTCTGGAGAGGATGAAAATTTGGAAATAAATCTACCTCAATACCCAGCTATATCATTCTTAGGAATATGCTAAAAAATGCTCAATCATACCACAAAGACACTTGCTCAACTATGTTCATAGCAGCATTATTCAAGATAGCCAGAACCTGGAAACAATCTAGATGTCCCTCAACTAAAGAATTGATAAAGAATATATGGTACATAATGGTGTATTATACAGCTATAAGAAAACCCACAAAACTAGCAGGCAAATGGATGGAACTACAAAAAAAAATCATTCTGAGTGAAGTAACTGTAGTATAATGCTGTATAAAGCTGTCGCCTGCCAGGCTAGCTTTACCCGAAATAATTACACTGAAAACTGTATTCATTAAAACATTGCCTGGCCCATTATCTGTAGCATCTTATTGGCTAACTCTCTCATATTGCTTTAACCCATATTTAGTAATCTATATAACACCATGAGGTGATGGCTTACCGGGAAAGGTCCTAACCTGCTTCTGTCTCAGAGAGGAGAATCATGGTGACTGCCTCATTGCCTTCTTCCTCCCAGCATTCTGTTCTGTCTACTCCACCTATCTAAGCTGCTGTCCTATCAAAAGCCAAGGCAGTTTCTTTATTAACCAATAAAAGTAACACATAGACAGTTAACCCTCTTTCATCAGGTAACCCAGACCCAGAAAGACAAATAGGGTATGTACTCACACATAAGTGGATATTAACTGTAAAGTAAATGATAACTGTGCTATATTCTACAGCCTCAGAGAGGCTTGGTAACAAGAAGTGTCCAAATATTTCCCTGGGAAGGGGAAATAGATGATTTCTCCTGAGTAAACTGGGAGTGCACATGGTGGGAGTGGGAACATAAAGGATCAGGATGGGTGGGTTGGAGCAAATAGGAGGCGGAGAGTAGTGGAAGATATTTCCTGAATGAGGGGGGCATGTTTCAGGGTAAAGGAGAAACCTGGTGCCAGGGAAACTCTCTAGAATCCACAATAATGACCTAAGCTAAGACTCCTAGCAATATTGGGAGAGAGCCTGAACTGGTTCTTGTGATCAAAATCAGATTGGTGGCAACTCTAATTGTCATCAGTGAGTCTTCATCTAGTATCTGAAGGAAACTAATGCAAAACTCCACAGTCTATCTCTTGGATGAGCTCTGGGAATCCTATTGATGAAAGGGAGAAAGTAATGTATGAGCTAGAAGTTTCAAAGTCACCACAAGAGAATTCACAGAAACAACTCACCTGGGCTCATAGGAGCTTACAGATTCTGGCTTGGCATCTAGGTAGCCTGCATGGGACTGAACTAGGCCCTCTATGTATGTGTGACAGTGGTAGAGCTTGATCTACTTGTGGGACTCATAGCAGTGGGAGAACGGCTTGTCTATATTGCTTGAGCTGCTTTTGGGAAATTATTCCTCATACTGGGTTGCCTCAACCAGCCTTAAGTGAGGTACTTAGTTTTACCTCAAATTGATATGTCATGCTTTGTTGACACTCAAGAATAGAGCAGAGAGAGAACAGGAGTGACTTGGGCAGGGGATGAGGTCAACAGAAGAGGGGGAGGGAAAAAGAGTAGAGGATGGAGGGGAAACTGCACTTCAAGGTAAAAATAAATGAAAGAATTGGCTAATAATAATGATGATGGAATGTGGAATTCCCCTTTGTATGCTATGAATATGTTTTATTTCCATTGGTTAACAAAGAAGCTACTTTGGCCTAAGCCAGAGCAGAATATAGTCAGACTGGAAGAAATACAGAAAGAGAGTTGGCAGAGTTAAGAAGTTGCCACATCGCTGCTGATGGAGGCAGATGCCATGTAGATGTCAAAGGAGAGAGATGCTGGAATCTTACTGGTAGTCCACAACCTGTGGAAATACACAAATGTACAGAAATGGGTTAATTTAAGATGTAAGACCTAGCCAATAAGAGGCCTGAGCTAATAGTCCAAGCAGTGTTGTAATTAATATAATTAGTGTGTGATTATTTGATTCTGGGCAGCTGGGAAATGAAGAAGTAATCTACACTTATAAGTGCTACCAATGTGGAACAATTACATCCACATAAAACCAGGGAGAGCCTGGGTAGGAATTCTAGACAGAAAAGAACAGAGTTTAGCACTGCTTCTTGGTAGTAGCTTTTTTTCTGGTGAACTCTGTTTGTTAGAGGCAAGCAGAGATGTGATTCCTTTAATATAGAGCTTCCTAACTCAGTGTTAGCAGCAAAAACTGTGCAGCTCCTTGAAGAACTGGCTTCCTGGTTTGTGCTGTTGCAGTTATGGAGCCCTTAAAATAGTTTGTGAACAGCATGCAACTACTGCTTAATGCCAACACAGACCTGTTGCATCCCTAGAGCTGAGGCAGTGAACATTGTCCCGCGCTACCGTCTCGCCAGCAAGAACCACACGGAACACTAGGATCCTTCTGCAGAATAGCTTTATGTCTCTTGGGAGCAGAGCATAAGCCAACACGGCCGTGGGGACCCAGATAAGATGGAACCCATCCCTTATAAAGGAAACAGACCCTGCCCTGGACGTGTCATTCCCGGATTGGCTGACTGCTCCCAGTCCCAGGTGAAACCTCGGGAGTAGGCAGGGACGCAGCGGTAGAGAGTTACAAAGCACGTGCGCTGAGATTAAAGACGTGTGCCGCCACACCTTGGGGTCACAGAGGTCAATCTCTACCTTTGTTCCTAGAAGCAATGGAGAATGTGGTCCGGCCCTCCACATATCCCCCTTTTTTTACTTCTTTGCAGAAAGGCAACTCCCTAGGAAGGTAAAGATAGAGGTCGCACTTCCCAAAATGAAAACATAAAAATGGGCTTACACGGAATCTGTCCCTAGGCTCATGACACCTGGAACCTATCCGGCCTGCCCTCTGCCAATTTTCTGGGAAAGGGAATATACGGCAGAAAACCCTTAAGCAGAGCGACTTATCTCTCAGAGAGGGCCATTCTCTGTGCGATGCTCTTCAGCTCGACAACCTTCAGGGCTAGCTAAGCCAAGCACTCCACCCTGTGCAATGGACCACAGTCCTAGGGGTGCAGGAGCTGGTTGGCTTAAACCTTACTGCTTTAACATAAATAACCACACATCAGTAGAGGCCCCCTGTTCCAGGGCAGCCAGCGCTTGTGCAATAACCACTTTGTCCCTACGATTTTGGGATTTGAGTCAGCAGACCATCCAGAGGAGAAACACTAATCCATAGCATAGGACTGTTCCAAAACATTTCCACCCCCACCCATTCTTTGAAGTAGGGGAATGAGAGACACGGCCCAGGACTGAAGTCCTACGGCCAAGCTTATAAATCATATCTAGGACAGTAGGGAGGGGGCCCAGAGTCTTATTGGTTGTAAAAAATCGGGGAGACACAGCCATCCTATGGTTGACTGGTAACAACTTCAGGAAGGCTGAGAGTGTCCTCCATCGGTGCTCTGTCATCCATCCGCAAAATGGCAGGAAGAACAGCAGCCAGGTCCTCAGGCGAATCCGTGTGTTGTGGATCACTCTTCACTGTTTGGGTCAATCGCTCTGGCAGCCAGAATGGGCTTTTTTGATCCTGTGGGAAAACACAAACAGCTCCCCTGGATCTCAATAAGATGGGATCCGGGCCTTTCCATTCATTAGAAAGCACACTTACAGCTGTATCGGCTATCTGGCGGTAGGCGCCGTAAGGGTAGTTTGTCTGGGCAGCGGCATAGTGCCCTCGCCCAGTCAGGAGGTCAAATGTCCATTGCTGTTGTTCTGGAATTAAGGCCTGAGCGTTAGCTCTGGCCTGTTCCTGGGCTACCTCGTGCCACAGCGCTTTCCATTCCAAATATTGACCCATGCTGATGAGCGATGCTTTTGCAACTGTTTCCCAGTCCGCTGGAGTCATGGCAGACAAGGCCAATCTATCCAACTGGGCTAAGGTAAAATTAGCAGTCACTCCATACTTTCTGACTGACTCTGCTAATTCTTTGATTTGATTGTACTCCACAGGTGCATGTAATCGCCCGTTTTCCCCTTCATAAACGGGGAAAGCCAAGTGTAGCTTTCTCTTGACCTTATCAGGGATAAATGAAAAGGTCTTTGGCCCAAGGCTTTCCTCATAAGGAGGCGCCGAAGGGGCAATTGAGGGAAGGTGTAGCCTATAATGAGGCGGATGGACCGTTTGGGATAACCTCATGGCCCTGCCGTTGGCTAATTCTACTTCCTCCTCTGTATCCATTTCTCCTTCCTCTTCTCCTGCAGAAGACTTTTGGCCTTGTGGGCCAATATTCTCCCCCATTTCTACTTCCTTAGAATTCCTGGAGGGTCCTTTTTCCTTAATTTTTTCTCTCACGCGCGCGTCTAACCTCCCACTGCATTCAGTTTCTGATATTCTGTCCTGAATTTCCTCCGCCCTTGCAACAACCGCTTGGCAAGATTCATCTTTTAAGCAATTTTTGATGGAAAATAAGAGAATTGCTAAGATAAGCATCAAGGCCTGTATGAAACCTTCCCAATGCGGAGACAAGTCGAGCTCAAAACCGAAAAATCCAGGAACAGACATTACCTCTCTGATATGCAGACCCTGCAGTTCTGAATCCTTCCTGAATCCAAAGTGAATCCAAGAGATCCCCGTCGGTGCGGTGGTCAGGATTCCTCGGCGTCCCGAGGGCTTCGGCACCAGATGTCCCGCGCTACCGTCTCGCCAGCAAGAACCACACGGAACACTAGGATCCTTCTGCAGAATAGCTTTATGTCTCTTGGGAGCAGAGCATAAGCCAACACGGCCGTGGGGACCCAGATAAGATGGAACCCATCCCTTATAAAGGAAACAGACCCTGCCCTGGACGTGTCATTCCCGGATTGGCTGACTGCTCCCAGTCCCAGGTGAAACCTCGGGAGTAGGCAGGGACGCAGCGGTAGAGAGTTACAAAGCACGTGCGCTGAGATTAAAGACGTGTGCCGCCACACCTTGGGGTCACAGAGGTCAATCTCTACCTTTGTTCCTAGAAGCAATGGAGAATGTGGTCCGGCCCTCCACAGAACATGGCTCACATAGCTGGTGGTGAAGGTACCTCTGCCAGCTTGGATTGGCTGGTGCCAAAAGTCAAAGCAGTCTTAGTCCTAGCCATACCACTTAGTATGTTAAGAAATACTCTTTATTAGAAAATGATTAAAGATATGCAACAAAGACAGATTCAGACAAAAACAAACATCTGAAACAGGTCGCAGTATGTTTTTAAAAAGATACATAGACTTAGGAAAGAGAGGAAAAAGACTATAGACAGAAAAAGAAATACAGACAGTCATTGATTAAAGTAGTTAAGATAATAAAATAACTACTAAGAAGTAACAGAGTAAAAAAAGTAAGCCATGAAAAGATAGAAAATACACAGAAAGCCTGGATTATGTGTTTTATTGGGTTTTCTTTAAATTTTTTGACTACAGAGAGACAGTTGGTTATGGGGACTGATAAGTGACACCAACATAAAGGTATCTTGATTTTAAAATTTGAATCTAAGGAAACGTTACTCTGGAAAAGTGGTTCTGCTTTTGTTTCCACAGAAAATGAGAGTCTGTTGATTCCTTCCAGGCTAAGGTAGTTTGATGGAACAAGACTAGCCGAAAGGTCACTGTGAATCCTAAGAATACTATACCCAACAATCGGCAGGAATAGTTATGAAAACTACACCCAAATTCCCAAAATGATTGTTTATAAATGTTTGTTTTCATTTAAAGAGGGATATGATATAGAAATTAATACTTTACATTGGTACGAATTTTGGTCTATTGACAAATTTGTGGTTGATTTGTATATATTTCTCTCTCTCTCTTTTTTTTACTTTTAGAAAGTAATTATATTAAATTATAAAAGTTTCCAGTTCCGCCCCTCCTCCCAACACCCTCCCACTCCCCCCACTCCCTCTCCTCCTCAAGGGCAGTCAGGGTTTCCTGCCCTGTGGGAAGTTCAAGTTCCTCCCCCCTCCCTCCAGGTCCAGGAAAGTGAGTATCCAAACAGACTGGATCCCCAAAATCCAGTATATGCAGAGGAAACAAGTCCCAGTGTCATTGTCAATAGCTTTTCAGAAAGACTCCAGGCCAGCCACATTCAGAGAATCCGGCCACATTCAGAGAACCTGGTTGGATCACGTCCTCGTTCAGGCCCAGTCCAACTGGCCTTGGTAAACTCTCATTAGATCCTTTCCCTTGTATCAGTGGGTGATAGCATCCCTCACAGTCCTTATTTCCTTTTTCTTTTTCTTCGTCCTTCTGCTCCTCATATGGACCTTGGGGGGCTCAGTCCGGTGCTCCAATGTGGGTCTCCGTCTGTATCGCCCTCCATCGCCAGATGAAGGATCTATGGTGATAAGCAAAATATTCATCAGTATGGTTATGGGAAAGGCCGGTTCAGGCACCCTCTCCTCTGTCCAGAAAACAACCTGGGGATCTCTCCTTGGATCTGGGATCCCATATATAATCAAGTCTCCTGTAAACCCTAAAATAACTCCCTTAGTTGAAATATATTCTTCCCTGATCCCATATTCATCCTTCCTCCCTCCCTCCCATCCCGGTCCACCGAGCTTTCCCCATTCCTCCCCTACTCCCTTCTCTCTAACCCTCTCCCCTTCCAACAACCTTCCCACCCCCCCCATGCACCCGAGGTTACCTGGGACTCTTGTCTATTTCCTACCTCCTGGCGGATAACTAAATAATCTTCACCAGGTTCATCTTCTTATTTAGCTTCTCTAGGATCACGAATAATAATCAAAGACCTTTAATTATGGTTAGAATCCACTTATGAGTGAATACATACCGTGTTCCTCTTTTTGGGTCTGGCTTACCTCACTCAGTAAAGCGTTTTCTATTTCCATCCATTTGCATGCAAAATTCAAGATGTCATTGTTTTTTACCGCTGAGCAAAACTCTAATGTGTATATGTTCCACACCTTTTTTAACCATTCTTCTATTGAGGGGCACCTAGGCTGCTTCCAGGTTCTGGCTATTACAAATAGTGCCGCTATGAACATAGTTGAACAAATGCTTTTGTAGTATGTTAGGGAATCTCTAGGGTATATTCCCAAGAGTGGAATTGCTGGGTCCTGAGGGAGGTTGAGTCCCAGTTTCCTGAGAAACCGCCACACTGATTTCCACAGTGGCTGCACAAGTTTGCATTCCCACCAACAATGGATGAGTGTTCCCCTCATTCCACATCCTCTCCAGCATAGGCTATCATTGGTGTTTTTGAGTTTGGCTATTCTGACAGGTGTAAGATGATATCTCAAAGTTGTTTTGATTTGCATTTTCCTGATCGCTAAGGAGGTTGAGCATGACCTTAAGTGCCTTTTGGCCATTCGAAGTTCATCTGTTGTGAGTTCTCTGTTCAGATCAGTACCCCATTTTTTAATTGGGTTAATTAGGGTTTTAGTGCCTAGTTTCTTGAGTTGTTTGTATATTTTGGAGATCAGACCTTTGTCTGATGAGGGGTTTGTGAAGATCTTCTCCCAGTCGGAAGGTAACCTTTTTGTCTTACTGACATTGTCCTTTGCTTTACAGAAGCTTCTCAGTTTCAGTAGGTCCCATTTATTCATTGTTTCTCTTATTGTCTGCACTCCTGGGGTTCTGCTTAGGAAGTGGACTCCTGTGCCTATATCTTGTAGACTACTTCCCACTTTCTCTTCGATCAGGTTCAAAGTGGTCGAATTAATGTTGATGTCTTTAATCCATTTGGACCTGAGTTTTGTGCATGGTGATAGATATGGATCTATTTTCATTTTCTACAGGTTGACATCCAGTTATGCCAGCACCATTTGTTAAAGATGCTATCCTTCTTCCATTGTATACCATTAGCTCCCTTGTCAAAATCAGGTGTTCATAAGTTTGTGGGTTAATACCCGGGTCTTCTATTGGATTCCATAGGTCGACTTCTCTGTTGTTATGCCAATAACAAGCTGTTTTCAACACTGTTGCTCTGTAATAGAGTTTGAAGTCAGGGATGGTAATGCCTCCAGAAGTTCCTTTATTGTATAAGATTGTTTTGGCTATCCTGGGTTTTTTCTTTTTCCATATAAACTTGATTATTATTCTCTCAAGGTCTGTGAAGAAGTTTGGTGGGATTTTGATGGGAATTGCATTGAATCTATAGATTGCTTTTGGTAGAATTGCAATTTTTACTATGTTGATTCTCCCAATCCAAGAGCAGGGGAGGTCTTTCCATTTTCTGGTATCCTCCTCAATTTCTTTCTTCAAGGACTTAAAGTTCTTCTCAAATAGGTCTTTCACTTCCTTGGTTAGAGTTACCCCAAGACATTTTATGCTATTTGTGGCTATCATGAAAGGTGATGTTTCTCTGATTTCCCTCTCTGCTTCTTTGTCCTTTCTGTATAGGAGGACAACCGATTTTTTGGAGTTGATCTTGTATCCTGCCACATTACTACAGGTGTTTATCAACTGTAGGAGTTCTTTGGTAGAGTTTTTGGGGTCGCTTATGTACACTATCATATCGTCTGCAAATAACGAAAGTTTCACTTCATCCTTTCCAATTCGAATCCCCTTGATCCCCTTTTGTTGTCTTATTGCTATTGCTAGAACTTCAAGCACTATATTGAAGAGGTATGGAGAGAGTGGACAGTCTTGTCGTGTTTCTGATTTTAGAGGAATGTCTTTGAGTTTCTCTCCATTCAATTTGATGTTAGCTGTCAGTTTGATATATATTGCTTTTATTATATTCAAGTATGTACCTCGTAAACCCATTCTCTCCAACACCCTTATCATAAAAGGGTGTTGAAATTTGTCAAATGCTTTTTCAGCATCCAATGAAATGATCATATGGTTTTTTCTTTCAGTTTATTTATATGATGAATTACATTGATAGATTTGCGTATGTTGAACCAACCCTGCATCTCTGGGATGAAGCCCACTTGATCATAATGGATGATTTTTCGAATGTATTCTTGGATTCGGTTTGCCAGTATTTTATTGAGTATTTTTGCATCAATGTTCATGAGTGAGATTGGTCTGTAATTCTCTTTCTTGCTTGTGTCTTTGTGTGGTTTTGGTATCAGGGTAACTGCAGCTTCATAAAAAGAGTTTGGCAATGATTCTTCTGTTTCTATATTGTGAAATACATTAAGGAGTATAGGTATTAGCTCTTCCTGGAAGTTCTGGTAGAATTCTGCATTGAAACCATCTGGTCCTGGACTTTTTTTGGTAGGGAGATTTTTGATAACAGCTTCTAATTCTTCACCACTGACAGGTCTATTTAGATTGTTCACCTGGTCTTGGTTCAACTTTGGTATATGGTATTTATCTAAAAAAATGTCCATTTCTTTTACATTTTCCAACTTTGTGGCATATAAATTTTCGTGGTAAGATTTAATGATTCTCTGAATTTCCTCTGTGTCTGTGGTTATGTCCCCCTTTTCATTTCTGATCTTATTAATTTGCATGTTCTCTCTCTGCCGTTTGATTAGTTTGGATAGGGATTTGTCGATCTTGTTGATTTTCTCCAAGAACCAGCTTTTTGTTTCATTGATCCTTTGGATTGTTTTCTGTGTTTCTATTTTGTTGATTTCAGCCCCCAGTTTGATTATTTCCAGTCTTCTAGACCTCCTGGGTGAATCAGCTTTTTTTTTTCTAGAGCTTTCAAGTGTGCTGTTAAGTCTCCAATGTGTGCTTTCTCCGTTTTCTTTAATTGGGCGCTTAGTGCTATGAACTTTCCTCTTACCACTGCTTTCATAGTGTCCCATAGGTTTGAGTATGTTGTGTCTTCATTTTCATTAAATTCAAGGAAGACTTTAATTTCTTTCTTTATTTCTTCCTTGACCCAGGGATGGTTCAGTAGTTGACTGTTCAACTTCCATGACTTTGTTGGCTTCCTGTGGGTAGCACTGTTGTTGAATTCTAACTTTAATCCATAGTGGTCTGACAAGACACAGGTGGTTACTAATATTTTTTTGTATCTGTGGAAGTTTGCTTTGTTACCCAGTATGTGGTCAATTTTCAAGAAGGTTCCATGAGCAGCAGAGAAGAAGTTCTATTCTTTCCTATTTGAGTGGAATGTTCTATAGATATCTGTTAAGTCCATTTGATTCAATACCTCCAATAATTCTCTTATTTCTCTGCTAGGTTTCTGTCTGATTGACCTGTCCATTGGTGAGAGAGGAGTGTTGAAGTCTCCTACTATTAGTGTCTGTGGATTGATGACTGCCTTGAGTTGTAGAAGTGTTTCTTTTACATAAGTAGGAGGCTTTATATTAGGGGCATAGATATTCAGGATTGAGACTTCTTCCTGATGAATTGTTCCTGTTATGAGTATAAAATGTCCGTCTCCATCTCTTCTGATTGATTTTAGTTTGAAATCAATTTTGTTGGAAATTAGAATGGCTACACCTGCTTGTTTCTTAGGTCCGTTTGCTTGAAAAACCTTTTCCCAACCCTGCTCTGGGGAGATCTTGTGGCCCCAGGGGGAAGGGGGGAAGAGAGGAAGGTGTACCTGGATGAAGGCTGGGATTGGATTCGGGGAGCTCTCCGCAGGGTGTATCCACCACCGCAGGGCGACCAGAAAGTTGAGGGGGGCAGGGAAAGTCTGAATTCCTCCTAGCCGAAGCCCTCAGGCCAGGAGCAAACTCACCCCTCCTCCAATGGATGTCTGCTAGAAGATCACTGTCTCTTGCTGACCAGGAATGTGGTTGAGGTGATTCAGGGCCTGCCTGTCAGGCAGGCTCTCAAAGTGCAGGAACTGCCCCTGCCAGGCTGAGCCCACAGCCCAGGCTCAGAGTCTGTATATATTTCTCTTCTCGTTTAAAGCATTATATTTGTGCAGCTCATTTAAAATTTAATATATAATTAAAATTACAGATCAATAGATAATCATTTATAATAAACTTGTAGTCATAATAGTTCAATTTTCCAAATGTACAGAGATATATATCAAATTGATAGGTATTCTTCAACACCTTCAAAGACCTACAGAATATGAGATCTAAAATGTTGTAATAATTGGACTTTTCTTGACAGTGAGACATGTCTGCTTCTGGTGCACCAATCCACTTTAAGAGGATGATGGGCATTGGAAAAACTAGTTATGGAATTTATCTTTTAATGTGACAAGGCTAACCATTTGGGTAAGAAAATACTAGACTACTTTATGATATGTTGTTTTTTACTGGACATGTGAGATCCACAGAAAATTGACTGTTGAACTTTCCAAAAGACAAAATGGGCCTTCAGTGTTCCTGCTTCACAGAAGAAACTGCCAGATATTCTGCATGACACAAGAAAGTAACTGGTGAACATTGCCATTACAAGGGAGAACAGATCTTTAAATTTCCTGCTTCTTGGAAAAGTTTGCTAGATACAATGGGCCTATAGGCTGTAGATGGATTCTCCAACATTACAGAAGAACTTTGGGTGACTGATAAGGCAGCAAGGTATCTTTGTCACTTCTAGAGTTTAGGAAGATGCTATCAATACACTTCTGTTTACTTAGGTAATATTATATCCTTCAGGAATCTTTGATGGAGTTAAAAAATAGATAGTTATAGTTTTCCTTAGTTATGATAAAAATAAATTAGATACAAAACTTTCAAATATAGGATAGATGATAGAGCATTTTTCTTAATTTGTCAAATACAAATAGACTAAAACTGCAAATGTAATTCTTGCTTGACATCTGTTTTGTTATGTCTAATATGGTTATGTTAAAGTTAAAACCATCCTTTATATTTAGACAGAAAAGGACAGATGATGCAGGATTCCCCTCTGTATGCTGCAAATATGTTACATTAGCATTGGTTAAGAAGAAGCTACTTCAGTCTATGCTGGTACAGAGTACATCCAGGCTGAAAGAGATATATAGAGAAAGTAGATATAGTCAAGGAGACACCATGTAGCTGCTGAAGGAGGCAGGCACCATGCAGTTGCTGAAGGAGACAGATACTCGAAATTTACTGGTAGGCCACAGTCTTGTAGAGATACAAAGATGAACAGAAATGGGTTAATTTACGATGTAAGAGCTAGGCAATAAGAAACCTGAGCTAATAGGCCAGTGTTGCAACTAATGTAATTTCTGTGTGATTATTCAAGTCTGGGAGGCCAGAAAACAAATGAGAAGTTTCCAGTTACATGACAATAAAATAAATTGCTTTGTCCCCATTTAATGACTATAACAGAAGACAAAATTTAACAATGTGTCAAAATCTCATTGAATTGAGAATTAAAAATACCTTCAATTTCCAGTGTTCTATTTACTTGAGAGATTTAAAAAATCAGATTATTATTACCCTTGGGTAGTAAATTTAGTGAGTTCCTATTCTTTGGATAAGGAGATTGATTTTACTTTTTGTTTGTAAATAAAAGAAACTGTGACACTGGTCTAGAATAACTTTAAAACCATTCTCAGTGCAAATAGCTTCCATGTTCTTTAGGTTTCCCTACTGTAAGTCTGAGGTCACTAAGATCTACTTATAATACTAGTCTTCTTTCAAAACCTTGACACAAAATGTGGATTAGTAAATCAAATAAAATTATTTTTGGCTTGGGGCTTTAGAAAATTTGCTAAACATACATTCATTTTTGTGTTGCTTCATAAAGCTGCTATAATATGATTGTGTTTAATCCAAATTTTTTCCAAATAATCTTAGTTATTGTAATTATAGATATGCTTATAATATCCCTGTGTGTACATATGTAATTCTTTATCACTTTCATTCTCTGTCTATTCAAAAAAAAAAAAAAAGAAGACACTGTGCCCAAGCTATTGTTTGCCTTGCAGCCCTGAACAGGGTTCAGAAAGCATGCCCTTTCACCTTGTTCACAGGCGTCTGGCCTTAAAGGCTAATGTCGAAATCTCACTTAGTGTCTAGAAGATCATGAGGTCAACAAGAGAGTGATAGGAGTTGGAAACTTGAGTGTTCTTCGAGGCTGGAAACCAATTAAGGCTAAACAGAAAGAAACAAGAAGATGTAGATCAAACCATTTCAAAAGTGTGCTCTTGTTACCCTTTTTGTTCAGTTCCACAAATATGAAGCTATTTTCTCTTAAAATATTCTAATTTTACTATTAGAAAGGTCACTGGTAGATGCTGATTTGATATGTTCAAAATATTTTTATGGTGATAATTCAAGCTGGATGGTCCAAATTCAGCCCTGGGGAAGGCTATATTTTGTAAAAATGGCACAGCAAGAATGAAACAGGTTCTTGGCACTGAATTCTTGTGCCTTAAGCCATTGTTTTGTAGTGTTCCTTATTCGGAGTATTTTAAATTTAGTCTTTCCAAACACACTGTCTTAACAAATACCTATTCACTGGTGACAGGTCTTAAGACAACTCTGGGGAATTCTCTGTATATTTCTATTATAGTCCCAAGCTTAAAGATTTGAAACTTTATAACTGCACACATTTCTGCTATAGAAACATCTGTATTAGTAATAAAATATCAAATTTTATATTTCATTGCTATAAAGAAGCCTCTTGCTGGTAATGTAGTTGCCATGAATCCTGACAACCAGAGTTTAATGTCTGAAACCCTATATAGTAGAAGTAAAAATCTGATACCTACACTTTGTCTTATGACTTATCCACATGTATGATGGCACATGCGCATGCACACACACACAAATACATAAGTATAAATAATTGTTTAAAATTTAAAAAACACTTGCTTGAATAATAAAACTCATAAAAATCAATTTTATCTACAACTTTAGAATGTACCATAAAAGTCACAAATATGTAGAAGAAATTTAAGCTAATAACTGGAAATGAAGGAACCATTTTAATTTTTTTCAGGAAACACTTGTTAGAGATTACAGTGAGAAACTACTGCCTCTAGGAGTTGATAACTGTTCATGCATAGTGTTTTAAGACTATGAGTGAATGGATGGTAAAATTATATTTATAATATGATTTATCTTAAAAACAATATATTCTGAATAAACTCAGTCTAAATGAACATATTTATTTTAAAAAGAATTATAAACAAATAATTGCTAAATTTATAAAATAACTCATATAATAAAACTAAGAGCTTTTCTTCATGAATTTATAGTACAGATTAAATGGGAAAGCCAGACACTATTTCATCGTTTATGAATTGTAGAGAAACTGGTAGCTACTCTCCCTGTTTCTTGAGTTATCATTATGATACTAACATTCAATTTTACAAAGTATATGTTTCTGTCTGCCTTTATCTGCTCTGTAGGTCTAAAGGGTCTAAGAGTACTGTCTGATAGATGAAAGACAAACATATTTGTTAAAAGAATAAATGCAGTGTCACTTCTTAGCAACCAGGTAAAGGGGTATAAAAGTTTGTTATATCAATTTCATAGTTTAATTTGATCTTTAGTCTTTGCTAACTTTATATGTCCCTTAAGAAATCATGATCACTCCCTTGTGGTTCTAAAAATAGAACAGATAAAGCATCATTTAGGAACAGATTTGTTTGGGATAAAACAGTGAAATGAGAAGAAAAATTTGGTGAATGAATTCAGCTGATTTCACTGAATTTAAGGTCTATAAATGTATAATTTCTGTTTCCTCCTTCCTTTACAACAGATATGAAAATAAAAGTATGCAAATAAAATAGCGTAAGTATATTCTTCATATTGTGTGAAAGTGTATGGAAGACAGTGTGGACCTCTCCCAGCTATTCCCTGTTCTTCTCTTCCTGACGGTGGAGACATTTGATACCTCTTACACCACGCCTCCTACCGTCCCTCCAGATTGAGGCACATTTCTCTTCATTCCGAACAGTTCTAGAATTCTCTTTTAGTTTTTAGTCTGAGAAATTGTTCTTCTGGGTCACACCTAAACACCAGAAACACCACCACTTTAAAGCATCTAAAAAAATGTTCCAGAATGATGTTTATAATACCTCCTTATTTGGCTTAGGTGGCTCACAGTGGCTCCCAACCTTCCTCATCCTTTAAAACACTTTCTCAACTTGTAGTGCCTCAAATCATAAAATTATTTTCATTGCTACTTCATAACTGTAATTTTGGTATTGTTCAAAACCATAATGCAAATATTTTGTAGATGAAGTTTTGCCAGAGGGGAGGTGATTCACAGGTTGAGAACCACTGGCTTAGAATGTCAGTAATTAGACTATAAGGGACAAGGACCCTGTTCTTCAGCTTAACTGATATATAGATGAAGGTGACTTACCCTGGTCTTGCTGACCATCTTTAAAAAGCTTGCCTGGATGCAGAATGAAGGATCTCATCTCCTTCTGACAATGAAATTGAAAATTCAGCCCAATCCTTTCTTATCTATGTCTGCTCATAATCTGACCAGCTGTCACAAATCATTGCCTCTTTAGCCTGACAAGCAGTAAAATACCCCTGAGGAGCCATGTTTTGTAGCTATCTGGCAAAACAAGGATTAGAATAATGATAGTTTGTAGGAGGCACTGTATATGTAAACCATTTCCAACTCTATAATGTTCTGTACATGCGAGCTGTTTTCATTACCCATAATTGAAGTTGCCTTGACTTATTGTTTTCTGTGCTGGGTGAGAAAGTCTTTATTTAACTCGGGCTTCCTTTTGTATTGTGGAGAACACATGTCTCACGGACATTAAATGTGACAGCTTTCTGGAGAGTTGTGACTTGTCTGTAATATCTTTGTGGAAAGTTTTTTTTTAAGGTTACATAGCTAGTTTCAGAATGTGGCATTTTAGTTGGTAAATGAATTATTTGTGAAGGAAGGTCATTGTGCAATGTATTATTGAAAACACTGACGATGATACAGTTTGCTGACTTTTTCATAAAACAGTGAATCCTGCATATTTTAATATTAATTGAGCTTAGAGTGTGCAGTGGAAAGAGTTCAGAAATGGAAAGATTAGTTGGAGGCTAATGAGGAAATGCTAGAAGGCATGCTCATTACTACCCACT
The DNA here is from genome assembly GCF_982192425.1 of Myodes glareolus. Classification (NCBI taxonomy): domain Eukaryota; kingdom Metazoa; phylum Chordata; class Mammalia; order Rodentia; family Cricetidae; genus Myodes; species Myodes glareolus. The sequence goes on from NC_142033.1 coordinate 27,415,230, forward strand.
GGAACTTTAACCCACAGCGTCCAAGTGGCTGCTCTCTGTGTCAGTACTAATTCACATAAGCATGACAGGAGAACCCAGTCCTGTCCCTACTCATCCTTTTTTCATTGGGACTGTGTGAGTATGCATGAATGCAAGTGTCCTACATATACCCAGAAGCAGTCACTTAGCTTTCCTGGGTACAGACTGACATTCTATGTGCAAACCTCAGAATGGGGTCTAAAGTAGTTGCATTTTCTCCCTCTTATTTCTTCAACCCACCTGTACCTCTTTTGTTTCTCCCTACAGGTCTCTGCTTCTTATGCACTCAACAGCTAATGAGAGGCAAATCTCCAAGAGCAGATAGTGCAGATAAGTGCGAAAAACCCTACACTGTGATCTTCCTTGGTTGACATAGACTTGAATAATTTAGTACAGGCTCTGCTATCCAGCAAACAGTGGAATTGACATGACTTTATGGTCTGAGTGGAGGAGATAAATTAAGTTTATTGACATAAAGTTATATTTAACAATTACAGTGGCCGTGCTACTGGCATGTGCATGAAATCATCTACTTTTTTCTTTAATTGTTCTTTCTGAAACAGTTTTCTAAAACCATTTAATCTTACTTTAAGGTCATCCTGAAGCATGATTTGTCCTGGATGTTTTGTGAGAGGGCACAGTTAGGTAATACAAAACACAACAAAAAACAAGACTTTTTTTCTCGTATGAGAATGATTTTCTTCAAATACATTCTGGTAAATTATGTTTTACAGTTTGGTAAACTGACCATGCAGGTCTATAATATTACATCTCCATGTGCTTTGAGGGTATAATAATCAAGCAGTAAAACTTACAAACTTATCATCCAATCACTTCTATGTTATGTCACACATATTCATAAGTTAGCTTCTGCAGCTAGTAAAAGCACACATTTCCTAAAGAAGTTTAGAACGTCACAAAACTTGCTATATCATGTTGCTCTCTATTCAATATGACTACTATAGTTGTTTATTCCCAAATAATGGCCTTACTCCTGAAAATGAAACTTTTGGGGGAGGGGAGTCAAAATAAGCGAGTCTGAGATATCAGAGATGTTTATTGCAGTGGGAGGTACATAGAAACTAGTGTTGCCTACCACTCATGAGCTACAGAGAAGAGGTCCACCAAGCAAACTTTCTCAATCTACACTTATCATCATTAGGAAAACCAAATTACATTCAATGCAATAAAAACTTTACATTACTAAGAACCATAGCACAGAGCTCATTAATGTATATACAAATCCTAAGAGTTAGTGATGTGTCTCTTATACTACCACTAAAAAAAAATCCATCAGTTGCTTTTCTTCAACAGTTCAATTGCCAAAACCTTTCTATTTCTGAAAACTAGTTCTTCAAAAGAGATGAAAGAATAACAGTCAGAAACAGTCCCCTAAAATATTTATCCTCTCTATTGTTACTGTCAGAGGCTTTCAACATTTCTTTTTCCTTGTGTTTCTTTTGAGTACAGTGTACTTTTGTGGAAATCTATGTCTGTGAAGATCCAAATAATTTAAAAGCAAAGATTTTAGAAGCAAGAATAAACTTCAAAATAATTTTTCAAGGCTTCTCATCTTTAGTCAGCCAAGGTAACACACGTAAAGGAATTTCCTAAACCCAGAATGATTTCGATACTTGTTTCATGTGACTTAAAGTCAAAGACGGTTTGAGGAGAAGTGATATTATTTCGTCTAGAAAGAAAACCAGTAATGAGATAGTGGTACTTTTCCAGGAGACCATTCTGCAGTGAGATAACTGAAGGGTTCCAGGCAGAGCTTAGAGAGGAAAGATTTTGGAATTCACTTTTCTAAAAGGATGTAGTCAAGTGGGATATCAGATAAGCATGGTGCTTTGTGTTTCACAAGCCGTAAATGAAACAGTGGTCAACCAGCAGACAGATGGAGAAAATGAATGGGCATTCACAGCAAGAGAAATCAACAGATGACCCTCATTTGTGTCAAGAATCAGCTCTTGTAATGAGTTGATGTAACTAGGGTGCAGACAAACAGGAGTAAGAGATAGACCTAGTTACTCAGACTGTACTTATAAATACTTATAAATACTTACAAATACAAAGACTTAAGAAATTAGCACGGAGATAAATCTCCAGTCTTAAGCCAAGGAACCAGTTCACAAAAAATGTGTGTCCATGTTGATCTTTGATTCTTATGCCAGTCTAATTACTAATTAAAGAAAAATGTACTATAAGATCTGGTGTCACAAACCTATGATCATAGCTAGTTAGGAGGCTTGAGGGTGGAGGATCACAGGATCATGGCCTGTTATTGCTACAGAACGAGTTCCCTATCAGAATGAATTATGTAATGAAATTGTGTTTCCAAGCACACAGTGAAAGTAAATTCAGCCCAATAATTCAGTACATGAATGTGCTCCCTGATAACTTGATTTGATACCTGGAACCTGTATAAAGGTGAAACAAGAGAACTGATATCACAAGATGGCCTTAGGTCTCCACATGTGCCACACAGACCTATCATCACACATACACACACACACACACACACACACAAAGACCACACATTGAAACATTGAAATTAAAACATATATAGAACGACCCACACACAACATCCCACCATCCACCGTAGATCCGCGTAGAGTAGTAGGCAAAACAAACAAACAAACAAAAAAATCAAAGGTAAAAAGATAAATGGAGAACTATATCAGTGGCTATTATATGCTGCATAATAAATAAATGAATAAATAAATAATAACTGCATAATAAATAAATGAACAAATAAATAATAATCTACATTTCTTCTGGAAGGGGAATTTGGTGATATCAATTGGAAATGAAGCAGCAAAAGGCCATTCAAGCAAAGTATTGACTGATTCTGAATTATTCTGCACAGGAGACCTTAGTTAAAGGTGAATCATCTGGCCGAGGCTTAGTTGGAGCAACTACTAGAAATGATAATAAAATAGAATTTGCTCTGGTCAAGCCTAGGTTTTCTCTGAGTGATGTGGTCACTGAATTATTTTTTTTCTTTTTTTTTAAGAATAGACTTTCCAATAAATTAAACTATAAATTTTCATTGTTTTATAATATCCTCACACCAAGATATAGTTATACATCTGTGAACGATGCTTCCAAAGGTGAGTTGCTATATTCAAGACTCATTGTAACTATCTTCTGTGATTCAGAAGAATGTTAAGATCTTTCTCTATGCATTAATTTGTGCTGGACTCTACAGACTTAGAGAAAATGCCTTTTATATCATTTTTCATTTTTATTTTTCCAATGTCCTCAAGAGTTAATATACTACAATTAGAAATAGTGTGTACATTTTATCTCAATATATACAGAATAACTGTTTTCTTATGAAGTTGACTTTTTCTATTTAGAGAGCTTATTCTTCAATCTTTTATAATTCTACATCATATTAAATTCAAACTCAAAAGTGTAAATCAAGTTAAATTTTGCTGCATTTCCCTGCTTTTCCATCTCTTCATCACTTCTTTCCTTGCCTCTCCTCTCATTTTCTTCTTTCTCCTCCTCTTCCACCTCTTTTTCTTTCACTTCTTATTCTATTTCTTGTACTCATTATTGCAAATTGAGTTTCATACATGCCATACACTAAAATTTGCCCTGCTCCTAGTCACTTCTCCCTGTACTTTTCTTACTAGTGCTTAGGATTGCTTTCTGCAACAAGATCTACTACTTCTATGATTCTCTCACCATCAACATATTCCCTTAATCTCCCTATTGGGTTTAGATTCTTGTATACTGAACTTCTTGTCACTTTCTTTGTTAAGTCCCTGGTGTTTTATAAATAAATATTCCAATACATCCAAAAAATGATTCAGATATAAGTGCTGCATATTGACTAAACTTTCTATCTTTCATTGCCAGAATAGGTATGTTGGCGGAGGCTGCTCATTTGTTTCCCAGCCGCTCGAACTTGAAATAACCACACAGAAACTGTATTAATTAAATCACCGATTGGCCTGTGACTTCAAGCATTTTATTGACTAGCTCTTATATCTTAAATTAACTAATTTACATTTTTTAAAATATTTTCCTTTTAGACTCGTGGTTTACTGGCAAATTTCCAGTGTATCTGTTTCCTGTGGTGGCTACATGGCTTCCCACTGACTCCCCCTTCTTTCTTCTTCTCTATCTGCTTGGAATTCCTACCTAGCCTTACTCTGCACTGCAATAGGCTGAAAGCAACTTCTTTATTAACCAGTGATATTCACAGGATACAGAGGGGGAATCCCACATCATAGCCACACATAGAATTCTCGTGGCTAGAAATACATAATCAGAATTGTTTAGTGAATCGATGAACCGATACTTTGAAAAACTTGTTTCTCTGCTAGTTTCTGTAAGTCCTTACTTGATCTTTGTGTTTAGAAGTACGACTTTGCAGATTCTTGGTGAGATTTTTGGATATCTTTATCTCCACATGCTCTCATGCTACAGTACCATAAATAGAGTGGTTAAAAACAATAGAAACATATATTGTCACAGTTCTGAATTTTAAGTGTCCAAGACCACGTGCTGGTGGGTTTTGTTTCTTCTGACTCCTTTGTCACCACCCTTCTCTTTGTTCTTTTTCATTTTTATTTCTTATTAAAATACCATCAGATAACTCATCAACTAATCTGGTCTCATAGCAGCTAACTGAGACTAAACCAACCACCAGAGAGCCTTCATAGGACTGACGTAGGGACTTTTTGTATATATGACAATTGTGGTCCTCTAATGGGACTCCCAAGAGTGGGAACAGGGGCTGTTTCAAACTCTTTTACTGGCATTAAAGATCCTAGTCCTCATACTAGATCACATTGCACAACCTTAATACATAAGGAGGTGATTAGTCTTACTGCGACTTGATATGCCATGTTTTTTTTTTTAACTCAAATACCCGCCCTTTCCTAAACAGAAATGGAGGAGTGGATTGTGGGTCAGGAACAAAAGGGAGTTAGGGGAAGGGCTAGGAGAGGAGAGAGGGGAAACTGTGGCCAGGATGTAAAATAAGTAAGTGAATTTATTTAAAAAAAGACACTAGTCAAATGGGGTGAAGACCATCGTGATGTCCTCTTTAAACCTAATCCATTCTTTGAAGGGTTTATCTCTAAATATAATTATATTATGTAAACCTTGGCTCACAATTGAGCCTTTGGTACTCAAGGTAAATCTGTTTAGTTCTGAGGCATTTCCTTTGATCATTCTTACTTTGAGAGTTGATTCATCATCTGTTCCTTTTCTTCCTTTTCTTTTCTCCAGTCCCATCTGTTTGTCTCTTTCATTTTATATTCTGGACATCATAATCATCTTGCTTCCTAACCATTTCCTTGTTATTTTTCTCCGTATTTTAATTTGTTTCGCTAGTATTTTCATCACTTTTATTTTTTTAGATTCATTTTATTTTCATATTATAGTTTTACTTTTTGTCATACTTGAATTTTCCACTTTATTTCAATTAAATGATATAAGCTATCTAATCATTTACTTTACCTCTATAATATCCCATTTGTTGTTATTTTAAATAATACTGTTTTCTTGTTTGTACTTTCTCCATTTCTTCTTTTATCTTGTGCCAAGATAAATGGTGAGATTCAGTCTGTCTATTAAGATTTATATATGAAGAACCTTCAAGGCTGAATACTATCAACTACTGAGTTCTACTATAGAATGTTCTCCAGAAACAGAACAAACTGGCATTATATTTAAATGGTTCCCCTTTGTCATTTCCATACAGGAGCTTCCAGTTGGATTGGCCATAATTCCTTGAACCCAGGAATTATGGAATAGGCAACTTGTATCTTTACAGATGAGACTTCCACATCCCTCCTTCCTTGATACCTGGACCCTGGTCTTCAGAGTTTCTTTGTCCCCCATAGCTAGTAATACGCATATTTCAGTCTCTTTGTCATGGGACAATGTTTCTGGAGCTCTAAAAGCTTGGTCTGGGTTTCTAATTGAGTCCTGAAAAAGCATTTTCCTTTCTGTGCTTGTCTTTACCTGCTATTTTGGACATAATTTCTTTTCTGTATCATTTTACTGTTATTTTTTATGATCACATGATGAACATTCAATTTATAATAGGTATACAGAGTTCTTTACCCAGGCTTTGATTAAAAAAAGAGTAATTCCAGGGAGGTGAATTCCAGCTAGAAATACCTGATTATATTTGAAAAATGCTTTTGGTTGTCATTTGAAAAAGTTCTGTTTATTGCTACAGAGTGAAAGATTTGGTTTCTGTTTAATGTTCTACAATGCACTGGATAGAATCTTCTACAAGATCCCTTCCTCCCAAATTTAACACAAATGTTTATAGAATGTATTGAAAAGAAAGTTTAAGGTTTATGTATAGGGAGAATTTAAAGTGAAGGATTTCAGATATTTTGTTTATAAAGGCAGATGCTAACAGGAAAATAAATGATGAGGACTGCATATTCAAATGATAAAAGCTGCAGAATTGTGAGTACGTGTTTAAAATGCTATGGTCTATATGTACTATAACATTTAAGCTGAAATATCATTTTCAGGAAAAATGTTAATAAAAATGTGCATTGACATCTTTCACAGATACGGAAATGAGCCTACCATAGTGTTTTTCAAATAACATGCAAAGTAAAGCAACCTGCAGAACCAGAATGAAACATGTTTATTTATGCTGTTGCTTTGCTCTATGCAGACAGACAGAATGGAAATACCTGGGGGACAGACCCTGATAATAATGTGTTTACAAAGGTCCTCAAGTGATTCTAACATGTAGCCAAGTTCAAGAATCACTGATCTATGGTCAGTATGCAAGCAAGTTTTTCATGCACATATCTCACTGCTCTTTATTAGTGTACTGCGAACTTCCTTCTGTCTTTAGTTATATTAAGAAAAAATGTTGTACATGAATCATGACACAAACATATCTAACTTTTATATTAAACTTACCACAAAACCATTTCTTTTAAAACTGTCCTTTATTATAACATAAGCATTGCAGTTTGAGTAAAGGGTAAAGCCATTGCTTCTTAAGCAGCAGGAATTTATTTATTTTAACTTTATGTGTAGGTGATGATTTATTTCCTAGTCTGTTTAATAATACTTACATAATTTCTGCTTAGCAGTAGGTCATCTATCTCAATTTCTTTGACCTTCTCTTTGGTTTTCATAACAGTGACCACATTCCCTCTTTGTATAGATTTCTTTTGATTTTATATCACAACTCTTGTTAGCAAAAGTCAAAGATGCTTCTAACAGGGAGTTGACCCAACATATATCTTCTAATTGCTTTACTAATTGTGTGGTTTAAGTAAGCATTTAAAAATTATATGAACGTGAATCTCTGCTAAATGAAGACCATAGAATAACACAAAAGCCCAAATGCACATTAAATGCATAAATTTTAAGGTGCACGTTATGTTCAATAAGCTTTGAAATTAGCAATACTGTCAATAATTCTTTGCTATCATTCACTTCAAACTTACTATACAGGAGCCATATAAAATGCATTAAATCCCAATGAAAATTTATTTAACTATTTAGCACAACCTTTCTATGCAGTAGATTATATTCCAAAATAAGGAAACAAATAGAGAAAAGTAATATTGTTTTGCCAGAGAATATATAGTTCATGCCAGCAAAACTTCAGAAGCCTGATTCAAGGACTGATATTCTTGATGACTCCTCTGCTAAAATGGTCTATTTAAAAGCATAAGTATTCATAATAGAATTTCTGAAAAAGATACAACCAAAAGAGGATAGACAATGTTCCCCTGTCAGTACTGTCTATTTTTATATTCAGTTACTAAATATTTCACAACTTTATGCTAGGAAATAATTATGTGATTTATCTTATGTATATCAAAAAGTAAATATAATATGTATAGTTTATAAATAGTTTTAATGTGTCTTTCTACATATGGTTGAAAAAAATAAAGAAATTTGTCATCAAAAGAACAAATAATCCAATAAAAAAAAATGGAGTACAGACCTAAACAAAGAACTCTCAACAGAGGAATCTAAAATGGTTGAAAAACACTTAAGGAAATGCTCAACATCCTTAGTCATCAGAGAAATGCAAATTAAAACAACTCTGAGATTCCATCTTACACCTGTTTGAATGGCCAAGATTACAAACACTGATGACAACTTATGCTAGAGAGGTTGTGGAGTAAAGGGAACACTCCTGCATTGCTGGTGGAAATGCAAGCTGGTACAATCCCTTTGGATGTCAGTGTGGTGATTTCTCAGAAAATTAGGAAACAACCTTCCTCAAGACCCAGTATTACCACCTTTGGGTATATTTCCAAAGGATGCTCAATCGGACAACAAGGATGTGTGCTCAATTATGTTCATAGCAGCATTGTTTGTCATAGCCAGAACATGGAAACAACCTAAATACCCCTAGACCAAAGAATGGATAAGGAAAATATGGTACATTTACACAATGGAGTACTATACAGCAGAAAAAAATGATGGCATCTTGAAATTTGCAGGCAAATGGATGAATGTGGAAAACATCATATTGGGAAAAGTGGACTGCCGTGGTCATGTTCACCTAACCTGGGAAATAGAAAAAGACAAGATCTCATGAGTAAAATGGAAGCATGGGGATCATGTGAGAGTGTGGAAGGGGAAGGGAGAAGAAGGGAGGAGGGTAGAGAAAAATGTATAGCTCGATAAAATTAATTTAAAAATGTGCTTTTATGGAGTTGTAGTAGTATATACCTGTAATCCCAGTAATAGGGAAGTAGAGGCAGGAGGATCAGGAGCTCAAAGAAGTCTTTGAGCAAGTTTGAGGGCAGCCTGGGCTTTATGAAATCAGCCTTCCAAAAATAAAACAAAAATGTAACAAAGTAAAAAAAGAAAACAAGAAGAATTCTTTCTCTACAGCTTCAAAAATAGAATACATATCTATGTATTCCTGTAAATATTAGCAACCGCCTCATGAATAAGCCCTTTTACTGTACTTAATCTATAGCTATTAAAATTTTAGTCTTCCTAGGTAAAGGACAAATGGATTGGGAAAGAAATCAGGGAAATATTTCTTTTCACAATAGCCTTAAAAATTATAGAATATTTTAGAGCAACTCTAATCAAGCAATTAAAAGACTGTATGATAAAAATTTTAAGACCCACGAAAAGAAATTTGAAGAAAATATCAGAAGAACCAAAAGATCTCCCATGGTCATGCATTGGTAGAATGAATATAGTAAAAATGTCATCCTACAAAAAGCAAGAGGATCCTGAAGTCTGTTATGAAATTGTATCTCTGATACTATTAGAAGTTATGCTCATAATGTGTCACCAACACCAATCATCTAACATTAGCTGAAAAGGAAAACACTAGTAAAGATGTCAGACTCAGTGGACTACAACTCCACTGTAGACAATTAGGCAATGGAGTCAACCTTCAAACACAAGAGGTTGCCTTTCCCAGGGAAAAGCAAATCAATTGTCCGTTCAGAGTCAAATGGGCAGTCCTAAAAATATACGTGTATAATTATAGTATATTGATGAAAATATTATGTATATATATGCAAGATTAAATAAAATCAATTAAAATTAGTAAGTAAAAAAGGAGGTCATTAATTTGAAGGAGAGTACATGGAAGGGCTTGAAGGGGGAAAGAGACTTCCACTGTTTGAAATCCAATAAAAAATTACCCCAAGATAAACAAGCACAACCTGTATGAAGAAAGCCTAGCACAGACCCATGTAGGCTAGCTAGGTGGTTGCTACTTCAGTCTCTGTGAGCCCCTGTGAGCCCTGCTGAGTTGATTTTGTGGGCTGTGTTCTCCTGGTGTCTCTCTTAACACTGCACCCCTCCTCCAGCTTCTACAATCTTTTTCATTTCCCCCCCCCCCCCTATCTTTTCTACACCTCTTCTATGGAGTTCCTGAACTCTGACTAATGTTTGACATTAGGTCTCTGCATCTGCTAAGTCAGTTGTGGGAAAAAGCCTCTGTGACAATGAATGTGCTATGCATTAGAATGTAGAAGAATATATTAGGAATCATTTCACGGACTACTTTTGTTTGTTTCCTTTGGGTCTTCCTACCCTAGTTCTCTGACCCACCCTGCATACAGATCCTGGCCATCCAGTCAGTGCCATGCATGACTCCCTCTTGTGGCTTAGACCTTAAGTTAGACTTGTCCTTGGTTAGCCACTCCTACATTTTTTTGAGAAACACGAAATTATAAAGAAAAATTCTACATAGGAAATTATGAAGCACTGTGAGTCCACTCTAAATGCAAACTTTGCTGTGGTTCCTATGTGCACAGTGACTATCCCTTCACACATGTGCTGTCACTACGTGCCAATGTGGGTGACGAGTTATGTTGTGTTAACTTATTTGATAATTTTAGTAATTTAAGTTTCCTGAGTAATGTGGAGTCCCCTCTGCATGCTGAGAATACCATTGGTTAATGAAGAATCTTCTTTGGGCCTAATGCAGTGCAGAATAGGGCAAGGTTGGAATTCCAAGTAGATAGAGGAGGAGAGAGTAGGTGGAGCCACCATAAAGCCACTGCAGGAGATAGACACAAGATGTTGGACAGAACCATACTGGTAGGCCACAACCACATGACAATGCACAGATTAATAGAGATGGATTAATTAAAGATAAAAAAGCTAGCTAGCAATATGCCTAAGTAATTGGCCAAGTAGTGTTTTATTAATACAGTTTCTGTGTGGTTATTTTGGGTGTGGAGGATGGGAATGATTGGACAGTCTCTGAATATAGAATGGCACATGGGCTGACTACATCCACATAAAACATGAGAGAGCTTGGAAAGGAATTCTAGGCAATAAATAAATAAATAAATAAATAAATAAATAAATAAATAAATGGAGACAGGCATGGCTTCCTGACTTCCTGTTCGGAGCAGTTTCTTGGGTTGGCTGTGTTAGTTAGAAGCAAGCAGAGGCAGGATTTTTATTTATTTTTTAACAGAAGGCTTCCTGAGTCAGCAGTAGTGGCAGAAACTGCATGACTCCTTTAAGAAGGCTTCTTGGTTTGTACAGTTGGACAAATGGCTCTGGCTTTTTAAGGATGTTAAGCCCTTGATCCGGGTTTGTGAGCAGAGTGCTATAACTTGCTTAATGGAAACATAGACCCTCTCTTTGCCTGGAATGAGGCTGCAAGCATGGCTTGCAGAGCTGGTATTGAATGGGCCACTGACATATTGGACTGGGCAAAGTCTAAAGTCAAAGTAGCCTTAGTCCTAAGCACACCACTTAACATTTTCAGAAGTGCTCCTAGGCAGAAAAGTATTACAGATATGCAATAGGACAAATTCAGACAAAAAGACCCCTAAAAGAGACGCAGTGTGCTCAAAAAATGTATGTAGGCTTAAGAGAGAAAGGAAAAGAATATAGACAGTTATAAAAAACAATTAAATGGCTTTTAAAAATTAAACGAAATCTTTAAAGAGACAGAGTACAGACAGTCGTAGATTAAAGGAGAAAGAAAAATAAGCCACATAAAGATGGAATATATAGAGCAAGTATGGATTATGTATATTACTGGATTTTCTTTGAATTTTTGACTGTGATGGAGCTAAGTACAGTGAAACATTTTATTGTACAGCTGCTAAGCTAAACTAATATATATGTATGTATATATATGTATATATACATATATATATGTATGCATATATATACACACATATATGTATATATATTAAAGGTATCCTGACTTCAGCCAGGCAGTGATTGCACATGCCTTTAATCACAGCGCTAGTGAGGCAGAGGCAGGCTGATCTTTGTGAGTTAAAAGGCAGGCTGGTTTATAAGAGCTAGTTCCAGGACAAGCTACAAAGCTACAGAGAAACCCTGTCTCGAAAAACAAAAACAAAAACCAAAAAAAAAAAAGAAGAAAGAAAAGGCATCTTGACTTCAAGATGGGTCTTGGGTCTAAGGCTATGTTGCTTTGGAAGAGAAGTTCTGCTTTTGTTTCCACTGAGGATGAGAAACTATGGATTCCTTCCAGATTAATGTGGTTTGATGGTCAAGAGCCCTTGAAAGGTCTCTGCTAACCCCCAAAATTTCCTTGCCTAGCATAAAGCAGGAAGCAGTTTGGAGAGAACTATGCTAATATTCCTAAATATTGTTTACAATTTTTTTTTTACATTTAAAGGGTAATATGCTATTGTGATGAATACTCTGCCTTGGTATAGATTTTGGTTTATTGATAGAAATTTAAGGTCAGTTTTGTTATATGTATATTTCTGCGCTTGGTTAAGGTATTGTGTTTGTTCAGATTATTTAAAAATGTAATGTATAATTAAAAAATACAGGTTAATGGATAGTCATCTATAATATTCAAGGTTGTAATCATGTTAGTTCGGCTTTCTAGATGTACAGAGATATATTTCAGACGGATAGTTATTTTTCAAAATTTTCAAATGCTAACAGAATATGGCATTTAAAATGTTTTAAGAACTTAGAGTTTTCATGACAATAAAACTCATCCACTCTTGACAGATCTACTTCAAGAGGATGATGGGCTTTGAAGAGGCTCCTTATGGTGTCTGTTAGCTGTTTGTGCAAGAAACTGCTCTTGTCTGGACTGCTTGATTCTATGCTGTATGAACTGGACAGGCAGGACTCACAAAAAAATGACTGCTGACTTCATGAAAGAGTCTGCCAGACATTTTTCAGGACCCAGAAGAAAGTGGCTGACAAACTGCCAATATAGGTGGAAAAGTTTTTGAAATTTTCTGTTTCATGGAAAAGTCTTCCAGATACTGTGAGTCTGTAGACTAAAGATGGATGCCCCAGTGTTATAGAAGAAATTTGGGTGACTGTCCTAGCAGTTATATCTCTGTCAATTCTAGAGTTTTGGAAGTTGCTTACACTGTACTTCCTGTTTACTTAGATAGTATTATATCCTTCTGGGGTCTATGATAAGAGTTGAAGAATAGTTATAATTACAGTTTTTCTTAGTTGTAAAAGAATAAGTAGATATAAATATTATAACTCTAATCTTTACTTAATAACTGTTGTATATAATCTTTCTATGTTAAAGTTGAAACCTTTCTTTTTATTAGACAGAAAATGGGAGGTGATGTGGGATTTTCCTCTGTATGCTGTAATACCATTTAATGAAGCTACTTTGGGCCTATTGAAGCACAGAAAAGGAGAAGGAGGGAATTCTGGGCATATAGAGGGGAGAGAGTGCACAGAGTCAAGGTGATGCCTTGTAGCCACCAGAGGAGACAGACACAGGACACTGGTTGGAACCTTACCGGTAGGCTGCAACCACATGGTGATGCACAGATTAATAGAGATGGCTTAATTTAAGAGATAGAGCAATCTAGCAATACACCTAAGTGATTGACCAAGCAGTATTATAATTAATACAGTTTTTGTGTGATTATCACTTCTGGGTGGCAGGAAATGAACTAACAGCCTCCACCTCCACCTGACATTATTTTTTTTTTGCATAGATTGGTGTAGCATTTTATGACATGCTGATAAATCTAAACCAGAGTAGTGCTCACTTAAATTATATGGAACCCCTATTGGTGATTTCCTGTGTCACCAGAAGTGCATGTTCACTGGTGATTGGATAAACAAGAGAGAAAATTAAATTTATTTACTTTTTAAGGATATCGGATGCATCAATCTTGAGTATGTAATGAAAGGGATTTTTAAAAGCTATTTACATATATGTTGCATTTTCAGTTCCTTCACTTTTATTTCTCCTGCCAGACTGAAAACACAAAGCATATTCAGTGTAAAGCCCTACCCAGAAGAACTACATGGTCCACTTAGCACTTTCTTTTCACTACCTCAGTATATTAGCAGTGTTCAGCTTTACTCTTTGTGGAGTGTTTTTCATTACTGTGAGAATGTCTGTACCAAAACTAATCACACAAAAGCTGCATCCTTGGTGCTATCTACCAATCAATCCCCTTTGCACGGTTGTTTTCTGCTTTAATAAATTAATGGTGGAGTTCTTCTGTTTCTTATAACTTTATGAGGTTCTATACTTTGTATCTCTATCTTCTTGATTTTAGTACGCATACCTCTCCCTACAAAATGTAAGTTTTGATTTAGAGGATATAACTGTAAGGCAATATTCTTTCAAATAAAAAAATTCAGAAACTGTCTGTTCTAGTCCATTTGTGCTCTGTAGGAAAACCACTGAATTCACACAGTTTTTAAAAATCCTGAAATTATGCTTCACATTTCTAGAAATTGAGAAATTCACTGTCTAGGAATGTACACTTTTTTCTTTTCTCTTCTCTTCTCCTCTCCTTTCCTCACCTCTTCCCTCCCCTCCTCTCCCTTTTTTCTTCTTCTCCTTTCCTTCATTTTCTTCTCTTCTTTTCTCTTTTTTAAATTTTTCCTTTCCATCAAGAACTTACTGGATATCTCTGGCTTCCCCAGAACTAAATACTTAGAAAGTAGGATGATCTAACAACTCAGAGATCCACCTGACACTGTTTTCTGAGTTCTGGGATTAGGGGTTTAAAGGCATGTACCACCACGCCAGGCTGGGGAGTATGATCTTTGTAGACAATGCTTTTTAGAATGAAAGGTTAAACAAACGGTGTTATGTTATCTTGAGCTTTTTTATAAACACAGGAATTCTAAAGAGCTGTTACAATACCTTACCAACATTTGATAGGTTACTGTGATCTGCACATATTTGCTAACTATACAAACTGAAGTTTATACTTCCATCAAATCTCATAATATAGCAATACAATTTTTATTATCAAGCATTAGAAAGTTCTGACATTAATGTTTGGAAGGCAAAAGTCATATTTTTGTTGTATTTCCACATATATGTATAGAATACACATGAACTATTGTTTTGGAAATCAGGTAGCATGTTTATATTATTTTCAGTGCTTTAAATAAAGAATTTTTGAAGTTATAGATACTTTTGTACCATATTAAATCATATAAGTATATATACATTAATTTTAAAATCTATCCTTATAATACCTTTTAGAAACGGATAGCATTCAAAATTTGAATATATAAAAGCATGTCTCCCCCATAGAGCCTGAAGGCAAAAAACATTACCAGAAGGCTCTTCCCACAAAGGAGGTCTTGAGAAAGACCCCCAGTCTGCTCTGCCACGAAAAAGGGCAAGGCTGTCTCTGATTAGCAGGAGCCCCAGCCTGTTCCAGAGTGGGGTCAAGAAAAGGAAAGTGGCCCAGAGGAAGGTGAAGACACCTTGAGTCCATGGTGTTGTCTGTTTTCCCCTGTCTTGAGCATCCCAAGAGACTTCTATTTTTCACCAGTATTTTAATAAATATTGCCATGGTATATAAAAAAAAGCATGTCATATTCTGAGAAAAAACTAATATGTTACATTTATTACATAATATATTATAATAATTATAAGCTAATGAGCATAAATGAATTGTATTTATTTTGAGAATCCATATTTGTTCATCTGTATGGGGTTCATCAGGATAATTTGATTCATTTATACACTGTGTAATAATCAAATTAGGGTAATTAGCACTTCCATATGTTCAAACATTAATCAGTTTTATGTGCTGGAAATACAGAGTATTTTTACATTATAAGTAATAGCAATATTACCTAATTTGCAAAATTCTTGTTTAACCAACTTGGCCAGAACAGAGCCAAAAAAATTTATACTCATGGTTTTAGAGAATTCTGTTTTATAATCATCTTTTTAGCTTTTATTTTACTCATTATTTATGTTAGAGTATCTCAGACGATGTTGACATTCAGTTCAGTATTCCGTGCTTAGGGACCATTGTAGTCTTACCATTTTTCTGTCAGTTCTCAGAGCTTAAATCATCCAGTTTACCAATGTACCTAATGTTTGTCTCCATTTGTAACATTTTTTTATTCTGTCAAGTAGACTCCTCATTTCAATGTGTGGCCTTCTTTTATGTGTCCTTATTTCTTCATGTTTCTCTCTTGTCATTGTCAAAGTTCTGCTTTGACAGTTAAGGACAACACAGCCATACCAGGTTCTCCCCAGACTCTACTAAATGCTTAGATAGTGTATTCTGGAGAAAGTTATGATCAATATGTACTATTCAAAACATATTCTTAAAGAGTTATTTTTATATGTCTTTATGTTCACCACATACATACAGGTTCCTTGACACTCAGAAGCCTCGGAACTTTAGTAGCAGGTATTGTGAGGCACCTGGTGTGGAGGTTGAGATGTTGACTTCACTCCTCTGCAAGAGTTCAAAAAAGCTTTTCACTGTTGATCCATATCTCCAGCCACAGGCTATAAATCTTTATTCCAAAAAATTGTTATTCCCTACATTGCCAATATAATTTACACTCAATTTCACATGTTAGTGAATTTAGGAAAGGGTAACCTTTTCTTTTACTTTCTGTGAGTATAGTTGTTTTAAGTCACGCAAGCCATCACGGCATGTTTACTCGAATTTGTCACCTGTCATCTTAGCATTTACATATTTAAGACCTAATGACATTTATTTGATAAACCAACCCTTTTGCTTTCTTGGCATATATTGTTACTTTTTTAATGCAAATATATTTATCTTATAATAAAGAACTGCATTGCTATTGGTGTTTTTCCTCAAATGTTGAAGGTGAACTTGCTGAAGACTTTGCACATTCAGGATGCAGGATTCAGAAGATTCAGGCTGGATCTAATCTGAAACTTTCCTTCCTGTGGTCTAACTTCCACAGCACCAGAAACTATTGTGCAATCTGTCCGGGGAAGGAAACAATCAATAGTTTTATCTGTCTTAAACTTCCCAATTTCTCAGGTAAGATACCATAGCCAAGAAAACATAAAATGTTGTGGTTCAATGAGGGATTTACAGTTCCAGAGACTTAGTACCCATGAGCATCATGATTGGGACTAGGGAAGTAGGCAGGCAAATATGGGTCTGTAACAGTAACTGAGAGCTCACAAGTTTATCCACAAGCACTAGTCAAAGTCAGCAAACAAACTGGTAATAGTGTGGGTTTTTGACCCCTCAAAGACCACCTCCAATGACAAACCCCTCCAACAAGGCTGCATCTCCTATCCTCTCCAAACAATTATAACAAGTGGGAATCAAATATTTAAAAGAATAAGCCTCTGAAAAGCATCCTCATCCATACTACCATACTAACTCTCTGTGATACTATTAAAAACCATAATGACTACTATGACAAGATATGTCTAAATCTTTAATAGGGACACATACATAAATGTTAATCAACAACCATTTAATTAGATTTAAGGCTCACATGTATGACAGAAATCATTCCTGGTACTAGAAATTTCACCACCTAAATGAGGGTAATGAGGTCATGAATCTTAGAATAGCACCTTCTACTGCCTCTTTACTAGAATAAAAAAATTCTTAACTACATTCTGCAACTTATCATTATAGTCACAGATGAGGATAGCTCTCAGTCCTTATTAAAGGCCTGCTCTTTCCAGTGAAAGACAACAACTGGACACAATGTAGAGATCAAAGATTTGTGTGAAACTCATTGAGGATGGATACATCCACAACACAACTCTTTCATCTAAAGCCAAGAAACATGAAGGAAGAGGGGATTGAGAGATTGTAAGGTATGGAGGGCCAGAGAGTCTGCTGTGAGACTGTGTCACAAAAATGCCTGCCTAAAAACACCTGCACAATGACACAATCAATATAATGTGGAAGTGGCAAAATCTGAGTGGTTTCAATGCCCAGACTTGCCCTCCCTGCCCCCCCCAAAAAAGCTGCAACTAAATAGCATCTGGTGAGGGAGATTAACTTCTTTAGGGATGAGCCCCATAATTGGTTATTCAATACAAAGTCATTGTCTTTTTTTTTTTGAAATTCTTTTTTTTTTTTAGTAAATTTTATTAAATTATAAAAGTTTCCATTTCCGCCCCCCCTCCCAACACCCTCCCACTCCCCCCACTCTCCCCCTCCTTCCCCTCTGTCCCCCAGGGCAGTCAGGGTTTCCTGCCCTGTGGGAAGCTCCAGCTCCCTCCCCCTCCCTCCAAGTCCAGGAAGGCGAGCTTCCAAACAGACTGGATCCCCAAAATCCAGCATATGCAGAGGAAACAGGTCCCAGTGTCATAGTCAATGGCTTTTCAGAAAGACCCCGGGCCAGCCACAGTCAGAGAATCCGGCCAAATTCCGAGAATCTGGCTAGATCACGTCCTCGTTCAGTCCCAGTCCGACTGGCCCTGGTAAATTCTCATGAGAAAGTCATTGTCTTTGAAACCATATACAAACAACAAAAATTGACTCAAGAGATTGTATGTATATCTTTGTGCTTATGTGGGTCTGTGAGTATGTGTGTGTTGTTCATATATAGACATACATGCATGCATGCCTACAAAATACATGCATACATACATACTCATCTTTTTAAAGAAAAAGAGGCCACAAATATGAGCGAGTATATGTATATTTTGCACATGAGTGCAGTGCCATCAGAGGTCAGGAAACACTGTCAGATTGCGTGAATTGAAGTTCACTGGTGCTAGGAGCTGAACTTTGGTCCTCTGATAGAGCAGTGCATGAGCTTAACCATTGAGTCATCTGTTTCTCAGCTGCTTGTTTTGAAATATGAGGGTAAAGGAAAGAGAGCTCTTTTACTACAAAACATTTTAGTTAAATAGTATTCTTCTATTTTTTCTTTTGTTATTGATCCGCAGTACTCAAAATGTTAACTACAAAGCTATTCTTCACTAATAGAAATAATTAATTAATTGAAGAAGAGAGAATGAAATAATGCATGATATGGCGAAAGAGAATGTTTCTAATGTCCAAGCTCCTGACTTTCATTGATATAAATGTTAGTTTTTAAGCTGCTGTGTTTTGAGCATGCGTTGCATCTTGACTACAAGAATGTTATTTACACTGCAGCTATTAAGAATCAATGACAAGTAGCAAGTACTTAGTATACCTCTACTTCAGATCGTATTTTGGTGTGGATGGAGATGGATGGTGATCGGTTCCTGGCTTTGCTTTTCTCCGGCATGTAGTTCTCATTTATAAAACTTAAGCCAGTTGCTGCTTATTTTCTCTGTCCTCACATGCTTATATTTTATAGCAGCGTTTCTTGGCATATTTGTGTTGTGATTGTTGTGAGTTTTTAATGGAAGAACACAAGATTGCTCACACGTATACACTCACAGTGAAATTCACACATAATCAGACTAGATTTTTTTAGTGTGAGGTGCTGTACAGGAATGCTTATCTCACAAGTATTCTAATACATTTTTTTTCAAAGTTTATTAAATTATAAAAGTTTCCATTTCTGCCCCTCCTCCCAACACCTTCCCACTCCCCCCACTCCCCCTCCTCCTCCCTCTCCATCCCTAAGAGCAGTCAGGGTTTCCTGCCCTGTGGGAAGTTCAAAGAAGGCAAGACCAGAGGGAACCTTCATCTGACGATGGATGGCGATACAGACAGAGACCCACATTGGAGCACCGGACTGAGTCCCCCCAAGGTCCAAATGAGGAGCAGAAGGAGGAAGAACATGAAAAAGGAAATCAGGACCGTGAGGAGTGCGTTCACCCACTGATACAAGGGGACTGATCTAATGAGAGTTCACCAAGGCCAGTTGGACTGGGACTGAACGAGCACGTGATCCAACCAGATTCTCTGAATGTGGCCGGATTCTCTGAAGGTGGCTGGCCCGGAGTCTTTCTGAAAAGCCATTGACAATGACACTGGGACTTGTTTCCTCTGCATATTCTGGATTTTTGGGATCCAGTCTGTTTGGATACTCACCTTCCTGGACCTGGAGGGAGGGGGGAGGAACTTGAACTTCTAATACATTTTTGAAGTAATGTGAACAAGTATAGATTTGAATATGATATTTGAAATAATTTTTTGTATACAAACATTCATGTCCCTTGGAATGCCCTATATGCATGGCTTTTGAAACTTTAGTGGTGTTTTTAAGCTTACTCATCTAATTCATGTGAAGGAATGGCCATATTATAACAAACTTATTTCGGCATCACCCTATCTACTGTTTCCCCGGGCTGTCCTCCCTCCATAATTGCAAAGTGGGCTGTGGGCAAGAAGAACAGACAAATGTTGAGATGTGGACAGTGCTAATTAGCTTTAGAACCCTAGTAAACCTCCTTATGTGAGAGCCATAATTGTAAATACAGCCTGCTTCAAACCACTCTATTTGAGAGCAGTCATAACGAGTACCATCTGCCAAAGGGGAGCGAGGAGGCTGCTCTGAGCAGTTGGTTTGTAGGACGAGACACTCATTGTGTCACTGTGTTCTGGTTCTTTGTTCCAAGAAAGTACATTTGATTTGACAATGAGCTCTTATGTTTCCTTTTAAATATTGTTTACATGGGAGTTAAACATCAAATAAACAACAGGAATTGATGTTAAGGAATCTCCAGCTGATTTTTGTGTGTGTGTGTGTTTTTCTTTCATCTAGGAAAGGATTATATTCTTTTGTTCCCATTTACATTTAAATCACTTGCGTATGGTGTAATTAAAATATTTGAAGTTTACAGATTCCCAATATATACAGTACACAGTATCTTTTTAAATCTATACAAGCTATTTGAATAGATAATATGCACATAAAATGTTCTTATGCTTTTATGGCATATTTTAAAAGTATTAGAAATCTCTTTCTATTATTAAGGGATTCTTATTCAGATATAAAAACAGGAGCTATAAATAATACTGGTATTAGAAAAATTGATGTGCTTTACAATTCAGGAAGCTGCCTATTTGAATATATTGCTTTGCAAAACAATATGATTTAATTATAATTCAGTGCATGAGATCTACTTCTTTGTCACTAAACAAACATAAATATCATTTACAGAGTATGTTATGTAATATTGATCAAAGCGATAAGGAAGAGCATTTGGGAACATAGGGCCTGAAGTTGTCATTAACAAATTGGTAGTGATGAGTTAAAAGTAGATAAAAACAGGTAGACTTGATGACAATTCCTTTTTAAAAGATTCTGAATAGTTGCCTATTTTAGAGCATGAAGTTGATGGTAGGAAGAAATATACAATTGAGCAAGTGGGGGGAAATTAAATGATTATTTAGATGAGTGAGTGATGTGTTCCTTTGAACTCTACGAGAAAACTTGGCTTATTTATTGCCAGTTTTTCTTAAATTAACCCATCTACCTTTCTCTTTTTTTTACTGATGTATGTTTTACTTTCCTTCTTACTCTGTGACTGGCTAGGTGGTTGGCCCCTGACATCCTTCTCCTCTTGTTCTCTCATTGCTCCTCTCTTTCTTCATTTCTCCTTCTATTTATATTCTCTGCCTAATTGTCCTGCCTATCCTTGTTCCTCTCTTACTATTGGCCGTTCAGCTCTTTATTAGGACCATCAGGCATTTTAGATAGACAAAAAAATCACAGCTTCACAGAGTTAAACAAATGCAGCATAAACAAACGCATCATACCTTAAGATAATACACCCCAACATATTCTCAAAGTGAAATTTGTTAATAAAGGCATAAAATTAAAATAAAATGTCTCATACATGTAATATGGATTAAGTGGAAGAAACAAAATAAGAGGGTAGTCAACATTACAGTTAATCAACTAAATCAATCATGAAAGTAATTATTATAGCTCAACTTTTGAGAACATAATACTTTTTGTTCATTAACCCAGTCCCTGACCATATTTAACTTGCTCAAAAACGCATATAACATTAATTTAAAAAAATCATTTTAACAAAGAAAAAACATGTGACCTGTATAACTAAGATGCTGATTCTAAACATTATATGGTTTAATATATAGTCTATGAGTCTGTAGGGGTGGCGCATGTATATATAACTCGTATGAACAGAAGCAGTAAGGTTAGCAGTTCATCACTCAGTTTCACACCACCATAGCAAATACAGATAACTGATTAATAAAGAAAAAGTGTTGGTTTGGGCTCACAACTTTGAAGTTTTCACTCCTTCACAGTCAGAACATACTGGACCCATGACAGCGCATCACTCAGTGACAACATGTGACAGAGACATCCCTCATGGCCTGGTAACAAAAGCAAGAAGAGAATGGAGTCATATAATCCTGATCAAGGGCAAATCATCAATAATGTTGTGTCTTCAAGTCCTACAACCTTTCACTTTCAATGACTTATTGAAAGTGAGCTGAACTTTAAATAGTATGTGAGTTGGAGAACTCTGATTAACATGTGGGCCTTCAGCGAACACTAAGACAAATCACAGCAGAGATCCTCTTTCAACTTTATTATTATGAATAAACAATAAAATATGTGAATCTATATGTGTACTTTCAAAAAATTGAGAATTGAATAAGCTGCAGTGGTAAAACGTAATCTTCAATGGAAAGAGTGCATACAGGACACTAATGGTAAGGTATGGAGGAAGAGAAGAGGGCCGAAGATGAAACATGTATGAGATGAGAATGTTCAAGTGCTCTGAATATTTTCCTAAAACTCTACTTCTTCCTGATTACTAACACTATATCCTGTGAATTAATTTCACTCTGAAGATGAGATCACTCAGGGAGAGATAATTTGACTTTTGTATTTAAAAACGCACTTCTCGCTATTACAAATCGTGCTGCAGCACTATTTGTAATAACCAGAACCTGGAAACAACCTAGGTGCCCCTCAATAGAAGAATGGTTTAAAAAGGTGTGGAACATATGCACATTAGAGTTTTACTCAGCGGTAAAAAACAATGACATCTTGAATTTTGCATGCAAATGGATGGAAATAGAAAACGCTTTACTGAGTGAGGTAACCCAGACCCCAAAAGAGGAATGTGGTATGTACTCACTTATAAGTGGATTCTAGCCATAATTAAAAGTCTTTGAGCCTATAATTCGTGATCCTAGAGAAGCTAAATAAGAAGGTGAACCTGAAGAAAATCATATAGTTATCCTCCTGGGTACTGGAAGTAGACAAGATTGCCAGGCACTCTTGGGTGCACAGGGGGGGAGGGGGGAGGCGGGGCGCGGGGTGGAAGGAAGGGGAGATGGTTAGAGGGAAGGGAGTAGGGGAGAATTGGGGAAAGCTTGGGGGAATGGGATGGAGGGAGAGAGGAAGGATGGATATGGGAGCATGGAAATATATATCTCAATTAAGGGAGTCATTTTAAGGTTTTGCAAGAGACTTGATTCTAGAGGGGTTCCCAGGTCCAAGGAGAGATCCCCAGATTGTTCCCCAGACAGCAGAGGAGAGGGTGACTGAACTGACCTTGGTCCATAACCATACTGACGAATATTTTGCATCGCACCATAGAACCTTCATCTGGCAATGGATGAAGATAGAGACAGAGACCCACATTGGAACACTGGACTTAACTCCCTAGGTCCAAATTAGAAGCAGAAAGAGGGAGAATGTGAGCAAGGAAGTCAGGATCAGAAGGAACCTTCGTCCGACAATGGACGGAGATTGAGACAGAGACCCCCATTGGAGCACTGGACTGAGCCCCCAAGGTCCAAATGAGGAGCAGAAGGAGGGAGAACATGAACAAGGAAGTCAGGACAGCGAGGAGTGCATTCACCCACTGATACAAGGGGACTGATCTAATGAGAGCTCACCAAGGCCAGCTGGACTGTGACTGAACGAGCATGCGATCAAACCGGATTCTCTGAATGTGGCTGACACGGGGGACTGTCTGAGAAGCCATTGATAATGGCACTGGAACTTGTTTCCTCTGCATGTACTGGCTTTTTGGGATCCTAGTCTGTTTGGATGCTCACCTTCCTAGACCTGGATGGAGTGGGGAGGAACTTGAAATTCCCACAGGGCAGGAAACCCTGACTGCTCTTAGGACTGGAGAGGGAGGAGAAAAGGGAGTGGGGGGAGTAGGGGGAGTTGGAGGGTAGTGGGATGAGGGGAGGAAGTGGAAATTTTTATAAATTAATAAATAAAAAATAAAAACGCACTTCTCTGACTCAAGGAAAAAATAACAAAAAATCACATAAATCTGAACTTGACGGAAGACTTATGTGTTGTTTGCATGGATAGATGATTGGTTTCTTATTCTGAAGTATAGAAACTAAAAAGGAATCAGCTCCAACCATCTCGAACATCTTAATATAAAATTAAAATTCTCCATGATTTTCAATTCTATAAGTATCAAAGAAATCTCACTGAGGATATTTAAGAAAAATGGTATTTATTCAACTTCATTAACATTTTCTGTCAGGTAATGTAGTAGATCTTTTGTATTTATTATTTTATTTATTCTTCACTGCCTGTTAATGCTGTGAGTTCTATTTTATGCACCCAGGAATGTGTCCCAAACTATATTTGCTTATAAATATCAACTTCATTGATACATGAATGATTGACGACTTCTTATTGGATTCAAACTATTATTTTATCTATCACCCAATATATTTTATTTCTTTTGTCTCTTGCAGACAAAACAAGGTAAATATTCTTGTTAAATATTTTTCATGGCTTGTTGGGAATTATAAAGTCAAGAAGAATTGAAGCTGAAATGGACTAAAGAGAAATATGAAAATAGCTGTCATACTTCCAACACATGAATTCAATTTCTGATAATCCTTGGGCTCTCATATAAGATATGTGACTTTTATGTCACTGGAAATTGCTTTAAACTTGAGGAATGGAGAGTGGTAAAGAAGTTTAGTATTGATTCTTAGTGACAATGACCCTCCTGGTGACATTGGCTTACCTCATTTTTCTTCAGGTACCCTGGTGAAGGGAAGATAAACAAACAAACCTCCCATTAAATTAAAAAGAGAAGTTTCTGAGTTAAAAACTAAAGATCAGTTAACACGAAGTACTTGAAAGTTTGAAGAAATATAGGAACATCACAAGTGTGCAGTAGGGAAACAGCAGAAGAAAAGGAAAAGTACGGGGACAAATGGTTTAAAATTTTTGAGATTCAAGGGCATGGTTAGAAGCTTGTACCTTAGTGCATAAAAATGAATGCACTTTATAAAATAACCTATGATAGATAACACTTTGTGAGAACAATATATATTTAGTAAAATCATTTTAATTATTGAAAATACAATAAAATATTTCATACTTTAAAAGAAAGGAAGAAATGGGAAAAAGAAACAATAGCAACAAATGAGTTGAAAAAAATCAGGTGTAAGAAGAAAACTAAACACAGGAAGGAAGAGTGAAAGGCTGAACTGCAGGAGCAAACAAAAAGTTAGGGTAAATGAGCTGTTTATGACCGTAACACACACAGCGTGAACTCAAAAAGAAATCAAAAAAGACCAAATGTGCAGGGCAAAGGGATTGGTGTTCACAGTTACATGCCAAGCAACAAGCTATCGGGGTTATTAGGAAGATATGGAAATGTGTTTTATATTTTTAACAATTACCTACCATTGTCTGATTGATTTATATCTTAAAATTAACACGTTGTGTAATCTGATTACTATTTTTCACACACTGTTGAGTAAGATCTTTTGTTGACTGAGTTTTCTGTCCTGCTTGGTTCCCACAGTCATTAAGTCCCAAAGAAATCACACAAAGGTCTACATTAATTATAAACCCAACTACTCTCTTTTTTGCTTCATTTTTATTTTAATGACATTTATTCCTTTTCTTTTATCTCCCAAGTCTACAAATATTTTTAAACACACTCTAAACTTTTTAGAGGTTTCCTTCATCTGAATCTGTCTTTACTGTTATCTCTCTTTTTCTGACCACATGAGTCTTTAATTTGATAAGCGGCTGGATCTAGCCCATTCTTTAGCTTTCTGAGATTCTAGACTCATGGCAGAGGTACTGGTCGAGGCCATGTTTATTGCCACAATTCTATCACATTCAACGTCCCTGAAAACCCCAAAAAGCATGTGGTTAGTTTTTCATCAACACCATTTAAGTGTCTTGTGGCAGGACATCTTAAAATAGCTGCAAGGTTTTGCAACTAAAGCCCAGTTAGGAAGCCTCTGTTAAATGAGATGTGCTTGCCTATAGCAAGCAGAGCAAACCTGAGAAAGAGCTGCTATCAAGAAGCTATGCTTATCTAGGATCACGAAAAATAGGCTAGAGAAGCTAAATAAGAAGACGATCCTGATGAAGATTATTTAGCTATCCGCCAGGAGGTAGGAAATAGTCAAAAGTCCCAGGTAACCTTGGGTGCATGGGGGGGTGGGTGGGAGGGTTGTTGGAAGGGGAGAGGGTTAGAGAGAAGGGAGTAGGGGAGGAATGGAGAAAGCTCGGTTGACCGGGATGGGGGGAAGGGAGGAAGGATGAATAAGGGATCAGGGAAGAATATATTTCAACTAAGGGAGTCATCTTAGGGTTTATAGGAAACTTGATTATATATGGGATCCCAGGTCCAAGGAGAGATCCCCAGATTGTTCTCTGGACAGAGGAGAGGGTGCCTGAACCGGCCTTGGCCCACAACCATACTGATGAATATTTTGCATGTCACCATAGAACCCTCATCTGGCGATGGATGGAGATGGAGGCGGAGAACCACGTTGGAACACTGGACCTAGCTCCCTAGGTCCAAATGAGAGGCAGAAGGAAAGAGATCGTGAGCAATGAAGGCAAGGGCACAGGAAACCTTCATCCGACGTTGGATGGCGATACAGATGGAGACCCATATTGGAACACCGAACTGAGCACTTCACAGTCCAAATGAGGAACAGAATGATGAAGAAAATAAAAAAAGTAATCAGGACTGCGAGGGATGCGAGCACCCACTGATACAAGGGGACTGATATAATGGGAGTTCACCAAGGCCTGTTGGACTGGGACTGAACGAGGACATGATCCAGCCAGATTCTCTGATTGTGGCTGGCCCGGAGCCTTTTTGAAAAGCCGTTGACAATGACACTGGGACTTGCTTCCTCTGCATGTACTGGATTTTGGCGCTCCAGTCTGTTTGGACTCTCACCTTCCCTGGACCTGGAGGGAGGGGGGAGGAACTCGGGCTTCCCACAGGGCAGGAAACCCTGACTGCTCTGGGGGATGGAGAGGGAGGGGGAGAGGGAGTGGGGGGAGTGGGAGGGTGGTGGGAGGAGGGGTTGAAATGGAAACTTTTATAATTTAATAAAAAAAAAAAAAAAGAAGCTATGCTTAAGCCGGGCGGTGGTGGCGCACGCC
Organism: Myodes glareolus; assembly: GCF_982192425.1. Classification (NCBI taxonomy): domain Eukaryota; kingdom Metazoa; phylum Chordata; class Mammalia; order Rodentia; family Cricetidae; genus Myodes; species Myodes glareolus. The sequence continues at coordinate 27,442,236 of NC_142033.1, forward strand.
TTTAATCCCAGCACTCGGGAGGCAGAGGCAGGCGAATCCCTGTGAGTTCGAGGCCAGCCTGGTCTACAAGAGCTAGTTCCAGGACAGGCACCAAAAACTACAGTGAAACCCTGTCTCGAAAAATAAAAAAAAAAAGAAGAAGCTATGCTTAACACTATTATTTTGTATCTAGAATCCCTTCCCACGTTCTCTCAAGTTTTATGTTGATGCAGTTGTCCACATGTCGGTCACCATTCTGTTGGCTTAGATTTCTGTTCTGCCAAGCTCCTGCAGTCATTAAGTCCCAAAAAAATCACACAGAGGTCTACATTAATTATAAGCTGATTGGCTAGTAACTTGGGCTTCTTATTAATTAATTCTTACATCTTAAATTGGCCAATTATTCTTGTCCATGTCAGCCATGTGACTTAGTACTTTTTTCAGCAAGGCAGTCACATCTTGCTTCCTCTGTGGCAGGGTCACAACTGTAAACTGCCCTTCCCTCTTTCCAGCATTCTCTTTGCCCTGCCTATACTTCCTGCCTGGCTACTGGCTAATTAACATTTTGTTAAAAATAATACAAGTGGCGAGATAAAAGACCATTGACCCACAGCAATCCTTTTAAATTGCCATTTAATTTTAACTTATGGATTTGAGAATTTTAATGAAGACGCTTTGTAAATGAAAGTTTTGTGTACAGGACCATGACACTTTACTTAATATAGTTTATGTTTAATTGTTTCAGTTGGAAAAATCATTATCTTAATTTTCAGCGACCCTCTTCTTGTTATAATAATATGTATAACAACTAGGCTGATTTTACTCTAGACCAATAATCAATTGGTTTTTATGATGATCATGAAGTTATTTGTTAATGCTCTCTAGGAGTCCCAGCTTTACAGTAGTGTACAGTAGTACAGGTACACAGAAATATATCAATTCCAGTTTTCTACTATGCATAAAACAGTATCATGAATTTAAAAGTATTTGATAAGTATCTTATCATGAAATAAATATCACAGGTATCTTAGGTATTAGATAAAAGGTAATAATTATCACTCTTAGTATTATAATTTTTTGTTTTTGTTTTTTTTTCTTTTGAAATAGACTTTCTCTGTAGCTTTGGAGTCGGTCCTGGAACTAGCTCTTATAGGACAGGCTGGCTTTGAACTACAGAGATCCACTCGCCTCTGCCTTCCAAGTGCTTGGATTAAAGGTGTGTGCCACCACCACCTGACAGGATTACAATTGACATCAGATGCACGCAATGGTTTTTTGAATTTTTTTGGCATTGTAGTTGAATTGCTGTTTCACTCTCCTCATTCCTATTACTTTTTGTTCAAGTTTTTGAGGTTAAATTGTGAAATATCTACATATACTTCTAATTTCTTTTCCTCTGGCTGGGTTAGAGTGTTCAATGTGCAGTTTTTCTTTACATAGTGCTGAAATCAATAAATAGGCATCAATGCAATGCATTTCCCTAATTTGAATTAACTTTACTTCAAAGTTTATTTAAAGACCATATGTACCAGAATTTCATACATCTGTCTATAAAATCACAATCCTTTCACCAAAGGTTAATAAAATTTTCATCCCCATAATATTTTCTAAGTTATTTGCATTTTTGTGTTAACATTTTCTCATTTTAGTACAGAACATATAGATATCAATATCTATTTATCATCTATCTTTCTCTATCTCTCTCTCTCTCTATCTCTCTCTATCTCTGTCTCTATATCTATATATGTATCTCCAAAGAAAATTTGTTCTTCAAACAAAAACTTTAATAACTCAAATTGTATATTCATATATTCATATATGCATTCTCATGCTAATATTCCATTTTTCAGAACCTCTGGTTACATTGTTGAGAATAGACATTTCCCTTATAATTATCATAATATAAAATTTGGCCTCCTAGTCCACTTTTGCTAAAGATCCATGCTCTGGAGAAAAAGGCAGATGACACTCCCAGATGTTAATTTTAGGGTTTGGAGAGAAGTGTTGGCAGTTGAGAAGAATGGCTTCTCTTTCAGAGGATGAGATCAATTCTAACGCTTGCATGATGGTTCACAACTGTTTGTAATTCTAGTGCCAATGGATCTGATGTCCACTCCTGGATTCTCTTGGCACTGCAATCCTGGGATATAAAGACAAGCATGCAGGCAAATATCTGATACACAGAAAACAGAATAAGAATGACATTTTACAAAATGAATTATAAAGTATTTTTCATACCCTTAAAATAGAATAACAAAAAATAGAACAACATAAATGATCATACAATTTGTGATTAAATGAGAGCTTTCAATGTTTTTATTTATTTTTTGTGTGTATGTGTGCATGTGTATGTGTATGTGTCTGTGTGTGAGCTGCTATACACACCTGCTCAGATGAGAAAATGCTAAACAAAGAAATCATGTTTCCTTATCTAATACTTTCTTTGTTTTCTTGTTAGGCATGGTCTTTCCCTGGTTCTTGGACACACCTCATTAATTTCGGAGCTATCTCTCAAACCCAAAGATTTGCTTTAAAGTAATATTTGACATATTTTTAGTCAGTAAATAGGTCTTTGTTAATTTTACACTAGATTTTTCCTTTTATCTTTAAGTTTCACTTTAAAGCCTTTCATTTTGATACAATAATGACCGAATGAATCTATGCACTCTTGTTTGGGTTCAGAGATCAAATCATTAGAAAAAAACTAAGATCTTATTCTTTCTTAACATTATTTGACAAATTTTTTGTACTTTATTAATGTCTAATAAGTGAGTATGCACTAAAAACAAATATATACTACATTTATAGGACTAAAATAAGAAACATGTCCTTTTATTTGTGGACACATTAAGAATACATTTTTTGGTAACCTTAAGAAAACTATCATATTTGCATAGGTGTAAAACAACAAAAAGGTTTTAGAGTCATAGAGACATTTATGTGTTCCCCCCCCAAAAAAAACTGTAGTGATTGAATTATAACTGTATGTTTTAACAATTCAGTTCATAATCATTGGCTCTCCCCTTTTTTCTTTCTCCGTTTTGATTGCCTGGACCATATATTCCATTCCAGCACATAAAAACTTTTATTAAATCAAGTCTCTGTGTCTTGTAAGAAACTAAAAAAAGAATACTGAGCTTACAAAAATTTTCACTATCTAGACATCAATGCGTGTTACTGAGTGGTAACTTAGTTGAATCATAGGAAATGAATTATCAACAGTGTTCTAAAAGTTTATCATACATTGTTTTTGTTTCCAGAGAGCCATGTGTGTACAGCTACAATACTTTCACATGAATTCACAATGCAGAGTTAAACTAATTTTTACAAGAAAGCATGGGTGTTATGAATCTTACCTTTTTTATGACTAGATAACTTACATATATTAAAATTAGTAAACATCTAAAGTTGAAGATTGGTCTGCAAAATAATCAAAATTAATGCTCAGCAGGTATTAATGCCTCAGTAAGATGGAGATTACAAAAAATACTATGAGCAGAAACTGTTTCTTGAAATTTGTTAAATGTGCTAAGAATTCTTATGAGTACTAATAAGTCCTGGAAAAATTGACTTATGTGAAGGGATAATAATTTCCTAAAATGGGTATTATCATGTACCAACAAAATGGACCTACGGATAAGATACATGAATCATTGTAGGGTTATCAACTTCTTTGTAGAGTCAGAGAGCGTCAAAGAAGCATGCACATCAGCGTTTAGAGAATTTTGGATTTCTTGGTAGAAAAATAGAAGGATTTATTAAATGACCACTGACTATTTTTCTGTATATAAACGTATTAACAAAATTTCTATTTTTAGGAAGAATAAACAGATACTGATATTTTGTTTGGGTGACATAAATTATATAATTATTAACATTAATTTCCTTAATTGTCACTTGAAAAAGCTTACTTATTTAATAAACATAAAAGAAATGTTTCAAACATGACATTGGAATATTGAATGTTTTTAGAGAGAAAGCATGCCAAAGATTATTAGATCTTAATAAAAAAAGTGCCAAAAATATAATCAATAAAAATATGATCTGTACTATTCTTTATTGTCTAAGCATCAATACACTGGGGCTTAGTGTGGCATTCATTATATTAAGTGTTAATTTAGCTTGTCCCCGATGAAAAAGGGGATAGTTAACAAAATATTATTACAAAGCAGGCTATTTTAATATTGAATGTTTATTGATTACTTTCCTGTTGTGGTGATAAAATACCATGACAAGGAAGGCAAATCTTAGAAGGAATGTTGGAAAACATTGTAAAAGACTGCAGGGTGGAGCAGGATGCTGAGGACTCACATCTTGAACCACAGTAGGAAGAAGAGAACAAGATCAAATTTCAGATGTTTATAAACACTTGAACACCACTTCTAGTCCTACACTTCTTCCAACAAGATAACACTTCCTAAACCTCCTAAACAGTACCACCTGAGACCCAAACATTCAAATGTTCAGGACTGTGGGGGATATCTCATCCCAATGACTACATTCTGTAAGAACTCATTGGAAATAAATTAATTAGAATATTTGTCTGGAAGAAGACATAGAGTTTAATATTTGAAAATGTGGGACTGATTTTAGTACAAATCTGTACTTTAATTTTTCAATAACAAACGTTAATCCACTGACGGCCATAGCTTACTCTTGTTTGGGTTTATTCCTTTGGAAGATAGGAAGGAATGGGAAAAAGGAATAAAATACATATATATACACATGTGTATACATTTACAAACATATATGTATATTCTTAAGAAAATTATTTATACTTTCAAAACACAAACAATTTCTAAAGTAGTTTCAATAATATTTTAAACCACTCTACCTTTATTTTATATTTAAAAGATAAAAAAATATGAAATTTCCAGTCTTTCAGGAATGGTGCAATAAAATTATATTACATTTGATGAACTCTGTACCTCTTAAGAACGGGAATTTTTATTGCTCTATTGGTTCAAACTTAACTGAAACTTTCAGAACACTAGTTTCCCTAAAAAAACAGTGTTTGGGTTTTTAGAATGTTAACATAAAACAGATTATAATTTGTCTGGTTCATGCATTTTGAAAATAAAGAGACCATGTTATAACAACAAAGTAAAATATAAAAGCATGATCAGTGGTTAATGGAATTTTATTTATTTCTATTTTTAAATTATTTTATTATTGTTTTATTAAGAGAACTATACTTCTTCCTTCTGTCATTAAACTATTGTGTTTATCAAATGTATTTTTAAGCATCAAAGGTATATGTATAAAATCTTCTCTCAGCCCAGAAAGATGTATTTTAAAGATATACTCAAAGCATATTTATATTTGAAGATTTTGTCAAAGTTAGGGTAAACTTAAAAAGTAAAGTCTGTTGAGAAGTCATTTTGGATTCTCGACTCCTAAATTTGAAATTGTGTTCCAGTGTAGTTACTAATTACATTGAAATTGGAAAACTACAGACCATGGCAAATATTTCTGTAACTCTAAAAGTAAGCATGCTGCTAAGGAGGTCTGAGAGAAGCTTTGTGTATCCCCCAAGGTTTACTTCAGGAAAACCAAGGAATAAAGGGATCACCCATTTCTAATCCAACCAATACACTAGCAGAGCTGAACAATAACAGAATACTTAGGACCATGTTATCAAAGTTGGCTAATTCCTCAAATATAAAGCTATATTGTGGGTCATTAAAGCCAGAAATCAACATGCAGGGACTTGTGCAGTATGTTTGTAGAGACCAGAATGAAAGTTAGTATTTATACTTTTATACCAGGTGCCAGTGGGAATGTCCTTTTATGAGTAAAGATTAAAGCAAAAATCTAGCTATGGATTCATCAAAAAGTGTGTGGAACATTGGAGGACTAGGAAAATTGAAACATTTTTTTCAGAATTCGTATGAATTTTCAATATTATTGATTGCATTGTTAATCCTATTCACTTTTATATCTAGGGCAGATATGTGTATCATAATATAGATGATAATTGGGTATTTGTTAGTGAAAGAACTCTTGAGACTAGCGTATAAAAAGAAAATGTAGAATATTTAAAGCACAAACACAGTTTTGTGAGGTGTGATTGTAATGCAACCTCATGACTTAGTACTGGTTCATTAAGACTGTCTTTGTCAATACACATCAACCAGGAAAACTGTTGTATTCAGGAAGCGAGAGAGTTCTGTTAAGGTGGACATTTTCAAGTACTTGATGCTGAAAAATTGAACGAAAATTTTAAAAAAAAATTGCAACAACATCAATGTATACAGAATAAAGGCACTTCAGAAGTAAAAAGAATTATTTTCTGCATGGTGACCATAAGGACAATTAAACAACCGCATAGTGAAGATCACAAGGCCACTATCAACAGAAGGTATTATCTGCAAAGGAGTAGTAGAGACAGCTAGAAGAGAGGGTTATCACAACATGGGAGAGGGTTGAATCTGATCCCAGAAAGAGTGGCATATGCCAAACCAAAAGGAAAGCAAAACTTAGAATAGCTGACTTGGGGACCATAATGAAGATAGGTTGCTTGCTAGTAAGATTTGTGTACAGCACTAGTAGATAATGAAGAAAAGAAGATTGTGATCACTAGGGATACATCTTAGGACACAGACTGCGAGAGGTGTCAGCATTGCCCGTGTTGACAAGGGCAACTGAAGAATTATTTGAAAGAACACTTACAATGTTTCAAATATATCACCTACATTAGAGGTAGAATAAAATAATTCGTTGTAGTTCTGGTGGTAACACATGAGGCCAAAACTCTACTGACAATGTCTTGGTTCAAAGAATTAACTTGTGAGTCTTCCTAGGCAAGACCCCAAATGCTCTATCAGGATTCAAGCTTGAGAGACTGTTGTGTCTCAGGAAGAAAATATACTAATGGGACTTGTCGAGAGCCTGAAGTAATATATCAATATTAATCATTAAACACAAAAGATGAGGAGAGCGGTTTGGTTTTGTTTACCTAGGGACGCAGTTCCAGTTTCCTGAGAAAACTCTTAAAGGCTATTAGTAAATTTACATTAATAAATGAATACATTAAGTAAAACATGATTCCAGCAGCCTGATCTTAAAGAGAAAGGAATTTTACCTAGGTTGATTGATCTCATAGGAGGTGTATGGGGAAACACCCTTCTCCTAATTAGTGAACTAAGTGGAGATTGCCAACATTGGTTTAATCAGTACGCTGTAATCAAATTAGGCAAGAAATCAGGTTTTGATTATATATTATTCTTCCTATTACTAACAAATTGGCAAATCATTGGGAACTCCTTTAAATATGGGGGATGATGCCAAAGGATTGGTAAAGCAAAAAGTTTATTTAGTAAAAATAGAGACTTACAATTAGATTTCACCAAATTAACAAAACACTTCTGCTTTCTTTAAATATTCACCTAAAAAATAGATCCCTTGCCTCCTGAGCAAAGTTAACCTGTTGTAAGAAGCTATTGCATTTGCACAGAGTATAACTACCTCTGTTTTATAGTCCCCCCTACCAAAATTCTATAAAACACTGGAGCATTATTTTTGATCACAATTCAACAATCCTATTGTAAATCACTACTCTTAGTTTGTCCTTCAATTATGATTATTTTACATATTAAAAGTTTAATTAAAACAATTTGCTTTCTCTTTGGTAAAGATGCACTAGGAACCACCTACCATAAAACTCTATTAAATTTGGTTATCAAAATAATTCTGACAACCATAATAGTGAATATCTATCCTAGTATACATATAAGAAAATTAAGATTAATGTCCTTTTTGTTATTTAACAACTGAGTAGTAAACTTGAAGTTGAAAAATCATAATTACATAGACTTTTGTTTATATTACCATTGTAAAATAGCATATTATCATTAGAAGTTGTATATATTTTATTAATTCATGATTTAATTAATCAAGCTTCTAAAGACAGGATTTTGAGGACTTGAAGGTGATGAAGATCTAATCTATGAATTTCTTCTTAAATAGAGCTATTAGGTAGAAATTTATTAGTGTATCAAAACATAAAATTGGAGAATATTTTCATAGTTTTATGCATTTTACATTAACTTATCAATATAAAATTATAACTAATCAGAAAAACCAGGTGTAGTTTTGTCCCCAACAATTATCTTTATCAACCATGTTTGTGATTGTGATTATATATAATCTTAGTTATACCCTTAGTTTGTTTATATATATAATGATAATATACAAATATTATCTAGTGATTATATACTGCATATATATTAGAACTGAATCTTTCATATTAACCATAGAGATGGCAGACATTACAGGAGAGAGCAATGAAAGGCATTGTTCATGTGCAATGATGTTTATATAAAAGCATAATACATTTATTTGTATAGGCTACTTAATAGTTAATAACAATAGTAATTGTTATATTGACTTATTTATTTGTCCTTCTACTATGAATAAATCCAGAGATAATTGTTAAACAAGTCTAAGTTACACATATATATTAATACTTTAAATATATATATACATGTATAGATACATACATAATATTCTGGTGCTGTGACAAAACTTTGTAATCAAGGCAACTTATTGAAGAGTTTTTTTGGTTTATGTTTTCCAAGGTCTAGATTCATAATATTATGGCAGTGGAATCTGGCAGCAGCAGGAAGTTGATTGCTCACATCTTGAACTATAAGCAGAAAGAATAAATTTCAAGTATGGAAAGGTCTGATGACCTAAAAACTCTTCCCAAGAATCATACTTATCCAGCAAGACCACATTTCCCAAAACTTCCCCAATTACTACCGGTAACTGGGACTCAAATGTACAAGCACATAAATCTATGGGAGATATTTTCCTGTATAACATCACACACCTGTTCTTCAAAAGTTATTCCAGAAGTATTATCATTCACAAGAATAGAAAATCAGTGCATGCTATTGCCCTTAAGAAACTTGTTGAAGTACACTATGTTGAGGAGGGCAAGCTTACTGGGCTTGGCCTTGTATGTACCTAGACTCACATATTCATTTAAGCCTTAATTGAAGCTTAATTTAAAGTTTAAAATCTAATAGCAAAATTTAAACAAGTATAGGTAAAGCAGTCTTAGTGGCACAGACTTTTAATAACATCATGTAGGAAGAAGAGGAAGACATAATATGTCTACATAAGCATTCGAGACAAGCCAGATTTATATGGTGTAATATTGTTTCAAAACAAAAAAAAGCAAGCCAACAAAAAGATAGAAAGAAGCTTTAAAATATGCATATTCACCCTTTAATTTTTTACAGCTATACAAATATATTGGTAGGTTTAACAAGGTATTAGCATTAGAGTTAAAAATTATAGTTATATTTATGAATTAAAAGGGTTACAATATTAATATGTTTTAGTGGAAGCCATTCTTCAAAATGTATTTAACATGCACACATAAACACAGTTGTAACAGTCCCATCAATGATTAAATACATCTTTAAAATACATTGATAGTCTAAATAAAGTCTTTTATTAGTATATTCATTTAAAAATGTTCAGAAATCTTTCATTTCTAAATGTTTCTTTAATTGGGAATAATTTTCAGTTACATGGAATTGAAAGGATCAATGCCTTAAAAGGTATTCTTAGCACACATTTTAAGTCTTTATAACATTTTGTAAAGCAAATTAATTTTCATTTTCTAATAAACGGAGTGGAAATTTTGGTAACCTTAACAAGAACCTTTGGAGTCTGTTCCAAGGTCCTCTTCAGGGTAGAGATCAGATGCTACAGGAAGCAAAAAGTACTTGTGATTGAGAGCGAATGAATCCTCTCACACTGTACTTTTCCGAACAAATTTCTTTATTCTTCTGGTTCTGCTCTAATTCTCCTGTCCTAATTCTAAGTCCTTTTAGCTTCTTCTTTTTTCCATACTTTTAAAATCTCTCTTTCTTGCTTTCCTCCATTTATTGCCTTGAAGCAATTTTTAAAAAATTACAGGAGTTACTTCTCATAGGACAAAAGCACATTCCTATGGTGTATGGTAAGGAGCTGAGTCATTTACCATGGCCACACAAGGTTCCAAGGTGACAGGAGCAAAAATGTGACCAGATAGGGAGGTGCACAGTGCCAAGTGACAAACTTTGAGACATAGGTCTTTTGTCAGCAGACTGACAAGTGAAGAATAGGCATGTTTTTCTTAGGACGCTTTCAGTAAGACACCTGGTTGGACACCTATGACACTGACCTTGTGCATAGCTATAAAATTTTAAACTTATGATCAATTTACAAAAGGTTTTTAGTCTAGTTTGAACTTTCTCTGAGGTAAAAGTGAATTATGTAGAGTTAGTTTGAGCAAAAGTAACAAAGCAGGCATTTAAGTATCTACAGTCCTTGTGGGACAGTAGATCTAGTTATGATTCATCTTCTAATATATCTTCTATATATCAAAATTACAGAGCTAAATAAAAAGTAATCCTCCTGACCTCCCACAGATATATGACCCCATAAGAATGATATGCAAACATGAGATTACATACACACATCAAATGAGATTACACACTACATTGCTGGTATTGGGGAGACACCAAACTACTTTAGCAAATGTGAGAAACAGTTTCCAGAGTAGATAGTCCTGCAGGCCTTGCCTGGACAGAATTAGCTTCCAATCAGGTAGTCGTTCCTCTGGTAGGTTGACTTCTGAATATAGCCAACAGCTATAGCTCTCAAGTCCTCCGGCATAACATCAGCAAGTCATACCCTCCCATGCTGTGTAATATTAGTTTAAGATATGTTACTTTCGATTATCCTGTGGAATATTTGTTTATTGAAGCAAAGATATGTTTCATTCTTTTATTTTTTATTTGTTTAATTTTGTAAGGCTATGTTACTTTACTTGCTTAAACACGTAATTGATTAAATAAAGAGCTGAAGGGTCATTACCTAGGCAGGAGAGAGGGATAGGCAGGGCTTCCAGGAAGAGAGACTAAGAGGAGAAATTTAGGCACAAGAGAAGAAAGAGGAGGGAAAAAGAAGGAGATGAGAATGACAGGGGCCAGCCAGTCAGCCAACCACACAATCTGCCACAAAGTAGGGAAGAAGATATTTGGAATAAAAAAAAATGTAAAAAAAAAACCAAAACGAACAAAAACAAAACACAGAAGCAAAACATAGTTAAAGAGAAAAAAGATAATTCAAGTTAGGAAATCTGTCTAGAAATAAGCCAAGATAAGGCTGGATATTCTTAAGTAAGAATAAGTCTCTGAGTAATTATTTGGTAGCTGGGTGGCAGGCCTCCAAAGTTTATAAAATAAACAAAAACCAAAAAACCAACCCTATGAGCCCATACCAAGAACTCAGTTAATTCCTTTCTTTTATATGAAGCTAGGATTGCTGAGTAACAGCTCTTTTCTGTATAAAGAGATTGTCATTTGAAGTATACTATCACTTGCAATTCCATGTCATTTTTAAAGCAAATTATGCTGTGTCCAAGGGTGCAAATATTGATAAACAAACCACTGTTGCAGAATTGAAGGGCTTCATGTTTAAAAATAAAATCTAACAACTGTTCATATTTGAACACAAAGAATATCTCCTTGTGTATATCAAGCTTTCAAAGGATTGCTGGATTTCTTATTTAGTGGGCTCTACATTAGAAGTCCTATTTACCCCTACTGTGTGGCAAGAATATGCCCATGTTCAATTCAGTCATCACCTTAACTAGATATCTACTCTCATGTATCTGATTATAACTTTTGCTCATGCATTTTCCACAATCCTTTAAGATAGAGGCTATCAAGATCTAACCAAAGCAAGGAAACCTAATGGAGAGGGAGATGTGCACAGGGCTCACACTCTTAGATCCATGTAGGCAACCAGCATCAGGTTTTCTTCCAACACGGTTGTTAGGAGTTTTCAAGATCCCAACAACAACTCTTCAGAGCTCAAAAAAAGTCTTGAATGGATTCTGAGTTTCAGCTGCAGCAGATTACTAGATTTATAAAATGGAAATATGAAATGGATAATAATATTTAGTGGATAGCAGCTCCTACTAGAGAAAGCCAAGATTGATGTTACTATTGCTTACACAGTATTTTGTTTGTTTACATCATACACTCTCTGAGTAGGCATACATTGTTTATATCCATCCTATTTTAAACTTTGATCTCTAGAAAGAATATCTGAGGTAATGACAGTTGTTAGTCGTTGATTAAAAAAATAAATTTTCAAGACAAGGACAACAACAGAAATGGTAGCTAAGCAGAAAGTGATTGAAAACAGCATGGCCTCTTTACTCCAAATCCAACAGTAGCTAAGAGATGATGAGCAGACCTAAATGCTAATTCTGCAATACAAGACATTCCTCAACCACAAAGCCCAGCCTGTGAGAGACAAAGGAGAAAATTAACTTGCTCATCTCTGTCTAGACTTTAGTTTCAGTTGTTAATGCTTTCTCACGGAGAATGACATCTTTCATCATTTATGTTCTATTCTATCTATAGTTTTTTTGGGGGGAGGGGCAGACAAAGCCCTGTGGAGAGTGACTCGTTCTACATGGAAGTATTGGGAGAAGGCAAGAAGTAAGGCCACATGGAAGATTACTTTGTTAAGCAAGGCATAAACAATCTCTACCTTCATATGCAAACAGTTAGTACTCCCAGGCAGGAAAACCACAAGGACCCAAACTGCTCTTAGGGAAGCCAAAATATGTGTCTGGGAATGTGTGAAAAAATATCTTTGGGACACCATGATGTAAGAGATTCTTGATCATCCTGCTGATTCACCTCATCTTCCTCACAGTGCTTAATGACCAGTCATCAACTGATTGCATATTTTTTGCATTTGAAATATCTCTGAGTATGAATTATCTACATATTTTTATCTCATATTTCTGAGCAAATGTCATATACCCACTACCACATTTAAACTGATATTTAATTATCACACTCTAAAAACTCTACTTTCCCTCTCTGTTTCTTCAGTCCACAGTGCTTCTCAGAACCTTCTCCACACCAGTATTCTGGGGTTGTCATAGCAAATTACCAAAGATCTGTTATCTCAAAACTACAAAACATATTTTTTATTGTTATAAGATGCATACATCCAAAATCAAGTCTTTAAAAAATGATCCATTGTGAAGGCTATGAGGAAAATTTGTTCCTGGATCTCAGATTCTGTTAGCAATAGTTGTGCATAAATAATTTCAATTACTCTTTCTATCTTCACAATCCTCTTATCTGCTATATATTTTCCATTTGCTATTGAGAGAACTGATTCTGGATTTTAGGAATAGACCAATAAATAAAAATCAGGAATGATGTTTTTCAAGATCCCTAAGCTACCTGAATCTGCAATTTTCTTTATGTGGATAAAATCACTCTCCCAGGTCCCAGAGATCAAGACTTGAGCATATTATTTTGGGCACATTTGAGTTAGCTCATTATACTAATAACATGATTATTTTGTCATTATTAATTATTTTTCTCTAAATATCAAATGTATTTATTGCAAGAACTATATTTTATTTATATTAGAGACTTGATCAAATTCTGGCATACAAAATAATCCAAAGAAATAATCAATCAAATAAATAAAATAGGTTAATAAGCAACTAAGAGAAGTGTTATCATTATAATTGGAGATCAGTACAGAAAGAAGGCAAAGAAAGAATTGGAAAGGGGGTAAGTTTTGTATGAAACAATATGGGATCATTGAAGACAACTGTATTTAATATATATTTGGGGCTGTTACTAACAAATCTCAAGTTAAAGGGAACTACATAATGATTTGGTAAACCATATTTCTGTTAATGTGTTTTGAGATCAACCTGTAGTTTAGAGGTGCACTCATACTTCAATTTATTACAATATACTCCAGTATCTCAGTGGCTGTGTCAAAAATTCAGTATAAATAACAAAGTAAAACTAGACAGGATGGAAATTAATTCCTGTCATTGTGTTAGAATTAACTGATTGGGATTTTTGGAGATATTCTTCTGGAATTGTTTGTCTTCTAGTCATTCAAATCTATGTACATTGTATGTGTTTGATGTCTAACATTAATAAGTACTAATAATATTAATAAGTAATAATAATATGTATAAGTTTTGGAACTAATACCTTCCCAGCTGAATAAGTTTTTATTCTTTTCTCTTTTCTTGAGATTACAATGTAATTACATCATTTCCCCTTTCTTTTCCTCTCTCAAAACCCTGCGTTCTGCCTCCCACTTTGCTCTTTTGCAAATTCATGACCTACTTCTTCATTGATTGTTGCTACATATATATATATATGCATGTCTGTACATATAATGTTGTCTTTGAGAAATTCATATATGAGTACTCAGCCAGACTACTCTGGCCTGCACTTTCCCCTCCAAATCTTCCCATTGCATCCTACACAGAAAGACAAACACTGCATGATCTCTGTCAGGTGCGGATACAAGCTACACATCTTTACATCTGGGTGTGTAGCCCAAAGTAAACAAAGAAGCCAGGAAGATAGGAAGGAACCAGTGAAGGAGCTAGAGAAGACAGACCTCTCGAGTTGGACAGTCTTATTAATTTTATCCAGCTAATTCCAAGCAGAATACATGCTGTTTGCTTATTTAACTTTCTTTCTTCATTGGCAATATTTGAAGAACATTTATGGAAAACATATTTAGCTTAATCCTAATAGAAAAATTAAGTTATTCATAGTATGTACAATCTGCATTGCCACACAACCATGGGTGCCTGCAGGAATGTGGTTGCTTTAGTGATGGGATGCATCTATATTTCAACCTTGATTATAATAGAAATGTCATGTTATGTGGTTAATTAGGAGCACAGTAACTAGCAAATTTTATTACTATAATTTAGTTTTTGAATACACATTTGTTATCTAATTGTACAATCTACATTTTACTTGATGTAAGCTGTCAATTATAAAATTGTTCAAATTTCTTCAAATAATTTCAGCATATAATATGTAGTTATTCTAATATCACTCTAGTTACTTATTGACTGAATTAAAAAAATAAAATTTCACATAATGTTTCTTTTGTCCAACCCTCATTATACAGTTGAAGTTCTTAAAACCTGAATGGCTTTAAATTATGCTGTACAGCATCCTTAATATTAAATATCAAACCAAGGATCATACATCTATTACTCCTAAATTTTTTTCTTTAAAGCAACTGTCTTAGTTTTTCATGAATGTTTTCTTAAATCTGAATTCTTTTTTGAAGTTTCTGTTAAGTCCATGCAAGTCAAATAGTTCAAATGACATGAGCATAATGGGAGACCACTGAACTTCCTGATATTTCTGCACCCCAGGGTGCTAACTATCATCAGGTTAACTCTATACACACAGCCTGTCTGATTTTGCCTGTAGGCTGTTTCTAAATCATAATGTCAATGTGAACCTTTGATTTTAAGTTCCAGAAAACACTCTTTACAAAGTAAAACAAATTGTATATAAACAAGTTTACAAATTGAATGGACACTTACTCTTAATATCTAAACCATATAACATAGATGTAATGCTAGATTTCTTTCTTGCTGTCTGAACTGGGAATATACAGCTAAGTAGCTAAACCTTTAAATTGTCGTATTTCTAAAATAAAAATAAACAAAGGACTACAACAAAATTAGCATAATAACTATCTTATTATGCTAATAATAATAATAATCATGAGTTTTCTTTCTTTCCTTCTTTTTTTATTTTTATTTTTATTTTAGATAGAGTGTCTCTATAGCTTTGGAGACTATCCTGAAACTCACTTTTTAGACCAGGCTGGCCTCAAACACACAGAGATCCACCTGTCTCTGCCTCCTGAGTGCTGGGAATAAAGACGTGTGCCATCACATTGAGGCGATCATGAGTTTTCTTATAAGGACTCTAAAACTTTTCTATAAAAATATTAGGGACATTTGAGCATCCTTTGGGTATATGCCCAAAGTGATATTGTTGGGTCTTGAGAAAGGTCGTTTCCTAATTTTCTGGTATATCGCCATGCTGGTATATAAAGGGGTTGTACCAGTTTGTACCCCCACCAGCAAATCAAAAGTGGTCCCTTTACCCCACATTCTTTCCAGCATAAGTTGTCATTAATGTTTTTTATCTTGGGCATTCATACAAGTGTAAGATGGAATCTCAGAGTGATTTTGATTTGCTTTTCTGTGATTACTAAGGATGCTGAGCATTTCCTTAAGTGTCTTTCATCCATTTTAGATTCCTCTGTTGAGAGTTCTCAGTTTAGGTCTGTATTTCATTTTTATATTGGACTACTTGTTCTTTTGATGAGCAGTTTCTTAAGTTCTTTTATATTTTGGAGATGAGTCCTCTGTCTGAAGTGGGGTTATTGAAGATCTTTTACCATTCTGTATGTTGCCATTTTGTCTTGTTGACCATTCCTTTGTTTTAAAAAGGATTCAGTTTCAGGAGGTATCATTTATTAATTGTTTCTCTCGGTGTCTGCACTATAGAGATTTTATTAAGGAAGTGGTCTCCTGTGCCAATGCATTCAAGTGTACTCCCCACTTTCTCGTCTATGAGGTTCAGTGTGATTGGCTTTATGTAGAGGTCTTCGATCCTCTTGAGTTTTGTGCATGGTGATAGTTGTGGACCAATTTTCATTCTACAGGTTGATATCCAGTTATGCCAGCATCCTTTGTTACATATGCTTTCTTTTTTTCCATTTTTTAATTTTTTGCTTCTTTATCAAAAATCATGTGTTTGTAGGTGTGTAGATTAATATCTGGGTCTTCGATTTGGTTCCATTGGTCCTTCTATTTGTTTTTATGCCAATTCCAGACTATTGTCAGAGTTGTAGCTCTGTAGTAGAGTTTGAAGTCAGGGATTGTGATGCCTTCAGAAATTCTTTTTTTTTTAAAGTAATTTTATTAAATTATAAAGAGTTTCCATTTATGCCCCTCCTCCCAACGCCCTCCCACTCCCCCCCTCCCTCTTCTCCTCCCTCTTTGTCCCCAAGGGCAGTCAGGGTCTCCTGCCCTGTGGGAAGTCCAAGTTCCTCCCCCCTCCCTCCAGGTCCAGGAAGGTGAGCATCCAAACAGACTGGATCCCAAAAATCCAGTATATGCAGAGGAAACCAGTCCCAGTGTCATTGTCAATGGCTTCTCAGTAAGACTGCAGGCCAGCCACATTCAGAAAATCCGGCCACATTCAGAGAATCTGGTTGGATCACATGCTCGTTCAGTCACGGTCCATCTGGCCTTGGTAAACTCTCATTAGATCCGACCCCTTGTATCAGTGGGTGATAGTATCCCTCGCAGTCCTTCGTCATTTTCTTCCTTCCATTTGGATCTTGGGGGGCTCAGTTCCGTGCTCCAATGCGGGCCTCCATCTGTATCGTCATCCAACGCCAGATGAGGGATCTATGGTGATAAGCAAAATATTCATCAGTATGTTCACGGGCCAAGGCCGGTTCAGGCACCCCCTCCTCTGTCCAGAGAACAATCTGGGGATCTCTCCTTGGACCTGGGATCCCATATATAATCAAGTTTCCTGTAAACTCTAATATGACTCCCTTAGTTGAAATATATTCTTCCCTGATCCCACATTCATCCTTCCTCCCTTCCCCCCATCCCGGTCAACAGAGCTTTCTCCATTCCTCCCCTACTCCCTTCTCTCTAACCCTCTCCCCTTCCAACAACCCTCCCACCCCACCCCCATGCACCCAAGGTTACCTGGGACTCTTGACTATTTCCTACCTCCTGGCGGATAGCTAAAAAATCTTCATCAGGTTCGTCTTCTTATTTAGCTTTTCTAGGATCACGAATAATAGGCTCAAAGACCTTTAACTATGGTTAGAATCCACTTATGAGTGAATACATACCATATTCCTCTTTTTGGGTCCGGCTTACCTCACTCAGTAAAGCGTTTTCTATGTCCATCCATTTGCATGCAAAATTCAAGATGTCATTATTTTTTACCGCTGAGTAAAACTCTAATGTGTA
Organism: Myodes glareolus; assembly: GCF_982192425.1. Classification (NCBI taxonomy): domain Eukaryota; kingdom Metazoa; phylum Chordata; class Mammalia; order Rodentia; family Cricetidae; genus Myodes; species Myodes glareolus. The sequence goes on from NC_142033.1 coordinate 27,460,105, forward strand.
TATGTTCCACACCTTCTTTAACCATTCTTCTATTGAGGGGCACCTTGTACAATATTATTTTGGCTATCCTGGGATTTTTGTTTTTCCATATGCAGTTAAGTACTGTTCTTTAGAGCTCTATGAAGAATTGTGCTGGGATTCTGAGGGGCATTGCACTGAATTTGTAGATTGCTTTTGGTAGAATTTCTGTTTTAACATGTTAATTCTACCTACCAAGGAGCATGGGAGATCTTTTCATTTTCTGGTGTCTTCTTCAATTTCTTTCTTCAAAGATTTAAAGTTCTTGTCATACAGGTCCTTCGCTTATTTGGTTAGAGTTACTCCGAGATATTTTATGCTGTTTGTGGCTATTGTGACAAATGATATTTTTCATGTGCTCAACTATGTTCACAGCAGCATTGTTTGTCATAGACAAAACCTGGAAACAACCTAAATGTCTCATGACCAAAGAATGGATAAGGAAAATGTGGTACATTTACACAATGGAGTACTACACAGAAAAAAAAAATGACATCTTGAAATTTTCAGGCAAATCGATGGATTTTGAAAACATCATATTTAATGAGTTAACCCAGACCAGAAAAATAAATATTATATATACTCACTCATAAGTGGCTTTTAGACATAAGGCAAAGAACCAGCAAAAAAATTTCACACTCCGAGACAACCTAGACAACAATGAGGAACCTAAGAGAGACATACATGGATCTACTGTTTATTGGAAATATAAAAAGAGAAGAACTCCTGAGTAAATTGGGAGTGTGGGAACAATGGGAGAGTGTTGAAGGGGTGGGAAGAGTAAGGGAGGAAGCAGAGAAAAATGTAGAGCTCAATAAAAACTAATAAAAAAGTATCAAAAAATTAGGGAATTTATACTAAAATTTGTGGAATAAAAACATATGTTAATCATAAACATAAAATGGAAGCGTGAGGTTGAGGCTGTAGCTCCATTGCAGTGCATCTGACTGGCATGCAGAAGGCCCCTGGTTCTTTCCCCTCTCTGGCATAAAAAAAAGTGAAGAAATAAATAAAGAGTGAGAGACTGGGAAGGTGAATGAGGTGAGACATAATAGAATGCATTTAAATATGGACTTTTTGTCAAGATACACATCTGAGCTTCTGTTTGCCCTCATGTTAAAGGCAAAGAAAACCATAGACATAAAAATCAATGGCTCTTTCAGATTATTGGTTGTACATTCCTTAAAATTCAAAGAAATAAGACAACCAGCCAAAAATTGCAACTGGCATTCTTGTGTACTGATTGCCAATATTATTTTGTCAATGTACCATAGTATTCCACAGAGACAAACAAATAACAATTTTAGTCACAGTACACTATGCCAAAGGAAAACAAAAGGCTGGTAGTTACATCCCATTTCATCATCAACTCAAATGACTGATATTCACAATCTACTCCAGGCAATCCACTAGCAATGTCAGATGAAAGACATATCAGGCGGTACTTATTGGAAATTGCTGAGGACTGTAGATTCCTTGAATGATACAGCATACAATAACATGAAAGCTTGGTCAATCAAAGTTCTGATAACAGAAAACACTGCAATTCCATTTTGTGATTAACCACTATCTACCTTCCCAGTGCCCTCTTCAACTTGAAAATATCAATTGGCAGTTTGCCAGAATCTACAGCATCATCTCATTGATGACACCCAAACAGAGAACAATGTGTTTCTCTGATATATTAATAGCAACATCTGGTCTTATCAAACGGTGTAGAAAGTGTAATCATCTGAGAAACAAATACATAATACAAAGTTTTAGGCTAGTGCATATCTTGCATTTCAATAGGACATAAGTTTAAGCTCTCTCAGGATTTGTCTCTAGTCTTTGAATTAAAGGTTGCCAGCTGCAACAAGACTGTTTAGACAATCCAACCTGGGACCACGGATAAGTCACTGTAGTATGAATGTTTGCTCTTGCTGAACATCAGGATCCTACAATCCAATTCAAAGTGAGAAAAATGTCATTCTGCTGAAGACATTCAATTATAGATTCAAATGCATCTGCTATTCATCATGTTTAATCATTGTCATTGTCTGATAAGAGCACAAAAGAAGGAAAGCTCAGTGTGGTGCTGACGGGTCCTAGTCACCAAAAACATTCAATTTGTCAACTATTTTCAGGGAGGCAAAAATAAATCAAGTGGCATCCTTCTAATGGCATGCACTGCTGAGAAATCTATGTTGCACAATTCTAACTAAAATTCTTGTTTTAAACTGTTTTAATTTTCAATGAAAAAACCCACAACAACTTATAATGCTAAGCTCTGAGTTCTGCGTTAAATTCTACATAAATCTTATAATTTTCTTTTTTTTATGAAATAAAATAGTTACCCAGTAAGCTCTCAAGCAGACAATGCAGCACTGATGACTCATTTTATCTTGAAAAAGAAATAGAGGAATAAAAAAAATAATAGTAAAACAGGTAATTTTCACAGAAATAATTTTATGTTTTGTTAAACATCATTCATTGAGTCTTTAAAACATACTTCCTTAAACAGAAGAAATTGTAGCATTTCAACATAATTACTTTACTAATTTGCATAGGTCACTGTAGTTCTTTCTTACATACCTATGAGCACGTTTAGAGCAGAAAGAAAATGCTTGATTAGGAAGGGGAGAATCTAAAGCGACTATCTGTCAGCTTTGGAATAATTGAAACTATAGACAATAAATCACCAAACTTAAGGACATATGTTAAAACTATCAAACTGGTGAAGTAAACAAGTGTTTTATATTTTGCTTATCATTTTAACTAGGCTGTATGCAATTGATTAAAATCATGCAGTTGACCTAAATTTCATTATTCAAACATATTTATGCAACCTGGGATTTTATTTCAATTCTTAACTAAAAGACTTCAGAAACTCCTGGAAGAATTTTTGGCAGTTATAAATAAAACATCACTTGTGACTTTCCTTCTCAGGAGAATGTGTGGAAGCCCTTGTGCTCACTTAAAGTCTTCTTGCTTTGCAATGATGTTGATATTTGATGTGTCTTTGGGTACATAGAATAAAACATGTTTTCCCTAAGAATGTGGAAAACTTCATAAATGGCAAAATGCAAAACTAATCAAAGACAAATAATGGTAGAGTAAAATATCTGTCTTTGCTCAGGATAATTATATTTCTGTCTAAAAGGTGTATCGATACCAACATATCTTCATTCATGGGTACACCCACACACACAGGAAAATGATTGCAATAAAAACATACAGCTATGTTATTTAATGACTAATTTTCTAACACATTTGCACATCTAAAACATGTGTTTTTTAACCTAAATTTAGTGTAGATGAACCTAACATAACATTCTTGATTCTGAATTAAATTTACAAGTAAGATGTTGTGACTAAATGACCTTACTTGAAATGGTAGCTAAATGGTAGCTACCAAAAGAAAAGCCAAAAGGAAATAACACCACGGAGGACAAAAAGCATACCTAGTCTGAGTCAATTATAATTATTAACTCTAAATGTAGGAGAAAGAAAATAATTTAATTCTATTGAATTCTATTGTAATACATACATAATTTTGCTTCCTACACACATTGAATTTCAGGCATTTTTCTAGACCTTTCTGTCTACACACTTGGAAAAAACAGATTGCAATTTGTATAATACCTTGATCACATGATATTTACTAAGTTTACTGATGCTAAACTAACAATATAAAATTAAGATGGACACCTCATTTTCCCTCACTGTGCCTAATATTTGATATAATCATAAAATAACTTTTCTAGATATTTTTCATACTATTCACATTCAGGTAATATTCATGTGAAATATTTTTTTCATCAAAAGTGATCTCAGCACTTGGGAGGCAGAGGTGGGTGCATCTCTGTGAGTTCGAGGCCAGCCTGGTCTAAAAAGGAAGTTCCAGGACAGGCACTAAACCTATACAGAGAAACCCTGTCTCCAAAAACCAATATATAATTGAAATATAAAATGTAAACCCATGGGACTCGTCTACACAGAACATTTTCAGTTTGATTGGCTAAATTTTTGCAGTACTAGAAACACAAAGAACCCAAAAATTGACTTTAAATCTAACTATAAATTGTAAAAGTTATTTAAAACATAAAACTAGATACAAGATTAATCTCAGTAAGACTATCAAGGAAAATAATTTTGACTGAATACTCCTAGCAAATCTTTAGTAAATAGTATTTAATTAGTTATGTAATACAACAAGTAAATCATTAAAAGATTTATCATCAAATCACCTAATCATGGAATATTTTTCAAATGATATGCCTGAAAAAAAAATGGCTCCTCAGAAAAAAAGTAGTTATAATGGTAGAGATCAGAAAAATCCAGAAAACATTCATGATATAGATGTGGAAAATTGGGCAAGAAGTTCAGAGTGAGAATCCATCATACTTGGTAACTTTAAGCTATCCTTGCAAGGTAGTACTACTAACAGACTGTTCTGCCATAGGCAATAATCATACTGAGTACTGCCTGAGTTATGCCAATTACATGCCGCTAACCTGCATTTTAGTGTAAATCAATTGTTCTATATATGGCAAAGCATATTTGCTTAAAATATAACAGAGATATAAATCAAACGCCTTGGTATTTTGCTTTTATGTGTTCACTTTATTTCTTTCTACTACTTAGTAGTATAGTACTATTATTATTAAATTAGATAATCTGATTTCCATGTTACAAACAATTAAACAGATCAATATAACTATATATTTTTAGCACTATTTTTATTTATATCATTGGGATATAAGATTTAAGGGGAAACAGTGAAAAAATATGACATTGAATATTTAAACTTACACATTGAACACAAACAGATTACCAAAACATCATAGACTATCTAAAACAAAACAAAATGTTGGAACAAATGTATTCTATTTGTGGTGTGGGAAGTCCTTCTGTATGTGTGTTGCTTTTATTGGTTAGTGAATAAAGCTGTTTCAGTCAGTGACTTAGCATAGTAGAGCTAGGTGGAAAAACTAAACTGAATACTGGGAGAAAGAAAATAGTGTCATTGATAAATCATGTAACTGCCAGAAGAGAATGACACAAACTGCTAGCTGGAACCTTGCCCGTAGACCATGAGCCTCAAGGTAAAATATAAAATAATAGGAATGGGCTAAGAGTTTGGCAGGAATACGCTAGAGTCATTGGCCAAGTAGTAGTGTGCCCATAGTAGAGGCCGCTTGCTTGTTTCTGCCTGCTCAGCTTTGAAATAATCACACAGAAACCAAATACTGTTTAGCAAATAGCTTAAGCGTATTTCTAGCTAACTCATATCCTAAATTAACCCATCTCCATTAACCTGTGTATAGCCATGAGGCTGTAACTTACTGGGTAAAGTCTCTGGCAGGGCTATATGGCTTCTCATTGACTCTGCCTTCTTTCTCCCAGCATTCAGTTTAGTTTTCCTGCCTAGCTCTATTCTGCCCTGCCACAGGCCCAAAACAGCTTCTTTGTTACCCAATGATATTCACAGTATACAGAAGAGAATCCCATATCAGTGTTGTAATTAATACAGTTTCTGTGTGATTATTTTGAGCCAGGGCCGCCAGAAATGAACGAACAGCCTCCAACTTCATTTTAGTACAAATAAACACTAAAACAAGAACATACACAGTTTGCAGTGCTGACTCCAGTAAAGCCAATCAGAATGATGCAAAAATTAACAAAAATTGAATGATGTTAGCATCCTAATCATTGGAGGATGGTTTCAAGACTGCAGTTGTTATCTTATATCTATACCAATTCCAAAAGCTGCACCTCAAGTCATAAATTACATGGGACATCAAATAACTTTCATGCAAGTTTCCTTGTAAAAACCAAATATAACTCAGCTATAAATCATCACAAACATTTGGTAATATTTGGTAATATTTCCAGGCAGAATATTTTTTGCAATAATGTTTTTCTTTCAAATAGTAGAAAAATCTAATTAAATGGGTTTAAATTTTATATGTATTCATTATCCTTTCATCCAACATAACATATATTTTTCAGCTTTATATTTGTAATGGGAGTCCAAATTTGTCATGATATAACTTCCTTAGTTTTATAGCCTTTAACAATTTCACTTATAACACATTCATTGTCTGAATCTCTTTGAGCCCTCATGAATCTTGATTTTACAGCATAAGCACAAATACAATAGAACACTGCCCTCATTTGAATTATGTGAAACTGATATTCTATTACACTGAAATATGTCTGGTTTCTGGCAGAGCTCCTAGGAACAATGGTACTGAAGCCTCGAAAAGACAAACCCACACTGTTTCATCAGGAATCTCAAAAACTTAAGCAAGCAATCCTGAGAATGGCAAGGTACTTGGGATACTGGAGTTTATAGCAACCCCAAATCAGCCAGCCCTCATAACATACACCCAAGAGTCCACTGAAAGCAGACATTTTAAAACATCTGCATGCGCTTGATTCCAGAAGTTTATTTTCCATGAGAAGTGATAAATTGCCCTTTGGGTCTCAGAGAAACTCATCTGCTCCCACCTTACTCCTCAAAGACGGTAATTTATCTACCTCTTTACAAGCTACAGAACTGAATGGTAAATATATTTTCAGAGACTGTCAGTGATTACAGCTAATTAACAAGAAAGAAAATGTCTACTAGATTTATTTTAAAGTTATTTAAATGATTGACAAGTGCTGAATTCTATAGGGCTACTTAAACTGATGGGATAGGAATGCTTTTCAGTGGTCAGGATTTGGGGTTCAAGATTAAGGCCTCACAGATAGCCTGCAGTACCTTCTAGTGATTTTTCTCATTAACTATTAATATTTATTTTCACACAACTATGTTGATGTTTAATTCTAACTGAGTATGCTTTTGGATTTGGTTATAAGCAATATATCCCATTCAAAAGTCCTGCAGAACAGTGACAGCCAACTATCCCTGTTTGCCAAGTGTACCTTACATGGTCTTAACAGGAACAGATGAACATATGCCATTCATTGCAGAACAGGAAAAGTTGGAATAGTAGTAGTTTAACTCTGATGTATTTGAATAATATTGATTTATAATCCCCAAACATTGACCTCTTAATTTATATCAGGTACTGCTAATTCTCCTCTTTAAAAACAAGTATTCAATATTTTAGATATGAAGGTTATGGAATGGAATATGTTCAAAGAGTAGGTCATACACTGAGCTATATGAAGCATTAAAAAGTCATTTAAAATTCTCATGTGTTTTGTGCTATGATTCTGAGAAGTACATTAATGTATATTTCTTATATGTGCATGCTGCATATTATGTTTAATTTATATATTTCTATGTTCTAGATCTGGGTATACTGTGTAGAAATAATCACTCAAAATCAATTGCCTTTCTTGAAAAATGAAGACCAAAGCCTGTTATAGAGGTTGAGTGTAGGCCCATATTTCTATATGGTATGGCAGCCAGGCTCTGAAGCCATAGGCCCCACCTGAGGTGGTAAGGTAGCCCTGCAGACTGCTTGTTACTGCCCTAACAAAATGTCAGGATCTTGTTGCTTTTTTCTTTGTAATTTGGAGGATGACTGATAGAGATGTTAATTCAAGCCTACTGACAGCTAGAATAAACAGCAGACAGGTAGATGAGGACTTGACAAAACTCCATTCACCTGGTTACCTAGGAGACAGAATGTTGGTGTATTTCTGACTCAGTTTATGTATTGGTATAAAAGTTGTTTGGAGAATAAACGAGAGGATTTCTTCAGGAGATGAACTCAGGACTTCATGAGGGACCACTGAGAATCTCCCTCCCGATAAAGCCATGTAAGTTGTGTCTTTATTTCCGCGACTCTACGCCAGTCCAGAGAGAGTTTATGTTGGGGTATGGTTGAGAGAAATAATTTATCGTCCGGGCTAGTACCGGACCCCAATATTTGAGTATTTCAGGTTTTCCCTTTTACTTTGTATCAGGCAGAATTACTTTACTAAAGTAAATATTCCAAATAAATGTTCTCAGTCATTTTTTTTTGAAATTTAATATAAGTAGAAAAGCAGTTGATGATCAGATCAAGGAGATAAACCCTGAAAACCTCAATTAGTTACATTTCTAGTTTTGTTCATTCATTACTTTTCTATTGCTTCCCTGTACCAAAATGAACAAACATTTTACTTTTACTAATCACAAAAAAAGATTTTTAGTAAAATCTTTTTTAGTAAAAAAAAAAAGAGTTTTAGTAAAACTCTTTTACTTGTGATTAGAAAAAAATTACATGTTACTTAATTACTAACCATAGCATTAGTTCCAGTAAATACATGGCAACCATTGGAAATTATTAACTAAGAGGGTAAAGTTTTTGTTGTTGCTGTTTGTTCCAAGGCTTGATGACTTTGAATATTAAGATCATAGTGAAAAGCAGAGAACCCCCAGTAGGAGAGTTTAAGCTATCACTAGGTTGGTTTGGAATGGGCAGAAAAAAAACAATTTGAATGAGTAATTTTAGACTGAGACTTGAAATTGGAATTTGAGCACTAAAAGAGGATCTGTAATCCTCAACTTTGATAACCTCTTCAGTAAGAGCCTTCTAGTATCAATGTTCACGTGAAAATTAAAGCATTGTATTTGGGAAAGGGTTTAACCTTGACTTCGTTTTCTTTTTGTGTGTGTGTTTTAATTTTCTTTGGACTCATGCTTTCATCTGACTATGGAAGTTTTGCTCCATCCTCAAATTAGTGATAAACTAAAACTAGCAATAAAAATCAGCAACTGGAGGGCTCACTGTATTTCTTCAGAAAGCAGATGAGGAAAGCTGTTGATCTTTGTCATTTCTTATCTTCGTTTAAAAATTGTCGATAAACTAATTTTAGCTACCTGAATCTTCATGATTTTGACAGTTTGAAAGAAATGAATCATACAAAATGCACATTATCCAGGGTGTGTCACGATGTCAGCTTTTCTGATAAAGAGAAATAAGTAAGGTAACTGAAACTAATTCAGAGAAATAGGAAGAAAATGGTTCTCTTGAATATTTCTAAATATGACCTCAAACTACCTCAAAGTACTATTTTAATTTAAGATAATTTATATCCAAGCATGTTGGCACATTCTTGTAATCATACTTTAAAGGCTGAAAAAAAACAGCCTGAATACATAGGAAGGACTTGGAAAAACAAAAAAGAAAATGTTTCATATGATCTTAATTTGCTCAAGGAGCTTAGGACCAAAAGTCAAGAAAGAGGGCATGTCTTAAAAAGGAAGATTAATCTGCACATAGAGAAGCAAGGTAACCTTAATTAGCTATTTTTCTCATTCATAGATCAAGTGGTTGTTGCTTGAACAAATGTCAGATGACATTTTTAAAGAAGTATTTTGGGGGCAGGCAGAAAATTAGAACAAAGAAGTTAATACAAATATTTCCTATTAATAAACAATAAAAACTTTTGAAATACCATCCTTATATTGTGCTTAGGCCACAATGATGAATTCCTTTATTTATATGGTAATCCTAACATCAGTGTGAGTCAAACAATGGTCTATATTCCAAAAACACCTTACACTTCTATAAATATGAAATATTACAGTACTAGGAATTATTAGTCTAATCAATTAATATTATATTAATAAAGCATCTTAACAATGGACTCATACGCCATTCATCACTCTTCAAGGAAGTTTTCCATGCCTGCTTCTCACAATTTTTATCAAATTCAGGCACAAGTGCTACTAGAAAGCCCCCACTGCCACTTCACGAAGGGAAGAGTAGATCCATAGTATTCATATTACTGAGCTCTGTGCTATTTTGGTCACCCAAGATTTGAGGGTATCAACTACTGTGTAGTACACCACAGGTTATCTTACAAAGGAAAATCTTTTATAGTTTTCAAACTTAAGATTTTCTTGTCTTTCTACAGTATTATCTCTATTTCATATATTTCTCCTTCTTTTCTTCATTCCTATTCTCACTAGTGTCTATGCACAAGTTCTATGCCACGCTCTCCCAAGTCATTTTTTTTAAATGCATTGTGCTGATTTGTTTGGAATTTATGTTCCTGACTTTTGTATGAATTTTTATATCAACCTGAAATTAGCTGTCTGTATTTACTTCCATGTTGTCTCTAATGTTTAAAATGTCAATTTAAACCTACTGGTTGATGTACTTGTTTGACTTTTGGTCCATGTCTTACTTAAACTTATACAATTGATTTTAAAAGCATTTGGCAATTTTTAGGTACTATATTTTAATATACATGTGCCCTGTGCTTCTAGTCCTTGTATAAAGTTCAACTATTTTTAACTTATTCATACTACACCATTCACAAATCATGAAACAGACAATCAAAGAGTCATGGTTTATTGCATGATACCTTCTTTTTCTATCAGACCACTTTTTAAATTTTTTCTTTCATATATTACATCCCATCTTCAGTTTCCCCTCATTCCACTCTTTGTAGTGCTCCCACCTCCCCAAAGCTAGCGCCCCTCCTTCTCAGTTTCCCTTCAGAAAAGTAGGCCTCCTAAGAATATCAAAAAGGTTGCATAGCAAGTTACAATAAGACTATCACAAACTCTCATAGAAAGGTCAGACAAGACAACTCAGTATCAGTAGAAGGAAAAGGGTCCTAATATCAGGCAGAAGAGTCAGAGACACGCTCACTCCTGCTTTAAAAGTCCCATACTAACACCAAACTACACAGTAATAAGGTATATGCAGTCTGTATCTGAACCCCTATGAGCCCTGCTTAGTTGGTTTTGTGGGCAATGCCATGTGCTGCCCTCTATCCTTCTGGCTCCTAAAATCGTTTCTCCCCTTCTTCTTTGGGGTTCCCTGAGCTTTGCCTAATGCTTGGCTGTGGATCTCTGCACTTGCTCACTTTTATAAGTATCATATTTTTAAACTTTAATGACATTTTATATGTGTATACACTTTGCTACATATTCAATAGGAAAGTCAATAGGTGTGTTTATTTGATATAGCTCTTCACTTTGATACTGCAAGATGAGTACACTAAAAATGCATCATAATGAGGAGTATCAAAATAAAATGTATAGCAATAACGATATTAATATGAAAAAAACTTACTTCCTAAGCATCAGCTGGAAAGTATTCAAGTTGTTAAAAGGAAAATTCTTTGGGTAGTTAGTTGGTACCTCAGTGCATTCATTATAAAGAAGAGTCTTGAAACAATGACATATTTTTTTGGCAGTTAAAATTACTGCTCCTTTTGCTGAACAGTAAACTATATTTAAACATACACATATAAGCATGTTAAATCATATTCTGAGATGACAGAACATTGTCAACACACTTAGAGATGCCATAACTAAGTTTCTACAAGAAAGAAGAGAAGCGTATAGTTGAAAAAAACTAAAGAAATATGTGTAAAAACCCAGGCAACTATATTCAGTCTTCATGGGGTTACTGTTTACAGAGTGTATTTTTTTTATAAAAAATAATAACATTTGAGAAGTGTCATAAGATTTCTTAACTAGGAACCATAGTCAATAAATAGAGTGGTATAATTACAACTTTGTCTAATAATTATTAATGGTTAAAGTTAAGCTCTCATTACTTCTAACTGCCTAATGATTGTGAAGTGATGTATGATCACTTGCGTAGAACTTTATCTTATTGCAAAATAAAGCCTTAGTTTCAGAATAAATCATACCAAATAGTTATCATGTACTGTGCACAATGGAAAAAAGGGGAAAAACTAAACTGAGTGAAAAATAAATGTCTATTTAGATGATTTGGTAAACTAAAACTATATTCTGGAGTTTATATCTGGTATACCTTGTGTCTGGCAAATCAATATATTCTCAATACATGTACAGAATGATCTTCAAATATAAAGTATTATTGTGTCACAACAACAATATGTGTTAAACAACTCCTTTAAAATTAAATAGGCACTATAATGGAAAAACATGATTTTACTTTATCTAGTAATAGGTGATGTTTCCTAATTCCATAACTACTTACTCCTGAATGGTACTGAGCTTATATTTCACTAAAATAAAATATTATTAAAATAAAACATTTCACATGGAGAATCTACCAGAAGAGACATTATGTTACTTAACAATAAAAGAAGTTCAAAGAAAGATATTCTTAAAAATCAAGAGGGTATTTTTTTCTGCCAATTATTATAAAGTTTATGCCTACACGCTATCATATTTTCAATTACATTTTTATTTTTTAATGCTTTATGAGTCTTTTGCTGGTGTACAGATGTGCATGCACAAATGTCTGTATCTCCACAGAAAAGGGGATGTGAATATTGAATAGTCAAAAAGCTTTTATTTCTTCTTTTTGCTTATTTGAGATCCTTGTAGTGAATAACTGATTATTTTTCATCTACCCATAAACTTTGTCATCACATATATGTGCAGCATAAGTTTTATTCTCCAAGTGATAGAAAGATTAAAATTAAGTGCTTGTACTGTACAGCATTACAAAAGCAATTTAGGGTGATAATATTAAATGCATGTTTTAAATAAGGTCTCTCTTCAGTCATCTTGACCTGTATCTCAATTTCTTTCTTATTGCCTTAATGGCTTCATGCTCCTGAAATGCCCTCTGAAATGTTTTAGAGTGTTTGCAAATTACTTATTTCCTTCTCTTTTATCTGTCAAATGCATATTGCATTTCAAAGAATACCCAACAGCATCAGCGCCACAGCATTTAAGCATTAGGAAGAACTCAGTTTAGATAAGAATATAATAAAATATATAATAATATATTTAAACATTGCATGAACTCTTTAAAGCTGAGCCTTAAGGTAGAGTGGAAATGAGTATGACTATCTTCTACTTTTAGTGTTTGCATTTGCAAAATACAAATTCTTGCATAGGAAGCAAACAAGTTACTGGAAGATCAAAAAATGTGCACTGTGTTATTATTTGACACTCACTGAACATGCAGAATTCAAGCTGGTACCTATATGAAGATTTCACCCCATATTCTACTGTTTTTATGTGTAAAAGTACCCTATGAGCTACCAAAAGAAAGACTGTAACATGAGGGCCAGGCTTGTTGGGCTTTCTGTCCTGCCTGGGCCTCTAGCTGTTTAGTCCCAGAGAAAATCACACAGAGAATCTGCATTACTTATAAACTGATTGGCCCATTAGCTCGTGCTTCTTGCTAATTCTTATAACTTATATAAACCCATTATTCTTATCTATGTTAGCCACATAGCTCTGTTTCTTTCTCAGTAGGGCAGGTCACATCTTGCTTCTTCAGTGATCTGGGAAGAACTGTGGAGGAATGTGCTTCCTCTTTCCCAACATTCTCCTGTTCTCATCACCCCACCTTTACTTCCTGTCTGGTTTACCCAACTATACTTCCTGCCTGGCCAATCCATGTTTATTTAAAACATGATTGACAGAATACAGACAATTCTCCCACACCAAAAAAACATGGACAACAACCCAACCACAAAACTGTAATCTATAATATGCCCTGTCAGAAAAATGAGCTAGGGAAATATTGGCACAGAACTTGTGGAAGCAGTCAACCAATGACCGTGATTTAAGGCCCATTCTCCAAGAAAGAACCCAGATGAGACACAGCTTGGATAACTGAGAACAAGAGACTAGAATGTCCTGAGACCTTGGGTGATGTGGGAGTCCCCTCTGTGTGTTGATTCTATTGGTTAATGAATAAAGAAACTGCCTTGGCCTAGTAGGGCAGAACTTAGGTAGGTGGAGAAGACAGATCTGTATTCTGAGGGGAAGAAAGCAGAGTAAGAGAGATGCCTTGGATCTGCCGGAAACAGACACTGGGAATTTTACACTGTAAGCCACTGCCACGTGGTGATGACTAGAAATGGGTTAAATTAAGATATAAGAATTAGCCAATAAGAAACTAGAGCTAATGGGCCAAGCAGTAATTTAATTAATATAGTTTCTGTGTGATTACTTTTGTTCTGGGTGGCTGGAACAAACAAGTGGTCTCCCTTCAACACTTGGGTTAAACTGAACACTTTTGGTCTTTAAAGAAAAATCAATAAAATGATTCCAAATGATAATCTGCCATACTTATAGATTAGTGCCTTATCCAGCCATCATCAAAGAGATTTACTTCAGCAGCAGATGGGAACACATGCAGAGACCTACAGCTAGACATTATGTAGAGAGAAAGTCTAAATTGGAGTTATCCATAAATCCCTTGCCTCATAATTTAGGGAATCCTGCAGAAGAGGAGTGATGTAGGAGATTCTTTTATCAATCTGTTGCTCTCATTGGTTAATTAATAAAGAAAACTCTTGGCCTGATAGGTCAGAATATAGGTAGGCAGGGAAGACAGAACAGAATGCTGGGAGGAAGAAGGCAGTGGGGCAGATGCAATAGATCGCCTCTCCAAGATGGATGCAGGTTAAGATCCTTCCTGGTAAGCCACCACCTGGTGCTACACACATTAATAGAAATAGGTTAACCAAGATGTGAGAATTAGCCAATAAGAGGCTGGAACTAATGGGCCAAGCAGTGTTTAAATGAATACAATTTGTGTGTTGTTATTTCGGGTGTAAAGCTAGCTGTGCGTGAGCCAGGCAGGAATGCAGCCCACTGCTTAGGGCTTTTCATGACAATGAAACAAGTCTGCTTCTGACAGCACCAAGCTGCTTCAAGAGGAAGATGGGCATTTATGAGGCTTTTTATGGAGTTTGATAGCCATTTGGGCAAGAAACTGCTCTTGCCTGGACTGTTGCATAAACTGGACACAAAGAACCCGCAGAGAGAGGACTGCTGAACTTACCTAAAGGTGAGATGGTCTTTCGGGGTTCCTGATTCATGAATGAGTCTGCGAGACATTCTGCAGGACACAGCAGATAGTGACTAAACTGTCTTTGAAATTTCCTGCTTCATGGAAATGTCTGCTGGAAACTATGGGCCTGTAGGCCGAAGATGGATGCCCCATCATTACAAAAGAACTTTGGGTGACTGTCCAGGCAGCGAAATGTCTGTCATTTCTAGAGTTTCGGAAGTTGCTTATTTCTTGTTTGCTTAGGTAATATTATATCCTTCTGGAGTCTTTGATGGAGTTGAAGATTGGTTAGTTATAGTTTTCCTAAGTTATAAAATAAGATAAAGTAGATTTAAATATTGTAACTGTAATTCTTGCTTGATAACTGTTTTATTATATAAAATTTTACTGTGTTAAAGTGAAAGCCTTTCTTTTTTGTTTAAACAGAAAAAGTGGAAATGATGGAGGAGGGTCATCTGTCTATTGTTACATTCATTGGTCATTGGTGAGGGAGAATTATCTGTATTCTGTCAATCATGTAATTTAATAAAACACTCATTGGCCAGGCAGGAAGTATAGGCGGGAAAACCAGACAGGATGTAGAGGTGATGCAATGAGAACAGGAGTATTCTGGGAAGCAGGAAGCTCCCTCTGCAGTTCTGCCCAGACCACTGGAGCGGAAAGATGTAAGCTGCCCCACTGGAAAAGGTACTGAGCCATGTGGCTAACGTAGATAAGGATAATGGGGTAACATAAGTTTTAAGAGTTAACAAGAAACCTGAGCTAATGGGCCAATCAGTTTATAACTTATAGAGATCTCTGTGTGGTTGATTTTCTCTGGGACTTGCCAGCTGTGGGGTACTGGGCGGGAACAGATACCCCAACAAGCCAGCCCTTCATGCTACAGGTCATCGCCATGACGCTCCTCTCTGAGACAGATCCAGGTTAGAATCTTCCTGGTAAGCCACGACCTCGTGGTGATATACGGATTATTAATAATGGGTTAATTAATATGTGAGAGTTAGCTAATAAGGGGCTGAAGACAATGGGCCAGCCAGCGTTTAAATGAATACAGTTTCCGTGTAATTATTTCAGGGGTAAGCTAGCCCGGATCCGGGCAGGAACGCAGCCCACTGCTCCTTTTACAGAGGAGGCAGAAAAATTTCATGAGTCAGAGGGGATGAAGGACGCTAGGAGAGCATGAACCTCAGAATCAGCTAAACAAGGCACATATGAGCTCACAGAGACAGCAGCAGCAAGTACAGGGCCTACATGGATCTACACCAAGTCCTACGGGTTTATGTTATAGCTATTGACTTAGAGTTTTTATGGAATTCCTGACAGAATGAATATGTCTCTGACAATTGGGCCTGCTCTTGGGATTCTCCTGTTCAGTAGTGTTCAACATCTATATGAAATTCATCACATTATATTTTATTTTGTCTAAAGTAAAAACAAAACCTTATCTGCAACTGAAAAGAGAGAAAAGAAAGAGTAAGAACAGTGCCTCAACTGCGTCTTTTGCATACAGGTCTCAACTGCGTCTTTTGCAATACTGCTCAGGCAGTGGGTTTTTATTGACTGTGGCTGATAGGGAACAGAATTTTATGATAAACCGGTTTCCCTGCTGTTCCAAGGCAGAACAAGCAACAATCCTCATTAAGTGCTGCTTGAGAGTGGACCACACTCCACACACCACTCCTGGCTGACAATGGACTCAGATTCAACACACGTTAGGCCTTTTTAACTACAGTTTAGCCAGCATGCCAGCTCAGGCAGGGCTATTTGGCTTTGACAATGGAAGTATTAAAATTGCCAAATTGAAAGTGTCAACATCATTGGCTGGGTTGGCATTCTTTTCAATCATTGATTCCTCTGGCTCTTACGGTCATTGCACTCTCTTCTTTAATGATCTCTGAGATCGAGGTGTGGGTATTATAGCCTAGATGTGTACCTTGGAATTAATTGGGCACCACACTTCTGCAATTTGGTTGGTTGTTGTGTTCTACAACGCTTCCCCTCTTTTGAAAACAGTTTTCATGATATACAGTGAGGACTACAATTATCTCTGAGGATAAGGACAACTTTTCAGCATGTAGAGGGAAATGTCTGGCATGGAAAACCTAGGCCGGCACCCATGACTACAGAAGTCATGGGCCTTGGAGGAAAATCTACAACTGCCACTTTACAAATCAGCATAATCCCTAAGTACCTCTACATTGTTAATACCAAGGCATACTGTTCAAGCTCTTACAGTTTCTTTTGAATTGATTAATCCTAATATTTCATTGTGCTTCCACTTGTTTCTGAGATCCTTTTCTTTCTTTCTTTTTTGTTTCTTTTTCTTATTTTTTTTTCGTTTTTAGTTTTTTTGATACATGGTTTCTCTGTAGTTTTTGAGGCAGTCCTAGAACTAGCTCTTGTAGACCAGGCTGCCCTTGAACTCATAGAGATCCACCTGCCTCTGCCTCCCAAGTGCTGGGATTAAAGGCATGCACCAATACTGCTTATCCTGAGATTCTTTTCTATGTTGCAGAGAAAATTTGCGCTGATTTTTATCATGAATTCCAGTATCACTTTAAAGACTTACTCAGTCCTTTCTCTTTGTTATATACAGCAAACACTTTCCCCTATCCTAAAATAATTCATCTTCTCTAAAATATTTATCAGGCATGACACCATCAACTGCTACTCATTACAGTAATCCACTAATTTCCCTTTTTAATTAAAAAATATTTTTTTCATTTTCCAAACCAACCCGAGTTTGTTCTCTCTTCCCATTTTCCATCCTCCACCTCCCCCTTCCCAACCCCCACCCACTCCTCAGAGGAGTAATCTACTTTACTTTCTCTTATTTCCATTCTTATTAAAAATGTCATAGTCCACTTTTCTCATTTTTTAATTCAGCATTATTTCAGACTAAAGATATTTTAATATCTAGTGATTATCTCTGCAACCTGCTTTCTCAGTTACTTGTCCACACCATTCTTATTGATTTTATTTACCTTTTACATACATTCTTTTCCTCTCTATTGACAGCGAAAATATCACTTTTCTTTCCTCCCTCCCTCTCTACTGTGTACATATTCCCTTTAACACTTTTGATAAAACTAGTTCATCAATAGGGTCTATCTTGATACCTCTTGCTCTCATGCACGTTCTTATTTAGCAATAATTTTGTTGTCGATAATGATAATAATCACTTGCCTTTCGCCTTAATGGTAAAAACTTTTCCTTCCCCTGTCATATAATGCTCTTTTAAAACAACTCTGTTCCAGATCTATCCATGGCTCATTACAGTTATGTAGACTGTTCCTCAAATCTAACCTCCATTTGATTTACTGTTTTGCTATTTGTTTCACATTTATTTACACCTTGACATTCAATGCATTAGCCTTTTAGCCCATTTACTATGTCTGAATTCTTTTTCTTTAATATTCCTGCTGTCTTACTAGGACCTAGGTGTCTGTAGGCAAGTAGGTGTCAATAAATGTTGAATGCAAAATATTTGGACTGATAGCAAGGGTAATGTGAATAGCAAATGCTTAAAGTATGAGACGTGGAAGAAAAAGGAGTTACTGAAGAAAGCATCAAGGTCACAGAGTGTGTTTGAACCAAAGAGCATGGCCTTCTATAAAAGAGGCCACAGGGCTGGATTTACTCTATTTGTAATTTGAATTATTCTGTTTGTAAAAGACATGTGAATTTCACCTTAAATACATGAATGAGTTATTGAAGTAATTCAAATATAAGAGTGACGTTGAGGCCTTGTGGTTAAAAGCATTTAAGACGAAAACAATAATATGGCTTTTATGTGACGACATAAACCAATTTACAGGTGAAACACAGAAAATCAATAGGAAAATGTTTTCTAGGGTACCCCACTAGGCTCAAGCTAAAAGACTGTTTCAAAGACACTATGATTCCTGGGTCAGGCCTCTTTAAACTTCTCAGCTGTGGGGCGATGTCCTGTTTGGATTTAGACATACAGACTCATGTATGAGTCCCAGGAATGTATTCAGTGATCAGTTCATCACATCAAGTCCTGACATTTTCTATCAATGTCCTTAATACATCCTTGGATTCTGTCCAACTACTACATAAATTGAAAACTGTATACCTGATACCCGTGCACTATCATACCTCCAGTTTTTTGAACTATGGAGTGTCAGTTTCTTTAAGCAGCATTTCTCCACCACTTTGTCTATTACCATATTTTGGGAGTTATGTTTCGCATCTTTTCTCTTCGGGGTTTCACACCACACACACACACACACACACACACACACACACACACATTTTACTTTGAATTCTTCTCTTTTATATTCTAACACTAACCTGGAATCCTTCTACTAAATATTTAGTAAGCTCATATTCTTTCTGTTACTTTATATATATTCCTTGATAAACTTTGAAATTTTAGCCCAAATTTTTAGTCTTAATCAGTTTTTTAGCCAAAAAAATTAGATCTCTAAATTGACAGAAATAGTAGGCCCTCCACAAATAATAATACTTACTATTCAGTTTATGATCTTACCTTAATTGTCACCCATAGAAAGTACTATCGAGTGATGTCTAATAAATAATCAATATTAATTTTATTCTTCAACATAAAAGCACTAAAAGATTTTATACTGATCATTGCTAATTGTTTACTTCCTACCTAAACAGACAGAATGCAAAAGTTTCTATTAGAAATAGTATAGGACATGGGACTTTTAAGTTTATGAAATATTAAATATCCTGAAAGCCTGATTAAGACAAAATAAGTGAAGAAAGTAAGAATTTGCTTTTTTGGGGTCTTTGTCTGATTACTAATACTGGAACAAAAATATTTCATCTGACACTTACAACTGTTGGTAAGCCTGACCCTTACTCTTGAAAACTGTCTGCAATATCTACTTTTGATTCGCCTAGTGTAAGCCTATAGTTTCAAGTCTTTGGGGGAAACAATGAGTTGAAGGCAAGTATGAACCAGAAAGGAAGATCAAGGTCAGCCTGCTTGGATGCAGAGTGGGATGCAGGCTTAAAGCAAACAAATAAGCAAACAACAAACCTAATTTACCCTTTGCACTCTTCACTTCCTGGGCCTTTGTATGTGGATGACTTACATCACTGGCTGTCTGGGTTTGTAGTCGGATTCATATTGGAGTGAGCACACCCGCTTTCCCAAGTTCACAGCTTGTGTAAGATAGATTGTAGAATTTAGTCTCTCTAAGGGCATATGTAATTTATTATGTTACATCTCATTTGAGAACTTTTAAAGTAAGCTGTGCATTAAAGCACTACAACAAAGACAGAGCATTTTATCCAATCCTTTTGGCAAAATTTTAGCTGTGTTTGAGGTGTCAGTGAAAATGATACCCTAAGGAACAGGCAATTTCTATTGCTGTATTAAAAATAAATAAAAAAAAACTAACAAAAACTGCCAGAATCAACTTCATGAGAACTTTGTAACTAACCAAAAATCATGAGGCTCTAAAAAGTATCTATAAGAAAAGCAGTTTGAGTAGCTACAATAACATTAAGACGTATAATGCTTTAACAAATTCTTTGAGGTAGGCATGAAAGTCACTGAAAACATTTTCAGTTAGATAAAGCCACGAAATGCCTATCTCTGAGTTGAAGACATGATGATCTGTCCCAAAATAAACCTGTGAAAAGTTAAAACTTTCTTATATATTTCTATGTAATTTATTTGTTCTTTCAAATTTTCATAAATTTATACTTATTAGATGTATAAGAAATCTCTTTAATTTGTTACCTGCTCATTGCACTATTAATTAAACATTACAAAAGAGGGGCAATTTTCCTAAGACAATTAAGATGCTGATTTCACCAAGAAA
Organism: Myodes glareolus; assembly: GCF_982192425.1. Classification (NCBI taxonomy): domain Eukaryota; kingdom Metazoa; phylum Chordata; class Mammalia; order Rodentia; family Cricetidae; genus Myodes; species Myodes glareolus. Next base: position 27,480,647 of record NC_142033.1, read on the forward strand.
AAAAAAATGTCAGACTTTTAGAGTCCAAGTTACAATGAGATTCCCATAATAACAGCACTCTCCTCACAAGTGTTATATTGAATTCCTCATGTTATGGGTGTTTCAGTGTGATGTTTTGATTCTTTCATTCATTTTACCTTGTGCTTCTCTGAAAATTTCACAATACATGAGAATTTCAGTACTAGAAACTTAGCCGCCATTATAGACACTGTGTCCTTTCTTGCTTAATATCTCTGAGATCTCACAGACTAAGTGAATTTTCAGGTTTCCATCTCCATCCCTTTGCTGTATATAAACTTAAAACTGTATATCTCAGTAGTTTTAATCATCAAATATATCAACTTAGTAATTAAGTTGTTATATTTTCATTTATAAGCTATAAACATATGAATATACATAAAATTATGTTAATTCTAATTCTGTAAGCCTATGCTGAACCTATTATAACTGATATGTCCCAAGACATGAGAGCTCAATCATTAGGTATATAGTGTGAAGATACTGTGAAAAAAAATCAAAATGTATATATGCATACACATTTATATATGTCTCTACACACACACACACACACACACACACACATATATATATATATATATTTGTATATTTGTTTCATTTCTATACAGTGATTTCCTTGACTTTTAGTTTAAATTCTATCATTAGCAGGAATTATAGTTGCAGAACCTAAGATAGTTTGTTATACCTTACCCTTCACATTCAAGAGTGGAGAGAAAATTAGTATGTATAGATGCTTAAGCATTCCATTCATTCTGTCTCTGTCGCCCTGTTTCACTCTGCTCCTCTCTCTGTTTCTTTGTTTGTCTCTGCATCTCTGTCTCCATCGCCACTTCTTCTGTCTTCTCCTCCTCCTCATATAAATCCACGATCACTATCCGACTCACAGTCGGTCGGTTCACATTGTTTAACATCATGAAGGCAGTACCCCAGAGACATTTCCTCGGGTCAAACTGAGCGAGGTTATTTCCCTGAGTGTCTCTTCCCTGGTGGGTCTATTGGGATAAAACAGACTATTAAAATGAACTATCAAAATGGGTATGTGGTATGTAGGTCACTAATTTTATAATCAAGTTGGAATAGTATAGTAAACAAGCATTATAATCATTGCATAAATTGCAGTTTTCCTTTATTTTCATAAGAATAATCCCAGGAATACAAACTCAACACCATCAAGTAAATAGAATTAAAAATTGCAATTCTAATTTGTGTTTCAACATGATTACACCAAATAGGATTTTAACTGTTACAAATTGGTATTTCATAGGTAAATTTGTCTTCTTTTGCTTAATTTTTTAAATTTTTCTATGCCTAGTGTCCTAAAAGAATGACGTGGTCTCACTTTAAAGGGAGTTATTTCCTGTACATTGAATATAAGGCTTCTGTTTCTAATTAGCAACTAAAATCTAAATTATCACTACTATAAAATTAAATTAAAGTTTGTAAAAACTATTATTAAAGATAGAAATTAGCATTTTTATTTTATTTTTGAATTACCTAAAGCATATGAAATGTTATTCCAACATATTTTTTAATTTTATTTGTTGTCTCCTTATAATAATGATTGCATAGTAAAAAAAGCACACAAAGTATAAAAACAAAAATATGGAGGTATATATATGTACATATATACATATGCTTAATTAGAATGTATTACATGTTTCATTTTATGTAAATTGGTATATATAGAGTAAGTATTACTAATACACCAAATATAGTAAACAAGTTTTAGTTTTAATATGATTCAAATTTCTGGGTTTTCTCTATGTTTAGCATTGTTTTTCTTTTGATAATTTATTGAAGAAACTATGGGCATTTAAAGTAATAATGAGATAATATTTGCTTATAACATAATTAACTCATTTTATATACTGATCAGTAACATATGTTTAAATAGTAGGTTTCATTATTATGTCATATTAATTTTGTAAAAGAAGAATGAACCATATTAGCTAATAAATGAGGCAATAATTGATTTTCATCAGTGTTGTAAGGAGAGCTGTTTTGTTGTTTCCTGGCTGCTTGGCAGCTCAGACCCAAAATAATCACACAGAAACTATATTATTTAAATTACTGCTTGGTTCATTAGCTCTAGCTTCTTATTGCCTAACACTCATATCTTAATTTATGATATCTCCATTAGTCTGTGTGTCAGCACGTGGCTGTGGCTTACTGACTAAAGTTTTCAGTGTCTGTCTCCAGTGAGGTACCTGGCTTCTCCCCAACTCAGCCTTTCCTCTCCCAACATTCTGTTTAGTTTTCTCCACCTATCTAAGTTCTGCCCTATCAACAGGACAAGGCAGTTTCTTTATTCACTCATAGTATTCACAGCATACAGAGAGGAATTCCACATCACATAGGAATTGAAAATTTGAAAGTACCAATGGACTTAAAAACATTTCTTATAGTAAATAAGAGAAGAAGGTTGAGGATAGAGTCTTGTAGCTTCAACTGTGAGACACCACTTTAGTGTCTCATATCTTATTCAAGGAGGCATGCCCACAATGCCAAGTTATTAAGTGGTGTTGGAGTGAGACTTTAGTCCAGTGTCTGTGGATGGTGTAAAGAGACAAGACTGCTTTCATTATTATGGTTGTTTTGTGTGTGTTTGTGTGTGTTTGTGTGTGTGTGTGTGTGTGTGCAATAAAAATCTCACAGTGCAGAGTGTAGCCCATTCTCATCAGGCACTCATGATTCTTTAGCCTCAGCCTCTTGAATGAAGAGATTGTAAGGCAGTAGCCTCATGGCTCCCTGTGAGAAGACAAAACTATTATCGGGATATAGGATATATGTGTGTGTGTGTGTATATATATATATACATATATATATATATATATATATATATATATATATATAAAACCTGAAATGGTCACCGAAATTTCTCTTCCTTTGTCGTTCTCATTTCTTTTTTTCTTTCCTTCTCTTCATGCTTTTCCCTCCTTATTTCTCTCTCTGTTTTCTATATAACAAACCTATTTAGAAATCCTGAGGTCATGTGCTAATTTTTTGCCTTTCCCATCTCATTCCCCCTTGGAAATCTGTGTTTTGGAGAACATAGTAATTGTAGTTAATAGATCCCATTCTTTCTCCTTTACATTCTGTCAGGTGAAACTGGAAGACAATAAATTTATGAAGTTCATAGCATGACTGAAACATAAATTTTCTTCAAAGTTATTGCATTTTCACTTAGTTGAAATAAATGACTAAGAGAGATTCATTGCTGAAGAAATACAAGGATGAAAATTTTCTGACAATGTCCTATAAAAGCAAGAAAACTGGAACAAATTAACAAAGTCTCAGAGATGTTTGGAAAGGCCAAGCTGGCTTTTTCACTCATACCAATCTAACCTTGCGCCATCCCTTTTCTCCAAGTCCCAGGATTCTTATCTGTAAAAAATGTAGAAAAGTTATTTAAACATTTCTTCATGTATCCATGCCAAGCCAGACAATAACTTATAAAACACATAGCTTCTAAAGATACTTATTTGTTAAAAGGATTTGTTCAAAACCAGAAACAAGAAAGATGAATTACTGCAATTTATATTTTAATGGTGCTTTGTCCTGTAAATGAATTCCTTTTTCATTTTCTTCATGTTATGTGGTCCAACACGTACTGCTGAGTAGGGAGGAAATCTTTTATAGCTACATTAACATCATATGGCAAGTAAGGGTTATTTTCTTCACCCTGGAGTCATAATTTATTACTCTGTATTTTTTATTAGTTTGAAAGAGTCAATGCTAGCATTCCCTGTGCAGTAATATGGTCAGACTTATTGCTGGGAATCTGCTATGGAGTTCTCAGTGAATAATATTCTATAAACATAATTTGATGATGTTTTAATAGCAGAGGGTGGATAATAACTGTGCTTTCCAGTGTGCTGAGGAGTAAAACTCCTTTAATGCTTTGTGCTACTGAGGTCTTAACTCTGCAAGATAATTCTGGCTAAGTCTCTAACACAAAGTTACCACCAGATCTTTAACTTATCACTTTGTGTTTGTGTTTGCGTGTAACTTCCTAAAAGTGAAACTTGTGTCTTATTTCTAATTGGTGCGTGAGTGACACTACACAATCACAAACTTACCAAGAATTAGGCTGACAACAACTGCAGTAGACACATCAGTGTAGTAGATAATTCCATGCAACTTTCTGACCAGCCTTTAAAAAAGAATCTATCTAATAATTAAACTATAAAAATTCATTGTTCTTTCACTTCTTCAATGAGCAAAGAAAGATATCCATAATGACCACTTTAAACATTGTATTATATTCTTTAAATGTCTCTAAACATTTTTCTGTTTATCTTTATTCATTCCCTTTTCTTATTTTCCAGCATTATAGAGTAATTTTATAAACCCAAGACAGTAGTAAACTCATGTTTTAGCATTAGCATGGTAAGCTGCCTGACACAAATTTGAAAATGAATGGAAAAACACATTAAGTTTTAATAGACTCATATTAATTATTGAAGCATTTTATATGGCAAATTTGAAATATTTGAACTAGGGAAAATTTCCATGGCTCTAGGAAATTAAGTAGGATTTTAGGATAAAAGTTTGTCCTTTCTCCTTACTCATTTTTAAAATTATGTGGAAAAGTATAGCCATATATTTTATATGATTCTCTACGTCATATATACATGTGATTATATTCATCTTATATACACATGATATACATATGTATCATGCTTTACTAAATTCTTTCAGATGTTACAAAAGCACTCAGCAATCAAAACACAATTGCAGTTTCCCAACCTTTTTCTCCTCTCATTTCTCTCCCCATATCTCACTTCTAACCCTATCCCCAAATCCATTCTTCTGTTTCTGTTCAGAAAGGGGCAGGCCTTCCATGTGTATCAACAAAGTGTGAAATATCAAGTAGTTGTAGGACCAATCATCTCTGCTTGGACTAAGGTTGGGTAAGGCAATACAGTATGAGGGATAGGTTTCTAAAAGTCAGCCAAAGCATTTGGACTAACCTCTTTTCCCACTGTTAGGTATTCAACAAGCAGACCAAGCTATACAACATATATTTAGAGTGCCTAGGTTGATCCCATGCAGGCTCCCTGCTTGTGAGTTTATTCTTTTAGTTCCTATGTGCCAGGTTAGTTGTCCCTGTGGGTCTTCTTGTGATGTCCTTGACCCCTCTATCTCCTACAATCCTTCTTCCCTCTCTTCAGTAGTATTTTCTAATGTTTGGCTGTGGGTCTCTGCATCTGTTTTTATCAGTTATTGAATTAAGCTTCTCTGATGACATTTAGGTAGTCATCAATCCTATCACAGGAGATGGCCAGTTCAGGCTATGTATTCACTATTGCTAGGAGTCTTAGCTAGGATCCTATTTGTAGATATCTGGGAGTTCACTTACACCAGGTTTCTACCTGACCCCGAAATGCCCACCCCCATTCCAGTCACCTCTTTCAGTAGTCTCCCCATCCACTCACCCCCAACCCAGTCTTTCATGTTCTTATCACCACGTGCCTGTGATTTACCAATGAGTTCTCTTTTATTTCCCCTTCTTAGGGTAATGGTGTTGGCATAACTGGAAGCTGTCATGTAGAAGATTGCAAATAGACCCATATCCACCACCATATCTAGGATAAAGTTCAAGTCTAAGCAGTTCAAGACCTCAACATAAATCTAGTTATACTGAATCTGATAGAAGAGAAAGTGAGAAATAGTCTTAAACGTATTGGCACAGGAAGCAACTTCCTGAGAGGTAGGTACACCAGTAGCACAGACACTAACACTGATAATAAATGAGACCTCATGAAATTCCATAGCTTATATAAGGCAAAGAGTAATCTTTAAAAATATTTTAAAATAAAATAATAAAATTTAGGGACTAATGTGTCCACAGTATCTTCTTATAAAATGCTACATTTAATAGTACTTTCATTCATAAAAATATCCTCTATTAGTAACTTTTCTGTTTCTCTACTAAACACCATGCAGAAAAAGGCATCTAAAAGGAAGGATAAAAGTCTATCATGATAGCAAGATATGCATTAGCTTGGCATGGTGACGTAAGTGTGAAGCTGAGAGTTTACATTCTTAACTGCAAGCCATAAGCAAAGTTTGAAAACAGGAAGCAGAATAACACTACAAAAATTCAAATATCACCTCCTGTGTAATCCTTCCTCCAGAAAAACCTAATTCTAATATTCCACAAACTCCCTAAAATAGCCCTATCAACCGTGTTCAGTTTTCCTAGTCAATGTAGACATTTTTCACTTAAATAACCATAAAGCTCTAGTATTTAAGCTTTTGTTATCATATTTAAATCTACACATATCTAATTAAAGTATTAGTTAACTAATTAAGTAATTAACAATCATCTTCATAGGTTCATACACATGACTATTTATAGTTTAAATTTATGTTCTTATTTTAATTTGCCACATATTATCTAGTTGAGTATTCAAATAAAGATACTGTGACCTCCAGACAATGGTAAGTAATTTTAAGAACATAATGCCTACATAGTTAAGATGGTGGGGTGGTTGGGTTTTGGCCATTCAATAGATATGACTATTTGTCATCACTTAGAAAGTTTGATTGCAAATTTTTGTTACTCATGGTAAGGAAATAAACTGTGGAAGGGAAGTTAGGTTCAAGGATTTTTTTCTGAAAAAAAATTGTGGAATATAGGAATGACAGAATAAAATGGTCAATTATTGGATCTATTTTAAACTAATAATCAATTATCAATCTCAAGGATTTTACACTGGTATGTACTTTTGTATATGATACAAATTTAAGGACTTTTTTTATTGTACCATGTATTTTTTCTAGTCTTGTTTGAGAGGTTGTGCTTTTGCAGTTCATTAAAAACTGTAATATATAGTTCTCTATACGTTAAAGCAATTATTGCAAATGGTTTAGGATAATTAAGAAATGTAGGTTAGTAGTTAGTCATCTATAGCAATCAAACTTGTAGTCATGTTAGGTATGTTTTGAAGGTAAAACGGATACATAGGATAGATAGGTGGTCTTCAAATGCTTCAGAGACCTATAGAATATTATATTTCAGATGTTTAATAACCTATGCTTTAATGAAAAGCCTTACATTATATTAAGAAGCCTTATATTACATTATAAAAGTCACATTACAGTGAGACACATTGGATCCTTTCTGTACCAATTTCCTTCAGAAAGGATGATGAGCATCACAGAATCTTGATATGAAGTTTGCTTTCATTATTGTGAAGTTAGCGATTTGTCCAGAAAAAATGCCATGGCCTGACTGCTAACAGTATGCTATACACACTGGACAAGCAGGACACAAAGAAAAAAGACTGAACTTTGCAAGATAAGGTAGGACATGTCTTCATGGGGATCCACGAAAGCCTTCTACAACTCCTCTACAACCATACCTGTCTTTCTGCTGCCTTATTTCCCTTCATGATGGTCATGGAATCATCTAACCTCCTGGAATCATGACCCACACATCAAATGCTCCCTTTTAAAGGGAACTCCTTTAATGGTGTTTGTCATGGTAATCTATAAGTAGCTGACAAAAAAGTTAGTACCAGAGAATGGGCTATTAGTGTGACAGGCTTGACCGTGACTTGTTTTGGGGAAATGTGAAAGACATTGAGAATTTAGCTAGAAAAGTAGTTGAATGGTATAAATATGGATAAATGGGTCGTCTTGAAAGGAACTTGGAAGACTGTAGTGCTAATCTCAATGTAGACTAATGGAAGCTTAGCTCAAAGCTTCACAAAGAGGGAATAATAGTCACAACTGAGCTAGAGAAAATATTTACGATATTGTAGGAAATAATGTGTCTGTGCTGTAACCTTGTCCTAAGAATCTAACTGTTTCATATTGAAAATTGTGGAATAATGTTTTTGGCAGAAGGAATTTCAAGATCATCTAATATTGACTCTATTGCATGATTATGGGTCACCACTCTTACCTGTATCTTCAGTGAAAAGGAGGAAGCAATGACAAAGAATATAAAAATGTACCATTTGGGAAGAAAAGAAATGCCAAGTAATTTAATGTTGGAGCCACAACTTGTACTTAAAAAGGTATAAAAAGGCCAAATTTGCAATGGAATAAAGTGAGTGACGCCCTCCAGACAAGACCCAAAGAGCTACTTAAAAGCCCTAGTGATTTCCATTCCTCAAAATCAAAAGCAAATCGAAGTTTGTGCAAATGTGGTTAAAAGGGCATGCCAGGTTCCATCCCAAGCAGGCAACCAAATCTAGCAGTGTTGGCAATATTGTTCTGGTTTTAGAGTCATTAAGGATGCACAATAAATGGCTTGTGATAGGTTCCTCCACAGTAAAAGAGACCTGTTTAGCCTAGGCATGTAGTTTGCTACACTGCCTAGAGGTCTGTCTATGTCATTGCATAAAGCTTTGAAAAGAAATCCTGGAATGTGTTGGAGACCCCAAGAATCTAAATAAATTGAAGAAGTCAGAGCCATGGTATGCATGACACAGAGAACTTCATACCAGGACCAAATCCATCTTGTGTTAGGATATGGAGACAGGTCTATGGGGCCCAAAGAATGGAATATGGAGGTTGAAATGAGTACGAAGTTAGTAGCCCTGTTTGTTTGGATACTCAGTTTCAAGCTGATAAGATTGAAAGGCAGAAAAGTGAAAAATGAGGAGCTATGGCCTTGTTTGAATGGGTATGTTACTTTGAGAATGTAAAAATCTACACCATTGTTAACTAAAAGGAACATAAAGTTGGTTTGAAACAGAGGTGAGGAAGACTTGGGAGAAACCGGGAAAAAAAAAGGAATGATGTGGAATTCTCCTCTGTATGCTGTAAATATGTTTTACTACCATTGGTTAATAAAGAAGTTGCTTTGGCAATGGCGGGGCAGAACAGAGCTCGGTGGAAAAATTAAACTAAATGCAGAGAGAAAGAATGCAGAGTCAGGCAGATGCCATGTAGCTGCTCAAGAAACAAGAAGTAACAAAAAATGAGCCTTGTGGTAAAATATAAAATAGTACGAATGGGTTAATTAAAGATGTAAGAGTTAGTTAAAAAGAAGTCTGAACTAATAGGCCAAGAGTATGTAATTAAGGCTCAGAGTGGTTAATTCATGTTTCATATTTTATCTATTACAAGAACACACTGGAGGAGAAAACAGTACAAGGGCCAGTGTGATGGAGAATATTTGTAGATACAGAGGATGAATGTTGTTAAAATATATTGTATAAGTTTTTAGAAATAAAACTTTTAAAATTGTAAGATAGTGTTTTATATTTAAGGAATAGCTTTTAAATATTCTTATTTATTATTAAAATTAATTTCTATTTTGCTCGCATTATTAAATTGGAAAGGATATAATCTTTCTTTTTTATTATCGTTTTTTATTGATCTCTACATTTTTCTCTGCTCCCCTCCCTGCCTTCTCAACTCCCCCGTCCAACTATCTCCCAAGGTCCCCAAGCTCCCAATTTACTCAGGATATCTTGCCTTTTTCTACTACCCATGCAATTTGATCTATGTATGTATCTCTTAGGGTCCTCATTGTTGGCTAGGTTCTCTGGGATTGTGATTTGTGGTCTGGTTTTCTTTGCTTTATGATTAAAAACTATTTATGAGTGAATACATGTAATAATTGTCATTCTTTTTGTAAATTGTTTCTTGTGAATAGAGTTAAAGTCTTTTCTATTGATTTATTTATTTAGACAAAGAGGGGAAATGTGAGATATTTGACTACACTCTATGTAGATGTTTCTCTGTTTAACCTCACCCATCTAAGCACCTTCTGATTGGTTTAATAAAGAGCTGGCTGGCCAGTCTGTAGGCAGGAGAGGATAGGTGGGACTTCTGTGCAGAGATAGGAACTCCGGATAGAAACAGAGGCACAAAAATTTACCAATTAAACACAAGGAAGTTGGACATATAGTACTGAGGACAGGTGAAGAGCCATATGACAGATGTTGATTAATATAAACAGGTTAATTAAACTTATAGGATCAAGTTGGAAGCAATTCTTAACTAAGAACAAGCTTTCAGAATTAATAAAATGTCTCTGGGTTACTATTTGGACACTATTTGGTCCAAAAAAAAATGTCTAGCTACATATTCCTTTTACTTTGAATACTCTGGCCTTTTGTCTCATGAAAACAAAGGTAAATATAAAACGCTGCATAGTTGAAATAACAAATATGGAATAGTCAGCTCATTAAAAGTTCAGGATTTACTAATTAGATGTAGAATGCTTTTCACTTGTACCATTTAACTATTATAACAACGAAGCTCCTTGAGATCAACAGCAATATACCCTTAGGGATGCAGATTTTTCCTGAGGAAAGTTACTTGAGTTATATCAGTGTTGAAAAAAGAAGGAAAGAAACAAAGGAAGTTAGAAAGAAAGGGAGAAAAAGGAATAGAAAGAGAAAGGAAAAAAAGAGAGGGAGGTGACAGAAAAGATGTAAGGCTTCAAACCCCTTTATATGTAGCAAATACTAACAAGAACACAATTTTTAACCATGTTCAATGTCTTTATTTTTCATTTCTAACTGTGTAATACAATATTTCTGTCTTTCAACAAGGAAATAACTCCATAACAGAAATAAATGGTGGATTCATAAATAAATTGACATGACTGAGGAGGAATAACTGATATTAGTTTTACACAAATACAAGCATCTGGAACTTAAATGAAAGAAACAGGTAAGAATATTAATATATCAGAACACCAAAGAAAATGTCAGACTATAAAAAAGTGAGACAGTGCAAGGCACTGAAGAGGTTTCTCCATCTTGTATTCTTTGAGCCTATTTTGGTTAACTACAATTTTATCTCCTTGATGGGGAAATCCTCTGGATAATTATGCAAGTTTATCTCCAAATGTGAGGTCAAGATGCATCAGATACCTTATTTGAGCTTCTGTTGAACTCCGTGCTTGTGCAGAACCTCCTCCAGCTAACCACCTATCTTTGCTTCTGGCAAACTGCTTGCTTAAGCAACCCTCCCAAACACAGATGCCTAGGCTGCTGTAGTACATAATTTCTGCCATCAAAAACGCTATGGTTTGGACACTTAATACTGTACGTCGGCTGTAATACATATGTCTGGTGCCAATATAGACTTTCAAATGGTTATAAGTTGTGTCTGAGTTGTCATCTATGGTGTGGTCCCTGTAGCAAAACTGTGACATGAGACTTTCTACATCAGAGACAGCAAAGAAAGAGGAATAATTGTAGTAATAAAGTCCATAACTCTTTCAAAGTAAACAACAGATGCAAAAAAACACAGAATCTCAGACTATATCAAGCAGAATAATGAGTAAGATAAATATACACAAAAAGGAAAGATAAAAATATGAAATATGTAGGTATACTCATTTTAATTTTCAAAAACAAGAGATTGGAATAGAATATTACAAAGAGCTACATGTGTGTATTGGGAAATAACTCCTTATCTATGAGGAACAATTTCAGTGAATGATGAATTCTCAGTTGGTATGCTTTTTTGTTTTTCAAAATGTTGAAATACACTGTGCTGCTGTCTCAGGATCCCCTGGCCCTGGATAAGAGTCTGTTGTATTGCTAATTCCTATTGTTTTTAGCATTTCCCAATGCACATAGTATCTCATTCTATTTCTATTGGTATGACAATGTAGTGGATATTAGATTTACCTTTCATTCATGGACTCTGTGATTAAGTTACACAAGTTTTTAAAAATCATCTAAAATAGTGGTAAAAATAATTAAACATGTTTTGTTTAGAAGCTATATGCAATGGAAATAAATATGACTTGTGGTTTTATTTTATAATCCACATCTGATATTTTAGCAGATGTTTTTAAATGCTTTGGAATTCTCTGTTGCAGTTATTTCAAAGGTTGACATTCATATCCTTTATGTAAACTTATAAACAAAAACACATAGACATATATGTACACAAGCATAGCTCTTTATTTTGCCCTATAATTAGATTGTTTTTAACGACTTCTAAAAGTATAGCTTTAAAAATATTTTTGCTTAAAAGCATGCTACATACAAAATCCTATTTCTATAAAAATGGCTGGTTTATTATAGATGACTGTGGAATTTTAACATGATCTTACAACCAATTACATTTCTATTTTTCAAATTTTCATTTTAGCATATAAAATAATGGAATTCAATATGATATTTTTATACACATGGTTAATAACCTTGTTTTCATTTATTTACCCACCATTTACTCCTCCAATATTTCATGCTCAGCTGGTTGCCTTCTCCCTCAGAAAATCTTTCTTGGGTTTTGTTTCAACATATTTCAATGACACCTAAATATATGCTTTTATTAACTGCAATCATATTGCAATGAATCTTCAAATGTGAACACTAATTCATTTTTCAATTTTAATAGGTCATCTTTATTTTTTCCTTGCTCTTCTATTTTATCAATTCTTATCAGATTTCTGCATTATTAAAAACCATAAGAGATGTATGCTAAAATATGAATCACTATATTTTATTTTTTTCGTTGTTATATACTATTTATATTGAATGATATAGTCTCAGTCTCTTTAGCAGTTGATCTTATAGCTTAAAAATTGGATCATATACATATAATTTCACCAATAAATCCACTTACTAAAAGTTTTAATATTTAAATAGCAACCTTTATTAGGTTGTATATATATATATGTGTGTGTATATGGATTGCCTAAGTGTAAGAATCTTCACCTCATGTGGGAAGTGCTCATGGAACATGGAAGAGAGTGTTGAATCAGCTAAAATTCTAACGACAAGAATATGTGGTGCTGGAAAACAAACCCAGGGCTTTTGAAAATGTAGCAAGTAATCTTGAGTGTTGAATCATTTTTCTTTTTTTAACTTTTATTGAGCTCTACATTTTTCTCTGCCCCCCACCCTACCTCTCCCCTCACCTTAAACCCTCTTCCAATGTCTGCAATCTCTCAATTTACTCAGGAGATCTTAACTTTTTCTACTTCTCATGTAGATTAGATCTATGTATGTCTTTCTTAGGGTCCTCATTGTTATCTGAATTCTCTGGGATTGTGATTTTTGGGCTGTTTTTCTTTGCTTTATGTTGAAATATCACTTATGAGTGAATATGTGTGATAATTGTCTTTCTATGTCTGGGTTACCTCATGCAAAAAGATGCTTTCTAGTTCAATCCATTTTCTTACAAAATTCAAGATGTCATTATTTTTTACTGTTCTGTAGTACTCCTGTTGTGTAAATGTACCACATTATCCTTATTCATCCGTTCATCAAGGGCATTTAGGTTGTTTCCAGGTTCTAGATATGACAAACAATGATGCTATGAACATAGTTGAGCACATGTCTTTGTAGGACGATTGAGCATCTTTTGAATATATACCCAAAAGTGGTATTACTGGTTTATGAGGAAGGTTGTTTCCTAATTTTCTGAGAAATCGCCACACTGGCATCCAAAGGGGCTGTAGCAGCTTACTTTCCCACCAGCAATGCAGAAGTATTCCCTTTACTCCACAACCTCTCCAGCTTAAGTTGTCACCGGTGGTTTTTTATTTTTGTTTTTGCTATTGTTGGTTTTTGGTTTTGGTTTTTTTTTTGTCTTGGCCATTCTTACAGCTATAAGATGGGATATCAGAATTGTTTTGATTTGCATTTCCCTGATGACTAAGGATGTTGAATATTTCCTTAAGTGTCTTTTAGACATTTTAGATTCCTCTATTGAGAGTCCTCTGTTTAGGTCTGTACTCCATTTTTTATTGGATTATTTGTTCTTTTGATGACCAATTTCTTGAGTTCTTTGTATATTTTGCAGATCAGATGTCTGTCTGATGTGGTCGAATCATTTTTTATGCCTTCATCTTTTATATGATTCTAATTGTGAGGAAGTTTAAATTGAACATGTAACTCATATCACAAACATACAATTGCTTAGCCTACATATATCTGCAAGGTGAGATTTTTAATAGTTTGACAAGTAATTTTTTATTATTTGTAAATCACACATGCATGCCATGTGTTTTAGTTAAATTCACCCTCAGCAGACACATATCCCCAATTTCTTCTTTATATAATCTAAGCCACTTTTCTCTAGTAACATCATGTAGTCTCCTTTTAAAGCCATAGTGTACACTAAATGTTGTCTATATGTGCAATGGTGGCCTCTCTAGGGCCCCAAAGAAAATCTACTCTTCCTTTTCCAGTAACATTTTATTACTTTTTCCCAGTAACATTTAGCTCCTGAGCTGGGTATAGGCCCTCAAGAGAACCTCACCCACACATGCTATTATTCTGACTTCTTGGATCTTTGGGCAAGTATTGTTGATACAGTCACAGCGTTTGTGAGTTCACACATGCAATAGTCCTCCATGTGATCCAGAAAATAATGTTTCACTGTAGACATCCACAACCTGTGACTCTTACAACTCCTCTTACATGATGATCCCTGATCCTTCCAGGAAAGGGATATTGGATAAAAAAATCCATGTAGAACTGAGGACTTAACAATTTCTTATTCTCTGCACAATTTCAGTCTCTATGGTTATTTCCATCTATTGGAGAAAGAAGATTCTCTGATGAAATCTGAGAGAAAGGATGAATCTGTTTACAAAGATAATAACAAAAGGGACAGCTTATTGTACACTCTTTTATCATAGCAGTAGTCATTAGGTTCCACCCTAGGGTCTAGGGTCTAATCAGCCACATATTCTTGGGTAAGAAAACAGCACCAGATATGAGTTGTGTCTTCTAATCAGACACAACTGGTTAATTACACCCAGATGATTTGTGCCAATATTGATCCATGGAACTATCATTCTAGGCTAGTAGTTATTGTGGTTTATGGGGCTCTAAGGTAGGTAAGGTTATTGATGAGTTTTCTCATGCATAAAACCTCCCAGGAGTATGAAAGCTAGAGAAGAGAGATGGGGCACCTGGTCCATGTGAGCTTGATTTTTTTCTATGTTTTGTAATTCAATTATGTCGTATCTTTAGCCATAGGGTTCATCAAGCTCTAGAAGTGATCATGAACAATGGCAATTTTTTGCATTTTTGGGGTTGGGAGCAGCAACTTAAAGAGAATTAATCAATATCTGACACTTGACTTCTTTTATGATAGCTGATGGTGTCTAGGAGATGCATTGCTCCCTCATTATAAGATAACTCAATTTAAACTTATTTTATGTACAAACATGTATATACTTTACGAAGCTTCTAAAATAGTAGGTTTACATATGGCTTTTTCAAAGTTCCTCAATATTAGTTATCTCTCACTATACTCCTCACTACCTATGAGGAGGGTTAATGAATCCCTATATCATTTAACCCTCACAAAACTCCACATTATTTATATTGTGTATAATTTGGAAACCAAAGAAGTATATGAATACTTTGTCAAATATTAGCTGACAAGAAAACCTACTGAGCACAGTGATAGCTTATAATATACATATATAATATACTATATGAGCAATATTTAAATTGAAAAACCAAAACATATTCTGTGCTGTTAAATCTTGTACTATACAGAGAAACAAAATTTATCAAATTATTATAAAAATTTATCAAATATTAGGGAATCAACATATGTAATTAACAACATTTTAATATATAGCATGTTAGTGAGTATAAATTATAATTTCCATATACCCTGACCAATTTTTATTTAAAAATATCAAATAAAAACCACACATTATTGCTAGGCAAATATAACAATATTCAACATTCTTCTTGCCATGTAAACATAAATTTTTTTCGCAAACAAAAATTTTAACTTATGATACAAATTATTGCATTTTTCTTCAGCTATTTAAAGGAGAAAAATATGGTTTTCATAGTTATAAATACAAGTGATTTTTGAAGTGAATTTTAAAATTCATAATAAATTATTAAGAAAATCTATTTCATCAGCATAACTGCACAATCTAAGTAACCAAGAGTTTAGTTATTGTTATAATTAATCTTTAAAAACATTGTTGTATTCATCAACAAGCAGAAAATTGGTGAGGGACACCTACAGTTGTGTCAATAAGGATGTTTCTGATTGCAGCCCTAAATAGAATCCACCAAAAAATAGGAAAGACTTTTAATCACTGACATTTTTCTTCTTTGATTCTTGTCTTTCAACAAATGATGAACCTTGTAATGCCCCATGTTCCAAAAGTTCCCATGGCAGGACTTTTTATACAAGTGTATGGACCAGAGACCAAACATTTGGGAAGTATAGGCCCTAATAAATTCTTCATTCCTTAAACCATGGTCACACTGATGTTAACAGCTGGTGCACAGAATCAACATCATTATATTGGAACAAAGTTTAATACATAAAGTTTTAGTACTGACGTTTACCAGTTTTAGCATGTTGGGAGTCATTTAATACTAAGTCTAACTCTCAGTATATTGGAGAGAATTTAGAGACATAATATACTTAACATTCTTGTATCATTGGCATTCCACAGCATTATTAATTTTCAGTAGCTGATTCTATTATTATTGTGACTTCTAAAGTCAAGATGCTATCAGGGATGTCTGTCTCTAATGCTTTCATTTAACATCATTCTGAATATTGTTACTAATGCATTTGACTGAAGAGAGTACATACAGAAAATATGAAAACATCTGAGGATGTGTGACAAGTATTAATAGATATCTGCATATTATTTATTATCCTAGTAAATATAAAGCACATTTAGTCAGTTAAAATTTAAAATAAAAATTTTTTTAGTAAGGAAAGTAATGATTATTTTCCTTCAATATACAAACATATAAGAAATATTCAGGGACTGAATGAAATAGCATTATAAATAAGTAAAATAGAACTTAAAACTAATTTTGTATATGAGATATTTAATTTTTTAGGTTTGGTTTTTCTAATTGAACATGATTTTAAGTTAACATTCACAAGCGCTTGTTTGCGAACTTCTCTGACTAAAGTAAACATGGAGTGAGTTGAGAATGCTTTAAACTCTGAGGAGAACAAGAAGTGAATCCAGCTGCCCCTCACCTCAATTAGTAATGAATGTTTAAGCAATAGAGGAGACCTTGCTGCCTTAAGTCAGGGAGAGTTAGACTATCCTTAGAATATTCATATGTTCTGCTGGGCAACAATATTTGAGTATTACATTGACCGGCCTGGACATTAAGATTAATAAAACATTCTTCAAAACATAGAGTCATCCCTGCAGGGTCAGAACTCTCAGGTGTGTCAGTCTTCAGAATCATTGAACTATTAAATGCACAGGATGAACCTTAGAACTCCTGACAAAGAATTTTCTAGATTGGAATATTGTAGTGTACTTTATAATGAACCCTCCAGATAATAACATGGAACAGAGTTTTCAACTAGAAGGCTAGCTCTCAAAGGTTATCAATTCTAGTACTTAGAAAGTTGGTGGAAAATGTAAAGTTAACGCTCTTTGTTCAGAAGTTCGCCTTCAACATGTGTAAATGAGAATGAAGGAAATGTAATGACCCAATATTTGAAAATATGCATTCAAATTAGAACCCCAAACTAAACCTAAGAGAAGTATGATTTATGTCATCATTTGATAGTCATTTAATTGTAAACTTTCTCTCCAGGAAAAAAATAATTGCTGTGGGTACACAGGGTCATTACAGGAAAAGTCTGTAGCTTGGCAATTCTTATAATGTAAGTCTAGGACTATTTGAAACGTGTGGTTTCATACATATTTCCTTTTGATGGTATTATTTGCATAGAACATAAGACATTTGTAGTTACACTAATTAGTGTGACTATTGACAGAAGGAGTCAAATGTTACTACTGCTAATGAAGTCAGAAGTACATCATTTAAAGATATGTTTATGTTTGATGTGTAAGCTCTATTGGTGTTTAGAAGTAAGTGTTTCTGGAAAATCTTATGAAATGAAAATCTGTCTTTTCATGACCAGAAATAGCAAGTGAAAGAAATAATAAAAATGAATGCTGAAGAAGAAAGCTTAGAATGAAATTCTTGGAATATAAAGCCTACAGTAAGTGAATACTGACCCCCCCTCACAAACTTACAAAATCAAAGAAAAATGAAAGTATTTTAATATTAATTAAATGTGCATCACTTCAATATCCTGAAGCAATGTGAGTGTCTAGACCTTTAAAATGACACTTTCCACACATAAACACAAAGATGATATGTATTGTTCAAAAACACATCTGTAACATAAATCTATGTATGCTTTAACTCTGTAAACTTCTCAGTTTCAAAGTGTTTTTCCTCATATTTAATATATCTAAAAACCAAGTAGAGTTCAAAAGCACTTGAATTACCCGCACTTGATCCAAGATGAATATTAAATTATATATGTCAAATATTAATCAAATTTAGTTCTTTGAAATGTTGTTATTGCTGCCATTTTTCTTTTGGAACTCTTTTCATCTGAGATTTTTAAAGATCGTAAGTGTGCAGGAAATTGTGACATGAAATAAGCATGTTCCCACAGAGCTAGCCAGAAGTCTCAATGCATGTCTTGGATGTCAAGAGAATACTTGTAGAAATATTCCACTGATTCAAACTGTAGGGGAGTTTTGTAATCAACACTTTCATGTTTTCTTAGGCTCTTCTTCTTCATACTAAGATCTTTCTCACATCACTGACCCATAAAATCAAACTGTTTAGTCCAATCTCTTGTACAATCACAAGATTCTGTAAATTGAACAAATTGTAGGTTGATTTTATATTTTATACTTTGATCGTGATATGTTTCTAATAATTTAGTTTCACCTTCATTAATACAATTTGATATTAATTTTATTTAATTTAGTTTCACCTTCATTAATACAATTTGATATTAATTTTATAACCACCCCAGTGTGTGGTAAGCAGATACAATAGAGTTCTAATAAGTTTGAGGCCAGTCTTCTTTACATAGAGAATTCCAGGACAGCTATCATTGTGTAGGGGGATTTCAGATACAGAAAATACAAAAAGAAAGATAAAAATTTATCTAAACAATTTTCTCTTCTATGCATGAAGGACCTGAGTGAGACTTTTATAGAGATATCTACACATCTTTGTTTGTTGTTGCACTGTTCACAATATCCTAAATATAGAATGATTCTTGGTTCACATACAGATGAATGGATGAAGACACTATCATGTAGATGTAATATTGAGCTTTACTTGAACTTAATGAGCAGTTAAATTATAATTTTCAAGAGATATAATAATTTTCAAGAGAGATAAGTTGAGTGTTTTTTCTATCACCTGTGGAATGATATATATGTGTTTATATATAACACACACACACACACACACACACACACATATATATATATATATGTAAACACATAAAAGTGAAGGTAAGGATTATTAGGGATAAAGAAGAGAAAAGGCAAAAAAAATTGTGATGATTAAAAGAGGTTTGACTGTGATCAAATTGTATGTCTATGTTTCCTAAATGAAATATAAATCCCTTTCTTGAGGAAATTAATATACTTCCAATCAATGGATTATTTTACATACTCAAAATTTATATTTTCTTCTGAGATATAGTTTATTATTCATATTTATTCCACATCATTTTAGAGCAATTTTAACACTGTTTACCTCCTTTCAAATGTAACACTCATAATTTGTTAAAGCAATTTTATCATTCTGCTTACCTCCTTTCAAAAATGAGACTTGTGAGAAATTAAAATTCCAAATTGACAGTTTTCTACTGAAGACTCATTTTTAATCTTTGCTCAGTACATTGGCAATATTAAGTAACTCAAATGCTACCTTTGTTTCCATGTTTCTGAATACTATATTGCTAATTTGAATAGGACAAATGGCATCCATATGCCTTATATCAGGGCAGACCACAGACTTAGATGTTACCAGTTGCTGGAACCCTATAATTTTTATTTCAGAGTTACTCCCTTTGTGTCAAAGGCAGGTTTTGGAAGATATGCCCATGCCATTAAGATACTGTCCAGCAGATGTGCTTTAGTAGCTCTGTGGTATCAAAAATATGCCTTACAAATGCTTCTTTATGACAGCAGTAAATATATCTTCCCACATGTGACAGAATATTTTCAGGAGTGACAACAGAGACATTCACAAGTGTTTGATATGTGGCACTAAAAGTAAAAAATATTATTATTACACAGAGTTCAGCCTACGTTTGCCAAAATGTCAATAATATTATTTGTAGGATTATTTCCTCATTTTACTAATGTTGAACTTATTCTCTACAAGACAGTGAGAGAATATTGCCTCTGAAGGACTGAGAATACCCCACACAAAACACTTGCTAGGAGAAATGTACGGCACGCCTGAATAACTTCTTCCATAGGTTCTAGTTCTTCACCTATAGCTCTTCATAGGTTATATTACTTCACCTGTAAATGGATCATGGTAGAAGCTTTTTGTCTGAACTGACAAATTTTCTACTACATTAGGATTGTTTTATAATAAACATTCCCTAACACAAGATAAACTCGCTATATTTCAGACAACCTTGTGCTAGATTACTTGTTTCACAAGTAAACATGACACCTACACTAAGGGTTCAAATGATAGTCTAGATTCAACATTTTTGATTTTTTTTTCTTTTTTTATGTTCACAATGTATATTATCAGCGTGTTTTGAAATTTTTAACCTTAAAATCATTCACCTTTTGTAATACTGAGACATAAATTAACCTCTATTATTTTTACTTTCATTTTAAAATATTTTTCCTTTGTTATCAATTAAAAAAATTTTTATACAATCTTTTCTCATTTTACAGAGATATTCCTAGTCTTACTCACTCCTCTCCTTCTGCTTCCTCCACCTCCCCATCCACTCTTCAGAATGGGTAAGTCTTCCCATGGGAAGTCAACAAAGTTTGACACTTCACTTTGCAGCAAGACCAAGGCCCCACTGCCTATATCTAGTTTAAGCCAGGTATTCCACCAAAAATAATATGTTCCTAGATGCCAGTTCAAGCACTCGGGATGAATTCTATTCTGTTAGTGGCCCCACAGACGGTCCAAGACTCACAACTGTCCCTAACATTCTGTGGGCCTAGTTTGGTTTTGTGCAGGTTCCCCTGCTATCAGTCCAGAGTCAGTGAGCTCACACTAGCTTAGGTCAGCTGTTTCTGTGGGATCACCATCATGGTCTTGAGCCCTTTGTTCATATTATGGCTCCTCCCTCGTTTGGGCTGGTCTCAGATAGCTTGGCCCAGTGCTTCGCTGTACATCTCTGTATCTGCTTCTATCAGTTGCTGGTTGAAGGTTCTATGATGACAATTAAGGTAGCCATCAGTCTGATTACAGGGGAAGATCAATATAGGTGGCCTCTCGACTGTTCCATGGAGTCTTAGCTGGGTTCATCCTTATGGATTCCTGGGAATGCCCCTAGTGCTATGATTTTTAATAGCCCTTTAATGGCTCCCTCTATCAAGATATCTCATTCCTTTCTCCCCCTCACTGTCCCTCCCATTCCCTGGGCATCTTCTCCTCTCATATTCTCTTTCTCCCTACTTTTTATCCCTCCCCCTCTTCTTCCATCTTCCCTTCTCTCCAAGGTATGTATCTCTTAGGATTCTCCTTGTTACCTAGCTCCTTTGGGATCATGGACTGATGTGTGACTGTATGCTGTGAATAATACCACTGGTGAATAAAGAAACTGCTTTGGTCTGTGGATAGGGCAGAATATAGGTAGTCAGGGAAAACTAAATGAATGCTGGGAGAAAGAAGGTGAAGTCAGGGAGAAGCCATATAGCCCCACTGGAGACTGACGCCAAAATTTTCCTGGTAAGCCACAGCCACGTGGTGATACACAGATTAATTGACAGGTGTTAGTTTAAGATATAGAAGTTAGCCAGAAATATGCTTAAGGTATTGGCCAAATAATATGGTTTCTGTGTGATTATTTTTGGTCTGAGCAGATGGGAATAAACAGCCTCCTACAACAGTGGACTATAGGCTGGTTATTCTTTGCTTTATGTGCACTTATGAGTGACTACATAGATTTTAAAATCTTTAGCAAAGGTGACTAAACTAAATCAGGTCAGACTGTTTTGTGTTTAGACATAAAAAAGGCTTTGTACTTAGCATCTTTGAACACTTAGAAGCTGTTTTTAAAGGAATAACTTCATTTTAACTGTTTTATTGACTTACTGTTTAAACTCACCAACTTTAAATATAAAATTTATTTATTTTAGTAACTATCAAATAGTTTACCATCACCATACATTAGTTCTAAGGCATTTTTATTCTCTTAATGACACGTGTCTTTTCAATTTAAATGAGTGTCTTCTTTTTAGCTGTATCTCCAGTTATAATTTACTTTCTTAGTATAAATTTTATTTCTAGATTTTTAAAACAAGTGGAATTTTATAAAATAGGTTTTCTTTGTCTGATTTCTGGATATTGGAACCTATATGTGAAATAGCATGTGACAGAAGATAGATTCTTTTGTTCTTCAGTGATACTCCACTGAACATGTGTAACAATACTCATAAGTTGATTATTGTTTACGTTGATTCACAATTTTTGCTTCAATAAGGTTCCTATCAATTTTCCTATGGAAGGGTCTATGCAGAAATATGCTTTTAAATTTCTGTATAGGAATACCTTGGAATAAAGTGTGTAGTTGATTTTAAACATATTGTGAAGTTGTGTGCTTAGTGTTTCCAGTTCTTTTATCAATGTGTTAAGTTCTCGCTTCTAAACATTCTTACAACAGTTGTTATAATTGTCTTAATTTTATTTTATTATAGCCATTTTAGACCTGAGAATACCAATTCTTGTGGGTTTGGTTTGCACTAACCTAACAACTTATGTTCATTGTACTTTTACATGCCTAGGAGATATATTTCTCTTATACAGTGAAATGCCCATTTGTCCTTTTCTAATTTGTAGGTTTTTCTTTTGGTTAATAAGTTTTATATAGTTATATATTTTGTACTAACATATGCTTTACAAGTAAATACTCTAAATATTTCTCTTTCACTCAGCAGTTATTCTAAATGTTCTGTGATACAGTTATTTCAGTTTATGACATGAATCCATTTTGAAAACCATATAGCTAGGTGGTTTTATCATGATACAAATAATGGGAATGCAGATTTATAACAATATAGGAGGAAAATAGTGTCTATTTGATGCTTTAATTGTCCTTAATCACTTTGAAATTGTCCCCATATTCATTATTCAAATTGGCTGCTTACTGACGTTGTTAACAATTAATTTTACAGATGGACAAACGCACTAAACAAAACAAGAGTTTATAGTTAGCATAAGGAAAAAAAATAATTCAATGAGGAAGCATTGAAAACATACAGTGTATAAGGCTGCTGCTGAAATAAACTAGTAAATTCAAATGCTTTCCAAAATGTATAAAAGTAGAGGCAGAATATCCTACAATGGTGATTAAAATGCTTAATGATCACATATGTAAATAAAATAATTCTTTCATATTATCATCAAGTACTACGGTTCTGAGTTGTTTGTGCTTCACTTCATCAAATAGCTCAGTAAGTGTTTCTACACCAGAATGAATGGAATTCATTCTTTAAAAAATGAAAGAAAACATTGTTTACTTGACAATTTTCAGTATCCTTTGTTGTGAAACTTTATACAACTAAAGGCATTTATATTTATTTCAGGATAAAATTTCTCTTATTGTTTTGCATAATGTCTCCAGTTACATATTTCTCCTTTTATTTTAAGCTTGATTCTTCTAACTGTACCATAACACTGAAGCGTTACACAAACAATTTTATTAATCAAAATAATGCATTCTTTTCACTTTGATAATTGGTCAGATATATTTTGACTTCTCATATTCATGGAAATATCAGAATATTTTAATGATATATGTAATAAGTGGCAAAAATTCCAAGGAAATGAAAAGTTATAATACTTTGAATTCAAGTACGTCAGTCATTATATGAACTATATCTTTTGAATCGTATTTAAAAAAAAATATCTTGTCGGTGGTTCACATCTTTAATCCCAGCACTTGGGAGGCAGAGGCAGGCAGATCTCTGTGAGTTTGAGGCCAGTCTGGTTTACGAGAACTAGTTCCAGGAGAGGCTCCAAAGCTACAGAGAAACCCTGTCATGAAAAACAAAAACAAACAAACAATAAAATAAAATTTAAAAAATACATATATCTGCGTGTTTATTTTTTTCTCTCTATCTGTCTATCTATCTGTCTGTCTATCCCTCATCTATCTTATATGTTGAGGTCAGGACCTTACAGAAGTTCGGTATCTCTTCCATCATGTGGATTCCGAGGATCAAAGTCCGATGATCAGGTTTGAGAGCTAGTGACTTTAATTACTAAGACATCTCACCAGTCTGAATCCTGTTTTTTAAAAAATATCCCTTGTAATTTCTTATTCTGCGTACTACAGATATAATTATAACTGTATATTGTGTCTATGGGAGTTGCCAAAAATGTCAGTCTGCAGAGTGAAAAGGCATATCAATTATTCAGGCATTTACATGTTGTTGTATGCTTTTCATGGGTGTCATTAATAAGAAAATAATTATAGTTATTTCATTCTTGCATGTTTTGGATATTATGTAGCTCCATAAAAACATTAAATAACTATGTGATAAGCACTCAATTCAGTTGTGACATGAAAACAAATCTCAATATGAGAAAAATTAGCATGAGATGTTTAATCTATTACAATCTTTCATCTATTTCAGTGATAGCTATAATGCATTATATTCAAACTGCTTATAAAAGTCTATTTAAATTGAATTTTGTGCCTTGTTCATTACATATTCAATTATAAGTGTTATCTTTTTTTCTGGATGCTAAGGTTCAAATGCTCTGTTATCAAAGAAAATAATAGTTTCTAAGAACACTTGCTAACAATATACATATTTGCTGCTTGATTGCTTATCAAATATGGAAGGATTTGCACACTTATCGATTGACCTAAAACAATTCCTATTTAATTTAATTCGTGAGTTGAGTTTTCCGTTCTACAAAACATGCAGAAAAAAGCACAAATAAAGATTATCATGTTTTTAAAGGAAATAATTTTACTAATTCTCATGAGAAATTTACTGAATTATCTAGCTTCTGAAATATTGAAGCAATGCTTATAGATAAATTCTGCTATAAAAACATAGCTGTACTTTTATAGAAGTTAAATATAAATATATAGGCATATATAATTACAGTGTTCCATTGAAACCCTTACCCTACAAAAATGACCCAAATCAACTATAGAATAATTACTATATTAATTTTATTTCCATATCTTTGCCATACACATATCTACCTAGTCTATTTTTCTATTTATATAAACAAATTTGATCTTCAAGAAATTTTATCTATCTCATAATATTGCAGATTAAATCTAATTGTTTAAAATAGTAAATCAACTGCATGCAACTTGTCATTAACAACGTACACCTGCAGCTTCTTCAATAATAATAATCTGATTCAGCCGAACTTGTCTTCTCCCTGTAAGGCTAAGGAAACACTGGAGAAAAGTGTTGCAGATGGCTTTTTTTGATTTAGCATGGCTGTTCTACTAATAATGTCACCGAATCTGTAGCTAACTGCAGAAAATCTGTAGGACATAAACCGGTAATCATTCAAGCATGGACTTGGGAGAAGTCATATTGCCCCAACTCCATCTGAGGAGCTATCAGCCAGCAGTTCATTCATAAATAAGAAACCCATATTAACACCTTAGTACCAATTAAGCCTCTGAGAACATTGCAGAAGTGGAAGAGGAGATCAGAGACAGAAGATAGGGTGAAGGACTTTGAAATGGCATCTTCTCAACATGACATGGATATCACAATCATGATTCCACAGTGTCTGCAGTTATCTGCACAATACCCATCTATTTTAAAGTATTAAAGTATATTTCAAAGTAAAATTTAAATTGATAATATCTTCCAAAATACACCATTAAATTTGGCAAGTATCTGTCAGTAGACACTGTTAATGAACATACATATTTTACAAAATGTGCAGTACACACGAATATGAAAAACATACTGCTTTCAACAATGTGAGATAATATCAAATAAACTTAAAGGTATCTTTTCACAATGATGTCTGTGTTGTAATATGTAACATATACATGCATAAACAAGCATGCTGATTGTCTTGGAAACCACAATGTGTTTAACACTGTAGAAACTTCTGCACTGAAATTATTAAATAACAAGGACCGAATAAAATGATTTCATTGCATAAAACTTCAGAATAAATGATATGAATGAGATAAAATAGGGGTAACAGATGAGAATCCTTCTCACTGGAATTAGTTACTCACCTCAGGTATTTGTTCCATGCCATTTTGGCAGCAATTGAGAATTATAATAAGGGGAGAAAAGTAAGACAGCACCAATTATTCTGGGAACATGCAGTTAGGTACACAGCAACTAACCTGAAGCTTCGTGGATTCCAGATGGGACCAGTAATCAGATTACTAGTGGGTGTTTTAATAGTACCCAGAGGGTATCATAAAACCACTCACCATATGGCTAATACCCAGACAGACCTGTTTCCTTGAACTGCTTCTTTAATCTTACTTTTTATTGTCATGCACATAAGTTGATGCCTTTTATAATCTACAGATAAACTTTCAGGCAATATATAGACACTCATGCACATCTCTTATTTCTCTTTTTTCTGTGATTTCTACTTATTAATATTTAAGTTTTCTGCTCAATAATATGGTAGCCCCTTGTGCCTTTTAACTGACAGTTTCTATTCCCATCTTTCTTTTCTGAAGTAACTTTGGACCTTATACTTAGATATATTAAAGGCAGAAAACAAACTGTCGAATATTAAAATTGTAAATAGTATATTAATATGAAAGCCATATATATATATATACATACATGTATATACATGTATACTGTAGAGAGATCTATCAAGAATATTTAAGTTATTTTCATTCATGTTCATGTTCTGAAAAACTTGTTTCAATGAATCATTTTATTGTTTGCATGACTATTTTAATGTTGTTTTCCTTTCTTTTTCCTGCTAAATTGGGAGTTGTTTTTCAGATCTAACTTGGAGATGGGAGGGATATACAAGCTCTGTAAGAAACCTGGTTTAAATCGACATGTAGCATCCTGAAAATCACAGCAGAAAGAGCAAAGCATATTCAATATAAATACAGTGGAAGAAGCTTCAAGGTAACATACATCTATGGAAATATCTTGAGCACATACTGGGCAATTGCAGAACATTTAACATGAAAAGAGCTATGAAGTTCCTGGTATTCATTCTTGTCTGTCTCATAAACAGTTTATTGAGTTTTAATTGTAGCTCCCTAGTCCTGTAATGCATTCTGCAGTTCTCCTTCAACTGTGTAGGTAGACGCATAGGGCTATTGCCAAGTTTAAAAGAGAGAAATGTGAGCATTTGGGAAATGGACAAAATAAGTTAGTTTCTTGGACTGAGAAATTTGTTTTTGACAGGTCATCCCTTCATTGATTTTGGCTGGGAAATGATGGATGAGAGAGGAAAGTGATGTCAGGCAATGAGGGTGGTAGAGAGATCCCATGAGCTATCGGCTGAAATTAGCTTACGTCTCAGTTGTTACAGGGGAAATATGTTCATTAATTCTAACTAACTTAAATTTCAATATTCTAAGGACTGGCATCTTAACAACTTTGTTTGTTTTCTGATGTGCCACTAATGTGCCACTAATCAGAAGTGAAGCCCAGACAAGAACCTCCAGCAGTTACTGACACAGAGTCTACGGTTAGACTACCACAAGCTGTGCTATCCACGCATGTCTGAACGGACATTGTGCATGGATCTTAGTCAGCAGCATTTAAGCCCATTACCTAGTGGAAAGGGAATCATATACTTATTTTTTTTTATTTTCAGAAAAGTGTAAGGAAATATTTTTAGTGTTGAGCACCTATGTTCAGAGAGAGATATTCATTCAAGGTAAGTATGATTAAGAGTTAAAGTAATTCAAAGTTTTAAAGAGTTTTAATAAATTTCAGTTTATATAAATTAATTTTGAGAGCTGAATCTTCTTTTAAAATCTGTTTTGTGCTTTGATTGACTTTAAAAATGCCATTTTTGTTGGAATTAATTAAACTTGATTTTAAAACCAATTGCCACTACATAATAGTTAATAAACAGTAGATTGTTATTCTCCTATTTCTAAAACTTAAGGAGTAAATATGTGGCATTTACACACATGCAAACATATAGCCAAAGCTTAAAACTGAGTGAGAAAAGTGCATATATTTAAAGTAATTTTTAATGTACTTTGCTTGAGGTTAAAATTAATATTAAATTTACTCTGATCATGTTCTTCTTGTCCAATTTCTATTTATTCTGAGTATTTATAGCTTTTTGTTAGCAGTACTTAGCTACTGAAAAATGTTAATTCATTTTTCTATATATTTGTGGAAAATGCTTGGTTTGTGAATGTTAATAAAAGCATGCTTTCTGTTATAATCCTATGCCTAACACTAGAGTTGGAGTGGTAGTCCAAATTTCTCGCATAGAAGTTTCAGTAAACTGACTTAAATATTGAAACAACCAACATGTCCAGCACAGAAAAAGAAACATACAAAGACCATAAATCTCAAGTCTCTTCTATATTAAGAAGCAAAACAAAATGTCAGTGTCCTACCCTTTCCAATATATTGCCATGGAGATGGTGGTGGAGGCAGAAGGGAAAGTGGCAAACTTTTGTCTTGATTCACCCAGAGAATATTAAGAAAACGCTCAAAATTTGGGTCATGGAACAGCAAGACAAGTATATAATGTATGTATTGCAATACTCTGAAAGACTGACAAATACCAGCAAACTTTAGGATTCTAATCAAAGAGAGAGAAAGAACCTGTCTTAAAAGTTTCAGCTCAGCATAGAACAGTCTCTCTAGATAGAACATGGGATTACAGGCTGACTACAGAATGATAAAAGAGGAGCAAACAAAAGGAACTGCATGGAAGAAGGACATATTGAAGAAAGAGGAGAAGAGAGGAAAAGAGTGAAGAGAAGATGAAAGGAGAAATGAAATACATTGGCAGAGGCTTCTGCTCTGTTCTGTCCCAAAGCCGTTCAGTCCCAAAGTAACACCCAGAGGTCTACATTAATCATAAACTGGTTGGCTTATTAGCTCAGGCTTCTTATTACCTCTTATATCCTACATTACATTAAATTCTTGTCTGTCAGTCACATGGCTTGGTACCTTTAATCAGTGAGGCAGTCTCATCTTGCTTCCTCTGCATCTGGGTGATGACTGTAGACTGTAGACTGAGTATTTCCTCTTCCCAGAATTCTCCTGTTCTCATCGCCCTACCTCTACTCCTGCCTGATTACTGGCCAATCTGCATTTTTATGAAAATAATACAAGTGCCTGGATACAAGACCATTGTTCCACAGCAGAAATGCAAGGGAAGAAACATACTGATAAAAAAGCATTCATACACATGTTAATATATATATATATATGTATATATATATATATATATATATAGAGAGAGAGAGAGAGAGAGAGAAAATTTGACAGTCTTCCATATTTTCTAGCAAAATAGTTTTCAGATAGTCTTCCTCTGTGTCTTACAAGCAAAATCTGGAAGAGAAAACTTACTTCTAAAGCACAACACTGGAGGAAGACTGTAAGAAATATTACATGGCCACAGAAATAAAACCAGCCTTCAGTAACTAAACCATAAAAACCTGTGGACTATCTGGCAAAGAATTCAAAATAATTACACAAAGGATTGGTTACAAGTAAACACATGCAATTCAACAAAATCAAAATACCCCAGTTCCTTGAAACAGAATGGAAAAATGTTGTGTAACATTTTTTGTTTTGTTTTGTTTTGTTTCTGTTTATTTGTAATGGCACAAGTTATATTATTTACTTTTGAAGTTTCTTACTCCAGTAATGAGAAATAAATTAAGAGCTCTTTGGGCACTCCTTGCACAAAGTAGTCTTTTTATTTCTCTTCCACTCTTGGTAAGACAAATTTCAAATTATTACCATCTATGAATATCTCTGAAATCATCTAGCATTTATTCCTTTTTGCATTTTTGATATTATAATATAATAATAATATTTATCCCTTCCCTTTACTCTTTCGAATCCCTCCAGTATACCTCTTTCCACTTCCCTTCAAATTCATGTCCACTTTTTTCAGTTATTGAATAATACCTGAATATAACATGCTGAGTTTATATAATATTGTTTATGTATATTTGGGGGCTGAGCATTTGGTATTGAACCACCAGTTGGTATATTCTTCACTGTGAAGACCAACTTTTATGCTTTCAGATTTCCTCAGTTTTCTATAATTTTTGAGTGTAGAGTTAAGGCACTGTGGAATTTTCCCTGTCCATTTTAACATGTTTATTGATATGATTTTAATTCCAAACCCAAAAGATTTATTTCATTTGTATTTTTTTTAAAGAGGTGGTTTAATTTGTCTAATTAACATAGGGGTTTTGTCTGTGTACCGTGTGTGCCTGGTTTTCTCAGAGGTCAAATAAAAATTAAATTGCCTGGGACTGGGATTACAGAAAGTTGTAAAAAAAAGTCTACATTTCCATCTGAAATGTTAGTAAAAGAAAAATTCAAATTAATGTAAGAGTAATATTTGATTTTTACTGAAGAAATTATAATTCAAATTTGAAATCATTTATCTATATATACACATATGAATAAAGACCTCTGTATTAATACTCTACAATTCCATTCATTCTTGCATTTTATAATGGTTTTCTGGTTTTTACTCTAAAATTTTCTTCTAAGACAGAAGAAAACTAAAAATATTACATTAATATGTGCTTATCTTGCTATAGATGTAGATTAATTTATAGATATACATTTGTATCTGTGTTTTGCAAAAGATGAATAATATTTTACTGTAATCTTATAAAATCCTATAAAAACTAGAGTAAACTGTACTCTCTCAACTGAAATCATAGCCTGCACTTTTTAGAAAATTGGCTGCATAGCTTATGATGATATAACTGTCTTTGTTTGAGTGAAATGAATGGTCTGCTGCTTCTACATTATCTCTGTCTCACTGAATGTTTCCCATTCTTATGTGTATAATAAAGAATAAGAATTGGAACAGGTGCCAGGCATGGTAATGCATGTCTATAGGCTTAAATAGATGGAGGCTGGGCTAAAAGTTATCAAAGTCTGATGCCAGCCCAGGGACTTTAATCTGGAGAGCTATAATTTAAGAAAAAAATGAACAATTATTTTTATTTTTCTCATTAAATACTTGATGAAGGATTGAAACCAAGAATTATGTACAGTCTTTCTTGAGAAATTTCCAAAACAAGAAGAAACTCACAGTAACCATGTCTTAAACAGAGTCAGTTTGACAGTCTTGAGAATTACAAGATAAACTGTCAGGATTTAGCGTCAAGACAAATTATGACAATTAGGTCTTTGACAATCAAGCATTTTTCACAACATAGACAGGGGCATAATTTTTCTGTGTTCTATTTTCTGCAATTTGACTTTCACATTTCAAATACACAAAATTTTCTAGTGATCTCATAGTTTTTAGAGTTAATCATTCTCTGAATGGGTGTGAGGCCTATTCTATGAAATACAATTCAAGCCTGCCACTGCTGGGGATTCCATAAAACTTAGACTAGATTGACTTTAAGCCTACAGTGAAATCAGACACTATTATGAGGATAAAGGAAGTAGAAATAAAATGACTTCTAACAGTATTCTGCTATATCTATAGATCACTGACTGGTGTAGAAGGGAGGCCACAGTTAGTTCCTGGCAACTTAGCCCTGAAATAACCACATAGACACTGTATTAGTTAAATCACTGCTTGGTTCATTAGCTCTAGCTTCTTATTAGCTAACTCTTACATATTAGTTTAACCCATTTCTATTAATCTGTGTACTGCCACATGACTGTGGTTTACTGGTTAAAATTAAAACCTGGCTCCGACAGGATTACATCTCTCTGTGTAGGATGAGGGACTGCTTGTGTGTGCCGGTTGCCAGGCTAGCTTAGGCCTGAAATAACCATACAGAAACTGTATTAATGAAATCACTTTTAGGTCCATTATTTAGCTCTAGTTTCTTATTGGCTAACTCTTTTTTTTTTAAGTAAATTTTATTAAATTATAAAAGTTTCCATTTCCGCCCCTCTTCCCAACACCCTCCCACTCCCCCCACTCCCTCTCCTCCTCCCTCTTCGTCCCTTAGGGCAGTCAGGGTTTCCTGCCCTGTGGGAAGTTCCAGTTCCTTCCCCCTCCCTCCAGGTCCAGGAAGGTGAGTGTCCAAACAGACTGGATCCCCAAAATCCAGTATATGCAGAGGAAACAGGTCCCAGTATCATAGTCAATGGCTTTTCAGAAAGACTTCGGGCCAGCCACAGTCAGAGAATCCGGCCAAATTCCGAGAATCTGGTTAGATCACCTCCTCGTTCAGTCCCAGTCCAACTGGCATTGGTAAACTCTCATTAGATCCGTTCCCTTGTATCAGTGGGTGATAGCATCCCTCGCAGTCCTGATTTCGTTTTTCATGTTCTTCCTCCTTCTGCTCCTCCTTTGGACCTCGGGGGGGGGGGGGGTGGCTCAGTCCGGTGCTCCAATGTGGGTCTCCTACTGTATCGCCGTCCTTCGCCAGATGAAGGATCTATGGTGATAAGCAAAATATACCTCAGTATGGTTATGGGCCACGGCCGATTCAGGCACCCTCTCCTCTGTCCAGAGAACAATCTGGGGGATCTCTCCTTGGACCTGGGATCCCATATATAATCAAGTCTCCTATAAACCCTAAAATGACTCCCTTAGTTGAAATATATTCTTCCCTGATCCCATATTCATCCTTCTTCCCCCCCCCATCCCAGGCCACCGAGCTTTCCCTGTTCCTCCCCTACTCCCTTCTCTCTAACACTCTCCCCTTCCATCAACCCTCCCACCCCCCCATACACCCGAGGTTACCTGGGACTCTTGTCTATTTCCTACCTCCTGGTGAATAGCTAAATAATCTTCATCAGGTTCATCTTCTTATTTAGCTTCTCTAGGATCACGAATAATAGGCTCAAAGACCTTTAATTATGGTTAGAATCCACTTATGAGTGAATACATACCTTGTTCCTCTTTTTGGGTCTGGCTTACCTCACTCAGTAAAGCGTTTTCTATTTCCATCCATTTGCATGCAAAATTCAAGATGTCATTGTTTTTTATTTTTTATTTTTTTGAGACAGATTTTCTCCGTAACTTTGGAGCCTGTCCTGGAATTAGCTCTTGTAGACCAGGAAGACCTCGAACTCACAGAGATCCGCTTGCCTCTGCCTCATGAGTGCTGGGATAAAATGTGTGTGCTACTACTGCCTGTCCCTCAATTTTTTTTTATGTAAAAATTTCATCTGTAAAACTTCCTTATTGGTATTTGGGTACACATTGTATATTGTTTCATTCAAAGTAATTACATTTGTGAGTTTATATTTAACGATAGTCTTTTTGCAGTGTAAGACCCATGAAGTCAGAAACTCCATGTTGGAAAATACTTGTAAAAAATTCTCTGTGTACAGTGCGTGTATAAAATATTATGGTAGAATGAATGATCAAAGGGAACACATGCATCTAAAGTAAATGAACAGCATTATATGGTGTTTTTATTGTTGACTTTTTGATATTATTTTGGATGATCCTCTTTTCTTTCTAGTAGATACATTTTGGTACAAACAAAAAGTTGCTTCTGAAAATACTTTCTATTTTTCATTTCCTTAAGAAACATGAATTATTTTGAAAAGAGTCATCATGTGAATCAATGGAAATAATATTGTCTTATTAAACTTTTTTTAGCTGCTAACTGGAATTGAGCACGAATAATACTGTCAATATTTACTACATACTTATTTATATAAGTCCCTAAAATGATTTAAAGAAATGCATTTTCAGAAGATATATTGAATTGGGTTATGAATTAATTGAGTAATCATTTTACTGGTTAATGCAGCATTAGCCTATGATTATCAAGAATAAAAGTATATTGAATTTAGTATTTTAGTCTTCTAAACATATAAACTAATTTACAATTCCCGCTGTTTCATAAACACAAATCTCTAAATATGTTTCATCTGAACTTGAAGTTCCACTAATTTT
The DNA here is from genome assembly GCF_982192425.1 of Myodes glareolus. Classification (NCBI taxonomy): domain Eukaryota; kingdom Metazoa; phylum Chordata; class Mammalia; order Rodentia; family Cricetidae; genus Myodes; species Myodes glareolus. The sequence continues at coordinate 27,514,633 of NC_142033.1, forward strand.
TGTATAGAAATCATCTGCTTCTAAAATATATTCTTCTAAAATAGAATAAGAGTATAGGATTTTTTGCCAATAATAGACAGAGTAGAATCATATTTGCAGATAATAAAACATACACTCCAAATACTGGCTATTTCACAATAATCTAGATTCAGTTAAATATTCAGTCACTTTCTAGAGAAACCAGTATCATGGAACTCCAGTTTGTCTCTGAACTGCAGTGATGTGATTGTGAGCGTTTGCCACAAAACAGACTAGTTAAAATTAGAGGCTAATGACGGAAGACTAACATATTGTATGGAAGATGCACAAAGAGGGTTCAAAGTGAACCACTTTTGAAATCAGTATTACAGTTTCTCAGAAAATTGAGAATCAACCTACCTCAGCACCCAGAAATACCACTCTTGGGCATATACCCAAAAGATGCTCAATCATACTGCAAGGATATTAATTCAACTATGTTCATAGCAGCGTTATTTGTAATAGCAGAACCTGGAAACAACCTAGATGCCCCTCAATCAAATAATAGATAAAAAATGTGGCACATTTACACATTAGAGTTTTACTCAGTGGTAAAACACATGACATCTTGAAATTTTCATGCTATGGATGGAACTAGAAAAAAAAATTTTCCTGAGAGAGGAAACCCAGACCCAGAAAGATGCATATGATCTGTACTCACTTTTAAGTGGATACTAGAATTAACACAGAGGATATTGAATCTATAGTTCATGATCCTAGAGAAACTAAGTAATAAGGTAAACCCTACGATAAACATATATAGATCCACCTGAAAAGTCGAAACTATAGGCTCAATATCCTTTGATCTTTGAGAAACTAAGTAACAAGAGGAACCCTAAGAAAAACATACATAGATCTACCTGGAAAGGGGCAATAGCCAAGACCACCTGAAAAAATTGGGAGCATGGGGGTGGGGGAAGTAGGGAAGGCAGAAGCGAAGAAGAGGATAAAAGGGAACAGGGAGAACTTGTGAGAACAGGATAGTCAAGATGGAGGAAGGACATAGAAGAGAACAAGGAAAGAGATGTTTTGAAAGAGGGAGCCATTACAGCACTAGCAAGAAACCTGGCACTAGAGAAATTCTCAGGAAACTACAAGAATGACCACAGTTAAGACCCTAAGCAGTATAAGGGAGGTTGCCTGAACTGGCCTTGCCATAGAACCTTCATCTAGTAACTGATGGGAAAAAAGGCAGAGACCTGCATTGTAGCACTGGCCTGAGTTCCCAAAGCCCAGTTGAAAAGCAGGATGAGAGAGAATATGAGCAAAGAGGTACGGGCAATCATAGGTACACACACTGAAACAGTTTACCTGAGCTAATGGGAGCTCACCAACTCCAGCTGGACAGGAAATGAACCAGCATAGGACCATATCAGACCCTCTGAATGTGGTGATAGTTGTATGCCTGGGGCAGACTGTGGGATCACTGACAGTGGCGTCAGAATTTATTCCTATTGTTTAAACTGGCATTTTGGGAGCCTATTCTCTTTGGATGGATGTCTTCCTCAGCCTGTATGTAGTAGGGAGAGCCTTGGACCTCCCTGAAAGCAATGTGACTCATCTTATCTGAAGAGTGGATGGGTGATGGGGTGGGGAAGTAGGAGGAGGGAATGGAATGAGGGGAGGCAGTGGGAACTGGGATTGGTATGTAAAATGAAACAAAAAGGATACTTTTTTTTTGTAGGGAGCTGCATAGTTCTGAGCCTTAAAGATGGTGCCTTAAAGATGGTGCTGATTTCCACTTTCCACCTCCCCAAAGGTGAGCGCTCCCTGGCACAAACAACTCCATATAAGGCTAAGGCTAGAGATCTGGCTTGCTTCAGCGTATCTGGACCTATCTGCATTCCCCACGTAGCATGCTAGGGTTGGCTACCCAAGGGGTATTTAAGCTATGGGCTGCTTTCCCCGGGGCGAGAGGGTCAGAAGATTGTTCAAGATTCCTGAATAAACCACAGAAAGAAGAGTCGGGTGTTGCGTCTTCCTTACTGGTCATGGCAGTCACGACAGTTTTTCTTTTTAAAAAAGGAAAGTATCTGCAAAGGCCATACCTGAAAAATAGGAAGACAACTGGGACATACAGATGTTGAGCCATGAAGAGTAGAATCTGCCCTCCAACAATGACAAGGATGAAAAAACGAGAGACTGAGGGAAAAAAGTAGGTGAAACCTCTGTGTAAGGTGTGAAGGCAGAAGTGTTGCTCCTTGTTATGCTGTCTCTGGTAAATGCATCTTTTACTGCTGAGACTTTTGCTTTTATTCATCTGATCAACTCACACTTTACTTAGTTAACTGGGAAGTTAATGCTTTTTGGTCTTCCCTCATTCCCTTCACTCTCTCCTTTGCTTCTTTCTTTCCTTTCTTCCCCCTGACTTTTGTATGTGTAAAACTGTTTAATTTATTAATTCATTGACTAATAATAGATCTTTAATTAAAATTTCTTTAAATAGAAAAATAAATGTTTTTCAATGTAAGAGTCATAAAACCAATTCAGTATTTTCAAAATAGTCTTTCTTTAACATTCACATTTTCTATTTTTTAAGAAGATCATTTATTTCATTCCTAGAATGTAGATAAGTGCTTAGCCATGTTTATTGATGCTCTGTTTGCAAGAGTTAGGAAATGGAAACAAGATCATCTTGAGAGAGGTAACTCTAACTCAGAAAGACAAACAAACCTCTTAACTCAAATCTCCAAATATAAGAACACTTCCTAGAGTAACTGTAAAAACTATGGAAGTAAAAAGGGAACATATCCCATTGCAGGAGGAATACAGACAGGCAGCAATGCAGTTCAAATGATCTGACGGGGGAAATAGAAAAAAATGAGGTAGTTAAACCACAAAGGTGAGGGATATAATAGAGAAGGAGGAAGGAGCCTTAGGAAGTACCAAGGTTTTCTGAAAGTATTATAAGGAATTACATTATTAAGTATATAGAAATACCAAAATACATGTACATTGGTATATAAATATATTTAATTTAAATAAAAATTGTATATCTATGATAACAATGGACCCTCCCAGAGCCGAAAAACACCTAAGGAAAACCCCAATATTAGGCATGAAAAACCCTCTCTTACGTAGTTTACCACGGTAGTCCAACAGACTTGCAAATCATTACATCTTTATGTTGTTCCCTGTGGTTGCCCCACACCCAGGTATGAAGTCCCTAAAGTTGAAGACACAGTGTACTTCAGATAAAGGGACCAGAAGCCCTGGTAATGGAAGTGATCTTAAAGTCCCCTTCCTGAGGACTCTCTTTTATCGTACCTGAAGCTGCCGTGCAAGCCCCTAAAGGTGGAAAGCAACCAAGAACCTTACGAAGCTGTGACACCTATTAACTATGATAAATACCAGAATAAGAAGATAACATTAAAGGTGATGTAGTGTCATAGAAATGTCTTGGCAATAATCAACACCTTTAATTCTGCTTGAGACCCTCTCAAAATGTGGGATATTATTTATGGTAGTGAAAACCTATCAAGTACCCAGGGCTGGTGAAGACATGTATCATGTGAGAGAAAATAATAGCATTAGAACACAAAAGATAAGTAAAAAAGCATATTGTCTAATTATACTCTAAATATTGATTGTTATACACAGAGATAAGTGTAGTCCTCACCAATCACCGAGGGAACTTTGCAACAGACAGAGACAATTACAGAAAGTTATAATAAACAGAAATGCAGAGTTACGGAACATAGTCCCAAGGGACTCATCTGCAATATAAATCCTGAATCTAAGTCTCAGGAATGATTGAAGAAGTGGGAGGGGTTGGAAGAATACAAGAGGCAGAGGGAAAAGGAGTTTGCTATTAGACTGTTTATTCTAGTAATGTGAAAGGCTATCTTCATAGAGTCTCACCAACATGATGTTCAAATGTGAGCTGAACAAGAACAAAAGCAACAGACGTGCTAATGTAGACAAAGGGAAACCCAGGAGACTTCAACCCTACATGGAGAGTAATAGGCAACTAAAGACTATGCGGAGTGGAGGAGATAGTCATTCCCAAGGAAGAACATGCCATCTTGATAACCAATACCAAACAGTTAGCCCTGAAAACATACATAGAAGTAATATTATATGGACTGACCATAATATGTATACAAATATGCATATAACAACCAGTAATGTAAAAAAAAGTAAATTTAATAGAAAATAAGTGGAGATAATAGGCAGGTTTAAAGGGGGAATAATATGTAGTATAATCTTATAAACTGAATGAAATCATTTCTAAGAATGCAGAAATGAATATTCAGAGTTTATATATTCAGAATACAAGATATAATAAAGAATGTTTTTTATTTAGCTATAAAGGTAAATGTTAAAAGTAAAACCAAGCAGAAAAATGAGATGCTCCATGATCCTACGAATGATGAATCCATAATAACATATTTAGTTTCAGAAATAATGGATGAAAAAGTGGAGATGTCTGTAGAACTTCAAAAATGTATAGTCATCAATATCCAGTTCAATAATCAAGCATTGATTTTAACTTTTGTATCACCAAATCTGCTCAAATATTGCATAGCATATGGAAAGGAAACCACCGAGATCCTAACATTACTACCTCATAAATTTGTGTAATAGAGTATGCTAAGCGATTAAAAGTCATATTGGTAGCACAGAAACTTTTCTCATGCTTCTGTTATTCACAGTCTTTTCAAATATAAACTCTCTCCTGATACCTAATATAGCGTAAAAAGGCCAGTGAAAGAAACCGTGACCCTGAATCCAGAGCCAATTCATTGGCCTTGAAACTAAAGCCAACAGGTTAAAAAGATTCAGTGAAAGAAACATACCTTGGTGCTAAACAAGAAGCAAAAAAAAACACTCCCTGCCAATGAAAAATATTCAATACCTGAGCACAAAATCTAGTCTCTGAAGTTGGTCCAAGCTCAAGGATTAAAATCTGATCAATTCCCAGCCTGAACATCTTCATACTGGAAACACTCTGCCCCTAAGAAACCCTGTATAAGCTCTGTACCTGTTCAGTGAAAAACTGTGTTTTTCCATGCTGCTAAAGGTAGCCACTCTCCTGGATTGCTCCCTCCCAACAAATCTCTTGAAAGAGATTTGAGTAATAACCTTTTTCACCAGGAGTGCAGCAGGGAAGAGAAGTAATGACTTTCACCAAAGCAGGGCAGAACTGTAAGGGCTTTCACTGGAGATGGGCAGGATTGCTCTATCTCTGTGGGGAAACTCCTTAGCAGAGCAGAGCAGAGCTAAAAAGGCTCTTGTCAGAGAAGAGCATAAGCTACATTCCTGTAGGAAAACCATCGCCCACCAGAACAGAGCTATAGGTTTTGCCTGGCTTTTGACAGCTAAGATACCTTTCCCTCCAGAGTTGTAACCATTCCGCCCAGGATACCTTTCCCTTCTGAACTGTAACACTGAAACCTAAGACAATTGCCCATGTATTGAATACATAGTTTGTATTTATTTTGGCTGTGTCACTAACATTGCCATTTTATTTGTTTGTTTGTTTGAGACGGGTTTCTCTGTGTAGACCTGGCTGTTCTGGAACTTATTCTGTAAACCAGGCTGACCTCAGACTTACAGAAATCCCCCTGACTCTGCTTCCCAAGTTATGGTATTAAAGGTGTGTGCCATCACTGTCCAGTATCATAAGTATTATCATTAAAGAAATGGTCATATTATTATTTTATATTTTGCTCAGTCTTACTGCAGTTATAGAATTTCAGTTTTAATATACCACAAATAACACACGATGCTACACGTAGTAACACTAATATCAAGAAATATAAACATATGGAACCTTTTGTTTAAAAGCCTGGCATGAGTTTGGATTAAAGTCTTTATCCAAATATTCTGATCTTCATAGGATGAATATTTCTGTCTGATTTCAGTTGTTATTCAATATGGAGACATAAAAATTATATTTTCCTTCAAAACTGTTTAATTAAAGTTAGTGATTTTTAAGACTTACATATATTTACATTATTAAATAATAAATTATTATATTTTGCAATTATTTCATGACAATTCATCTCAATTGAGTGCTAAAAACAAGATACTTTCAATTTCTTTGGGTCACATTGAATTTTATGAAAATGAGGTTTAAAATCTATAAAACTCGTACTTCTTAATTCAGAGAAATATAAATAAAATCAACAATAGAGTTTTATTAGGTTCCTTCTTTACAATACAATAGCCCAAGGAAATGCCTTTCTTCCCTGTTCTCAGGAACTCCATCTATGACACAGCTGTGATTGTTTTTAAAATCACACACACAAAAACACACATCACACCCACACACATTTGTATACATATATAATTATATATCTTTATGTAGGTAAAATAAATGGATATATTTAAATATTTTAGTATCAATAATCAGCACACTTAAATTCAGTAGAAATCAGCATCTAATTATAAATAATTTTGTCTGCTTTTGAGTTTCACAGCTATCATGTGAAAAGTTTTGGAGTCATCTGTCTCTCTTTACAACAAAGACTGTCAGGAAAAAAAATCACATAATTTCTCATCATAATCCCAAAACTGTAATTGCAGACCCACCTCTGTTCAGAAATCTGAAGAGACAGGGGGATATACAGCTACATATCGAAAATCCATACTACAGAAGCACCAGTAAGGAAACATGACAGGATATTTTGCAGAATAGTTATAAACAGTGATTGGAGTCTGCAGACAGACTATCATGAATGCAAGAATATTATAGTTTTAGGGATTGTACATCCATGTCTATAGGTCTTCTTTGTCTCCAGGAGCTACACCTGATTCAGGTGAAAAGAATAAAACCATTGTGTTCTCCTTTCCATGGGAAAAAGAACCATATTCAAGTGTGTCACGCTCTTCACGCAGGATGCTGACAGTAAAATTGTAAATCCTCACCGCATGGTGGAAATATTAATTGATCCTCTCTGTTTCTATTTTCATTTTCAACTTAACAGCATAAACAAAAAATAAAAATTAACCATAAACAACAGAAATCATGGCTTCAAAAAAAAATAGAGGAAACTGAATTCAGGATAGAGAGGAGAGGACACAGAAAAAGAGAGCTGTACTGCTAGAGGAGACACAGAAAGTCTAGAGAAAACTTGCTTCCCAAGAGATGGGCACAGTGAATAATTGAAACTTTATCAGCGGATTACACGGCTGACTCTGGCTCCCTTCCATGGAGCCTACCCTAGCAACCCTCCAGGGTGATAACAATATTAGAGCTAGACAAGATGCACAGTTTCTTGCATAGGGGATCTCCCTGCAGAAGCATCCTCGCCAAGTGAAAAGGGAATAAAAGACGTAAGAGAAATGTCATGCCTCTAGTTGCAATTATTGAAAACAGAATACAGCCTAACCTCTAGCTAGTTTAACATAAATCCTTAAAGATTTATTTATTTTAACTTGTATTCTCTAGTGTCTGGTTTTTAAAATATATTCCAGTGTATCTAAAATCAACAGCAACAACAATAAAACCCACACACTCTGAAGAGCCAAAAATATTCAAACCAGATTTGGATATAATTTAGGTGCTGGAACTAGCTGATAACAATTACGAAATAAGTATGATAAATATATTAAGGGCTCTCATGGAAGCAATGGAGAATATAAACATAAGAACAGAGGGCACTGGCAGCAGAGGAATGGGAATCCTAAGAAAACTATGCAAAAGAAAATTCTTCTAAAAAATAAAACCACTATAATAGAAACAATGAACTTCTTAATTGGACCAATTACTAAATCTCACATAACAAAGGGAAAGATCAATGGTCATTAGTAGTTCAGAGGAATAAAAGCTAATTATATTGGAACATTGAAAGCATATTGGATAATTTTAAAATACACAATTTCTCACGTAAAATATCAGAAAGAAGATAAAGAACAATGTGTAAGAAATGTTTGCATAATGGCAGAACAATTTATAATACATATGAAATCAAATCTTACATTTTAGATTGGCGAATATCAAGTAAGACTTTTCTTCTATACATGGGAAAATAGTTCAGGTAGAACAAAAATACAGGCGAGAAATTCTTAATTTTATCATATTTGCAGCATCCAGTGACTTCTTTGCCAAGGGGACAGTATAGATATAGAAACATTGCAATTTTCAACTGGAAACCTGACAAACACTTCCACCACTATGTGATGAAGTCTACCATTGTCAAGGGTGCATTGTGTTGGCAGCTTGTACCCTGCTAGCATAGGACAAGAATAATACAGAATATCTGCTGTACCTAATTCCAAAACTTTACACACCTAAGTAAATATCGAGAAAAAAAAAGAACAAACCACAAGACAGACACAGCCTAGAAAATAACTAAGTACACAATTCAAATCATTACAATAAAAGACACTGGGGAAATATGAGAAACTGTTACAGTCTTGGTTTACCTAGATAAATATAATAACAAAGGTGACATGTTTACTACATGAAATATAGAGCTTAGTGTTAAATCCAAGAATATAATAAATTAACATATGTAATATTAATATAAACTAAATAATTACAGGAAATCAGATATAAGACATCTTGTGCTTATAAACATAATATAAAATAATAAGACAAGTACAAAACAAAATAATTTGAAATGTTTGGTTTTAAAAGTTTATACAGTCTTTAGACTGAAAGTTGCATTTTACTTATGTCACTAGGACAAATAACCAGAGGCATTGATTAGAAAAGTCTTTCAAATAAATAGAAGGGATCCAGTTCTAAGTGACCCTGAATCCTTCTGCCTGAATGCTAGTTCTGTGATGTCTAAAGATACTGCGAAAACTGCCAAAGAAGGAAAGCAATCTTGTCCTACTAAGTTGTGTAGTCACTAAATGACAAAAATAACAATAACCATTATTGTAGCGAGTTAGCTCGATATGGTAAATAACCAGGCCACCTTAAGAATAACAATTATATTTTAATGACTGTAATCGGAAACTCACGCCCCAAGAATGGGGAGTCCAACTTTCTCTGTGTCCAGTGAGAATCGCGCAGAGAGCACGCATCTATGTCCTCCCAGTTTTTCTACCTGGGTGCCAGGTAGCCACGCCTTAAACTAGATCTGATTGGTTGATAGAGTTTTCCCATCACATTATGGCAAGGTATCTCATGATTATAATAGTGGCAATTATATTGTGGGGTAATAGCTTTCTCATTGGGCTTAAGGCCTTTCAATACAAAGGAGTCCATGCCTGGTACTGTATAATTCTGGAATTACTTTTAGCTGCTGAGGTCAGGGAACCTAGAGGAGAACCTACCCCTGCCCCTTTTATAAGCCAGTATAATTCCCAACTGCGTTATAAACATTTATACTCCCAGACAAGTGCAGAGGCATACTCCACATCAAAGAAAATTCCTTTTGTAGCAGACTGACACCATTACAGAAGTTCACAATTGGTTAAAACATGGAGGGCAACTAAAAGTGAGTGACAAGCAACAATTAGTACATATACAATAGAACCTTCCCACCAAATACTTCCCTAAATGCTCAGGGAAAGTTATTAGAAAATGGGGTAGAAGTATTTTAAGAAACAACGCACAAGGAAGCCTTCTGTGACACAGTATCTTTTAATATATGCCAGGGAAGCTACACCCAAGAAATCTGAAAATATGGTTGCCTAAACAAGACTTGAACAATAATAACACCACTTGGCATGCCGGTGTGGTTGGTGGAAAGCTTTATAAGGTCCTATCCCTAAATTAAGAGCAACATGAAGATGATAGCTCCTGAGAAAAGGATACTCAGTCTATTCTGAGATCAAGGTCGTGTGTGTGTGTGTGTGTGTGTGTGTGTGTGTGTGTGTGTGTACAACACCCCATATATTAAGTCATCACACAGACACCTATGAATGCACTCAGTTTCATAGCACATAAACATATACAGATACAAATACACACATGCATATCTCATACAAAGAGCATGCTTTATTATTTCTTTTTATATAAATTGATAGTTTTATCAAATGGCATAGATGAAATATTGAAATATCAGAATTTAGCTTTAATCAAAAATAATTATAGAACATGGGCACATTGTATTATATATTAGATCATAATTAATGAATAAACTAAGTGGATTTTGCCTCAATTTTTCAATTTCATGGAAAAAGTTGGTAATAAATTTTCTTTTGTCATACTGAAAAAAGGATAAGCTACTTTGACACTATTTTCAAGGTTATAAGCATGTTTCAGTTTATCTGAAGTTGCTTTAATTTGGACATTCTTACAAAATTACTCAACATCAGAACCATATTTTCAAATGGGAGATAAAGAACCTTGTTTACATGTATCTGGAGAAATTTCTAATGTACAAGTTGGGAGGTTAATTTGGTCTCTTGATTAGAAAACCTGTCTTAGGTTTCATCCATATGTGCGCCAGCTTACTTTGCTTCATAAGCGAAGACTATTCTTGCTGTACTGATTAACAGGGTATTTTTGAGGTTGGACTTCCAAAAGCATCAGTCTGTTAATCCCCATGATTTTCAGAGTGTCTTATTATTGACAGATGAGACAACTTTGAAACATTCAGTGACAGCCACAGAATGCATAGCCCTCTTTACACGGGTCTAACTAGGCCAGTATTGAAATCTCAGTTGTTTTCCTACTTTTTCTAAAATAGTATATTGCCGATAATATAGTCAAGAGTTCAACTATACTAGTTGGTCCCCAAAGTATGCCGATAAACTGGCCCTCACTATCTCAAAATGCATACTGCTATAGAAATAGTATCTTTCTGGATATAATCAATCAAAATTGGGGTAATAAGAACAAATGTTCAGCCTTTTTTCAATGACTCATTCACTTTTTTCTTTCAAAATTAACTCAGATATAATAAAATACAGATTACTTTACAATTTATTGTAGCATGAAGGCCAGCTTGTTGGGGTTTCTGTCCCTGCCCGGTAGCCCACAGCTGGCAAGTCCCAGAGAATCAATCATACAGAGATCTCTATAAGTTATAAAGCTGATTGGCCTATTAGGTCAGGCTACTTATTAGCTCCAATAACTTATGTTACCCCATTATCCTTATCTATGTTAGCCACACGGCTCAGCACCTTTCTCACCTGGGCAGTTTACATCCTGCCTCTTCGGTGGTCTGTGCAGAAATGACAGAGGGAGCTTCCTGCTTCCCAGAATACTCCCAGTCTCTTTGCTCCACCCCTACTTCCTGTCTGGCTTTCCCGCCTATACTTCCTGCCTGGCCAATCAGCGTTTTATTAAAATGTGATTGACAGAATACAGACAATTCTCCCACACCAATTTATTGCAATGAACACCTTAACAAATAATCTAATATGTTTATGAGATAAGATTAATTACTTTCTTTTAAGATATATATGTTTTTTGTTTAAATGGTTATATTTTATTTGAATGTATCTTCTAATGTCTTCTAAAGTAATATTATCTATCTTTTAAGTGTCTGAGATTTCTGAATTTTTTAAAGGTTTTGTAACGACACAACCATCTTTATAAACTATAGAATGTTTTGTATTTTTGCAATTCTTTTTGTTTAACTTATGCTTCTCACATACATACATCCTGACTGTAGTTTTCCTTTACTTCTTCCTGTTAACCTCCCTCTCCCCCAATCTAATTCTAAGCTTCCCTTCATAAAAGGGAAGACCTCCCAGAGATAGCAGCCAAATATGGCATATCTTGCTGCAGTCAAACAAAGAACATCTACTCCTATTAACGCTGGACGAGGCCAGCCTTAATGAACAAATGACTAAAGCAATTGTTAACGATTAGTCCCTACCTAACTTTTTTAGTAAAGGTCATTTAAGTAAATATATTAATGCAAAAATAGTCTTTTTTATACTTTATCAAAGCCAGTTCATATAATTTTCAATTTTATGCACACATAAAAATGCTTATGTGACAGTACTTTATCCATTAATAAACATAATTTGGTACTTGTGAAGTGCATTGCTCTAATTGCCACCTTGTATTTCATGCTAAAGACAGCGACAAACTACGGGAAGAGGAGGAATATTTTCTGTCATGAAAGGGTTTAATTATGTCATCTCACGCTTGTCTTTGATGCTTAGTATTTGCCTCCCTTTCAAAACACAATACTCCAATTTATCAAGGAACCATTCTACCTGGTCTTTTATCTCTAATTTAACATATTCATCCAAATGCTTTTGACATAATTATTTTTGATGTGTCTACATTTGTCTTAGTTTCATATGAAATGGTTTATTTCTAGATGCTTTCAGTTCTAACTGCTACCATTAGCAAGAAGTATGCTATTCCAAAACATACAAAGAGTGAATGCAAAACACATGAACACTTTTATAAGAAAGGGATGTGGAAGTCCTCTAGTGAGGAGATGAAGAAAAAATGTCCATATTCTGTATCTGATAGCAGTCTAAATTTGGCCATCTGTATCCAGATTTGCTGATATGAATTGGCCAGTATATGAAATCCATGTTTTATTCCTGTTGAACATAAATAAGGTAAAGGAAAAGCCATATATTATGTTCTTCCTGTAAAATTACTTGGAATAAATTAAACCTCTTTTAATCAGTACCTGTTAGTAATTTGAACTGCAGCTTTTGCAGATTTTTAAATGTTTGTGTCTGACTTCCCTTTCTGGGAGAACAAGCTTCGCATTATACAAAGCATGTGTGGATCTCCTTTAAATGCACTGTTAACTATGCTTCATCATGTACACACTGGAGAGCTATATCTCAAGGCTTCGAACATTCTATTATGATACTTGTCTAACTGATGTTTCCGCTTTATTTATCCACTGTAAGGATTTTTCAAATACGTAATATCTAGATTTTAAAGGATAACAATCATTAAAAATTGATAAATCCTCGATAGGCAGAGTTACTGTTAGCTGAGTGTCTGCAGCCAAGCTGCATCAACTCATGAGAATCACAATCTTCTCATCCATCAAGTGATAATTGTAATAGTTTGTAACTCAGCAAGATAATTGAGTAAAAAAATGAATGTTAAAAACTTTTTGTCTTTTTATGAGCCTTTCTTGTACTCATAAATATATAGTATGCATATTGCATGTGTATAATGCTGGCAGTTTGTAAGCTCAGTAGTGAAGAATAAACAGGGCAAGCAGCTGATCTTGTTAGGGAAAGCTATTTACATTAAGGATAGTTTGCAGAGACCATTTTCCCGTGGTAAAGTTTTTAAGCAGATTGTGAAATTAAGTGAATGGTTTCTAAAAGTATCCGAGGATAGGGGAAGTGCAAAGTGAACCCTGTTTGCTAATTTTCAAGTCACAATGAAGGGTGAATGAAAGAAAATGAGAATGAATTAATAGAGACCAGGCACAGAGGTGTGACAGAACTGGGCAGATACTGTCACTTTAGCACGGGGATGGTGCTGTCTGTGTGAGGACAGCAGCCACTGGAAGCTCCAGCATAGATGCCTGTTTGAGTTCAAAGACGGCAGCTTGCACATGGATGAAGAATAAATGGAGAACGGCAGTGTGGAGACGTAGAGCTCATGGAGTACTTTTGCATGTCTCTGACTTGCTTCGGTCTCTTGGGCAGCTTGCTTTGCCCAGGATGCTTTCTGTTCATTTTCTTATAGCTGAATTATCCCTTAATGAGGTATTATTAAAATATTCTGTTCAAAGCCAGTTCCTGATCATTACTTTTTCAGTTTTTCCACTATTACTCCTTCTTTGTTTACCTTTTATATTTTCCTCAAAAACTTACCATAAATTTGCTCATGATATTATCACTTCTTCACATATTGTTTTATTAACAAGAATGAAGTCAGTTCTTTCATTTCTCAGTTACTGTTATTGTCATTGCAAATATTCAAAGAGAAAGTGGCATGTATCCATTTAATTTATGTTAAAATCACAGGTAGATAAAATTAATTAAAAAGCACATGATTCATAGATCTATAATATACTAGCGACAAAGAATAATTGTTTGCGCATGTGTGTGAGCATATGTTTGTGTGCATGTAAACACAGATGCCATAATATGCACACGTAATGTTGTACATGTAGAAGTTCAAAGGATAAATTGCAGAGAAAACGAGATTGTTTTCCCATTTCTACCATGCAGATCGTTAGAGTCAAACTCTGACAGTCAGGGCTGCATGGTAAGAGCCATTACCCGTTGAACCATCTGGCTATCCCCAGAGACTTTTCCATTGAGTATAATTGGGCAACTCTGGCCTTCTTTATCAAGCTGCCTTCAAACTCATACCTTTGTCTTTACCTACCAAACTTGGATAACCACTCACAATTTCTCTCAATAGCTAATCAAGTTCATTTTCCTTCTTTGAGATAAGTTGTCCTCATTATTTTGTTGTTTTTTTGTAGCACGGATTCTAATTCGTCTTAAATAACTCCCAGAGTCAGATATTAGGGGGTGAACGCTGAAGGATAAGAAAAGCAGTACTGCTAGCCACTAGAGAAACCTTTTAACTCTACTGAACCCTCAGACTGAAGGGGGTGATCCTGTCTCTTCTGATCCTCAGACAGAATTCTCAGACTGTATTCTTAGACAGCTCCTCAGACTGACCTCTTCAAACTGCTGCCTCAGATTACATCTGAGTTCCCGCCTTCTCCCACCTTATATTCTTCCCTCCAATCAGCCATATCACTTCCTGTCTCCACCTCTTTGGTGCTAGGATTAGAGCTGTGGGCCACCACCACCTGGCTGTGTTTCTCTTTGAGACTGGATCAATCTAGGGTAGCCCAGAGTGACCTTGAACTCACAGAGATCCTTCTGCCTCTGCCTTACAAGTTCTGGGATTAAAGGTGTGTGTCACCACTGCCGGGCCTCTAGTGGCTTAGCTCTGAGCTCTGATAGACAGGCAAACTTTATTTGTTAAAGCACAAACAAAGTATCATCAGAGTTTTTTGATAAAATACCTTTAAATATAATTCCACGTAAGAAATATATACATTGGTTGATAGTTTGAACGTACAGTCCAGACTGGAATGGAAAACAGAGTGGTCTGGGCATGATGTGACTGACCACATTGACTCAACATTCAGGAAGTGGGGAGAGATGACTGCTCTGTGACAACCCATTCACTCTTTCATATTCAGCCTGGGACCCCAGATCATGGGGTGATACGCATTCAGGGTAGGTCTTTCCACCTCAGGTAAGCTACTCAGGAAATATTTCTACAAACAGATACAGAAGTTTGACTTTCGTGTGAATCTAAATCACATGAATTTGACAAGAGCAATTATCATGCAGCATCTTTCTTTAGCTCTGGACAATCATGTAGTTCAAGAAGTCCTTGAACTTTGAAGATTCTCAAAAATCTTCTTCCTAGAATAGTAGGATTGGGGCACACATTGCCATGCCTATCTCTGATTACATTGTTTTCTCCATCACTGCCTGCACTTGATTTCAGCTGAAGTCATGTAATTATACCATTACTACTCATCACCCTAGTAATTTTCCAAATCCTGGCCTATTTATATTATCACATCCTAGCTAGATGTATTAGTTAGGGTAATGTAGATGAACAGAATTTAAAGGATGAAAATCTCTCTCTCTCTCTCTCTCTCTCTCTCTCTCTCTCTCTCTCTCCCTCTCTCTCCCTCTTTCTTTTTTCTCTTTCTCTCTCTCTCTCTTTTTCTCTCTCTCTCTCTCTCACACACAGAGATCTCCTTTATATATAGTATAAATATTTTATGTTATTGTATTACATTAATATATTTTATTTGTTTTATATAAAAAGGAATATTTTAGAATGACTTACAGTCTGTGGTCCAGCAAACTTAAAGCAGGTGCTTCTGCACACAAGATTCAAGAATCCAGTAATTGTTCAGTTCATGAGGCTGGATGTCTCAACTGGTCTTCAATATAGGTTAGTATACTAAAGAAGTAGGCTTTAACACTAGTGAAATAATCTTGCTAACAAAGCAGGCAAAAATGGTTATAAAGAAAGAGATCATCCCTCTACCATGTCCTTTATGTAGGCTTCCAGCAGAAAGTGTGGCCCGACTTAGAGGTGGTCGCTCCCCTTCAAAATAATCTTGATTAAAGGTGTATCTTTCTACCTCAAAGATTCATACTAGAGGTGGAACTTCTTACTTCAAATGATCCAATTAGAAAAGGATTCGTAGAGACACTGAAGAGATTTCTTTAATTCCACATGTAGGCAGGTTTTAAACCAAGTATAGCCATCACACTTGAGGTTGCCTTTGTACTTATAGTTGAATAGATTTGCTACTTTACTGATACATTTCAATTTTGATAGCCCTAAATACAATCTTCCCTAGCATTTTAATAAGTGTCAATATAATGTTTCCATCAATATCAATATTAATAGGCATTGAAAAAATCATAAAATTAATTATTGAAAATCATTACTTTTACTGCATAATTAATGTTTGTTTCTTCATTATTATTCAAATTTATAAATTTGCTTATATCACAAAAGTCCTAAAATAACATACACTAAATGAATCTGGTATAATTATGGCAAATGATTTATTTAAAGTAGTTATTCCTCAAGGGAGTTTAAGCATCTGAAATGTAATACCATTTTTATTATTAAAACAGAAATATATCCTAAACAGTAAGCATCTAGAAAAGCACTGCCTATTTGAATTGGATTGCCTGGAACTTCTCTTTTTATTCTTCATCACATGGGAGTTATATGTTAGGTCCATTTTTTAAAATTTGAAATCCAAGATATTAGTGTTTTCTTTATTTAGATAATACTTTTGTGTTTTTTATAACAAAGCTTCAGATATTAGTGGATCTTACATGGATGCTGAAATATTTCTAGGAACTTTATAGCCCAGATTTTATACTGTAGTTCTTGATCCTCTTTTTAAGATGAGTGGCCTTTTCTTTTAAAAATATTTTTACAAGCTTGTTGAAACTTTCATACAATGGTGTTTGTCATATTCACCCCTTCTCCCTTGTCTTTCCAGTTCTGCATCCTGTAATCTTTCATCCATCTTTGTGTATTTCTCCAATCTCCACCAAGGCCAATATTTACCAGTTAAGTGCAATTAAGTGTGTGTCCTTCCATTGGAGTATGGCTGACTCATCATGGACTGTGCTCTTAAACGAAAACTTACCCTTGCTCTCCTAGCAGATATTAATTGGCAATAGCTAATCAGCTAATGGTGAACTTGGTGCCCATCTCTCCTTGAACTTTAGAATACTACTTTCTATATAGGTGTTCTTAAAGATTTTTAATGGTTTTAAATGTTTTGATGTGTGTATAACAGTGCATGCCTCTGTGTGTGTGTGTGTGTGTGTGTGTGTGTGTGTGTGTGTGTGTATGGTCTGTGTATGTGCCTGTGTCCACAGAGGCCAAAACATGTGAACAATCTTTTTAATATGGAGTTAAAACTATTTTATCTCAAACTCACTAAGCAAAAAGAACACTGAAATATTTGATTCTTTAAATATTATAGAAGAAAGTTGATTATGTGAAAAAAATCCTTTCCTCAGATAGTGTCAGTCTAAGCCTTACATATACTCAAATCTTATGCTTAACCATCTAGTTCTTTTTTTAAGTAATTTTATTAAATTATAAAAGATTCCATTTACGCCCCTCTTCCCAACACCCTCTCACTCCCCCCCCCCCCCGCTCTCCTCCTCCCTCTTTGTCCCTAAGGGCAGTCAGGGTTTCAAGCCCTGTGGGAAGTTCAAGTTCGTCCCCCCTCCCTCCAGGTCCAGGAAGGTGAGTATCCAAACAGACTGGATCCCAAAAATCCAGTATATGCAGAGGAAACTAGTCCCAGTGTCATTGTCAATGGCTTCTCAGAAAGACTCCGGGCCAGCCACATTCAGAGAATCTGGTTGGATCACGTGCTCGTTCAGTCGCAGTCCAACTGCCCTTGGTAAACTCTCATTAGATCCGACCCCTTGTATCAGTGGGTGATAGCATCCCTCGCAGTCCTTCGTCATTTTCTTCCTCCTTCTGCTCCTCATTTGGACCTTGGGGGGCTCAGTCCGGTGCTCCAATGTGGGACTCCGTCTGCATCGCCATCCATCGCCAGATGAAGGATCTATGGTGATAAGCAAAATATACATCAGTATGGTTATGGGCCAAGGCCGGTTCAGGCACCCTCTCCTCTGTCCAGAGAACAATCTGGGGATCTCTCCTTGGTCCTGGGATCCCATATATAATCAAGTTTCCTATAAACCCTAAAATGACTCCCTTAGTTGAAATATATTCTTCCCTGATCCCATATTCATCCTTCCTCCCTTCCCCCCATCCCGGTCAACCGAGCTTTTCCCATTCCTCCCCTACTCCCTTCTCTCTAACCCTCTCCCCTTCCAACAACCCTCCCACCCCCTCATGCACCCAAGGTTACCTGGGACTCTTGACTATTTCCTACCTCCTGGCGGATAGCTAAATAATCTTCATCAGGTTCGTCTTCTTATTTATCTTCTCTAGGATCAAGAATAATAGGCTCAAAGACCTTTAAAATTAAAACTTCTCTAGTAACGAACTATAGAAATGATCCCTGAAAGTATAGTCTTAACCATCTAGTTCTTAATGAACTTATTTTGCGTTGGTGCTGAATTGAACTCAAAGTTAATTCATGAAATACAAACATTATACCACCAAAATATAGCAGCCATCCTTAAGTCTAGGATTTTTAGACTGTAGTCATTATTGAAATTAAAGATTCTTAACCTGATATACTGCAAATTGTACAAACTACATAATTCTGTTCTAGAAAGAATCTTGAGAAACTAACTGTATTTTAAAAAGTAATTTTTGTAGCAAGATTACAATGCGATGCAAATTATAAGTTATCAAAATTTTCTTTCATTAAATATTTACAAAGTTCTGATATTATACATCATATGTATTATATTAATAAACACTTTTAGAGTAGGCATTTTGCAAGGTATGTGATCAATTTCTTTTGAGTCTTAGTAAATTGCTTCAGGAGATTTTTTGTCCAAGCCAATGAAATTTCTCTCTTCAATTTTCTTTTTTATTGAAAATTTCTCTAAGTGGAATATTAATAACACACTGTCAAAACACAATATCTGTAGGGCAATTTTTGGTTATGTATTCAAAAATGTAATTTCAATTCTCATTAGTTTAGACTGCTAATAAAACATGATTTCTACATACAAGTTGTCATTCTCTAATGATCTCACCATGAGGTTGAAATTGAAATAGTTTCACTGTGTCATCATTATAAGTCCTTCATCCTATTTTTATTTCCGAAATGGAAACTGCTTTTTATAATATTTTTTCGGTGTGAACAAAAAAATACAGGGGATATTTTAGTATACTGCTGATATCCATCAGCGCTGCTTACTACCTGTATTGGAACAAAAAATGCCTAAGATAATTTTTTCATAGATGAAAGAAATATAAAATGAACTTTAAATTTTTTCATTTGAAATTTGAGAATATAATATAATTTCACAATTTACCCCCTACCTTTCCTATTTAACACCAACCTATTTAGACCACTCTCCTTTCTTTCTAATTCTTGGGCTATGTTTTCACTGCTTGTACATGCATTTATGTATATGTATTTATTCCTAACTACATAATACAACATTTTAAATGATGACCACTGGATATTAGGTAATCAATTTGTGTGCTATTCATTTATTCCTTAGTTACCTGTAGTCCTTTGTGTAATTCTTTGAGGATGTTCTCCAGCCCACTTTAGCATGTCTATAATTGTTCTTTTTAGCTCATGTTTATTATTCACTCATTTTTGTTCATACAAGTTTAAAGTAGTAAATATTTGAGGCTTGGGGAATCCTGTCAGTTGGTAAAAGTCTTGCACAGATAAATAAATTTGCTCTATCATGTTCACAAGACCAGTTTTCAATTATTTCACTGACAACTTGCTTTAATGGTGTTCTTTTTTAAACAATTCAATGTTAATATTTCATTTGTTTACATTACTCACTAAGTTTTTATTTTAAATAAACATTTATTGAAAGAAATTTCAACTAGAATTCTAAAGCTTATATAGAATTATGCTTATGGTATTATGTGGTATGATTTAAATAAAATATCGCTTCCATTATAATCAAGTTAGTATCATGTTAAAGCATAATGATGAGTAATTTTGAAATATGATAAATTTTACATTTAACTTTGAAGAAGCAAAGGAACATAGACATAATATGCATTAATATTGGTGTATATTTTCCTTCTTACTTCTGCACTGAAACTTTTCATGTATTCTTATTAATATAAATGCATTGAAATTCCTGTCCTAAGTCACATAGATTTATTGGAATTTTTGAGAACAATGGCAAATGTTTGTATCTCACTATCTGTGATATTACATCTCATAACAATAATATTCATTGTTGGGTAAATGAATGACTAAAGGGGTAACCAAATCTCTGTTTTTCTCTAATCCTAAAATAATGGGTCAAGAGTAATAAACTGTGGGAATTAAAAGATGAAAACGTGGACAGTGAAATTATATGAAGTTTCAGGTTTATTCAATGAGAACACTACAAAAGTCCTTGCCTTGTTTTTAATTCAATGCATACTGTGTTAGATGCATAGGTAACACAAAATATGATAAGCAAAATATATTCAATTTATTTTCTCAAATTGCATCATTGTACTTATATATTTATTAACTAAATTTCCATGTTATTCTGACATCTCAGGTGTGGTTTGTCAGGGACATTGAGTTCATATATCATTTCTATTATTTTCAACTTCTCCATTAACGCCACCAATGAGCCATCCCTAATCCCATAGACAAAACAGGATCACCAAAGAGCATTTACTCAATCAGTGTCAAAAACACTCTCATCTGAAGTCTGTTCCACAACAACAGACAGATGAAATAGCCATAAGACAATACTTAATGACAGGTTAATGTAGATAAATGGGAGGTAAAATGAATTTAAAAAAAAAATGTTTGTCAAAGTATAAGAATAGGATTAAGCTAAACCGTGTTTTATCAAGTATAATTTTCCTGATTTAAACACACTGCCTAGCCATCTGTTGCAATTCCATTCTTCCTTGAAAACTGCTCAGGATCTAGCTCTTTCACGATTTCTCTCACTACAATGAGGTTTCCTTCATATGTAATGCACCTATTCAAGAAGATACTATTGAGTACTTACTTTATAAGAGATATTGTTATTGCTATGAATACAGAAATGAAAAAAAAAATAAAACCAAAACCCTGCTATTCTCATTTGTGTTTTCTTGAAATTTTCCTAGGTTCTCCTATTCTTAGTCTGTGTTGCCACATTTGTGCTGGCTCTGGAATCTTCATCATAATGCATTTCATCTTCAGTCGACAGCTTTGATGGGACTGGCTTAGTCTTTATCTTTGTCTGGATACCTAAAGTAATGCCCACCACCTTACTTCACTGTGGCTTCTCTATTTTCACTGTACTGACTATATTTCCATATATAGGAAATGGGAGATTATTATACAAACAAATTGTTTCCATCATTATGGAAGTAATGTCTTTGTTAATTTTAGGGGAGCACTCTTGCCTTAGAAGCTGACTATGAAACAAGCACTTGAAGGCTAACAAAATATTTTTAAAATATTTTGTACTGCAATACTTAGACTTTGAAACAGCATTTTAACAGGCTGTTGTTTAAAGATTTTTTTTTTTTGCTGTTTTGACTACTTATCTCATTTTCCCAAACTATAAGACAGTACTATAAGAAAGCACTTCTCCACAGGGTTAGCAATGCCATGTGAGCTAGCCACCCTGTGCCAAATACTCATTCAACAGCAGTTTCTTCCTTGAGCACTCAAACAAGGTAGGCATTGGTAGAACTGTGTAACGGCCTGCAGTGAATTCCCACCCTGTGGATCTCAGGGCCGTAATAAGCAATTTCTTTATTTGCTAAGGTTTCTCAGCCATAAATCTTTTCTTCAATATGATTTTATTAATTTTACATAGAAACCATAATTCTCCCTTACCCTCGTCCTCCTGCTTTACCTACCATTCCCTCCAGCACACCCGCCATCTATTCCTCTGTTTGTTCATGGGCTTTGTCCGTGTTGGAATATTCAGGGCCTGCTGTGGTAAGATAGCTTGAATCTCGTGGTAACATACAGCCCTGGAAGTTATTGATTGTGTTTTCATACTGGCATCTAGAGATCTAATATCCATATAGGTCTAGGTGCGTACTTATCATTTGTCTTCATTAGAAGACAAAATACACTATTAATTGGTTTCCATATTCTCTCTGGATTTTCAGAGTGTGATGTCTGTGTGTTGCAAGATTTTTTTAGGATCTGATAATTACTGTCATTGGGGGTTCCACGTAAAGTATATTTTGGGAATTGAGACCTGACACTTAAGGATAAGGACAGGCTGGGGTCTGAAAGGGTCCATAGCAGGGAGGATAGCAGAGTGTTTGGCTTTTCTATCTCCATATAACGGGGGAGGAAATGAGGAATGGTTATCTCATAAGGCCTGCTATACTTTTGGAGATGATACTAGAGGATTATGTCAAGAGGAACAGAAGGAGTGGGGAAATTATACAGAGATTCTGCCTGCTTTCTTGATAGGAGTGGTCTGTTAGTTAGTTTCAAGTGCCTAGTGGAGTTGGGACTGGATAAAGCACCAAAATGGTACAGAGAGGTGAGGAAGGGAATGCCTAAGATATCCACAGAAGATGCGAACAGAGGGGGAAGAAAGTTACCATGGGTGTTCTACTGCAGAACTGGAGATGATACTGGGGAATAGGCTCTCCTGGATAAGAGGGAATATAAATGATCTACTGAGTATTTTTGCTCAAATCATCTTACTTCTATTAGTGGAGGAGCTTGCAATGTCCAGGGAAGAACACCATGGTAAGAACATTGAGGCTTTGCTTTTTTTTTTTTTTTCTGGGAATGCTGTTGAAGGTTGAAATTTTTCTCTCTAGTGTATTTTAATTAATTTTGACGCTTTTTTTAAAATTGCAATTTAATTACATTTTTTTCTTTTTCATTCCTCCCTCTTAACCTTCTATTTACCCTTCCATACTCTCCTTCAAATTCATGACCTCATTTTTCACAATTTGTTATTGCATACATATGTGTATTTGTGCGTGTGTGTGTGTATATATATATATATATATATGTATATATATAGTGAACCCATTGAGTCCTTATGATATTACTTATATGCATATTTTCAGGGCTCACAACTTGGCACTAGACAACTAATTGTGTAATCTTTGGGAGGGCTTCATCTTCTGCTCCAGGCTTGACTTAGTTCCATGTAGTTCTCTGAGTAGTATTGAAGAGCCATGGTCTTGCTTCTATCCAGTTCCATGTGACCCTTGGTATTGTTCTTGTTTAGACTGCTCATGTTGGTGATACTTGATGGCATCTGATATAGAAGACACGATCTCATGGCAAAGTTTCTGGTCATCTGGCTCTTACAATTTTTGTGCCTCCTATTCCAAAATGTTTCCCGAACCCTAGGTGTAGTAATATTTAGTAAATATATTCAATGGGACTTCTGGTGTACATTTAAGAGTCCCCTACTGCCTTCATTAAGAGTCAAGGCATCACTCTTTTTGCAACTTTCTAGTAGGGATCTCCACTCCTCCTTTAATTGATTTTTCCTTGTTTTTGAAAATAGATTACTCTCAAATAATATCCTCTGATAACAGTTTTCCACTTCTTGTTCCCCCTAACTCCTTCCACCTTATCTCCCACCCAGATCCACACTCTCTGAAAAAAAAAAAAAAACCTTGTGTTAGTTCTGACCTGATCATTGCTTCATTGACTTCCATATCTATTGCTGAATGCCTTGAATTTGGATACCTCTCCAGGTCTTCTGCCTCTTCTTTCTACCCTGAGTTTTATAATTTCTGTTTATGTATCTTGGCCTGTATTGGCTTTGCATTATTTCTTGTATCCTTAATTCTTTTAGTCAAGTTTTTTCTGTATTGTTTTACTTTTTTCCTAAATGGAAGTTTTAAAGTTAAATATCTAATGGAGAAAAGAATAACCAATTAACTTAGAGTTACTTAGTACACATTTTATTGTGTGATATGATTTGTTCTTTTCCCAGTTTCTGAAGAATTTCTCTAAAAATAATTATTTCTTGACTATAGAATGAGTTTAAAATATAGTTAACTTGATTTTATTAATTTAAACATATAGTTTAATTCCCATTATCATTAGGAAGGTTCCTATTACGTATGAATCATTTATTAATAAGGAGAGAATAAACATAGCCTTTGTATTCATTTAAGAAGCTATACCCATAAGCCTCACACCTCTGGATGCTGAAACTGAAGGAGAACAACAAGAGAAGACATGTGAAAGCAGATGCACGGAAGCCTAGGATTCCTCAAAACTATACAAGCAATACAGGCAAATAAGAAAGAAAACATTTGTACCTACGGAAGAGCCCACCAATTGTGCATCCAATACCTAATGCTCACCCTTGAAAACATACATCCAAGTAACATGACAGACTAAGCAGGTTGTATTTATATGTTTAGAAATATAAAAGTGTGTGTGTGTGTGTGTGTGTGTGTGTGTGTGTGTGTGTGTGTGTGTGTGTATAAAAACAATTAAAGGAAAGTAGAGGCCATGAATCTGGAAAAGAGCAAGAGAGTCAAGATGGGAAGGTTAGGAGGAAGTAAAGAGATGGGGGAAATGTTGTAATTAAATTATAATATGCTAAAATCAAAGATAATATATTGTTTAAACGCTGGTATTATGAATGACTTTCATCATATTTGTTCTTTACTATAGGGTGTCTTTTTCTCTCACAAGTTCAGGTTTTCCATTTTAATTATGGGAGATGGTCAAATGACTTTCTGATGATCTTGCAAACACAGTTTAATATTTATTTACCTTATAACTATTCTTGAAGTGTTTGTCTTCTGAGCATCTGTCCTTTGAGTATGCATGGCATTGCTTCTCATGGAGAAGTCTCCATTGGAATACAACAACATCCATTTAGATGTTATTCTCTTTGCAGAAAGCTTATGCCAACGTCCCACCTACTATTACAAGTGCATGCTATTGAGAAATCATGTTGCAGCTTATCTGTAGCCCTATTCTTTGTTTAATAGTAGGTACAGACCTCTGTCATAAACTTGGTACTTATCCTTTGGGCATATATAAATCTATGTTTTTTCCTAAGGTGATTTTTTTTTAAAAGAGACATTTAATTTTCTAGTCTTGTAGGGAACTTGGGCTGTCAAATATTTTCTATCCAATCCAAAAATATAATCACAAGCTCAACATAAATTCAGCTTTAAATTTTTTTCTAAATAAACCGCTGTAATCTTTTAATTGACTTTTCCTTTTAAAATTTTGTTTGCTAATTTATTTATTTAGACATGGGTTTTCTCTGTAGTCCCTGCTGATCTGTAAGATTATGTTCCTTGAATATGAATTGTAAATGCTCAGCAGATAGCTCAGGCTTGTTGCTAACTAGCTCTTACATTTTAAGTTACTTCATATTCCTTATTTATGGTTTGCAACATGGCAGTACCTTTATTAGCATGGGACATTTATCTCCTGCTTCCTCTGTGTCTAGCTGGTGATTCCTCTGACTCTGGCCTTCTCCTTCCCATAATCCTTAGCTTGGTTACACGTCTTACAATGTACAAGAGAATTATTCCACAGCACTGCTCACTCTATAGTGCACTTATTAGTATGAATTGTCTTGTAAAGTTTGTAACACAAGCATATTACAGTCTATTTAAGACATTCTCTTATAATTAAATTACTAGCATGTAATGCAATATTAAAAATAATAGTAAACTTACCCTATATTTTAAATTAAGTAAAGAAGAAACTTAAAAAGAAATCATCAGTGTTCTTTCTAAAAATTTGTTTTAGTTAAAGCAAAAGTACTAATTTTAGTTAATTTTTTTTATAAATTCATGATTACATTTTAGTTAAGAACATTATAAATACATCCACACTAGAAAAGGATTAGACATCCTGAGGTATTAGAAAATTTCATTTAAATAATTAAAGCATTTTATTTGTTTTTTATATGTTAGAACAAATTAATTATAATGAATTTTGCAATGAATTTAAGGAAATAGGAATTTTGAGATGATCACTGATTTCAAAATTTTTCCTATTTATCATTGAAACTGAGCTCATTCTGTGGACAATATTAATTGTTTGTAATTTTTCAGGGATAACTGTTTGAAGTTGGATGTGCCTTTCTTTAGGGAGACTATTTAACCTGCTCTCAGCACTTCTTAGTTGCCTATATCTCCTTGTGTATTGCAGGGTTTAGGCCTCATGATCTTTCACTTATCAATAATAGAGGTTGTACTTAGGTATTTAGAAATCCCCTTCCCCTCTGTCTCTCTCCCTTTGTGTGTGTGTTTGTTTTATACCATATGGTATAAAATTAATGAAAACAGAAGCTATGAAGTTGAAAAAGGGCAAAGAGTGTTTAGAAGGAGGAGAAGGAAGAGACAAATAATATCAGTCTTATACAGTTTGGTATATTTTTAAAATATCAATTTAATTCAGCTCTGACTTAGGGTAGGTTTCAATAGAAAGTATACTTTAGCCAGTACTCAAACGGGTGGGAGGAAACTGATTACTCTTCTTTCTACAAAGGTACCATTAGAATTGTGTCAGGATGGGGAAAAAAAGAATCTTATCCATTGCAAATATACTACAGAGAATTTGTAGTAAAAACGTTAAGGGAGGTGAAAGAACATGAATCTAATTTGACACTACTGAAAGTGCATACTAGAGTAGAGCTAATGAGCAAATTAATACCTTTTTCATGGCATAATTCCAAATGGTATATCCTTAACCTTTCTAGTTCTATTATTTTAATAGAAAATAATTACTTGAATAAGATATATCACTGCTCTTATTTAAGTAAGATTCAAATTTTCACAAATTCTTTAAATTATTTGTTTTGATTTCATGGTAATAGATTAAGTTTAGTTACAATTTTTCCTATGAATCCTAGTGTTTAAGACATACAAGAAACTGTAAATTTAGAGATTATGATTTTTAACAAAAAATGACTTATAAAGCATTAAATTATAAGGAGCTTTGTGGGAGCTTTCAAGCAAGAAAAATTTCTAAAATATAGCTCTTCAAACCTCTTGTACCAAACCAGGTAGAGTGAGTGCTTTAATATAGAAATCTTTTTCTGCAGAGGCAGGGGCCCACAGCAGAGCCCTGGGCTGAGCTCCCAAAGTCCAGTTGAAATGTGAGAAGGGTGAGACTCTGAGTAAAGAGGCCAAGACCATGATGGGGACACCCACTGAAACAGTCCACCTAAGCTAATGGGAGCTCACCAACTCCAGCTGGACGGGGAAGAAACCAGCATGGGATCAAACTAGTCCCTCTGATTGTGGTGATAGATGTATTGCTGGGGCAGATTGTGGGGCCACTGATAGTAGGACCAGGGTCTATATTTACTGCTTATACTGGCTGTTTGAAACCCCTTCTCTTTGAATGGATATCTTCCTCCACCTAGATATAGTAGGGAGGGCATTGAACCTTCCTCAGAGCAATTGCCTTACCCTCTCTGAGAAGTGGATGGGGGCTGTGGCGGGATATGTGGAGGGAATGGGAAGAAGGGGATGGAGTGGGAACTGGAATTGATGTGTAAAATGCAAAAAGATTATTTTTTTCTTTTGAAAAATAATAAAAGAAAGAAATCTGTTTCTGTATCCAAATACAAAAATGGATGACTGTCGATCTTTAGGAAGGAAAGAGAGAGACAGAGAGAGAGAGAGAGAGGGAGAGAGACAGAGACGGAATCAGACAGAGAGACAAAGACAGATTGGGAGACTGGGTATGCAATGGGCTTTAGAAACCTCAAAACCCCCATGACACACCTTCTCCAACAAGGGCACACCTCTTCCAACAAGGGTACATCTCCTAATTCTTCCAAACATCTCTCCAGCTGGGAACTAAGCACACAAATACACGAGCCTATGGAGGCCACTTCAATTAAAACCACCACGTTACCCTAACACAGAAGTCAGGTTAGCTTGCTTATCATCAACGTTCAGACTCTCAGTCCTATTCAGATCCCCAATCACTTCTGAGCTATCATTTATACATATATTTTTTGCATTTCTAGTAGTCCTTTTATTTGGGGGATTTTTAGAGTTCTCGGGTGCCTGCTTTTATTTTTTTCAGTTTTTGTAATATTAGATAATTCTAATTTGGTGATAAATCTGGTATATTTGAAATGGATGCTAGGCCTGTTCATGCTAAGCTTGCACTTATATCAACATGGTAATATACTGTTTTGCTTGCAAATAAATCTCTTCTCTCTTCTTTCATGCTTTCTAAGTGAGATACAGAAACTCCTTAAAAAGAAGAACTTATGGGCATGATTCATTAGTTGAAAAGATGGAAATAAATTTTTTTTATTGTCCTTTATTGTGTCTCAGTTGATACAAGCAATGAATCAAAATATGATCTACTTTTTGGCACAATTTTGATTCTTTTTTCTTTGATATGATGTATATGATTATATATAATTATATAATGTGATAAATATTCAGTAATTACTTCTAATTATTATTGAAAGTGGATTTTTCTCTCATATAATACATCCCAGCCATAGTTTCCCCTCCCACCACATCACATCTCTCCTAGAAGTCTCATACTGTTTGTGATGAAACAAAGGTGTAGGCTAAAATCTTGCTAGCACAAATAATGTAAGTAGAAGAACTCCTAGAGTGGAAATAAATGCCTATACAGGAGAAACAGTCAAATTAGCCCTTTAAAAATGTAAAATTTAGCTATTTAAATGGCACATTTTCTTTATCTGTTACCCTCATTCCATGAAGCCAATGTTCTTGATTATTTTACTTTTATGTATACTATTCCCATTGTGTGTCACATATAAGCATTATGTTCAAAATAAAGGAAGAATGAGAGAAAAAGGAAGCATCAAATCTGCGTTAAGATGGCTACTGGTTTTGACAAAATATAAGATTCAATTTTTTTATATTTATTTAGTTATTTATTGAGCTTTTTGTTGTTGCTGCTGTTGTTTTTCCAAAGGATTTATATGTGTATTGGTCTGTCTGTTCTCAAATTCTCACTTTGTAGATCAATTGGCCTCAAACTTACAGAGATCCAGGTGCCCCTGCCTCCTGAATGCTGGTATTAAAGTGCTGGAATTAAAAGTCACTGCCACCCAGAAGAGTTTGTTTCTTAATGTTTTTATCAGTCATTTCTCTGACCTAAAGACTTCTGTCTTACCCAATACTCAGCTCCATCTACCTCAGATTGTAGAAATAATCTTTCTAGCTATGAGAAGCCTTGTAATATTAATAAATAAGATGTCACCTTCTACATGCACAAAATGTTATTTTTGGTCATCAGGGGAATTGTAAGTGAGAATTCTGGAAAGAATTGTCTGCACTGACTAAGAAACTCATAAAAACTTGCTTGACTATGGAGAGTTTTAGGTTACTGATAAGATAGACTTTTCTCTGGGCAGTCTTTAGCCCCTTACAGATCCATTCTACATTACAGGTGCAAGTCTTCCTCTACATTAGAACTGATATCCTCTTAAACAGATATGTGTTGGAAATCATTAAGTTAACAAAATCCTATTCTCTATTTTATCAAATGACAACAGAGGTCCCTAGTTTTTATCCCTCTGTCTGATATGTTTGCTTAATCAACTTTTCTACAAATTTGTTTATGAAATTCCTTGATTTATAAATTCCTTTGTTCTATAGCCATAGAAAGCTCTGTGAAACTGCTTCCACATTGGAACATTATATTTGGTGAGAATAAAATATTTGTTTCTGAGACACAAACACTCCCATTTTGCTTCCGAAAACACTACTTTTATTTTCAAAAATAAGAGAGGTGTTATGTGCTGAAATCATCATACTTCAACTCTTTTAAACAGTGATTCCCATTTGAAAAATAATACCAACATGGTATAATATGATAATATGAAGAAAATGGAAACATCAATAAGTCATATGCAACATATTAGTGAAGTTCAGAAAAAATTATTTTTAGGGGTTTCCAAATTACTGTGACCGAATACAGCAATTTGTATGCCTTTGATTCTTGCTGATCAAAACAGCCAAACGTGGCTGGAGCAATTTGTCTTGCAGATGGCTATTTTCAATATTCTAAAAAAAATTTGCATATCTTAAGTGACATATCTTGAAGTTATAAGAAAACATATAACAAACAAGAGACTAAAATTTATAGAAGATATTCTTTGATTAAAATCTTATTCATACTACTTTAGATGACAATAGCCATGACACAGGTAAAACAGCAGCATAGTTAATGAGAGGTAAATGGTGGACACAGTGTAAGTAACTACTGTTCAAGCAGGAGAAATACATTGATATATTGTAACAGTGCCATGTGTTACACTTGATCATGATATTATTCCATTACACGATTATAACACTGGATCTGGTCGTCACACATGTATAATGTTCGATGATGTTCCTGTCGAGAAAGAAAAGACAGGCGGAAGGAGGGAAGAGATAGGAAGTCGGACAGTACATACAGAAATCCCTCTATCTATGTCCAGATCCATAATGTACCTTATTTGTAAAGGGATTTACAAGTTAACTGGAGCAAAAAGGAGTTTGAGATATTTTAAATTCTTTTACTTACTTATTCCTCTGAACAAAAAGCTATTGAGTGTAACCTTTTAATTATTTTGAATAAACTATGCCTTGTACATAGTACAGATGAAGATGAACAAAACTTCAATATTAATTTGTAAGCATATTTTTCTTCATTGTTTAACAAGCCATAACATTTTGGGGAAAGTACTTTTTAAAACATTTAAGAAACTTAAGTGAGTTTTTATTTTGTCTGTCAAAATAACACATATTTCATCAACACATTAGGAGATTCTATTTCTGCAAATTATCCCTAGAGATTAAAAATAAAAATATGGTAGCGTAGGAGAGCTGCCAAAGGACATTACATGACTGTTCTTGGCTCCTATCATATTTTTTTTTCTATCCAAAGGAAGTATCTTTCTGCCAAAATGATACAGGTGTGAAAGCAGATCTTCCAGCCTGTGAACTCCTGGGTTTACGTCTGAGGGACTTACTCGTTTTAGAATATGAAGTGATTTTTTTTAGTAAAAGTGGGATGTGATCACGAACACATAGGAGAGAAAAGATGGAAAGTAGCAGATGCCTTCTTTATTATATTATACAAAATATCAGTGGGATAGATATGGGGTTGAAGAGCTAAGCTTGTTCCAATATTTTTGATGAACTTTGGATGCAGGGACTTATAGGTATTCATTGAATGTTGAAAATAATTGATCTTAACTACTAGGTTAAAAATTAAAATTATACAATATTAGACTTATTCCTTGAGCTTTTATGGAAAAAAATCAGTGTTTGTGAGTGAAATGTGTTTTATGTTTTTCCGAGTATAATAAGTGCAGTGTTATGATAGTTTTGAAGAATTACCTGCAACATTTGATTTCAGTGAAGAGAAGTGATGACTGCAATACAACTTGGCAGGGGAAATGAGATAATGTTCATGTCAAATATCCAGATCATTTTGGATAGAGTTTAAAATGTTTTTTCAGTTATTTTTTTAAAGAATTATAGCTCATTTGTTAAAGGGTCAGTACATAGAATCATTAAGCATAAGTATATTCAATTAAATAGCTCTTTGGAATTAATTGCTCCATAAATAATAGGCTGAATATACTACTACTTATTCATATATCACGTATTTTTTTTCTCTTTCTTCAGCACTGGGTCTAACATCTGAATCCCCATGCATGCTAAACAAGTGTACATCTTTGGAGGCATACATTTCAGCCTTAGATTTGAGCAATCTCTATCGGGTAACCCTTATAGGAAGCAGCAAAAAGTGGCATTAAAAATATCTCATGCTCGGGAATGAAGAGATAGCTCAGATGTTAAGAGCACTGACTACTCTTCCAGAAGTCCTGAGTTCCATTCCCATAACCCCACAGTGGCTCAGAAACATCTGTAATGAAATCTGGTGCCCTCTTCTGGTGTGCAGGCACACATGCAGGCAGAACTGAATACATAAAGAACAAATATGTATGTTTTTTAAATCCAATGCTGCGAATGGTAGCTCTTCTCACTCTTTAATTACTTTTTGCCTAGTGTCAAAGCTACAGACAAGTTGACACATTGCTTCGAACAGTTTGCTGAAGTGAGTTCATGCTACTCTCTTCTCATTCAAGCACCACTACAATTTGTTCAATGGTTTCATTTTCTTTTTTTTATAAAAGTTTATTAATTTATAAAAGTTTCCATTTCCGCCCCTCCTCCCAACACCTTCCCACTCCCCACACTCCCTCTCCTCCTCCCTCTCCATCCCTATGAGCAGTCAGGGTTTCCTGCCCTGTGCGAAGTTCAAGTTCCTCCCCGCTCCCTCCAGGTCCAGGAAGGTGAGCATCCAAACAGACTGGATCCCAAAAATCCAGTATATGCAGAGGAAACAAGTCCCAGTGTCATTGTCAATGGCTTTTCAGAAAGACCCCGTGCCAGCCATATTCAGAGAATCTGGCCACATTCAGAGAATCTGGTTGGGTCACGTGCTCGTTCAGTCCCAGTCCAATTGGCTTTGGTAAACTCTCATTAGATCAGTCCCCTTGTATCAGTGGGTGAACACACTCCTCACGGTCCCGCCTTTCTTGTTCATGTTCTCCCTCCTTCTGCTACTCATTTTGACCTTGGGGGCTCAGTCCAGTGCTCCAATGTGGGTCTCTGTCTCAATCTCCATCCATCAACGGGTGAAGGTTCCCTCTGATCTTGCCTTCCTTGCTCACGTTCTCTTTCCTTCTGCTTCTCGTTTGGACCTAGGGAGTTAAGTCCAGTGTTCCAATATGGGTATCTGTCTCTATCTCCATCCATCGCCAGATGAAGGTTCTATGGTGATATGCAAAATATTCATCAGTATAGTTATGGGCCAAGGCCGGTTCAGGCACCCTCTCCTCTGTCCAGAGAACAATCTGGGGATCTCTTCTTGGACCTGGGATCCTCTTTATAATCAAGTCTCTTGTAAACCCTAAAATGACTCCCTTAGTTGAGATATATACTTCCCTGATCCCATATCAATTGAGTACACAGAAGTATTACTTCCTTCACACTATAAACAGGTTACATTTAGATAGGGCAAACAATAATACATAATATAAAGACATTAAAGATTAATAAATTTAAGCATTACACAAGAATATAAGGACACATAGGAAGGCTTGATAATCCAAAGATAAATTTCAGTGAAATAATTTACTTGATATTTAAAGGAAGATTTCATTTTGACTGTCAATGACTAAACAAAATAAAATTTCTTTGTGAAGAATGTAAATTAAACTTGTGAATGTGAATATCATGGTGTAATTAGAGGGTATTTGGAAATTTATACTTGAAATGCAGAACTGCAGTGCATCAGGGTGTCAGGTGATAATAAACAGAGAGTCCAAGCAAATGTTGGGGAGGAAAATATATTTGTTTCTGCTGTAAATAAAATTAAATGTTGTAATACATAAGAGTCAAAATATAAAGATAGTCATGTATTTCATATTTTCAGCAATAATCCCTCTAAATATTTTTCTATGAGTAACATTTTGGCAATTCATAATTGTAGAACTAGTTTGGTAATATCCTCTTATTATAATTAAAAGATTGTTATAAATAAGTTTATATTGATAATAACATGCAAATTAGAAAGTCATTTAGAAGAGTTCCACCAAGGAGGCAATAGTTACATACTACTGTGAGCAGAAGTCTTCAGAAATGAGAGTTCGAGAAGGCAGTAAAGTTTCAGTCTACTGGTTGTGTGCAGGAGGTGATTTTTTGGTCACTGATCAGGAAATCAAGCATTAAGAGAGAAAAGGAGAACAGAGAGAAACTTCAACATCCTCCCCCCACCTTGATTGACTTCTAGAAATATGTCCTGTTGTGTACAGACTCCATATATTCAAATGAGTCCTACAAGCTATTTACCATGTTTTCAAAACAATGGCCATAATGAGCATTTTACAAACAAGTCAAAATATGATAAGAAAACACAAACTGAGAGTTAGGAAAATGCAGTTGACTTTTTAAATAGTTCTGTACATATGTAGATAACTTATGTTACTTCTGTTATCTACACAATCTTTATTAAGGGACTCTTTTATGCATATATATGTATATATATATATATATATATATATGGATGAATGGATAGAGAGAGATAAAGATACTTTTACACAAAATTATATACCTTCTTCTGTGGCAAAAATTATCATCTATATATAAATATTATAATATCTCTGCTCTAGGTACAGGAAAGAAAGCTTAGCAGTTCACAGTACTAGCCAGTTTTGCAAAGGATTTGGGTTCAGATTCCTATACTTACATGGTACCTTACATTGACATATAACCCCAGCTGCAGAAAATTTTAAGGCCTCTTTTGTCCTCTGTAAGCTCTGAGAACATATGTGGTATATATACACAGCTCTGATCAAACACATCCATTAAAATTAAATAGAATAAAAATTAAAAAGCTCTAAACCTCATTGTGAGCTATTGACATTTTAATCTCATTAATAAAATGCTATAGTAACATTACTTTTCACCATGTGTGTCAATTCAATCTGAAATAAAGGAATTTTAGAATTAATATCATTTTCCAATAAAATCATGTACAGATTAACAAGCACTGATAATTCATGGACCTTCAATGTAGTACTTCTTTGGATACTGTGAAAGAAGTATTTTAGAGAAACTTAAATTTATTTTGATTTATCAATGCAATTTTTTTTTGTTTTGGAGTATGAACCATATTTTTCTTCCCTGCATGAGGAAGATTTTCTGAGATAATTTGGGCTACTATGGTCTACATACTATTTTTTTTATTTCATGGTGTTATATAGAAGAGAATTTGTAATGACCAGGGTATAGCTGTTATCTGAACAGACTTCTATTTTCAGGACTTGAGTCAAATGAAAGGGATGACAGAAAAATTACAATTATTTAGGAGTGTTATTTATAGGCATTAGAAGTTTAGATGGGGGCCCAGCGTAGGAAGGCATCAAGGGATGGTAAGAATGTCTTTGACATCTTTTTTCACTTCTAGATATGGAGGGTTTCTTTCAGTGTCTTCAGTTTTCATATAATTTATGCTTTAAACAAAAGACAAATGTGTTTTGCTTTGTATTGTCTGCATTGATTCCATTTTCAAATATGGTCATTTGAATTGACCTATATTAATAAGACACATAAGTCAAGAAGTTTTTATTAAAAATACTAACCCACGGGAGGCATTATTTTACACTTATAAAGTTGTTGTGGGAGTAATTTTCGCTGCCTCAACCAATAATCATTGAAGCAGGAGCCCACAGTGCAGCGGGGAGCAACTTCCGCTCCGTCAGCCAATAGCTGCTGAAATACCAGCCCACTGGGGCGTGGTATATTTCTCTTTTAAAAAGAGAAGCAGTTGCGGATAAGGTCTCTCTTGGTTCCGGCTCTTGGTTCCGGTGCTCGGTCTCGGCTGCTGCTCCCGGCTCCTGCTCCAGCGACTAGGCTCCCTTCCTGACGGTTTATGGTGTATGTAAGTTTTACCCCCTGCCAAATAAATAACCCCTTAAAACATAACTGGTGTGGGATTGATTCGTTAATATAAAGTATTTTAATAGTTACAAAAAATAAAAATCCACGCATCCTTAGAGAATGGCAAAAGCAAGTGTGAACATTTGACAGTGTAAGCTACCCTCATGTAAAATCTTTGTGCATTGCCAGATATAGAGAGATAAGTAGACAGATAATTATGAAATAGGAGGTGTATAATGTATAAACAGTCTGTATTGCTAAATATATGTAGACAAACAAAAAGACAGACACATATACAATCAGATTAGGAATGTATAATATACTTTATAGGGGTCAGTAAAACATCATAAAGACTTGTTTGGCAAGAACTTTAAATCTTTGAAGAAAGAAATTGAAGAAGACAATAGAAAATGGAAAGATCTCTCATGTTCTTGGATATGTAGAATTAACATAATAATTTTGCCAATAGAAATGTACAGATTCAATGCAATGCACATCAAAATTCCAACAATTTTTCAGAGACCTCAAAAAAAAAAACACTATGCTACTTCATATGAAAAAAACAAAACAAAACAAAACAAAAAACAAGAATAGCTGAATGTACATTTTCAAATGAAGGCTATCATGAAGAAAATTAAGCTTACTGTATTCTGACTGTAGAACTCTGTATAGACAATTACTACTTGTTTAAGCATAGAAAGAGAAAATCATTTTTGCTTATAAATTTCGATATAATATTGTTCCTTGTTTGGAAATAGAATATACTACAAATTGCCTTAGTTCAGTCTGGCTTTTACTGTTTGTCCTGTTGTTCATATGTTATATATCTCCCAGTCGTCATTATTTTCTGTTTAAAGTCATCAACATCCTAGAAGAAATTTGATCAATATTTATACCTTATACATTACACTGAAAACTATCTCACTGTTTTTTCAAAATAAATCATTACTTAAATATCTTCCATATAATTAGTTTTGAATGTTTATTTGTACAAATTAATAATCAGTAATATCTATAAACTTTATTTAAAGTAATAGTGAGTATATACCTACCTTACATACATATTTGCATTTATTGTTTTGTATGAAACCAAATTATTGTTATATTGAGATGAATTGTCACACAACAGGAAGTTTTTAAAAGATGATATTTGTTTATTTTATCAATAGTTGAAGTGAAACAAGTGTGTGTATGTGTGTGAAGAGTTACATTTATTTATTCATTTTATAAACAAAAAGTTTATTGTCATATTTAACAGGAACTCAGAATACCTCATTTTCTCTTTATTATTTGATGTATAGATTATTACAAAGCTAGACACTGAAGTGGGGTTTGATAATCAAGAACAAGATGGAGAGAGAAAAAGAGACAATAGTACGCAAGAAGCTCAATACACAGCAAGAGCTAAGACAGGTAAGGCAGAAGAAATGAGCAAAGGAAATGATAGGAGCCATGTGAGTTATGCAGAGTGAGGACAACAGCTGCTGAGCAGTAAAGCTTTGAGAACACATAGTGGATTTATCTGGAAGATGCTCCTTATTTCTGAATTCAGATCATAGGTACAGTAGGCAGAAGACTGAGTAGAAAGTATTGCTGCTGCAAATGTGAAGCCAGAGGCAGCATGTCATACTTACTCAGGTTTCCATGCCAAGAATAATTTTTTCTTTTGAATCAGAACCCAGATATTTCAAGGTACACCGTATGATGTTTATCCAGATTCCTTTCAACACAGAAGACTATGTTTTAATAAACTTACCAAGGCCCCAGCTAATCTGAGTGTAGCCTAGGCAGAGCGTTTCTGTTTACATTCCTCCTTGGTTGAGTTCTACTGTATGTAAGCTGCACTCTACTCTCTTATGTTTAACGTGTTCTTCAATTGTGGGCACAAAGGTCTTCAAATGGACAGCACTGTGATGGAGCACTGAAGTCAAGCACTAGATATTTGTTCTGCAAAATTATATTAAAGACTATGAAACTGTCCAGATTCCCCACAGTAGGTATCAGAATTTTCAAGGGTCAAAGAGAACAGAGTGATAATTTGGGAATTTTACATAAATATCTAAAGCATATCCAACTGACCAGATGGTGGTGGAGCATTCCTTTAATCCCAGCATTCAGGAGGCAGAGGCAAGTGCATGTCCATGAGTTTGAGACCATTTTAGACTACAAGAGCTAGTTCCAGGACAGGCTTCAAAGTTACAGAGAAACTCTGTCTCAAAAAAACAAAAAGAAAAAAAATCCAATAGACTTTTAAAGAAAAGTGTTCATCAGTGCATAAAATATATTATGTAGAATTAAATAAAAATAGAATATATTTATTAAGCCACAGGAAATTTGATTTTAGATTTTACATTTTTTTCAACAAAAATACACTTGGCATAATATTCTTCAGATATTTATAAAAATATATGCATAAGATTTCAGAAACCATTCATATATTCTTGATAAATCTTGGGAGGAACATCAAAAGTTATCTAGTTGAACTCTGGTAATAAATTTTCAAGATAGACAAAGACATGCATTTTGTTAGTAAAGTGTTGAAGGGAGCAAGGCCCCTTCTTCCGTCCTGCCTGGCTAGCTTACACCCAAAATAACCACACAGAAATTGTATTAATTAAAACACTGCTTGACCATTAGTTCTAGTCTCCTATTCGCTAAATTTCACATTTTTTTTAACCCATTTCTAATAATCTGTGTGTCACCACAAGGTTGTGGCTTAACTGGAAAGATTCAGCGTGTCTTACCTGGCAATTCCATGGCGGCTCTCTCTCTCTGCCCTTCTTCCCAGCATTCAGTTCTCTCTACTCCGCCTACCTAAGTGCTGCCCTATCAAAAGACCAAGGCAGTTTCTTTATTCAACCAATGAAAGCAACTCATATACAGAAGAACCTCCTACACCATTAAAATGATCACTGATTCCCCAATTAATATGATATAATATTTGATTGTCCTATAAAGGTACTTTTATCAGAGGAATCAATAGGCAAAAAGTGAAATTAGATACGTAGAACACAACAAGGACAATGGGTGAATATGTCCCTCATGGTTCCGGATTTCTCCTTTCTTGTTGAGATTTCCTTTTATTAGGAAATGATCTTATTTATTCAGGAATGTGTTCAATTAAAGGAATTATAGCTATGGAGAAAGATTTCTGGAGATCCAGCAAAACTTTCCCATTGTCTCTGAAATGTGTAGACAGGTAACAAGGGAAATATGGTGTTATTCTTGATGTGTGAAAAGCTCCAAAGATGAGATTAGCAAATGTAGCAATTATCTCCCTTTCCCCAGATGTGTAGATAGCAAAGAGGAGCCTTAAGAAATCAGCATCTCAATATCAGGTATTTACGACATGCTTCTGATCACAGTGAGTGCATTGGAAATATAACACTTCAAAATGAGTGTTGGCACATTTTATTACCTTTATCTGAAATGATTGATCATTTGGGATGATGAAGAATGATACTTGGGAAGGACAGTAAGTGTGAAGTAGTAAAGTACTGGAAGTCTACAGCAGGTAAAGGCAGAAATCTGTGTTTATTCTACAGTAGCAGGTAGTTAACAGAGGGTGATCAGAAAGAAGTTGGAACAAAAGAATCAAAACATGTGAAATGAGCAAACTGAGGGACATGCATGCTGGAAAACCACAAGAACAAACACTGATGACAGTGAAATGAATGAGTGGTACAAAAGAAATAATCAATACAAGGCAATGTACAGTAATAGACTCAAACAAGTCTATTACTCCTCAGTTTGAACCAACTCCAAAATCACAAAAGTCCTCCTGCTCTCTCTAACAAGGCAATGTACAGTAATAGACTCAAACAAGTCTATTCTCCTCAGTTTGAACCAACTCCAAAATCACAAAAGTCCTCCTGCTCTCTCTAACTCATCAACTACTCAAAATTAGGAATTCTTAAATAAATAATTCATTCATGATTTATATAATAATCACTTCATTCCAAGAACAGACTTTCAGGCCTACTTACAAAAGCATCACACCTTCTGGATTCTTTTATGAAGCAGATCATTGGGCTATGGTAGCCTCAGTCAACTGTTTTGCAGCAGTTGCTAAAAAAATACTGTGTAACTGTAATAAGCACTAAAGATCACCGCAAGGAAAAATGATTATGGGCTTTCAGATGACTGTATAAAAATGAAGAAAATTCTTTTTAGTTAAAAATGAAAAATCTATGCAATACTTAGTCAAATAATTTACAGATGCTTATAATACATTGACCCATCAGTATATATTTAACCGAAATTATTGAAATTATATGCAGATAACAAATTAAAACACACAGAGACAAAAAGAGGGAGAGAATGACAAAAATGATTGTAAGCCTAAAAATCCTCAACCTTTAACTTAAAGGCAGAGCTTTAATATGTAGATAAATATATGAAAAGATAATAAAATAATTAATTTTTCTCATTATTGCTTATCTAACAATAATAATACAACATAATAATATGCCTCCTTTATATTAGAAGTAAAACCAAAGCTATGTAGGAGCAGAAACTCTAGAGGTGTCCAAATAGTAGTTAAGAACAAAAACTATGTTTATTTCCAAATGAAGTTACTTTATGTTGTTATTTTATTAACTTATTAAATATAAAGAA
This sequence comes from Myodes glareolus, assembly GCF_982192425.1. Taxonomy (NCBI): domain Eukaryota; kingdom Metazoa; phylum Chordata; class Mammalia; order Rodentia; family Cricetidae; genus Myodes; species Myodes glareolus. Next base: position 27,554,696 of record NC_142033.1, read on the forward strand.
ATTTGAATTTTGAATTATTCTTATATTTTCTCAAATATACAAATCTAATCCACTATGTAAATATACCGAAAGATAAAAAGCTATTTGATTATCTTATTAGATACTAAACAAACATATGAAATAATACAACACTCCTTTATAATGAAAGTCTTCAAGATATCAGCAATATAAGAACGTACCCTTAGTCATCAGGGAAATGCAAATCAAAATGACTCTGAGACACCATCTTACAATGGTCAGAATGCTGGATAGGATGTGGAGTAAGTGGAATACTCCTCCATTACTTGTGGGAATGAAATGTATACAGTTACTGTGCAAATTAGTGTGGCAATTTCTCAGAAAATTAGGAACCAACTTAACTCAGGACCAAGCAATACCACTCTTGGGCATATTCCCAAAAGTTACACACTCATACCACAGGACTTTTTACTCAACTGTATTCATAGCAGGACTATTTGTGATAGTCAGAACCTGGAAACAACCTAGATGTCTCTCAACTGAAGCATGGTAAAAGAAAATGTGGTAATTTACACAACAGTGTTCTGCTCAGAAGTAAAAAAAAAAATGAAATTTGCATACAGATGGATGGAACTAGAAAAAAAACATCATAAGTGAGGTAACCCAGACCCAGAAAAATGAACATGGTGTATACTCACTCATAAGTAGCTATTAGACATAAATTAAAGGACAGCTAGTCTACAGTCCACAATCCCAGAGAAGCTGTTAAGATAGAAAACCTTAAGACAGACATACATGGATTCTCTGGGAGGTGAAAACAGACAAGAGACCTCCTGAGAAAATTAGGAGAGAGAAGAGGAGAAGGCAGGGTGGTACATGAGAGGGAGGGGAGAAGGATAAGGGGAGGATAAACATGAGAGAATAGGAAGCTCAAGAATGGGGAAGGGCAGTGAGGGAGATAAAGGAAAGAGATACATTGTTTGAGGGAGTCATTAAAGGGTTGGCAAGAAACGTGGTACTAGGCATTCTACAGGGATGACCCAAGCTAAGACTCAGCAAAAGTGGAGATCATGCTTAAACTGGCATTTCCCTAAATTCAGATTGATGACTATCTGAAATTTCATCATAGAACCTTCAACCAGCAACTGATGGAAACAGATACAGAGATGTACACTGAAGGACTGGGTTGAGCTACTGGAGATCAGTACAAAAGAGAGAGGAGCAATAATATGAGCAAAGGACTCAAGAGCGTGATGGTGATACCCACAGAAACAGCTGACCTGAGCTAGTGAGATATCACTGACTCTGTACTGAGAGCAGGTGAACCTGCAAAACACCAAATAGGCCCAGTGACAGTTATGAGGTTTAGGCAGTCTTTGGGGTTACTAGTAGTTTGATGCTTGAACTGGTATCTAGGAGCACATTCTTGTGGAGGGATACCTTGCTCAGCCTAGATATCGAGTGTATGGCTTTGATTTTGTCTCGATGTGTCAGACTTTGTTGACTCCCCTTGGGAATCCTTATTCTTTCTGAGGAGTGGATGGGGTGTGGAGTTGAGTGGGAGGAGGGGAAGGAGTAGAAACGGGGATAGCTGTGTAACATGAGTAAAGATTGTAATAAAAATTCTTAACAAAAATAAAAAATAAATGCAGGCAGATTTAGTAGTCACTGGGTTGCTCTCCTGACTCTAAAATATTTCTCATAACCCTATATGATAGTTTATAGCTTTTTTACTTAAAATTTATTCTTAATTGTGCATAGGTTTTAATATTTATGGATTTATATATATGTATGCCATAATATGTATGGATACTGCCAAAACTAGTAAAATAAATAACATTTTTAAATTGTTTAAACTATTGGAAGAAAGCTATTTTTAAATTTCTAGCATTTCAATTTTTATATTTTTATGCACTGTTCTTAAGTGTCCTGAATCAACATTCATAGAGAACAGAAGAGAGGGCTGGTGTGAGAGCAGTTCATGACATTTCAGAGCAATGCCCTAATCCTGTGCAAAGATTAAATCCAATTGCTGACTGCACTCTAATTAAGAAGTAAGTCTTCCTGCCAAAAAGGTTATGAACCCTTTCTTAAACCAAAGCTTGTAGAAGAGGAATGTAATAGAGAGAATATGTCTCTGAGACATATACAACAGAACACAGCAGCAGGGCTGACAAAAGACTTCCTTTCTTCCTTCCTTCCTTCCTTCCTTCCTTCCTTCCTTCCTTCCTTCCTTCCTTCCTTCCTTCCTTCCTCCTCCTCCTCCTCCTCCTCCTCCTTCTTCTCCTCTCTCTCTCTCTCTCTCTCTCTCTCTCTCTCTCTCTCTCTCTCTCTCTCCTTCTGTTTTAATACAGTTCTTCTTTGAGTCAGGAAGGATCATTTAGGAACAGTGTATGGTCACTGATAACCACAAAGACAAGTAAATATATTAGAGTTAGCTCAAACAAAGCATAGTTAGTCAAACACAGATCTCTTTAAGAGGGGAAAATGAGGAGTGCAAGATTTGAGACTTCATTTCTGATAATAAGTATGTAAAAGAATTAGCATGTCCCCAACATGACATGGAATATTTTTATAACAAAATCTCTATGAAATCAAACTATTACTGTGTATCTTATACTTGAAAATCAAAATTCCATGATTATTAAATAATCTATAATTTTATTGCTAAAAATTACAAGAAGTTCTTTAAAGCACAAATTTTTCTTCATCATTGGTATACAAACATACACCTACATTCATCTCTCAGACATGACATGCTTGTTTGTTTTAATTATTTTTACTATATTTTATATACATTTTATATAATTAATTCTTTATGTGTGTGTTTTTCCTACATTGTAACACATATGTGAAAGTATGGGTAACTTGTGAAAGTCAGTTTTCTCCATCATGTTGGCCCAAGTACTTGAACTCAAATCATCACTCTTGGTCATGAACCTCACCTTGGTAGCACAATAGAACCAAACCCATTGGATAAGCCAACTCCAAAGTTGTAACCATGAGAGAACTGTCCCTATTACTTATCTGTCATGTGGCAGCAGGGTTAAAGAACAGATGCCCTCCTTCCCCAGCCAATCACCACCTGAGGCAGGAGAGAGAGCTGACCCTGAGGTCATACAGGCAGGAGACCCTCCTTTACCCACCACCAACCATAATACCCAGTAGAGCAGGCTCTGCATCTCCCAATGGTCAGGCAAAACAGCCAACTCCATTAGGATGTGTGGGTGAGTCAACCATGAAATTCTGAGTATGAGAGAGCTGTCCCCATGACTCACTTCTCAGTTAAATGGTGTCTTGGGTAGGATAGAGAGGACTCCCTGGTCTCCTCTTCCTTCCATCACTATCTGAGGCAGGTGGAAGAGTTGGCCATGAAGTCATAAGAACCTGAGAGCTGAGGGTTGGCCCTGTCCCTCATAAGCTGCAGCACTCAGGATAGTGGCCCCTATACCACACCTGGGCAACACAGTATACCTGACCCTTAGGACAGGTAAGTAGGAGAACTGGCCCTGACTCTTGTTCATTGTTACAAGGGATGAAGTTACCAGGATAATGCAAAAGAGCTCACCCTGTTCAGGCAGGCATAACTGGCAACTACCCAGGACCATAATCAAGGTTATATGTTGGACAATCCCAACATGCATCCCATCTGTGGATCTGCTAGAGCACATGAAGGGACTGGTTCTGCAGACCCAAGGCCATAGAATTTCCACAACACAGGCAACAGAAGGATAACCCAGAGGAGTTCCAGTGAGGTCCCAGCATCAATAGTGTAGCAGAAACCAGACCTCATGCCAGACAAATGATTCTTTACAATGAACATTTGCAAGTAAAGTTATATAGGTAAAAGGGTTTATTGTATGACTCACTGTGTCATATTACAGCTTCCATGATGAGACCAATTTTTCAATCTCTTTCTTTCATAAATCTCTTAAATTTTATTTTATGTTTGGGGGAGGATACATATGAAGGGATGGGGAAATGAATGAAATAAAGGTGAATGATATTAAAGACACAGCATAAATAAAATATAAATAAAAAGAAAAGAAAACATCATCATGCTTGGCAATAGGCATCTTGACTGCTTTCACTGTACCATGTTGCTGGCCAAATAGCAACAAAGTTATTTGAATATATATATATATATATATATATATATATATATATATATATATATTTCCCATTAGTGTTGCTCATATGTATATGTGTTTAGGGACTATTTGTTACTGTACAACCTATCAGTAGTATGGTTCTTCAGGAAAACTATTTTTCCATATCTACAAGGACAATTATTAATAGATTAGAGAATTTATTAAGATTAAATCATGTGCAATGGATTAATATCCAGGATTAATATCCAGAATTAATATCAACAACATGAATAATCCTAGTTAAAAGGGAACAAATTATTGAATAGACATTTCTTTGAAGGCAAAAATAACTAAAGTAATCACATGTAAATAATTTTAATATTAATTCACAAGGTAAATCAAAATAAATTATATAAAATTAATGTGGGATGATATTCTGTATACTGTGATTACCATTAATAAATAAAGAAACTGCTTTGGACCTATAGCAGGGCAGAACTTAGCTAGGCCAGGAAAACTAATGTGAATGCTGGGAGAAAGGAGGCTGGGTCAGAGAGAAGCCATGTAGCCTTGCTGTAGAGGCTGGAACTTTACCCAGTAAGCCAAAGTCACATGGTGATATACAGATTAGTAGAAATGGGCTAAGTTAATATAAGAGTTAGCCAATAAGAAGGTAGAGCTAATGGGCCAAGCAGTGATTTAATTAATACAGTGTCTGTGTGACTATTTCGGGTCTAAGCTACCTGGGCAACTGGGAATCAACAAGCAACCTCCCTCCAACATAAACTATTACCTTATACCCATTAATACCATATAAAAACAATAAACTCACAAGAACAGTAAAACAGAAAGACACAACTGTTGTTGAAAAATGTAAACAATGATAGTGATATAAAATGATGCAGATATTACGAAAAAGAATTCCTTAAAAAGTTAAAAATAGAATTGCTATAGAGTCACTGTTTTACATTTCTTGGATTCTATTAAAATTATTACAAAGAGTGCTTAAAGATATATTTGAATAGCATGCTCATAACAGCACCATCTACAAAGAGCTACACCATGCAAGGACCTAGAGGGTTCAATGACAGATGAAAGAACAAATAAAATATGGCATAATGTGGAATTTACAAAGAAGATGATGCTAGTTAGATTACAAATGATGGTTACTCTGAGATGTTCTATGGGATTGACAATGTCTGAGGACATCTTTGGTAAATATATATTTGGTGTGTTTGAAAATTTTTCAGGCAAGTATGTCAGTGTACATGTGTGTTTAGTGCCCGCAGAGATCAAAAGAGGGTTTTTGATCCTTTGGAACAGGAGTTGTTGATAAATGTGAGCAACCATGTGAGCAGGGGAAGCCTAACCCAGGTCCTCTGAAGGAATAAACATTCTTAGCCACTGAACCATCTTCTAGCACCAACCAGTGAGGGCGTTTTTATATGTCATAAGCTATTCACATAAAAATATCTAGGACATCATCACACTTATATTAGGAATATAGTGTGGTCCTAATAAAAAAGACAGAAATAACATCTTAGGAGGCAGAACTTGACATTGTAGAAGAAAGAGAGTTATTCATTAATGGGTCCATAGATTTCATGTTGCAGATGAAAGGAATTATGTATATTACTAATGATTATTATTTGACAGAATTATCAATAAATATAAACAACTAAAACATATGTTTTAAAAACATTGAAATAGTAAATTTTACATGAAGGATATTTTAATAATTGATAAAATAAATGAAAGAAAATGTGGAATAAATAATATTTTTCCATGTAATCTTATTCAAGAATGATGATATAGTAAATTAATTCTTAACATTAATTTCTAGAACACAACACATAGATTTATAATGTTTGAGAGATACAGACTTTTTATATAAGTGATATATTAATTAAGGATAATAATACTGCTGAGAGACAATTGTTTGAAGCCTGTCAATTATATTTTAAATAAATGCTGATTGGCCAGTAGCCAGGCAGGAAGCATAGGTAGGACAACCAGACAGGAAATAGAGGTGGATCAAGGAGAATAAGAGAATTCTGAGAAGAAAAAAGTCCTACTCTGCAGTCATAACCCATGCACGGAAGAAGCAAGATTGACTGCCCCCCTGAATAAGGTACAGAGCCACGTGGCTAGCATAGACAAGAATAATGTGTTAATATAAGTTATAAGAGTAAATAAGAAGACTGAGCTAATAGGCCTATCAGTTTATAAGTAATGTAGACCTCTGTTTGATTTCTTTGGCACTTAACAACTGAGGGAACTGGGCAGGATAGAAACCCCGATAACATGATATAAAGTATATTGTACTTATAAAACAAAGTAAGCACTGACACTTAAATATCAAATTTTATTATTATATCCATTTCAGTCCCTATACAATAATATCAGAATCATTCAAAATCAATATCTCTTGGGGCACAGAGAAAACTGCTGTAGTTAATAGCATGCACACCATTGTTTATAATCTGATATTTAAACAAATGATATTAAAAATATTAATGTGTATGGTGTGTACTTAAAAATTACAATAACGTCACAAATTTTGCTGTCAATTGACAATGTCTCTATTTATAGTCAACACATAATGTCAAAAGTGACAGGCTATAAAACATAAATACAAATCTTGGTAGATTAATGTGCAATCCCTTTAGGTACTAAATTTCCACTCTGAAAAATTAGCAGCTGTTCAAAAAACTGATTCTCTTCCAAAGTTTAAAGTATTCAATTATTAGAATGTAGATCAAATCTACAACAACTTATATCAGCATATTTTCGATTGAAGGGTTTATCCCATAAATTATCTGACAAGGTCAAGAGGTTTAATTCCATGTTGTTTGCCTACAATTGACTACTTTCCTTACTTTGCATTTTCAAACTATTATTTTTTTTTTATTCTGTAAAAAATGTGTTCTACATCTTACAGGTCTCACTACTTATTTTGTTTTAATGAGGGAAATAGAGAGGAGATGAATAAATAGGAAATAAGTGAGCATGGCTTTTTTGTGAAAGAAATCATTTACCTAAATATGACAGTAGAGTTCTAAGACCTCCAACACAATTTTCTTCAGGTATTATTAATTCTGGTAAATTTTTTATCTTTAATTTAGCTAAGAAATCTAAATTGTATCTTCAAAGGAATAATAATCATCTTACCCCTTCACTAGTATTGTTAACAATCCTTTATATAGAATCCACTTGTGAAGTCTAGGGAACATGAACATTTGGAGGTTTGGAGATGAGATCTATGGAGGTTGAGATAGCTTTGTGAAAGTGTTCGGTGACAGAAGGTCAAAAGATAATCAAAGCAAACTAAAAGTTGAGCTTGCCTCCTTTTATTGTTTTGGTTCTACAGAGAGGACTGAGGAGGGGATATGGAGAGAGAACAGAAAAAACCAAAGTTTTAATCTAAATAGAAATTTTGACTAGGTTTACATATAGCCTACTCACAGTATTTTAATCTAAGAAAACCAATTTTGGTTTAATAAGAGGATTTAAATGATATCAAATATTTAGAAAATAATGAAAGCAAAATCATTTCTGGTCTCATAGTTTCCTTTACTAAGAAAATAGTATAAATAAAGATAGTCTATGGGTGGTTATCTTAGTTAGGATTTTATTGCTGTAAAGAGACACCATGAGCATGGCAACTCATAAATGAATATATTTAAAAAAGCTGACTTAGAGTTCAAAGGTGTATTAAATTATTGTCATGGCACAAAATATGGTGGTATGCAGGCAGACATGGTGTTCACATGTTCTACACGTGGATCAACGGGACAGCATGAAGATACAGAGAGCGACAGGGCCTGGCTTGAGCGTCTGAAACCTCAGAGACCACTCACTAGTAACATACTTACTCTGATAAGGCCGCATCTGTTCCAAGAATATTACAGCTCAAATAATGGAACTCCCTATGAGTATATGGGGGCCCCTTTCATTCAAACTAACACCATAAAGTACCGGTCTGTTTTCATAGAGGTAGTATTAAAAGTTGTTCGGAATATATTCTGTGCTGATAAAAAGGAAAACCACAGAAATATAGTATATTATATTTGTCTGCAGGTGTGACATGAATGCACAACAGACCTATTTTATTTTTATCTAACATGTACCACTTATGTGTTTTGAACATCCCACTATCTTGGCAAGTCAGTATGATATTGCTGTGTTTATAACACTCAGAGGTAGAGGTGGAAATAAAAGTGTCCAAAGACTATGGATGCTATTTTTTGTGCATTTAATTTTAAATGCTTCAGTGATGTTTTTATATATAAATATAAAACTTGAAAAAGATTATTTTTCTTACAGCAGTGATTCACTCTCTTGAAATTATTTTGTAAAAGAGAACAATTGTGAGGCAGCTCTGTCTATGTGATGGGATCAAAGAGGGTAGCAGCTGCTTAGAAGGTGGAAAACATTTAGGCAAGCAAATGATTGGATCAATGCCTGGGACTGTGAGGGCTCTGCTGGAGGTTAATGTGAATGAGATGTCATGCTTCATTGACTAAGTTTACCTAATTCTCTCATACATCAATATTGTTTTTTATGATGGTGTTACCTTACTTTGTTGCAATTTGCTATTTAATCTATATTGTTTTTATTACCTCAGCAGTGATGGGGCAAAGCAGCTGGAGAACATTCCGGTTAAGTCTTAATTATTATCATGCCTATGGTATATGTACAATGAAGAGATATGATCTCCACCATCCAATTGCTCACAGTGTCTAACTTCAGAGTAGAGACTGAGCTCAGCACTGCAGTTTACGAGCAGACCTGATATGTTAGCTCTTAGAGTGAGTTGAAATAAATAAAATAAAATAATAGCACCAGTTTATGGCATCACACTTTCAAATCAAGACAAGTCCTTAAACCACTTTCATATAACACATTGTCATGCAGTGCATACTCTTCAAAAGGAAAAGTTATTTTCTGAGTTATCCATTTTAGGGTATAACTAAATGCTTGATTTTGTATTCATTTGGCTTTTATGTTTAAAAGGTGACTTAATGAGGTTGAAACACTTTAAAGAACACAGAGATAAGACAAATCAGCAGGTATTTAAACAGTGGGCTATGAGGTAGAAAAATCGTCACATTCCCTTCAGGTAGAGGGCCAAAGATATTTCTTTGTTAATGAGGTTTCATGCAGTCTCACTGGGTCCTTAATAAATTAAAATGCAAATCTCAAAAAATAGAGTCAGAGCTATTACATATATATGAGAAGGTGGTTGATTTTTTTAATAAATGACTTTGCCATCTGTTTCTTTCATTATTCTGGCTGTAAATTCTACTGATAAAATTACATGGACTTGCATGAATAAAAAACACCAGTCTAGAATCAGTGTTGAAACAGTCATTCTTTGCTTCCCCGACTCATCCTCATGGCTTAGAGAGTTTATTCATATGACCAAGAGCAGAAAATAGTTTAAAAGAATTACCTTGTATGAAAAGCTGGTATTGAGCTACGTGTAAATCTTATATTGTTTTTATAGTAGTAGTCTTTGGAAGAAGCAGAAGGACATTTATAAAGAATTATTTCAAAGTGACCTACTTTGGAAATCTGTAATATCCATAGAGATTAGTCATGCTTGTGATAATTTTCAGGTAATTCTGTATGAAATCAAGAAGAAAGAAGAGGAATTTGCTTTTCTTTTAAGGGAGATTTTTTTTTCTTCAAGGGGAACATGTGGTAGACTTAACTTCTTTTCCATGTCTTCTACAATGAAATATTTGAACAATCTCTTCTGCTTTCTCATTCCTTTGCTTTCCAACATTTTCCTCTTCCTCCTTCTCGCCCTCCCTCCATCCCTCCCTTTTTCCTTTCCCTCCCTTCCCTTTCCTTTCCTTCTTTTCCCTTCCCTTCCCGTCCCCTTCCTTCCTTCCTTCCTTCCTTCCTTCCTTCCTTCCTTCCTTCCTTCCTTCCTTCCTTCCTTCCTTTCTTCCTTCCTTGCATTTTCTCCTGTTCCTGATACAATTCATGATGCAGTCCAGTATCTTTTCACTTTGCTCTTTACAGGTATCTTCAGGTCTATGCGACAACTGTCAGTAATATGCAATAATGTGCATATATTATCATTTTAGAAATAAGAAAATACCTAGCACTCTGGTAACATTTGAACACCTCTTGCAAATATCTTTAAAAAAATAAACACCAAGAAGCAACAACCCAGTTGATATTAGGCATGGGATGAAATACAGTGTTCTCAAAGGAAAAGAGTCCAAATGATCAATTTTTTTCTTAATATTAAATATCCTGATCCAAACACCAGGGCAATCATATTTGTAAAAAAAACACCACTTTAACTTACATCACATATTGACCCTCAAATGCTGATAGTGGGAGACATCAATACCCTACTCTCACCAACAGAAAGGTCATCTAAACGAGTGATTCTAAACGTGTGTGTTGAAACTCCTTTGGGTGTAAATTGATCCTGTCACAGTGTTGCCTAATACAATTGGGAAATATATATATATTTGATCATATCAGTATCAAAATTACAGTTATGAAGTAGCAACAGAAATAATTTTATGTTTGGGGCTCACCACAACATGAAGAATTACATTAAAGGGTCACAGTATTAGGAAGATTTCGAACCACTGATCTAAACAAGGATTAAGCGGAGAAATTCTAGAGATAACAGACCTTATAAACCAAATGGTCCTAAGAGATATTTAAAGAACATTTCACCAAAACATACAAAATATATGCATTCATCTCTATACCTCAAGGAACTTTTGTTTCTCTTTAAATTTACCAAGTACTTTGACACAAAGCAAATCTTGAGAGAAGGGAGAAGGGGAGGGTTGGGGAGAGCTTGGGGGAGTGGGATGGTTGCGATGGAGGAAGGACGAATATGGGAGCAGGGAAGAAAATATTTTAATTAAGGGAGGCATTGTGGGGTTGGCAAGAGGCTTTACTCTAGAGGGGTTCCCAGGTGTCCACGGGGTTTGTCCCTAGCTAGGATCCTGGGCAGTGGAGGAGAGGGTGCCTGAACTGGCCTTGTACCGTAGTCAGATTGATGACTATCTTCAATATTACCATAGAATTTTCGTCAGGCAACAGATGGAGATAGAGACAGAGACCACATTGGAGCACTGGACTGAACTCCCAAGGTTCAGTTGAAGAGCAGAACGAGGGAGAATATGAGCAAGAAAGTCAGGACCACGAGGGGTTGTTCCACGCACTGAGACCGTGTGCCTGAGCTAATGGGAGGTCACCAAATCCAGCTGTACTGGGACTGAAGGAGCATGTGATCAAACCGGATTCTCTGAATGTGGCTGACTATTGAGCCAGATTGAGAAGCCAAAGATAATGGCACTGGGACTTGTTTTTCCTGCATGTACTGGCTTTTTGGGATCCTAATCTATTTGGATACATACCTTCCTAAGACTGGAAGGAGTGGTGAGGGCCTTGGACTTCCCACAGTGCAGGGTACCCTACCCTCTCTTAGGACTGGAGGGGGAGGGGGAAGGATTTCAAGGGGAGCCCGAGGGAAGTGGGAGGAGGGAGGAAGTGGAAATTTTGAATGGTATTATTTATAAAGTAATAAAATGTTATTAGGGAAAAATAAATAATAAATAAATAAAAGTCCTGGGAACATTAGGAAAAAAAGGGGATATGTAGACATATTAAATGTAATATATGGCAAGCCCAAAACCGACATCAACTTATATAGAGAGAAACTCAAATCAATTATACTCAAATCAAGAACAAGACAAGGTCATAACTTTCTCCATACATATTCAATATAGTACTTAAATTGAAGGCTAATGCAATATGGCAACTGAAGAAGTTTAAGGACTACAACAGAAAGAAAGACGTTAAGACATATTTATTTGAAGATAATATGAAAATGAACATGAGTGACCCTAAAAATTTCAATAGGAAACTCCTACAATTAATAAATACTTTCAGCAAAGTAATTGGATTAAAGAGTCACAAAAATCAGTAGCTCTCTTATATTTCATTGATAAGCAGTCTGAGAAAGAAATCAGGAAAACATCTTGCCCAATAGACTCCATTAATATAAAAAATCTTGGGGGTAACTTTAACCAAGCAAGTAAAAGATTTAAAAAGCAAGAAAACAAACAAACAAACAAAAAACAACAAAAAAACACCTTCAAGTCTTTGAAGAATGAATTTAAAGAAGAAAGCAGAAGCTGGATAGATTTCCAAGCTCGTGGAACAACAACAACAACAACAAAATAACCATCTTATCTTACCGAAGTAATTTACCAGTTTAGCAGAATCCCCATCAAAATTACAACTCCTCTCTCTCTCTCTCTCTCTCTCTCTCTCTCTCTCTCTCTCTCTCTTTCTTCTGTGCATCTGGAACTAGCTATTGTAGACTGGGTTGGCCTTGAACATCAGAGATCCACTGGCCTCTGCCTCCCAAGTGCTGGGATTAAAGGCCTGTGCCACTACCACCTAGATAAAAGGACAATTATGAACTTTATATGGAAACACAAAAATCTCCGCATAATTAAAAGAGTTCTGTTAATATAAGGAATGTTGAAGGTCTAACCATTCCTGTTCTCAAATAGCACTACAAAGCTATAGTAAGTTTAGTAAGAAGGCTGCTTGTTCATTCCCTGCTGCTCAGGCCTGAAACAATCTTATTTGTAGTAAGAAGGCTGTTAGTTTGTTCCTGTATGCTCAGCCCCAAAATAATCACTCAGAAACTGTATTATTTAAATCATTGCTTGGCTAGTCGCTTAAGTGTTTTGCTAGCAAGCGCTTATATCTGTGGTTTATCCATTTCTCTTAATCCACGTATAGCCACGTGACTGTGACTTACAGGCAAGGTTCCAGTTCCAAGTGTGTGGTTGCAGCCACTTGGCTTTTTCTGATTCTGCCTTCTTTCTCCCCACATTCAGTTTAGTTTTCCCTGCCTAGCTCTAATCTGCCCTACCACAGGCAATTTCTTTTTACATTAACCAATAAAAGCAACACACATACAGAAGAACTTTCCACATTAAGTAAGAAAATAAAAAGATGTGGTATTGGAATAAAAATCAGATACACTGAGAAATAAAATTTTATTAAAGACAAAAACATAAATCCACATACCTACCTCTACAATCTGATTTTACACATATACATATATATGTGTGTGTGTATATATATATATATATATATATATATATATATATATATATCAGAGAAAAACACTGGGGAAAAACCATCTTCAACAAATCAAATGGTTCTGGTTAAACTAGATGTATGCAAAAGGAATTCAAATGTATGTGTATCTATCACCATGCTCAAAACTCAAAATACTTTAAAGACCTTAATGTGTACCTGTATGATGAACCTAATAGAAGATAAAGTAGGGATACCCTTGAACTCATTGACAAGGAGAAGACTCTCTGAATAGAACACAATTAACACAGGCAGGAAGAACATCAATTAATAAATGGAATATCATGAATCTAGACATTCATTTTTGCATGGGAAAGGACAATGTCATTTGGATGAAGTTGTAGTCTACAGAAAAGGATTTTTACAAACTTCACATCTGATAGAGGACATATATCCAAAGCATATAAAGAAATTAAGAAATTTTATATTAAAATATTTAATAACCAAATTTGAAAATGGGGTACAATTACAAATAGAGAATACTCAACTGTGGAAACTCAAATGACTGAGAAACATTTAAAGAAATGCTCTATATCCTTAGCCACCAGGGAAGCTGAAATTAAAACTAAAACACCATCTTACACTTGTCAAAATGTCTAAGGACATTACAAGTGACAGCTCATGCTGGCAAGGATGAACTGGCAAGGATATAGAGCAAGGGGAACATCTATCCATTGATGGTGGGAGTGAAAACTTGTATAGTCAGTATGGGAAACAGTTATGGAAGTTGTCCAGAAGATGGGAAACTATCTACCTCAAGACTTAGTTATACCAATCTTGAGCATATACCCAAAAGATGTTCAACCAGGTTCATTGCTGCTCCATTTGTAAGTGCTGGAAATTGGAACCAATCTAGATTTTCCCCAACATAACAGATAAAGAGCATGTGAATTATTTAAACAATGGAATATTACTCAACTGTAAGAAAAATGATATCTTGAAATTATCAGGCAAATGAATGAAACTGGTAAAAAATTATTTTGAATAAGGTGAGACAGACAAAGAAAGATAAATATGGTATGTATTCATTAATATCTGAATATTAGCCATTAAATCAATGGTAATTAAGTCACAATATATAATCCAGTGAGGATAGACATTAGGGAAGGGACTAGAGAAGACATACTGATCTCCCTGGCAGGGGAAAATACAGAGGTAGGAGAACAAACAGTGGGATCAGACAGGAAGGGAGGGAGGAGAGGGAATTAAGTAAGAGGGATCTAGAATTACAGAGCATTTGAGGGGTGATATGGAAACTTATAGGTGAAAACATCAATAAAATGACTCCTGATGATATTCTGCTATACTCAAATCACAGTGTTTGATTTAACCATTACAGGAGAGGTTTCCTTCTGCAACAGATGGGAAAAAATACAGAGACCCAGATCAAGACAATACGAAGAGAGAGAAATGAAAGGAGGTGCAGAACTTGGAACACACAGCTCTAAAAGAAATGCTCCCATCAAATCCCTCCCAGCAGAGTTCAGGGAACACTATGTAAAAGGAGACATACATAGTAGCGGAGAAATACAGGATGGGAGACAACAGATGAACAATGCCCTGTAATAATTGTGTAAGGCTCGTATGAACTCACTGGGACTGAAACAGCTATCATGGAGTCTACACAGGTCTGCACCTGATTTACACCATATACTAAATGTATCAGTTTAGTACTTTTAGGGAACTCCTCAATGTATAAACAAGTTGGACTTTGATTATTCTGCCAGCTCTTGTGGCTTTAATTTTTTAGTTTTCTGTTGTCTTACCTTTTCCAACTTTGATATAAATTGGTGGTGTATAAATTACAAATAAATTGGAGTACCACAGAAATCAGGAAACTAGTAAGATGCCATGAGGTGGTATTTTTTTTTCGAGGAGAGGAGAGAGAATGTCGTTGTTTAAAGGTGAAAATAAGATTAATAGAATGAGAAGGGTGAATGGGAGTGGGACATGGAAAAGCATGGCAGAAGAGTCCGAGCAAGGAGATCTAATACTGAAGACATTTCAAATGCTTAATCCTTTGTAGTGATCTGTACAGACTACAACTGGCCAAAGTTTGGAGAATAAAAGACTCTAATAACCCATGTCCAAATGAAACATCTGTGTCACACCTTCTCCCTACAATGGTTGGGATCATTTCAGAAGTGAAGCACTGGTATTGTAAGCACCATAGTTAGTGGACATCTCCAGTGGAATGACAGTGCCCCTACAAGCAGAAACTCATGGCAGCTGGGACTGTTGGAAAATGACCTATTTAGATGAAGACTGGATGACATTTCTCTTCCAGTTGAGAAGCCATTGGCAATTGACAGGGAGGGAGAGTAAGTTTTCTGCTAGACGCAGATACTGAAACATCACTCATGACCCTGCAGATGGTTCTGTACCCATATTCACACAGGCAGCAATATTCAGTAGATTCAGAAAAGAAGGGAAGTGGAAAAGAAAAGAGAAGAGGGAAAATAAAACAACAAAATAGTACATAAGCGTGGGAAAGAAAAGTGATGGGAGTAGGGATATTAGAAAAATCAAAGGAGGGGCTGGAGAGCGGTCAAAGAGGGGATATTGATATGACTTGGGGGTTAGCAGCGCTGGTTGCTATTCCAAAGGACCAAGGTTCAATTCTAAGCACCCGCATGGCAACTCAAACCTGTTTGTAACTCCAGTTGCAGAGCTTCGGATACCCTCACACAGACACATATATAGAAAAAAGACAAATTAACATAAAATAAATTATATTAAAATTAGAAATATAGGGTAGGACAGGGATATGTATTTGATTGAAATGAATTATGTGTGTATGTAAAATTAATCTAACAATTTTTTTTAGCATGTAGTAAATCCTGTTGTACTTAAAATTTCAAATAAAAAGTTGAAGCCTGAACTCTAAATCAGCTGGTCAAAGCTTATATAAACTCATAGAGACTAAAGCAGCAAGTACAGTACCTATGTATTTCTACACCATGTCCTCTATGCATATATTTTAGCTTTCAGTTTAGTATTGTTATAGGACTTCTAAATGTCTGAAGAAGTGTGTCTCTGATTTCTGTTATTTGCTTGGGTTTCTTTTCCTTCTGCTAGTTTGTTTTGTGCTATTTCAATATGATGATTTTTGTTTCATCCTTTTATTTTTTTAAAAAAAATAAAAGAACTTTGAATACACCCAGAAAATAACACCAGTACTACCACCACTACCACCACCAATAATGAAACAAAGCAGTCATTTAATTTCAAATTTATATGCCATCATACTTTACTTTTATTTTCCTCACATCTGTTTCTAAACCTCCCTTTCCACTCAAGTAGTCCTTTCTTTTGCTTTCATTTTATTTTGAACAGTTGTTTTTAAGTATTTATTTATTATGTATACTGTGTTCTGCCTGCCTATATGCCCGCACACCAGAGGAGGGCGCCAGATCTCATTACAGATGGTTGTGAACCACCATGTGGTTGCTGGGAATTGAACTCAGGACCTCTGGAAGAACAACCAGTGCTCTTAACCACCGAGCTATCTCTCCAGCTCCTATTTTGAACAGTTTTAAAAAGGAGAGATAGAATTAGTAAGCAGAAATACTTTAAGAACTGAATATCCACTGAAATATTTCCCCCATCTATTCTCAGTATAATTTTCATTGAATTAAAAAAATTCTGATGCAAAAAGGTTAAAATTATGCAAAATAGATCATGTAAAATAAAGAAATAATAAAATTGCAGAAGAACATTAGCTTTTCTCTGCCAGGTTTTAGAAGAAAACAAAAAGAGTGGTTTTATTGTGTCCATGTTTATGATAAAAAATAGACTTCTTTCTTCTATATTAATTCATAGCTTAGTGTATATAAAACAGTCTCTTTTCAGTGCACAATTTTCTTAACACACGGCCTTATGAAGAGTAGCGCATACTGTATTGGGGCACACAAAACAGTCATGAAGGACAAAAGAGCGACATGAACCATAAGAAATCTGATAGTACACCCTAAAACATGGGGAATGAATCATTTTAGTCAAGGCAATGACAAAATTCCACCATTTGGGAAGACTTATGTTTGTGATTATTTTTTTCAGAGAGAGAATTTAAGTAAAGGAAACATTGCTTTATATTTTATTTTGGATGAAATAGTGAAATGAAAACTCATTGAGGACCTCTATTTCATTGTGCACTTACATAAGCTCTTGCCCATAGGTCCCCAGGCATGCCGAGGCTGGAGAAATAAACTTCATGTTTGTCACTTATTTCTGAGGAGAAAGTTAAGAGAGCGGGAGGCAGAGGAATCCTTCTTTCAATACTTTCTAACTATATATTTTTAGCTTCCTGTTTTGTTTGAGTTTTAATAGGTTCATTTTTTATTTATTAATGAAGGCAAGTTTAAAATCATTGTTTCATATTGAGCTATGAATCTGTAGGTATGGTAATATTCTAATCCATGCACAGGGATATTTCCTGAGCTAAATAATTGATAAAATAAATTTCTTAGAATAAAAGTTTCAGGATTTTATGTGTTGTCCATTTCTGTCATCTCATTTCTCTTTCTGACCAGTGGGTTTTAATAATGAAAAGACAGATATGTAATTTTTAATAGAAAAATAAAGAATTATCATGAGATGTTGAGATAACTACTGGTTACATTATATTGCTAGATGTGAAATTACTATATATAGATCTATGTCTGTTTCAATTAATCTATGTATACAGGAGCACTTATGTTAGAATATCAACGAGTCTCTCAGCCTCTAGTTGATCAGTCTTTATTTGGAGATTAATAAATACAGAACTCCACATTTTACAAACTACTTCGCTCTTCCATACTTGTTGTGAATTGTGTTCCACCTAGTTAGTGTGTACCAAGTGAATTATTAACCAAGGCCTCTGGACTACCCTATTCTCAGAATTTATCTTTGTGAGTTATTTCACACTAGTTGACTTGTATCTAGTTCTTTTCTTATAATAGAGGGGGCATTATGGCCATTGTCTAAAGCAGCCAATATTCAGAATAATTTAGTTATTGGTTCTTGCAGTATTCTTCACTCTGGTGCCATAGAACTAAAGCAAGTCTTAGTCACTTGAGAAAAACCACACAAACAACTAATTTTAATAGTGAAATTTTCTTTCTCAGAGTGCTTTCCTATTTTTGTTATTCCTCCTAAAAATATGGTGTGTGTTGTACCGGAATTCCATCCATGTGATTATGAATGCAGACTTTTAAAGTGAGCATGCTTTATCTCAGAACAGATAAATACAGAGGTTAGGGAGAGTGATTTTCAGGAATGCTTCGAAGAAACTAGCAATTCAATGAAGGATTTGTTTGTTTAGATGTGGTGAAGAAGATGGTAGCCTTTTGTTGTTGTTGTTGTTGTTTTGGTTTTTTTTTTCAAAATTTAAAAATGTGTCCTACATTTGAGATATTCTCATTGTTATCTCCTTTGGGTGATTTTTGTCACATAACCCTTCTCTTTGGATGCCTTCGTGTGTTTTTCCACTTCCCTTATTTTTGTATGCACTTTTGTTGCCTGTTCATAGAGAATGTTCCTGGTTCATAGAGAATTACTACTTTCACCAAGGCTTCTTTTCCACTAATAACATAAAAGTTGGAGCTGGTTTTGCAGGGTGAGATAAAGCAGGCATCACCCATTTATACAAAGATGGTGATATCAATTGTTCTGGAAAATGTTATTGCATGGAAACAGCTTTCGAGAATAAAATGTCCAGCACAACTCTTTAAACTGGCTACTCTCAGGTTGTCATGTTATGGGAACTTGCTGATCAGTTTCATGTGTGAAACTTTAGCTACTTTCATCTTTTCCCATGTAAGACCATCTGAGCTTCAAAGGAAAGTGATAATTAGGTCAACAGGGATGCCTAACAACACATACTCATCAGAAAAAGAAAAGCATCTTGGAATTTTAAAGATCATTTCCCGGATGTATACTAAATCCACAGAACTCCAGGTTCTGTTTTTAACCTTTATTATGTGAGGCTGGAAATGTAATCTGTATATGACAAATTATTCTTTATGACAAAAAAATGTCTGCTACACGTGGATTATGAGAATTGTTGTTCTTTCATCGAAGCCATGGAAAACAGATGCTATTTCATGACCAGCATATATTTTCAGGGTTTTAGCTAAAAATCTGTTGTTTTACCTAAAATCTTCTACCCTGGGTAATTTTTCTTAACCCTGTAAATTTATACTCAGCTGAAAAGTGTGCGTGAATTCACTCCAGATTGCTTTCTCTGCTGTATAATCATTGATCCCTATAGATAGTAGCTGACTTGGTCCCCTATACTCAGCTTTCTCTGTTTTACTCACAGTGCCCACTGAATACTATCAGAGTTCACTGTCCTTGGGGCTATACCTGGAGATTCTATAAACATGAATTTATAAGGCTTATCTCATTTGTTTATTATATTTTAGAGGACCATAAACCATCTGGAACACAACTGACTTCTTAATTATTGTTTCCTGTAATTAATCTGCTAGAGTGTTTTAATCATTAAAGTGACCCTGATTTCTCTTATTTAACATGAACAGATAGAATTCATAATCAAAAGGTTTTCTTAGTTTGTTTTGTAAAAAAATGACTTCAGTATTTTGTAAAAATAGAACTATGGCAATATTATTACAGTATCAATGTGTATTCTACTGTTTTGTGTTCTAATGCATTTATGGAAGATGCATTTAATTTCAGTAAAAATGATGGCTCAGCCCTTAAGTTAACAAGAACTTTTTCAAGTATATTATAATCATTATTAATTATTATTGATGTTGTTGTAGTGGCATACCATCCATCTAATCATATCTTTCAGAAAATTAGGTGTCATAATTGACACCTCCTATCTTTCATCATCCTAAATCCTAGGTTAGCCAATTTCCATCATACAACCTTCTGAGATATACACATTCACAACTCTCAATATTCGAAAAAACGGAGTCTGCCGCCACATGTATTTTGGAATAACTTCAGTAGTTAACTGGCATTTTCTCATCTCTGCTGGCTTTTTACCTACTTATTGTTATCCAGGCTTTGATCAGTAGTATACTACAAAAGCATTTGTTCAACTATGTTCATAGCAGCACTATTTGTAATAGCCAGAACCTGGAAACAACCTAGGTGCCCCTCAATAGAAGAATGGTCAAAAAAGGTGTGGAACATATACACATTAGAGTTTTACTCAGCGGTAAAAAACAATGACATCTTGAATTTTGCATGCAAATGGATGGAAATAGAAAACGCTTTACTGAGTGAGGTAACCCAGACCCCAAAAAGAGCAATATGGTATATACTCACTCATTAGTGGATTCTAGCCATAGTAAAAGGTCTTTGAGCCTATAATTCGTGATCCTAGAGAAGCTAAATAAGAAGGTGAACCTGAAGAAAATCTTATAGTTATCCTCTTTGATATTGGAAGTAGACAAGATTGCCAGGCAAACTTGGGTGCGGGGTGGGGATGGGGGTTGGAAGTAAGGGGAGATGGTTACAGAGAAGGGAGAGGGGGAGGATTGGGGATGGCTTGAGGGAATGGGAGGGGAGTAGGAAGGATGGATATGGGACTAGGGAAGTATATATCTCAACTAAGGGAGCCATTTTAGGGTTTGTAAGAGTCTTGATTCTGGAGGGGTTCCCAGGCCCAAGGAGAGGTCCCCAGATTGTTCCCTGGGCAGCAGAGAAGAGCGTACCTGAACTGGCCTTGGCCCATAACCATACTGATGAATATTTTGTATATCACCATAGATCCTTCATCGGGCAATGGATGGAGATAGAGACAGAGACACACATTGGAACACTGGACTTAACTCCCTAGGTCCAAATGAGAAGCAGAAGGAGGGAGAACGTGAGCAAGAAAGGCAGAACTAGAGTGAACCTTCATCTGACGGTAGATGGAGATAGAGACGGAGACCCACATCGGAGCACTGGATTGAGCCCCCAAGGTCCAAATGAGGAGCAGAAGGAGAGCGATCATGAAAAAGGAAATCAGAACCGTGTGGGGTGCGTTCACCTTCGGATACAAGGGGACTAATCGAATGAGAGCTCACCAAGGCCAGCTAGACTGGGACTGAACAAGCATGTGATCTTTTTAGGTTGGTTTGAGTCTGTGAATATTCTTGAGGCTGAACTCCATAACTGTGATTTTGGGAAATCCTAATTTAGGATATTCATTAACTACTATAGTTATGTCATATAATTTTTTATTTTAATTTTTTAAAAGTTTTTATTAGATTTTAAAAAATATACCAATCCAAATTCCCACTCCCTTCCCTCTCGCCATTCCCTCCACACACCCTCCCAACTCACCCCCATCTAATCCTAAGAGAGGGTAAGGTACTTTACTTTACAGAGGTCCAAGGTCCTCCCTACTACATGTAGGCTGAGCAAGCTAAACATTTAAAGAGAATAGAATCCCAAAAAGCTAGTGTATGCAGTAGAGATAAATCCCAGTGCCCCTCAGTTTGCCCCAGCAACTGTTTACCACATTCAGAGGGACTAATTTGGTCCTATGCTTGTTCCTTTCCTGTCCAGCTGAAGCTGGTGAGCCCCCTTTAGCTCAAGTAAACTGATTCAGTGGATGAACCCTTCAAAGTCTTGACCTCTTTGTTCATATTCTCATTCCTTCTACTCTTCAACTGAACCTTGGGAGCTCAATTCAATGCTCAGATGTGGGTTTCTGCCTCTGTGTCCATCTATTGCTGGATGAAGGTTCTACGGTGACATTTAAGATAATCATCACTTTGATTACAGGGCAAGGCCAGTTCGGGCACTCTCTCCTCTATTGCTTAGGGTTTTAGGCAGGGTCATCCTTGTGGATTCCTGGGAATTTTTCTAGAGCCAGGTTTCTTGCTAACCCCATAATGGCTCTCTCAATCAAAATATCTCTTTCCTTACTCTCATCTCTGCCCTTCCTCCATCTCGACTCTTTCATTCCCTCGAGTTCTCCTGAGCCCTCCCTTTCTCCCCTCCTCTTTCCCTTCTCCTCTTCCTTCTACCACCCCCACCCCCATGCTCCCAATTTTGACAGGTAATTTTGTCTGTTTCCAATTGAGTCTATATATATATTTTTGGGGGGTGTTCACCTTATTACTTAGCTTCTTTAGAATCATGAACTATTGGCTCAATGTTCTTTGTTTATAGCTAGTATCCACTTATGAGTGAGTACATACCATATTCATTTTTTGGGTCTGGGTTACCTCACTCAGGATAGTGTTTTTTAATTCCATACGTTTGCATGCAAAATTCAACATGTCATTATTTTCTACTGCTGAGTAGTACTCTAATGTGTAAATGTGCCACACTTTCTTTATCTATTCTTCAGTTGAGGGGCATCTAGGTTGTTTCCTGGTTATGGAAAATATCTGTATATAACAGTCTGATACAGCCTTATCTGTTAATGGGGTTGAGACTTAATCTTTTCCTTTTCTCTCTAGAAGTGAATGTTGTATAAAAGGGGCTAGTGAAAGAACACCCTGACCCTGAGACCTGAGCCAAGGAATCACACCATACCCCTAATAAACTCAGGACTGAAAATCTAACCAATCCCTGAGCACAGAAACCAAACATATCTTGAGCATGAAACCGAACAATCACTAAGCATGAATTCCAACCAATTTCTGAGCTTACTGCTAGCTCAGGAATTGATACCCTACCAATTCTTACCTTGCAAATTTTCAATATTAAAACGCTTCACCTTAAGAATCTTTATCTCCGTCCTGTACTTGTACAGTTTTGGGTTGCTTTTCTTTGCCCTGTAGAGGCAGTCACTCTCTGGGATTCCTTTCTCCCAATATATCTCCTGAGTGAGATTTGTTGTTAAGACTCTCCTTCGCTGGAGTGGAGCAGGGCAGAGACGCAGCAGCTCTCACCTCTCACTGGAGTTACACTTCCACAGGAAACGTTCGCTTAGCAGAACAGAGCTGTAATGATCTTTGCCAGAATGCTGTGGAGCAGTTTCAAGGGAGAACTGTAACACTCTGGCTGGGGAAACTTTCTGGTGCTGGTGCAGAGTTGTTCCACTCTGGAGGAGCTGAGCAGAGCTGTAGCCCTTTTCCAGAGCAGAGTTGTAATACATTCGCTGCGGAAACTCTTTCATGCTGGCGAAGAACTATTAAACTTGCCCTAGGGAAACTTTTCCAGGAGAGAAGATAGTAACACTTTACTGGGGAAACTCTTCTCCACTAGAAAAGGGTTGTAACACTTCTATTGGGATAGGTTTCTCTTCGGAGCTAGAGGTATTCCTTGGCTTACAACTGCCAGGATATCTTTCCAATAGAGTTGTAACATTTATAGTGAGCCATGCCATAATTACCAGTAAAGTAACCCTCTTCTTATCAGCCATCTATAATGGGTTTCACAAAGAGATGCATTCCAAGAAATTATATAAATGGTAAAATATTATACTAATAAAAGTTAGGTAGTCCTAGTAGATATCTCAAGAATAATTCCACTGCAAAACATGTTTACCTGATTAATAAACTAAAGTCTCCTGATTTTTACCTTTAGAATAAATTGTGGGTTATTTTGCCTTGGTTTGCCTATGTTTTCTGAAATAATTCTTAGGCTGAAAGGTATGTTTTATTTTGATCTTGATGTGGATATAACTGTAGGACTAGTCTTGCTTCTTGAATGAATACTGTATATACATAGTTTTCATATGAATACTGTTATATATGTATATTTATACATATATATGTATATATACTATTTTACACATTTAAAGTTGCCAAAGTGAACATGGAACATATACTTTGTCAATCAAATGAGGAGAGTTAAACGTGTGAATCTACGCACTTGTTTACTGCCATTTTTTTTGTAGGTAGTACTCTTGTCCAATAATAAAACAGACCCAGTGACTCTTTCACTAAGAATATTAGCAAATCCACTAAGTGGGAGAGATAAATTAAAGACCAGCATAGTGTTTCTCCAATTCTTAAATGCAACCTTTCATTCCTCAATCAGAACTGTACTGAGAGGACAGTGAAGGGGACACACACACACCTTTCTATCCTGCACATAGCTTATTCCTTGATTCTAATAGGATGTATCTGGTTTTTTTAATCTAGTTTATTTTCTTCTGACTAGTTCAATTTCCATCAGAGGTAGGTGTCCTGCTATAATCCTATAACACAAGGAAAATTCTTCACTGGATTTCACTGAAATTGACTGCCTGATGTTAAGTTGGAGAGATCAGAGTTTTGTTTAAAGTCAGGTGTATTATGTAGTACTAATATATATGTAGATTATGAACACTTTATTTGACATTTGAAGTGATTTTAGTTTGGTGTTAAAGGTCTCTCTAAAGCCACATATTGACGGATTTGTCTTTAGATGTTGGTGCTAGGAAGAAGAGGTAAAACATCCATGATGTCGGGCATGGTAGAAGGAAGGCACTGTTTGGGGCAGGTTTTTGTTGGATATACAGGGCAAAGCTTCTTCCCTTTTGTAACAGACATGTAATACTGGATAATGATAGTCCTGAGGCAAATTGAAATTGATATATGGGGTATATTCTCTACTGTCGAAAATTTAACATATTCACTAGAGATCATTAATTTCTAAATGACTAAGAATATGTCCTTAAAATGTTGTCTTAGACTGATATGTTGTAACTGTGTAGAGTGTTCATTGGCAGAGTCGAATATTTGCAGCTTTGGCTTTAGTAAAACAGGAATGTTGGGTATGCTACCTATTATCAGCACAGTAATGTAAGTCTTTAAATATAATCTTCACTTTATTGAGGGGAAAAAAAGTCAGAGGGGCTAGAGTGAATTTTTTATTATTAAATAACATTTTGATAGCATGAAATTTAATGGTACTTATTATGTGTTCTGTAATTGAAATTAAGGAATTTCAGAACACTTGATGTTCTCTCTGTGTGCAACAGGGACATGTGGTTGTATACGTATCTACATGCTTGCAAATAACATGTAGGAAAAAATACTAAATAAAATTTTCTTTTAAAAAACCAAAAATTGACCAAGCAGTGGTAGCACATGCCTTTAATCCTAGGAGGCAGAAGAAGGTAGATCTGTGAATTTGAGGCCTACCTGCTCTACCTAGTGAGGTCCAGGACAGACTTCAAAGCTAGAGAGAAAACCTGTTTTTTTTAAAAAAATAGAGAGAATTATGAATTTAGCAAAAATAATTAAGAAGCCTCTAATCAGACCCTAACCTCTAGATCTAGGACAAAATACAATGCTCTTTGATACTGTAAAACACAGTCACTGTTGCCTCTCATGACCTAAGAGAAAGTCAGTTCTATCAAACACTCAAAAGTTGTAAATGATTATTAATGTTTACATTACTGTCAAACTTTAAGAAAAGGTCCTTTCATTATAATATTTCAAATTAGCATTATATATAATACAAAAGTAGTAAATATTTATATATATTATTTTGGTAATTAAATTACTATTAATTAATATAAAACTTGTTTTTCTCAGTAATGGTAGACTTCTTTCTTTCTTTCTTCCTTCTTTCCTTCTTCCCTCCATCCCTTCCTCCATCATCCTCTCTCTCTCTCTCTCTCTCTCTCTCTCTCTCTCTCTCTCTCTCTCTCATTGCTTTTTTATTCTTTATGTTTAAAGTTATTCTTAAGGTTATGATTACAACATGTCAAAGCTTAAAAACTACTTTAGCTAATACTATATAGAAAGATTTTTGAGAGGAGTTCATTGCTCAACATAGCTATAATATTAAAGTTAATTCAAAAATAAATAAAAAAGATATTAAGACTAACAGCAACTATTCTCAAAAAGAAGGCACTAAAGCTTAAGAAGTTATTTTTATTTTAGCAGATGTTTTTGGCTTTAGTGATAGATTTTACTCTGTGTGGCACATCAGCATGTAGGAGATATTCCACGGGAAACTTGAGTATCACACTAGGAAACAGCTAGAATGACTGTCTTTCAAGGATTAAAAGTTTTTATTTGCTCATTTTCTTTTGTATCTTTATAAAACAGAATTTCCCTAGCTAGATGGTTTTGAACTTCTGATGTTCCAACATCAGCCTCCAGAATTCTGAGATTTCAGGCATGTTTTACATCTCTAACTTCAAGGATTGAGTTTGGTTCCTAGGAACCTGTAGAAAAAAAATCTCTGTATTGTGTCATAGAGGGGGAAAAACTGCTGCTGAATTAGAAAGCTGTCAACTATGTCTGTGTGACTCTGATCATTCACAGTCTGCTGTACTAAGAACTTTGATATACAGCTGGAGTATAAATGCCTAGGGATTCTTAAGATTCATTGCCTGAATGTATGGAGCTAGAAAACATCATTTTTAGTGAGGCAACCCAGATACAGAAAGACAATTATCACATGTACTCACTCATAAGAGGTTTTGAAACATAAAGCAAAGAAAACCAGCCCACAAATCACAATCCCAGAGAAACTAGACAACAATGAGGATACTAAGAGAGACATACATAGATCTAATATATATGGGAAGTAGAGAAAGACAAGATCTCCTGAGTAAATTGGGAGCATGAGAAACTTCAGAGAGGGTTGAAGGGGAGGAGAAAGATAGGAAGGGGAGCAGAGAAAATGTAGAGCTGAAAAAATTTTTAAAAAAAAGAATTTTAATGATCTAATTATATAAAAGTTTTATCATTGCAACTCAGTGAGAACAGGGCCCTATTTCAGCCTCACTATATAAAATGTATGTATTGAGTGTGGTTAATGAGCAAATATAATTCCTTGTTATGAAACTCTTTATTTTATTTTGACAACAGTGAATGGACTTAGGTGGTCATACACATCTTGGAGAGCTGAGTAAAAGTTCCAATTTAATATTGAACAATGAGAATCACTCACAACAAAGCTATGTGTCAAGAAAAACTGGAGTATAATCCTTAAATTATGTTCTCATGTATACATTACAATTGGAATCCTCCTTCTCAGACCCATATTCTGAAGAGTGAGTTCTCTAGAGAGCCTCCTGCTTCAATGGTATTTCAAAATATTGTTCAAAACCCTAAATCTTATGAGAATTTGAATATCTCAATCCCAGCTGGAGAAATGTCTAGAACTAAGACAAATGCAACTATTCTAATAATGAATTACAAATGTTATTTCACAAACATGAATGAGTGAAAGATTTGTCACTTCTGGGAAACATAGCCTTGTAAATGGTCCCATAGGGGTTAAAGGATTAAAATTGTTCACATATGTTATTTCCATTTAAGAATGATCATTAAACTTGTCTATGACCGCAATAATTGTTTAACAATTGGTTTATTTAACATTTGAAGCTGCTTCCCTTCATAAATTCAAATGACTTCATTACTTTCTACTATTATAAGGATGCTATTATCCACCGGGAAAAACAGTAGCATAGGGCTGCTTTGAGAGGGCATGTTTTCCATGTAGACTTTTAGCAATGTTGAAGACTGTTTTACCTACCCTAAGTGGTTGGAGGATACTAATGGTAGCTGGAGGTCACAGAGGCTTAAAAGCTTTTTGTCCTGAACAGAAAAATTCCCTGCAGTAACATCAAATAATATAACATGCCAATCGTGCCAAGCTGAGGAAACCAAGAACTAAAGTAAAATAAAAAAAAATGTTTATATGAATCCCAGCAACTATTTTACATGTATTTTCAAATACTTTGTTGTATGTTACTTCTTAAAAATATGAACCTTGTCAAATAACTTATTAATGTAAATGTACTGGAACACACTCAAAATACATCTAAAAACTGTTTTCTCTGTACTAAAAGTACATATGTACTCACATATTCAAGTTTGCTTGGGGATTGAAATTGGAGTAAAGCTAAAACTCACCTCTTGTTTGTGTTCTCAAGTCCTAATATTTTTGTTTAAGAATAAATATGTAGTAGGCTAAAAATAAAAGATTTAAACTATGTTTGTCTTCAGATGAAAATGAACACAGGAAAAAAGCTACCCAATTTAGCAAGACACTTTAGATCCTGGCTTGAATTTCTTTGATGCTGCGGAAGTACCTTCCGCTGCTTCAGCCAATAGTCGCTGAAGTACGAGCCCACAGTGTTGCGGGAGCACCTTCGGCTCCATCAGCCAATAGCTGACTGAAATACCAGCCCACTGGGGCATGGCATATTTCTCTTTAAAAGAAGAGCGGCAAGCCTCAGCTTGGCCTCTTGGTTCCGGCGCTTGGTTCAGGCTCCTGCTCCAGAGACTAGGCTCCTTTCCTGACAGTTTCTGTGTATATAAGTTTACCCCCCAAAATAAATACCCCTTTAAAACATAACTGGTGTGGGATTGATTTGCCATTACTTTGGTACATTATGACAACTTTTACTCTTCATAAATGTGATATGCTTTTTGTTCTGAAGTACAACAATAAAGGGAATAGCTATTATAAAAATTATGAGAATAAGTGAGTATGCATGTAAGTGTATGTGTGTGTGTTTGAACAAAAATGAGTATACTTGGTTGGAAATGCAAGAAAAGTGTTCATAGCATAAATAAAACCAGTGTGTTTTTCTTTAGGCTGTTGGATGAATACCTCACGATTCCCTGAAGGCTCCTCTGAGAAAGGCCTGTAAATTTTAGCACAAAGACTGTGTCTCACTTGTAAGTTCTCTGGGTCATCAGGGAGTGACCCACCTGACCTTGTGGATCTCAGAGCACTTTTAAGTGGATTGCTCTTGGATTAATCCTCTTTTTCTTCCCAGAGGAAGGCATATATTAGCAGTGCAGTGAAAGGCCACTGGGCAGCTTCCTGCTTCCCAAAGAACAGTCTTTGGGATAAAGAGAGTACAGTGATTAATTACAATGTGGTCAAAGAAAAATAGCAACATCACTGATAAGCTAAAGAAATTGTTCCAATATTTGCTTGAACTCTTCTAAAAGCAAATAAACAGAAATAAATTTATCTGGTTTTAATATGTTAAGGTTCATAGATCAATTAAAAATGTATTTTCTTCACAAGAACAGAAATATTACTAAGAAAGATATAATTTGGTACAGATATATTTACAACAGTTCTATATATTATTTTACTATTTGTGAAAGTAGAATACACAGAAACTATGAAAGATATAGAGATAAAATAAATTACAGAAAGATAATGAGAACTGCACAACAAGATTATCACAGATCATTTCCCTAAAATAAGGAAAAACTTGTATAGTAAATAACTTCAATAATATCTAGAAATTAACTTTAAAGAATAACTGCTAAATATTACACTGAATTATTCTTAAATTGCCAAGATAATCATAATCTACCAAACTGCATTATAAAAGACAACCTTACTTGCAGATGTTTTGTCTGCCATACTAGGATCCATCCAATGACAATGAAAAAGTAACAGTAACCACAGAGATAGCGAGAAACATCTTGGACACTTTGATCAACTTCTCATATCTTTTATTTTTTGAATATTTAATTTAATTTTTATTTATTTAAAATTTGACAGCTTTTTATTGAGCCCTACATTTTTCTCAGCTCCCCTTCCTGCCTCTCCCCTTCCCCTTAAGCCCCCCAAAGACCACATACCCCTAATTTACTCAAGAGATCTTGTCTTTTTCTACTTCCCATATAGATTAGATCTATGTATGTCTCTCTTAGGGTCCTCTTTGTTGTCTACGTTCTCTGGGATTGTGATTTTTAGGCTGATTTTCTTTGCTTTATGTTTAAAATCCACCTATGAGTGAATACATGTGATAATTGTCTTTCTGTTGTCTGGGTTACCTCACTCAAAATGATGTTTTCTAGCTCCATTCATTTTCCTGCAAAATTCAAGATGTCATTATTTTTTCTGCTGTGTAGTTACTCCATTGTGTAAATGTACCACATTTTCCTTGTCCATACTTCAGTTGAGGAACACTTAGGTTGTTTCTAGGTTCTGGATTTGACAAACAATGCTGCTATGAACATAATTGAGCACATGTCCTCGTGACACGATTGAGCATCCTTTGGATATATACCCAAAAGTGGTATTACTGTGTTTTGAGAAAAGTGGTTTCCTAATTTTCTAAGAAATTTCCACACTGACATCCAAAGGGGCTGTACCACCTTGCATTCCCACCAGCAATGCAGGAGTGTTCCCCTTTCCCCACAACCTCTTCAGCATAAGTTTTCATCAGTGTTTTTGAATTTAGCCATTCTTGCAAGTGTAAGATGGAATCTCAGAGTTGTTTTGATTTGCATTTCTCTGATGACTAAGGATGTTGAACATTTCCTTAAGTGTCTTTCAGCCTGTTTAAATTCCTCTGTTGAGAGTTCTCTGTTTAGGTCTGTACTCCATTGTTTATTGGATTATTTGTTCTTTTGATGATCAATTTTTTGAGTTCTTTGTATATTTTGGAGATCAGACATCTGTCTGATGTGGAGTTAGTGAAGGTCTTTTCCCATTCTATATGCTGTAGTTTTGTCTTGTTGACTTTATCCTTTGCTTTACAGAAGCTTTTCAGTTTTAGGAGGTCCTATTTATTAATTTGTTTCTCTCAGTGTCTATGCTACTGGGGTTATATTTGGGGTTATATTTAGGAAGTGGTCTTCTGTACCAATGCGTTCAAATGTACTTTCCACTTTCTCTTCTATAAGGTCAGTGTGGCTGTCTTTATGTTGAGGTCATTGATTCATTTGGACTTGAAATTTGTGCATTGTAATAGATATGGATCTATTTTCATTCTTCTACATGTTGATGTCTAGTTATGACAGCACCACTTATTAAATATGATTTTTCCATTTGATATTTTTTGTTTCTAGGTAAAAAATCAGGTGTTTGAAGGAGTGTGGATTAATATCTGTGTCTCATATTCAGTTTCATTGATCCTCCTGTCTGTTCTTATGCCAATACCAGGCTGTTTTCAGTACTGTACCTTTGTAGTAGAGTTTGAAGTCAAAGATTGTGATGCCTCCAAAAGTTCCTTTATTGTACAGGATTGTTTTGACTATCCTGGGTTTTTACTTTTCCAAATGAACTTGAGTACTGTTCTTTTGAGTTCTGTGAGGAATTTTGCTGAAATTGATGGGCACTGGACTGAATCTGTAGATTGCGTTTGGTAAGATTGCCTTTTTTACTATGTTAATTCTGTCCATCCAAGAGCATGGGAGATCTTTCCACTTTCTGGTGTCTTCTTCAATTTCTTTATTCAAATATTTAAAGTTCTTGTCATACAAATCTTCCACTTGTTTAGTTAGAGTTACTCCGAGATATTTTATGCTATTTGTGGCTATTATGAAGGGTGTTGTTTCTTTGATTTCTTTTCCAGCACTTTTGTCATCTGTGTACAGGAGGGCTATTCATGGGGAATTAAAATAAAAGAAAGAGAAGAATTAGGGTTAAACTTGTATATTCTCATTGTATACATATGGACGAGCAATCATACATAGTAATATAAATATTATATTATTTTTTGTTAAAGACCAAAGCCATTACATGTGAAAAAGGCAGAATTACAATATTTTGAGTCAACAAAGACACTAAATTTCTAATAATCAAAATAAGAAAGAAGACAAGTATATAACATAAAATAACTTGTGAATATAAGATATTCATAGAAACACAAGCTTACTAGGTGATTTAATACATCATTTTATGATATCTTAATAAACCAAGCACTCAGAACACCTAAACCAATGATATGATGGCTACAAATCATTACATAGAGGTAGTTACATATTCTATAGGCAATACAAAAATTATTACTACAAATCACCTAAAATATCTCACTCTTAATATTTCAAATTTGTTTTATTTAATTAAAAAGCATAAGTATTTTATATTTCATTGATACAAAATCTAAAATAGAAATATTAGGAAAGAAAGATAAGTATTTGGAAATTGAGAAATGTTTTAAAAAGTGCTTTGGGAAACTAGAGGATCCATAAAAATACAAAAGCTACCCAGAGTAATACCGAAAATAATGAGAAGTGTGACTCACCAGAGCTATGGGTGTCAGGAAAGAATACAGAGAAAACTTGTTGTGAGGGGCTGCGGGCAGGCCTGCTTTTCATCCTGCCCAGCTCCCGCATGGTTAGCTTAGTCACAGAAATAACAACACACAAATTGTATTCATTTAAGCACTGCCTGGCCCATTATCTCTAGAGAGTTAGTTACTGACTAACTCTCATGTCTTGATATTAACCCATTTCTAATAATCTGTAGCACCACGAGGTGGTGGCTTACCGGAAAAGATTCAGCATGTCTGACCTGGTGGCTGGCTCCATGGCGTCTGACTCATAGCCCTCTTCCCAGCATTTTGTTCTGTTTACTCCGCCTACCTAATTTTCTGTCCTATCAAGGGGCGCCACGTTGGGCGCCAATTATCGGCGAATCAATCCCACACCAGTTATGTTTTAAGGGGTTATTTATTTTGGGGGGTAAAACTTACATACACCATAAACCGTCAGGAAGGGAGCCTAGTCGCAGGAGCCGGGAACAGGAGCCAGGAGCAAGCACCGGAACCAAGAGCCGGAACCAAGAGGGCTAGATCTGGATCTGCTTCTCTTTTTAAAAGAGAAATATACCACGCCCCAGTGGGCTGGTATTTCAGCAGCTATTGGCTGACGGAGCGGAAGTCGCTCCCCGCTGCACTGTGGGCTCGTATTTCAGCGACTATTGGTTGAGGCAGCGGAAGTTACTCCCACAACAAAAACTGGCTGTTTTAATTATAAAATTATATTAAAACCAAATAAATTTGGTATTTAAAGTAATGCATTGAACATTACAGCACATAATAAATAAAAGCTGTTGGGAAATTTAGCCAGTGCAAAGGAAATAAAATAAAGAATGTAACTGAGCAAAATGAGCAAATTTGCTTATAAAAGAATACATTTTTGTTGATATAACTAGAGGTAAAAGAAACAACCTTTAAAGTAGTTGTGGTATTGATTGGGGCATTGATAAATTCTACCTAGAGTCCTTTAACAATCGTAACTCCAAATAAAACTTGATCTGTTTACTGTTTTCAGAAGGTCAAAACTGCAGAAATGACAGAGGCAATGGAAATTTTTTTTATTGACCTCTACATTTTTCTCTGTTCCCCTTCCTACTTCTCCCTTCTCCTTCAACTCTCTCCCAAGATTATTCCCAATTTACCCAGGATATCTTCTCTTTTTCTACTTCCCATGTCGATTAGATCCATGTATGTCTCTCTTCGTGTCCTCATTGTTGTTTAGGTTCTCTGGAATTGTGATTTGTGGGCTGGTTATCTTTGCTTTATGTTTAAAAACCACTTGTGAGTGAGTACATGTGATAATTATCTTTCTGTATCTGGGTTACCTCACTCAAAATGATGTTTTCTAGCTCCATACATTCAGGCAATGAATCTGAAGGAGTCAAAAGAAGTTAGAAACAAAACAAGAAATTTGTAAAGATCTAGGTGTATTACTAAACAAAATAATACTTTAGTAGTTACTAAATAAGAGAATGGTATCTCTAAATGACTTTGGAAAACAAATCCTTTTTATAAAATTAGACACTGCTATGGCACTTTTACTTTGTAAGTAATGGGGGATATAATGCGATGAAAATTTTTTAAAATCCATTCAAAGAATTTGACTCAGGTTGTTTATCCAAGGAAGGTTTCTGTTCCGGCACCAGTGGCACCAACACACAGGATACAAACTAGATTCACAGGCCCACATGGCACACTACTGTATGTCCCTGTGCAGCAATGACATATTTCCTATTCATGTATGTGTTAATATAACCAGGCAACAGTTATAACTGTTCCAGTGCAGGCTCAGCTCCAAACCCGCTGCTCTAAGATGGAAAGAGGGAAGCTAAGACTGACTAACCAAGGATACTGAAGGAAACTGACCATCAGCGACGTGGGTCAGCAGTTCAGTTTCTCAGACCTGAGTGTCTCATCTCCAGTTTATCTTTTCATTTACTGTCTATATCATTTTAATGGATAAATAGAAAAAGAAAAAACCAAACATAGAAGGTAAAATCAGAAACAAAAACTGTGTGAATATATTATACACAATGTAATAGTAATATATAATATATTAGAAAAATCTAGAGAATATTACATTATACCAGATGACAACAAATGTATAGAAGAATACTAAAGAAGTTATTAGAAAAACAAAACTCCACATTTAGAGGAGAAACAATGAAAAACAGTGGATTAGCTTTGGTTTCTATGACTGATTTACAGAAAGGCAAGTTCCTTAGAAATATTTTCGTTTAAACCAGCAACTGGGGATTTGGTATCAACTTGCTAACAATGAAGCTAATTCAATTTCTTCATTAGTTATGAAATAAAATAACATAGCAAATAATATATTACCGCAGTTCACTAACAATTTATAAAAATGAAATAATGTAATCAGTTAGCTTTTCTTACAGGAAATTCATTTCTAGAAAAAATGGAAGAAGCTGACTTAATTTAATAACAGAATTTGAAGTGCCAGCTGACAAAATGGACTTTCATAATTAAATATTAAATCAAATAAGAAGAGAAAACAAATTAAAAAAAACTAAAGCTAGTTTTCTAAACTCAGTAGAAAACACCAGACAACATTTTTAGACATTAAAGTTTTATTATGTAAAACACATGAAATAACAAAGAAATTTTTTCTTAACTATTATCATTTGTGGAGTGAAAATATAGATTTTGGGACAAATTATCAAGATTATTCTACTTGGTTCTGATCATGAAATTATTACAAATAAAAGGAAAATGTAGCGGAATCATTAAAATATTTAAACAGAATAGGAAAATCCTTTTATTTTTAAAATTATTTATTTTTATTCTTATAACTATTTATTTTTATTGAATTTGCATTGTGTTTTGTCTGCATGTATGTCTGTGTGAGTATGTCAGATCATGAGGTTACAGACAGCTGTTAGATGCTATGTGGGTGCTGGACATTGAACCCTTGTCCTCTGGAAGACCAGTCTCCACAGAGCCATGTCTCCAGTTGCAGAAATCCCTTTTTGATAGATGAGTATAAGATGAGCACTAACATGGCTTAACAGTATACATACATAACTCCAGCATCCAGGAGTGACTTCTCCAGGAAAAACATGAAGAAATTGAAAGGCCAGAGAGATCAGGCTAGCAGAGTCTACACAGCACAAGCCTGCTACAAAGAAACAAAAATAATAAAAAATCTTCAAATGATAAAAAATCTACATATAAATAATAATACAAATGCAAAATAAAATAAAACAGTATAACCAACTATAAAGAGAAGTCAAATGTCTATTGTTTCTCAGAGAATAACCAGTAAGTTATCATAAGAAATGAAAAACGATAAACGCTTCTAGGTGGAAAATTTAATTTTAAGAAAAAATACTCAAAATACAATATACAAATTCAATAAAATTCCATTGAGCATTCGTAAGTATAGTTTTTAAGTTCTATTATTAATTAGTAAGCCCACAATTCAATTGAAAAACAAAACATGAAAGAACAGAGAATTATGGAGAACTGTGTTTATTGTATGTTATGATTTTCTTAAAATCACTTTCACTATAGTATGATGTTGTCATGAGAAAGTGAATTGATTCAGATAACAATATATCATCTAAAAATTTAATATAATAGTAAGATTACATTTCAACTCAATGATGACAGGGAATTTATATATTTTATTAATGGGCACATCATAATTGATTGTTCATCACAAAGTGAAAATATTTTCTAATTCATTTCTCACCAATGTAATGTGATCTCCCAACACATTGAAAATTACAGTAAAACGAATTAAATCATAAAATTATAAAGAACATTAATAATATACAAGAAAAACATGAAATGTATGATTTCCCACACTCCAGAATCTATTACAAATCAAGCAAATTTAAATATGTGTGACAACATGAACATCCTTTCAAAATGTCACCAATATACAGCAAAATAGATGTAGATGGCATCCTCTAAATATGTTTACAGCCTATTTTTAAAAACGCTGCCAACAATTCCTACTTTTAATGGAGTGAAGGCACAGTAGAATGACATTTTGGGCAAAACATTGAAAAAATGAACTAAAAATCCATCTCAAAAAAAAAATCTTTAGACACTGAAAGACACAACATGTTTCATGACTTATGAGCCAGTAACAATTCATAACCTCTGAACCTTCTAAATCATTCTGATGACTTTGTATTATTTGTCAACATCTAATAAACTATTTGTCAGTGTCAATATATGCAAATGCTTAATTCCTTTACCTAAAAGCTTGAGTTGCTAGATGCTAGAAATAACATCACTTTTGTGGTAATATGTTCCAAATTAAAACAAGAAAATGACCATAAATCTAAGGGTGTTGGATAGTGATGCTTCTTTTGAAAAAATATAAAATTTTTTTCTTTAAATAACGAATTCTTTCAAGATCAATGAGTAATTATTCATAATCATAGTACTATGGCATATCCCTATTTGTAAAAAAACTTACAAATAAGATTAAAGTTTCTTTTCTCCCAAAGTCCTTTCACTTCAAAACCTTCCAGCTTAGTAATAATACAAATATGATGTGCATTGCAGCTTCTATAAACAATAAAATTAAGGTATATAATGGTCCTTTCCAGAATATGAAAATGGAATTTATCTGTTCAGTATATAAATAAATCCATTCTAAAATTTCAGATCATTTAATTTTTATTCACATAGTATTTCCTGACTGAATTGGTAATGATTTTAATGTGAATATACAACAATAATTTGCTGTGAGAGTTTATTAAAATATACTAAAATCACAGATTGTTATAAATGGCATGTCAGAAGAAACGTAACATATTATGGGTATAGCTTTAGATATGTTTTTGTACAGAGATTAGTATAAATATAATATATAAATTAATAAATCCTACAGGTAGTTAATTTATGTTAAATTATGGATATTTCCCATTGGTCATGTCATGTCAATCTATAAAAGATAATCTGATTTTGAATATAAGTGGCTCATGTAAATTTTATTTGTCTCACCTCTGATTATATTAACAGTGTATACACACAAGCAAGCAAATACGTTCCATACTTTTCTTTCTGGATCTCAGTTATGTCACCTAGGATGATTGTTGTCTAATACTATCCATTTACTTGTGAATTTCATGACTTTATCTCTTTTAATAGCTGAGTAATATCCTATTGTAAAAACAAATTTTATTTTGTCTACTTATCTAGATATCTTATTATCTTTGTTCTCAAGTCCATATTTTCATTCTCAACTGTTTTTGAATATAATGATTTCTGGTATGTTTGTTGATTGATCTGACTTTTCCTGATTATGAACATGATATACTTTATCGCTGCTGTGACATTTATAAACATATAGAAAGGAATATTTTGATGGCTGGACAATATCTCTGATTATATTTGTTCTTTGACTGTATTGCTTCAATGTTGGATTTTAAACATCCTCTATTTTTTTCCATAGTATAATGCTGAGCTTTCAGCTTTTCTGGACCTCGCTGATAGTTATCAACACTCTATACTCTATGTAATAAAATGTATATTTAACCTTGATCTTTTATAGAACTAATGATCTTACATTTTCTTGTATTTGTAAAACATGCTCAAGAATTCTTGTCCTGTGCTCGCTTTGGCAGCACATATACTAAAATTGAAACGATACAGAGAAGATTAGCATGGCCCCTGCGCAAGGATGACACGCAAATTTGTGAAGCGTTCCATATTTTTCAAAACCCCTTCCTCAACATAACTCATGTCCTGGTTTCCATTCTGAGGTCAGTTCATCTATAAAGTATATCAGCTGATTGAATTTTGTCATTTTTTCTATTATCCAATGTCTCTACACAGCTGTTGTTCCTTTCTCATTAGCATTTAGGAATTCAAAGTTAATAAAACATTATGCAGTTAAAAAAAAATTCTTGTCCTGCCACAGGACACAAGATTAACTCAAAAAAAAAAAAAAACGAGTAGTCTTCCTATACACAAATGATAAATGGGCTGAAAAAGAAGCTAAAGAAATATCGACCTGTCCAATAACCAAAAATAATATGAAATATCTTAGGGTAACTCTTAACAAATAAGTAAAAGATCTGCATAACAAGACTGTTAAGTCTTTAAAGAAAGACATTGAAGAAGACATCAAAAAGTGAAAAATAAATCTCCCATACTTTTGGATAGGTAGGATCAAGATGTTAAAAATGACAGTATTTCCAAAGGCAATCTATAGATTCAATACTCAAGTTCATATGAAAAACAGCAACAACAAAAGGATATACAAAACAATCCTGTACATTAAAGGAACTTCTGGAGGCATCACCATCCTTGACGTAAAGTTCTACTATATAGCTATAGTAAACAAACAAACAAACAAACAAAAACCAGTTTGATATTGGCATAAAAAGAGAAATGTGGGTTAATGGAATAATGGATTTGAGTTGAAGACACCGATATTAATCCAGATACCTATGAACACTTGATTTTTGACAAAGAAGTCAAAATTGTACAATGGAAAAAAGAAAACATCTTCAACAAATGGTGCTTGCATAACAGGATATCAACATGTAGAAGAATGTAAATAGATCCATACCTATCACCCTGCACAAAACTCAAGTCCGAGTGGATCAAAGACCTCAACATACATGCAGTTACACTAAACCTGATAGAAAAGAAATTGGGAAATAGTGCTGAACACATTGTCACAGGAGACCACTTCTTAAATATATGGCACTACCTGAAACTGAGAAACTTCTGTTAATCAAAGGGCACAGTAGATATGACAAACAGCACCGTATAGAAAGGGAAAAGATTTTCACATTCCCACATCTGACAGAGGGCTGATCTGTAAAACACTCCAAATATTCCAATTATAAATGGGTTTTAGATCTAAACAGGGAATTCTCAACAGAAGAAAATCAAATGTCCAAAGACACACAAGGAATTTATCAACATCCTTAGTAATTAGGGAAATACAACTCAAAATAAGTCTGAGATACCATCTTAAATCTGTCAGAATGACTAAGACACAAAACACTGATGACAGTTCATGTTGGAGAAGATGTGAAGTAAAGGGACCACTCCTCCATTTCTGTGGGAAGTGCAAACTTTTTTTAACCACTGGAGAAATTAGATAGGCAGTTTCTCAGAAAACTAGGAATTAATACACATCAAGAGTCAGCAGTACCAGTCTTGGGCATACATCGAAAGGATGCTCAGCTCAATTTTATCACAAGAACACCTGCTCAAATATGCTCGCAGCGCCTTTTTTTTTTTAACAGCCAGAAACTGGAAACAACCTAGATGCCCCTAAACCAAAGAATGGATAAGGAAAATGTGATACATATACACAATGGAGTCTTACTCAGCAGTAAAAAGTCAATGAACTTATTAAATTTGAAGGCAAATGGATGGAACTAGAAAAGAAGCATCCTGAGTGAGGTAACCCACACCCAGAAAGACAAACAAGGAGTGTATTCACTAATAAGCAGATATTATATGTAAAGCAAAGGATATTCAGGCTACAATCCACAGACCAAAAGAAGTTAGGTAAAATGGAGGACCCTAAGAGAGACATGCATGATTTGCCCTGTGAAGGAAATAGACAATCTCTCCAGAGCATACTGGGGCTGTGATGTGAGGGCATGCAGATGAGAATACAAGAGAATAGGGTGGTCCAGTTGGGAAAGGGACAGAGAATAGCAATGCAAGAGACATCTTGATGGAGGGAGCCATTAGGAAGAAAGTTTGTGCTAGGGAAATTTCTAGGTATTCACAAGGATGAACCCAGGGATAGCTCCTAGCAGTAGTGGAGAGGGTGCCTAAATTGGCTTTCTTTTGTTAGCAACTTAGTGACTACCCTAGTTGTCCTCATAGAACCTTCACCGAGTAAATGATGGAAGAATATGCAGAGATCAATAGTCAAGCACTCGGCTACGCTCCTGAAGTCCAGTTGAAGAGGAAGGAGGGATTATTTGAGCAAGCAGTGGTCAAGCTCATGATGGGAAATGACACAAAAAACGGCTGACCCAAGTTAGTGGTAGGTCATGGACTCTTGATTGACAGACTGACAGCTGAAGAGCCTGCATGAGACTGAGCTAGAGCCTCTGAATGTGAATGACAAGTGTTTGGTTTGATTTATTTGTGGGAACCCTAGGAGTGGGATGAGGTTTTATCCATGGTGCATGAGCTGATATTTTGGAGCCCATTTGCTATTGTGGGATATCTTGCTCAGCTTTGATGCATTGGGGGGGGGGGGGAGATTTGGTCCTACCTTAACTCCATATGCCAGGCTTCCTTGATTCCCCAAATGAGGCTTCACCCTCTCTGAGGAAAAGATAGGTATGGGGGTCCACAGATGTGAGCCTGTTCCACCTTGATTGGAGGTCAGACAGTTTGAGCTTATTTATTCTCTTTCAAAGTTTTTAACAACAAATGTGGCTACAAACAAGAGAGTCTGACCTTGTTGTGGTTAATTAGTGTTTTGGGTATAGAGGTGGATCCCTCCACCTGGAGCAAAGGTCAGAGAATTCAAGTTTATTCCTTATATCATGTTAATGATGTTTGTTGCCTTCCCCCTCCACCTTTGGAGTGAATTATATAAGCATGTGGAAAAAATGCTAATGGAATCAGTATTCACTGAATTTACCTCCTGATGCTGTTCTGTATTTCTGTCTCTTATTTCTATCATATCTCTGTTCCTTATGCTTAATAATTCTAATCCTCATGCTCTTACCCTGGAATATAAATATTTCTTCAAGGCTGATGTTTGCCAGAAGGGGAATGGGGGGAAGATGGGGCGCAGTGAAAGGAGGGGAAGGAGGACGTACTAAGGTTGGGATGTAAAATAATAAAAGAAAGAGAAGAATTCTGTCTCAATAATAAACAAATTTTCTAGACCCAAATGTCTCTATTGACTTAAAATACATAAATTGAAAGAAATTTAGCAGAAAATAGTATTCTTATTTCCAAGCCTTTTTTTCTTTCCGTTGCTAATTAAACAAAGTTCGGCTATGTTTACATTTTATGATGGAGTTATTTTAATCTTAACTCAAATTCTCACATCTATTAAAAAACTAATGGGAACTTTTCTTATTTTATCCATTTTTGCATAGCCACAGAATAATTATGTATATGGAAAATTACTCTCCAAATAATTTAAACACTTAGGATGAATTGCAAGCTATGTAAACTTTGGAAGAGCAGATTAATTGGTAATAAGTACAATAATTAATTTCCTTCTTTTCAGTAGAAGTATTTGCGCATTAATCTTTAGACTTACAAAATCTCAATAAGACCTAAGGATACATTTTGATATTGCTTATGAAGTTAGTCTCAAGTATACAATGAGTGTAAAGAATTAGAAAATTTACATTGAATTATTATGCAGCCTAAAGAAAACACCTGATTATATAAATACCTTCTTATCATTTTTCATGACTGAATTGTAAAAAGTTCTTATCTCAAAGGTATGCTGATTGACCATATCTCAGTCAATCATTTAACAATTTTAAATTTACAGTTTTGTTTATTGCCACCTTTCCAGGTTATCTTTGATTTACAGAATGCAGAATTTAATAAACCAAAAATTTTCAATGATGCTTTTCATTTTAACATTTACAGTTTCAAAATTAATAAGTATGATGAACGTTATTCTTAAAGCTTCAAATATATCAGAATTTTATTGATAAAAAAATACTTGTAACTCAGTGATGATAATCTAGGAGAACATAGATTCTTTGGGATTTTCACATTTTTCTGTCATTAGCAGCAGCAGAAATGTGCAGAAGTGTTTTGAAATACAATGCGGTACAGTTCTTAGTTGGACTCAATACCTAACTTGGAAACAATCACTTTTTCTAATGTTGGAATTTGTTTTTCTTTTATTAGATAAACATGAACTAAAGAATGTTGGAATGAAAGATATTTAATCTCTGCCATCACCTTCTTGTTAAATTAGCTAGTGTATTGTGATGGTATACTTTCCGAAATTCTTCTTCTTTTTTTTTTTAAAGTAATTTTATTAAATTATAAAAGTTTCCATTTACGCCCCTCTTCCCAACACCCTCCCACTCCCCCCCCCCTTCTCCTCCCTCTTTGTCCCTAAGGGTAGTCAGGGTTTCCAGCCCTGTGGGAAGTTCAAGTTCGTCCCCCCTCCCTCCAGGTCCAGGAAGGTGAGTATTCAAACAGACTGGATCCCAAAAATCCAGTATATGCAGAGGAAACTAGTCCCAGTGTCATTGTCAATGGCTTCTCAGAAAGACTCCGGGCCAGCCACATTCAGAGAATCCGGCCACATTCAGAGAATCTGGTTGGATCACGTGCTCTTTCAGTCCCAGTCCAACTGCACTTGGTAAACTCTCATTAGATCCGACTCCTTGTATCAGTGGGTGATAGCATCCCTCGCAGTCCTTCGTCATTTTCTTCGTCCTTCTGCTCCTCATTTGGACCTTGGGGGCCTCAGTCCGGTGCTCCAATGTGGGACTCCGTCTGCATCGCCATCCATCGCCAGATGAAGGATCTATGGTGATAAGCAAAATATACATCAGTATGGTTATGGGCCAAGGCCGGTTAGGGCACCCTCTCCTCTGTCCAGAGAACAATCTGGGGATCTCTCCTTGGTCCTGGGATCCCATATATAATCAAGTTTCCTATAAACCCTAAAATGACTCCCTTAGTTGAAATATATTCTTCCCTGATCCCATATTCATCCTTCCTCCTTTCCCCCCATCCCGGTCAACCGAGCTTTCACCATTCCTCCCCTACTCCCTTCTCTCTAACCCTCTCCCCTTCCAACAACCCTCCCACCCCCCACCATGCACCCAAGGTTACCTGGGACTCTTGACAATTTCCTACCTCCTGGCAGATAGCTAAATAATCTTCATCAGGTTCGTCTTCTTATTTAGCTTCTCTAGGATCACGAATAATAGGCTCAAAGACCTTTAAATTATGGTTTGAATCCACTTATGAGTGAATACATACCGTGTTCCTCTTTTTGGGTCTGGCTTACCTCACTCAGTAAAGCGTTTTCTATGTCCATCCATTTGCATGCAAAATTCAAGATGTCATTATTTTTTACCGCTGAGTAAAACTCTAATGTGTATATGTTCCACACCTTTTTTAACCATTCTTCTACTGAGGGGCACCTAGGATGTTTCCAGGTTCTGGCTATTACAAATAGTGCTGCTATGAACATAGTTGAACAAATGCTTTTGTAGTATGTTAGGGAATCTCTAGGGTATATTCCCAAGAGTGGAATTGCTGGGTCCTGAGGGAGGTTGACTCCCAGTTTCCTGAGAAACCGCCACACTGATTTCCACAGTGGCTGCACAAGTTTGCATTCCCACCAACAATGGATGAGTGTTCCCCTCACCCCACATCCTCTCCAGCATAGGCTATCATTGGTGTTTTTGACTTTAGCTATTCTGACAGGTGTAAGATGGTATCTCAAAGTGGTTTTGATTTGCATTTCCCTGATCGCTAAGGAGGTTGAGCATGACCTTAAGTGTCTTCTGGCCATTCGAAGTTCATCTGCTGTGAATTCTCTGTTCAGTTCAGTACCCCATTTTTTAATTGGGTTAATTAGAGTTTTAGTGCCTAGTTTCTTGAGTTCTTTGTATATTTTGGAGATCAGACCTTTGTCTGATGAGGGGTTGGTGAAGATCTTCTCCCAGTCAGAAGGCAGCCTTTTTGTCTTACTGACAGTGTCCTTTGCTTTACAGAAGCTTCTCAGTTTCAGTAGATCCCATTTATTCATTGTTTCTCTTATTGTCTGTGCAGCTGGGGTCCTGCTTAGGAAGAGGCCTCCTGTGCCTATATCTTGTAGACTACTTCCCACTTTCTCTTCTATCAGGTTCAAAGTGGACGGATTAATCTTGATGTCTTTAATCCATTTGGACCTGAGTTTTGTGCATGGTGATAGGTATGGATCTACTTTCATCCTTCTACAGGTTGACATCCAGTTATGCCAGCACCATTTGTTAAAGATGCTTTCCTTCTTCCATTGTATACCTTTAGCTCCCTTGTCAAAAATTAGGTGCTCATAGGTTTGTGGGTTAATATCCGGGTCTTCTATTCGATTCCAAAGGTCGATTTCTCTGTTCTTATGCCAATACCAAGCTTTTTTCAATACTGTAGCTCTGTAATAGAGTTTGAAGTCAGGGATGGTAGTGCCTCCTGAAGTTCCTTTATTGTATAAGATTGTTTTGGCTATCCTGGGTTTTTTGTTTTTCCATATAAACTTGATTATTGTTTTCTCAAGGTCTGTGAAGAAGTTTGATGGGATTTTGATGGGGATTGCATTGAATCTATAGATTGCTTTTGGTAGAATTGCCATTTTTACTATGTTGATCCTCCCAATCCAAGAACAAGGGAGATCTTTCCATTTTCTGGTATCCTCCTCAATTTCTTTCTTCAAAGCCTTAAAGTTCTTGTCAAATAGGTCTTTCACTTCCTTGGTTAGAATAACCCCAA
Source organism: Myodes glareolus (assembly GCF_982192425.1). Taxonomy (NCBI): domain Eukaryota; kingdom Metazoa; phylum Chordata; class Mammalia; order Rodentia; family Cricetidae; genus Myodes; species Myodes glareolus. The sequence continues at coordinate 27,599,210 of NC_142033.1, forward strand.
GATATTTTATGCTATTTGTGGCTATCGTGAAAGGTGATGTTTCTCTGATTTCCCTCTCAGCTTCTTTATCCTTTGTGTACAGGAGGGCCACTGATTTTTTGGAGTTGATCTTGTATCCTGCCACGTTACTAAAGGTGTTTATCAGCTGTAGGAGTTCTTTGGTAGAGTTTTTGGGGTCACTTATGTACACTATCATATCGTCAGCAAATAACGAAAGTTTAACTTCATCCTTTCCAATTCAAATCCCCGTGATCTCCTTATGTTGTCTTATTGCTATTGCTAGAACTTCAAGCACTATATTGAAGAGGTATGGAGAGAGTGGACAGCCTTGTAGTGTTCCTGATTTTAGTGGAAAGGCTTTGAGTTTCTCTCCATTCAATTTGATGTTAGCTGTCGGCTTGTTGTATATTGCTTTTATGATATTTAGGTATGATCCTTGTATCCCCAGTCTCTCCAACACCTTTTATCATAAATGGGTGTTGAATTTTGTCAAATGCTTTTTCAGCATCCAATGAAATGATCATATGGTTTTTTTCTTTCAGTTTATTTATATGATGGATTACATTGATAGATTTGCGTATGTTGAACCAGCCCTGCATCTCTGGGATGAAGCCTACTTGATCATAATGAATAATTTTTCTAATGTGTTCCTGAATTCGGTTTGCCAGGATTTTATTGAGAATTTTCGCGTCGATGTTCATGAGTGAGATTGGCCTGTAATTCTCTTTCTTGGTTGTGTCTTTATGTGGTTTTGGTATTAAGGGAACTGTAGCTTCATAAAAGGAGTTTGGCAATGACTCTTCTGTTTCTATATTATGGAATACATTAAGGAGTATAGGAATTAGCTCTTCCTGGAAGTTCTGGTAGAATTCTACATTGAAACCATCTGGTCCTGGGCTTTTTTTGGCAGGGAGATTTCTGATAACAGTTTCTAATTCTTCATGACTAACAGGTCTATTTAGATTGTTCACCTGTTCTTGGTTCAACTTTGGTATGAAGTAACTGACCATTGATTGACTCGAGAAGCAAAACTGGTGAACTGGGAGCTAGAAAATTGGCCTAGTGACTGGGTGCCTGCTGCAGAGTGCTTGATTTTGGATTCTAGCGCCTTTGTCTAGCAATTCTCAAACCCCTTAAATTCAGTTCCAGGATATCTGGCATCCTGTTGTCTCTGTGTATATTGGACAAATATAAATTCTCTCTCTCTCTCTCTCTCTCTCTCTCTCTCTCTCTCTCTTTCTGTTAAGAGATTTAAATTTCATTTATTTATTTTTCCTCAGTTAATGTTGGTAATATATTATTCCTAAAATTTTTTCATGGTTTGCTTCTTTGATACTATGATTGTTGATTTTTATTATTGTTCTTTCTGTTTGTATAAATGTTTATAAAGAAAAACAATAATTCAATATCAGTTTAATCATTTACTGTATGAGGCTCCTGACCTGTTATATGTGTCTTTGAGGGTACCTAAGTTACTTTCAACACAAGAATTTTAGTATGTATATAATAATACCAACAATAAGTTAAAAGTATAATATTTAAAAGAAACCTAAAACAATATTTAAAATCCATCAGTCATTTTTGTCCAGGAAGGAATGATACAAAAATGTAATAACAAAATTAGCAGTAATTTTTTTTCTTTTAATATTTTTGCTGAGTTCAAAATAAATGTATCTACAAATGACAAGATGATGTGTGAGGTACACGAGGTTTTTACATTCAACATCAGTCTTCTATCTTTCATTGTCACCTTAGTCACTTTCCTATGTAAGAACCCTTGATTCAGTCTTCTGAAACATTCCCTTTGCCATTATGTGTCATTATCCTTGTAAGTTACATTTGCTTCTTAGTCCTTAATCCCACCTATTCCCTGCTATGGGCTGTGATGTTGAAAACATTTGAAATCCTGTAGCATTTCTTATCAGAAATGTAGAAAATGTTTCTGGAAGGAAATTCAGAAGTTTCTTTCTCCAGCCCTAATCCACTCAGAACTATGTTTTTAGAGACTGCTTGTTTGTTTTCTGGCTGCCCAGACTTCTGAAATAATCACACAGAAATCTGAAATAATTAAAACACTGCTTGACCCATCACTTAGGTGTATTGCTAGTTAGCTCTTGTATCTTAAATTAACCCATTTTATCAAGTTGTGTATCGACACATGGCCTACAGGTAATGTTCCATCCAGTGTTCAGCGTCTGTCTCCTGCAGATGACTCGATGGCTTCCTGCTGACTCTGCCTTCTTTCTCCCATCATTCAGTTTAGTTTTCCCACCTAGCTCTATTCTGCCTTGTCATAAGCCCAAAAAGCTTCTTTATCATTAACCAATAAAAGCAACACATATATAGAAGGACTTTCACCACCAGAGCTGTCCTCAGAGAAGTGGATTATTTTGCTCACAGCTATTGAGGGTCAGTGTGGAACAGCAGGCTGATCATACTCCATTAGAACATGCTACTCAATTTCCAATAATTATGAGAAAACACATGATTCAGCTGCCAGGATTTCCTTGGTGAGGTAACTTACTGGATTGCCTTTCAGTCAACTGTCATCATTCCTCAGATGTTCTAGTATGTACATGTTACATCATGTTGTCAATTGCTACCTTTTCCATTTCAATCTGGCCAGACATTTCATTCACTTTAAAATGTCCCATTGAGGATTACGCAAAGAAACAGTTTCACAAAAGAAATCCAGAGAGAAAAGGTTCATACCTCAATATGTGATACAAAGAGAAACTTGTTTCAAGCTTTCAAAAGGGGTGATGGGGATCTAAGGTAGTGGGAATAAAACAATTAAATGAATAACAGGGGTCCAAAAAGAAAATATTGACAAGTCACTGTGTGTATTTGTGGAAAAGCATAACACCCTGAATAGGAACCAGGTTTTGTTTGCACTGAGCCCTGTTAATGGCAGCACATGTGGGATTATCATTGATTGAAACATTATTATGGATATGGTAAAAAAAATGGGGGGGTGCAAAAATCACTGAAAGTCACAAAATCCTTGATTATTCAGCTACCTCAGTAAAAATGGGAATGGGAAGGATCCTGGTGGTGGTGGCACATGGCTTTAATCCCAGTATTTTAGAAGCAGAGGCAGGTAGATCTCTGTGAGTTTGAGGCCAGCCTGGTTTACAAAAGCTAGTTCCAGGGCAGGAAGCAAAGCCACAGAGAAATCTTTTCTTAAATAAATAAATAAAAATGGGAAAAGAAAACACATAGGGATTTTTAAAAATATTAATTCATGTGGGAATATAAAGATTCTCTTCAGATACATCTATTTACGAATCATTCTTTAATTTTCTTTTAAAATTTTATTTTCTTTTTAATTATTTGTAAATGTATGTGTCTATGTGCACATGTGAGAGCAGATGCTGAAGGAGGAGAAATGAGGGTGTTGGATCTTTTGAACCTAGAGTTACAGGTGTTTTGCTCTGAGTGTTGGGAACCAAATTAGAAAGATATTATCTGTACCTATCGAATAAACAATTGAAATTTTAATAAGATATATGAAAATTCCCCATGTCAGTCAGGAGAAAGTAGCCATTATTTGATAAACATCATTTTAAAGCATATTATATTTTCTTGTTACTTTAATTTAATAGTTTATTACTGCATTGAAAGTTTCTGCATGAATATGACTACAAGTTATAACAGACACTATTTCATCTTTTTAACATTTGCAAATGAAATCAAATCAGTTGTGGAATGATGTAGGATGTTCTTCTGTATTTCTGTTGCTTTCATTGGTTAAATAAAGAAAACTCCCTTGACCTTTTGATAGGGCAGAAACTTAGAAGGCGAGTAGACACAACAGGATTCTGGGAGGAAGAAAGCAGAGTCAGAGAGAGCTTGCATGGAGCCAGCCACCAGGTCAGACTTGCTGAATCTTTCCTGGCAAGCCACAGTCATGTGGTGATAGACAGATTTAATAGAAATGAGTTAATCAAGATGTGAGAGTTATCCGATAAGAGCCTAGCGCTAACTGGCTAGGCAGCAATTTAATACAATTCTCATGTGGTTATTTCAGGTTTAAGCTAGCCAGGTGGCAGGACACTCTTACTACAGTGGAATATTCACCTATGTAAATATGTGGTATATTTGCTTATGCTGTGGAATACTACTTTACCTGTGTAAAGCTGTGTTACTTCTTTGTACTACATTTATTTAACTATATTAAGCTGTGCTGCATTTGCTTTTCTTTGCCTGTCTAAGACACTTGATGGGTTTAATAAGGAGCTAACGCCAACAGCTAGGCAGAACAAGGATAGACAGGGATGGCAGTCAGAGCGAATAAATAGGAGGAGAAATCTGGACTCAAAAAGAATGAGAGAGGAGGAGAAAATGGGGATGAAAGAGAGAGACATGCCCTGGTCTAGAAGTCAGACACAAGAAGCAGTGAATGTAAGATATGCAGAAAGAAAAGCTTAAAAAGTTCTGAGACAAAATGTAGATGAAGAGACACAGGATAATTTAAATCAGAGTTTAAAAAGCAAGCCATAAACAAGCCTAAGTTAAGGCCAAGCATTCAAAACCAATAATAAGTCTCCATACTGTGATATGGGACCTCAAAATAGATGCGTGTTATGTAAGTGTTACTGTTTGGTGAATACATTGGATGAATCATTACTTTATCTGGAATGAATGACATATTTATCACTACAACTGTCTGACTCTGTCTGATATTTTCTCTTTTTTAAATCAAATTTACGATATTTTACTTCACATTATTCATTATTACTATATACTGACTAGCAATGGTCCTAACATTCTATGAAGCTAGTACTGGGAATCAAATTAAGGAAATCAGTCTTAGTTGCAAGTATTTTTACCCGCTGAATTATTCTGTAACCCTATTTCATCTTTTTTAATTTTGAAGGACATATATAACCCAATTATGTTTATTATAATTTTTATACATTATATATTATGTCTATTCTTTTGAATTTCATTGCTTGTTTTTGTTCTTATGTTTTTGTTTTTCCCCTAAATATTTCCATGGATAGATATTAGGATGTTTTAGAGTGACATTTTAAAATATTTATTTTAAGTGTATGAATGCTTCCCTCCATATATGTATGTGTACCATTTGTGTTCTTATTGCCTGGGGAAGACAGAAAAGGGTGTCAGATCCCTTGAAAGTGGAGTTACAGCAAGGTGAGAGCCACATGTTGATTTTAGAAGCAGACTCTGATATTCTAGGAGAGCAGCAAGTGTTATTATTTGCTAGGCCCATCTTTTGAGTCCTCCTGACTAATGTTTGATTTGTGTTTAGAATTTTGAAATTGAATAAGTCGAGTGAACTTCTGTGATAGAATACAACAAATTAAGTAGCTTATGAACAACAGAAATTTCTGACAGTTCTTGAGGCCAGGAATTACAAAATTAAAGGGTGGAGAGATTTAGTTTATTTTAAGGGCCTGCTTCTTATATATGCATAGAATGGAAGGTAGAGAGCCTTTCTCTCTGTGTGTATGGTTTTTTTGAGAATATTGATTAATCACAAGATGATAATTGAGTTAATTATCTACACATATCCCACATCTTAAATCAAACACACTGAGCAACAAGACATCAACATATATATTTTGAGAAGATGCAACATTATATCCCCATACTTAATTTTCTTAGTGTTTCACTATGTATGATTTTATATAATTACATTTCTACCACAGTTCACCAGAATCAGTTTTATTTCCAAAACAGTTCAAGAGAAATAAAGAAATCTCAGTACTTATGTTTCCCTTGTGATTTATTTGATAAATAGTTCTGTGAATATGCTACTTAGCATGTCAGAGAGTATCTATTTTCACACTGAAGATTTTTGAGTTGTAAGACTTTATCACTTGTTATTTGTAATAAATATTTAAAACAGTTATTGTTTCAAGTACTTTAAAATCTTTGGTAGTTCATCTTTAACCTATAGGTATTCATAATTATTGACCTATTTTTAGTCAGTTTTAAATCTTTTTTTGATATAAAATGATTTTGTAAAATGCCAATTGTATAAATCTTGTAGTGGAAAACTGGATATAAGTTATCATATCACTGGAGAACTTACATTGTGTCATTAGCTAGTTTCCTATGATAGAAACATGACCGAAGAAATTAAGAGGAGCACTTCCTGCCTGATGTCAGATCTACATCGATAGCTCAAGACGTCACATGAGGTACCTGAGAGAGTGATCACTCATCAGTTATGTAAAGCATCTCTCTTCACTGGGTTAAAGACATATCCCTTACTGGAAGAACTATAAGTACTTCTATTATTTTCAAAGGGCTCCATTCACATTTAGAAGTGTTTTCATTCATTTGTGGAACTGAAAGCTTTCATCCTCAGATACATCTTCTCTAACATTTCAGGGTATGAGAGACAACTACGACTCAGAGATAGCAGAAGTCAAACTTACTATTGTGGTCTTCACTGACACCAAGAACAAGGCCAACAATTCCATGGAGGAATAAACTTCTCCTGATAAAGTAAGGGAGGAATAGAATCCATTATCAGTGATGTTTTTTTTAAGCAAATAGGAACTATCATATAGGCACACAAATAGTGTGGTGGTTTGAGAACAACCCCATTAGCTGTATACGTTTGAATATTTGCTCTCCAGTTGTCAGAACTGTTTGGAAAGGAGTAAGAGGTGCAGCCCTGATGCAGGATGTGTGTCAGTGGTGACAGGCTTTGAGGTTGCAAGATTCTATGATATCACCTGTTAACTTTCCCTGTCTTATGATGATGTCTCAAGATATATCTCTCTGCTATTGCACCAACACTATGCCTGCTGCATATCCCTTGCATGTAGTTCATGGACTCAAATGCTCTGAAAGTATAAATCCCAAATAAATTGAAATCTCCTATTACTTACCCTTATTGAGGTATCTTATCACAACAATAGGGAAGGGAATATAATATACTTATATATGTAATTATGGAAATAATTAGGAATTTATTAGAAATAATTCCAGAATTAGGAATTTTATAATTAGGAATATATTCCATTATATATGTATATGTACATTGTATACAATTATACATAATTATATGTAATGGAATAAATTCCTAATTAGCAGTCAGCAATCAAGATATCCAGAAAAACCAAGGCTGACACAAGTTAAATCCAAAATCTGAGAACTGAAACATCAAGCTGACAGGTCACCCATTAGGTAGGCAGGTTCAAGTTATAACCAAGGTAGATGCCTTAGTTCAAGACTCTAGGGAGAAAGCAACAGTAACAGAAATAAAGTGAATAACAAGATCTAAATATGTCAGTTCGTCACTAGTAGAAAGCACCGAAACAGGAGTTCTTTCTTGCAGATGGGAAGATTAGCATTTCATTCTGTTAATTCCTTTCACCTATTAGATGAGATGATACCACAACATTTTCATTCTATTAATTTTATTAATCTCATCCAAAGTCTTTCTCAAGTATAATCCTAGAAAATATTTGACCAACTAAGCAGTTAATGACTTGGTTAGTTTGAAATATAAAATAAAGCACCATAGGTACTTTTATCTAATGTGATATCTCTAGTTTGGTTTCAAACTCTTCTTTTGTGTGGCCTGGGTAGCTGGGTAGACCTTTTTTTTTATAACATGCCATTCTCATAGCTTTTCTTGACATCACAGGTGTCTCCTAGTTTATTGGGAATATTTTTGGTTTGTTTTGTTTTTATTTTATGATACAGTTATACATTTTTTTCTGATTCAGGCATAAACATGGTATGCTGCTGGACTGGCCTGTTATGTTAATTATCATCACCTTTTATTTTAATGTATGAAACACAGAACTACCAAATTATAAACTCTATAAACTTGTAGACACAAGTTACTACAAAAAATAATTTTATGTTTGAAATTCTGATTTCAATTATTGAAAATCTTCTTTTTCCTCATTTTGTTCCTGTGAAGTATAGGAAATATACTTAAAGTAAATTGTTTAAAGATGGTTCTACTTACATGTAAAAGTTATTCAAGGAATAAACCTTATGGGAGCTGAAATAATACAGGCAATACTGTTTCAAGCCTTAGGGGGAATATGTTTCCATGCTTTCATTTAATACCTTGAAATAAAATAAAATGTTTCAAGCATCATTCTTTTCCTAGATATACTTGGGCATTTTGCAATGGTCCTATATTTTGCTATGTTAGTTTTAGGTATTTTTTTCTTCTGTAGAAGTGATGAGTGTTTTCAAAAGCAGCGGATTACAGCCAGCAACTTCATTGCCAGTCTGAAGACTTAAGACTTCACACATTTTATATCCACAGCCACTGTAATTTAAATTAGGATCCACCATTGTTTTTCTGGAGGATGTAATCATATATTTTAAAATGCAACATTTGAAAAAGCAGCATCTAGTACTTTTGAGTACATATAAAGAAGCTGTTTAAATATAATGCATGTGTTTTTTTCTTCTTTTTTCTTTGATTATGGGTACATTGGTATTTCGCCTTCATGTCTTTCTGTGAACTGAAGTTACAGACAGTTTAGAAGTACCTCGTGGTTCCTGGGAATGGAACCTGGGTCCTCTGGAAGAACAGCTAGTGCTCTTAACTGCTGAGCCTTATCTCCAGCTAATGAATAGTTTTTATAAGGTAGCCATGAATGTTCATATTTTGTGGAACCATATAATCAAGAGTTTAGAGACTCTCACATTAAAAGTTTATAAACAACAAGCTATCAGAATCCCAGGAAACTGTACCATAAGTTGTAATGGGTCTTACAAATAAAAGTCTGGAGTCAGACATGGGGGAAATGCTGAGAGATCAGAGAGACAAAGGAGCAATACCTCAGTCACCTTACATATTCAACTTCCCAACTGAAAAGAGACTGAGTTCCTGTCTCCTCTTCCCTTATTACTTCCTCTCTTTGTCCAGCCTTATCACTTCCTGTCTGTCTGGACAGACCTCCAGACCTCTATGGTTAGCTAGTGGCTATCTCCATTCTCTGATCTTCAGTCAAGCTTTATTTGGACAAACAAGATATCACCACAGCTCACTACAGTGGAAAATCAACCATTAGTATTTCTCAAAGTCCTCATCAAAGATATGATAATTAATTATAAAATATAAACTACTGTTCAAATTTGTCATGGGGCCATTCCTAAATCAGGCTTGGGCTTGACCTTGCAGGTCACTGATAAAATTTATTATATTTTATTTTTTCAAATGGGAATATAATTCTACAAGGTAGAAAAACACTACAGTTAGACTTCTTTATTTTTAAAATATTTATTCTTCTTTTATACACTATATCCTGATTTCTGGCATTTCCTAATCATTTATTGAGAATGTACTCTTAAGTTGGAAGATCATTAAAATTAATATTTAAAACATACAAGTGCATAGAAAAATTATATAGATGAAGTAATTAAAACCTTGCCATATATTTGAATTCAAATGTGTATGCATGAATGAGTATTTATCTGTTCCTTCCTTCTGCTGTCCTAAATAATATTTTTCTACCTGGCAGAAGCAGAACTGTCAGAAAATTTTGCCTTTCATAGAGATGGGAGAGTTTACTGAATGAAAGAGAAAAATAAGATGTTCAATTTGAGAACATATAACCTTGAAAGTCTCAGGAGAAACTTTAAGGGTTTAATAATTCATGTGAAGTTTTTCTCCTAACTTCAAATATGCAATTCAGTTCTAAAGACTTGTGCACAAAATTTCTCCTTGGAGTTGCAGGAAATGCTTTTATTTTCCTTTTAACATGTACATGTGATCAATAATATACTATAGCAAAGAATAACTTTAAGAATACCATGAAAGTTACAAGGGCATTTCTTTAAATTCAATACTTAATAATAATACTATGTACTCCTAAGTAAAATAATTTGTATCACAATTTGCATTTTGAGATAACATTGCACAAAATGAAGTCATTAGGTCAAGACAAGGCTATAATTACCCTCTTCATTTACGTTTTCCATTCTTTCTCTCTTTCACGGCTGTCACACAACCTAAGACCCTAAAATGCTGCTGGTTTTACCATTTCAGCAAAGAAATTCTTCAGAAATCAGTGTTGATTCAGCTTGTCAATGGTTGATTCAATAAGGAAAGGTGGTTTTCTAAGAAACTACTTTAGATATATGGCCATCATATAGATTTGGATGAGGATTTCATTGCCAGTAAATCACATCATACATTGCACTGTGTTATTGTCCCGTTGTGGCCTTGACCAGGAGGAATATTGCAGTGTTTCAATGCCCATTCTTTTCTTTTAAAAGCCTTGGGTTGTAAACATTCTTGAACACAGTGGTTATGAATTACAATATTTAAACACTTCATAAATAGAGGTATTCAATAAGAATAAGAGAGACAAGTTCCTGTTAGTACAAAACTCTTGCATTTCTCTGAACAGTCTCTACCCTGCTCATGAAGCATAATTAAGCTGCATAGAGGAAAACTCAGATACAGAGTAATTGCTATCAGCTATCATTTTTCTGTAACTATCCAACTAACCTTATGTATAACATTAAAAAGTGGCTTTCATTATAGTAGACTTCTATTTCTTTTTAATTGCTTCCATTTTTCTTGAAGTCATTAATATTCAAAAATTCAATCACTGCACTCACTTCATTTCCTCTTTGAGATTCTTAGATGAAAGCCTTCATAAAGCTATAAAATACAAAGAATTATTTCCATATTGGGACAGTTTTTAAAGCAGGATTTGGAAACCTTGCTTTAGAGAGAATAAACCTGGCCTCTTTTGATATCCAACAGCCTAAAAATTACTTCAGAGAAAATGTTCTTAGGATGCGGTCCTTTTGTCTCCTCTGATAATTGTTAAAATGGCCACATTTTACTCCAGGTTTTGTCCTCTTGAGATTTCTTTTTTATTCTAATCACACATAATTTTATGAATGCTAAAAATATGTTTTAAATTTAGAGATTTATTTCAGTAACACTGGCCTTTCTTTCTTCAGAGGGCAGTGCTGAAAGCACTATTTTGCATTTGTCTTTTACACATATTTTGTTCCTTGAACCTCTGCAATTTAAAGTACTTTAGTTCTATCTTTACAGTAATAGTGATTTGCTTATTTGTAAGTTCTTGTAAAATGTATTCTAGGGTTAGTTTAAAATTAAAATGCATATGTAAGGATGGATACTCTAATGTTTTTCAGACATTTTGAATTAAATTGACTCTAACTACTATACATACACTTTACCAAGTAGCATAATTTTGTTCAATGGTCTCTTTCCTTTTTCTTTGCTTCTGTCTATGATCACGTTTAAGTAATTTCCTGACATTTCTGAAATAGATAGACATATTTTTGATAAAATATACCTGAGATAAGCAACTTAAAACAGGGTGATTTTGACTAATGGTTTCATGATTTTTATCCAGTCACTTAGACCCTTTACTTTGAGCCTGAGGAGGCATTGTACATCATTGCACTAAGTTCATGGTGGAGCAAGTATATATAGAATTCTGGAACTAGGACTAAAATAAAAATGAGAGGGGTAATATGTACTATCACTTCAATTAGCACAGAACCAATAACCTAACTCTTTCTATAATATCTTAACTACTATAAGATTTTGTCTCCAATTAGGTCATAATCTGGTGACTGAGCCTATAGTTTATGGGCATTTAAGAACATTGATGATAAAAACCCGAGCAATCTCATCATTGTCAGGTATGGGCCTTTATCTCATCCAGTGAGTCTCATCCAGTGACTCCATGGCTTCTCCTGACTCAGCCTACGTTTTTCTCCCAACATTCAGTTTTGCTTTCCCACTTGTCTTTATTCTGCCCTATCACAGGCCAAAGAGGCTTCTTTATTTATTAAACAATATTGTAAATAACAATATATACAGAAGGACTTCCTACATCAGTCATTTTTAAGTTCACAAGTTCATTATTTGAATACATTCATAAGTGATTTTTTTATTGTTGTTGTTTTTGACATTCTGTTTAACCTTCAGATAGTTTGTAACAGGCATAATTTACTATCAGGTAATGTGAGATTCCGCTCTGTATACTGTGAATATCATTGGTTAATAAAGAAACTGCTTTGGGCCTATAGCAGAGCCATAGGGGAACAAATATTGGTTGAAAAACTAAACTGAATGCTGAGAGAAAGAATGGCAGAGGCAAGGAGAAGCCATAGGGCTGCCTGAAGCAGACATTGGAAACATTTCCCAGTAAACCACAGCCACATGACGATTCACAGATTACTAGAAATGGGTATATTAATATGTAAGAGTTAGCCAATAAGGAGTAAGAGATAATGGGACAAGCATTGATTTAAATAATATGGTTTCTGTGTGATTATTTTGGGGGTCTGGGCAGCTGGAAAACAAACAAGCAGCTTTCTTCAACAGATTGACATGCCAATGTGGTGGACTAAAACCCTCATAAAACCCGAGAAAGCTTGGAAAGGAATCCTAGGCACAAAAGAACAGTGGTGCAGGAGAATTGTCTGTATTCTGTCAATCATGTATTTTAATAAAATGCTGATTGGCCAGGCAGAAAGTATAGGTGGGTCAACCAGACAAGAAGTAGAGGCAGGGCAAAGAGAATAGGAGAAGGCTAGGGAGAAGGAAGCTCCCTCCACCATTCCTGCCCAGACCACTGGAAAAGCAACATGTGAGTTGACAGCTGAAAAAGGTACCAAGCCATATGGCTAACATAGATCAGAATAATGGGTTAATATAAGCTATAAGAGTTAACAAGAAGCCTTAGCTAATGGGCCAATGAGTTTATAAACTTATGGAGTCTTATGTGTGATTTTTCTTTGGGGATTGCTGGTTGTGGGGTACTGGGCAGGACAGAAACCCCAACAAGCCGGTCCTCATGTTACAGAACAGAGTTAAGCAAAGCTTCTGTGTAGTCAGCATTTTACTGGCAGCATGCTGTGGCTCATTTAAGAAAGGTTTTCCTGATTCAGCAGTAACAGGAAAAAAGCAACAGTTTTGAAATGCAGGCTTTCTGGGGCATGATGCCAGCATGAACTCTGACTCTTTCTGAAAGTCCAGCTATGGAACACTTGAATGTGTTTGTGGGCCCAGGTTATTGTATCCTCTCTTGGGAAAGTAGCTGAGACCATGCCCGCAGCTCAATGCCCTCAGCCTGGGTAGGCAGTGGGATCAGAACTAAGAGTGCATAGGCAGGAGAATTTGTCAGACCTGCCACCACACACAAGATATTTCCAGGCAATGCTTTGCTCTGCATGGCATATCTATTTCTCAGATTAAAAGGATACAATACTGCATGCTCATTTTTAGAGTTAAAGTGCTGAGTACAGCTCTTACCTGGTGGTCCCAGTGCTGGCAGTAATGGTACCTTCAACATTTAGAAAGTGAAGAGAGGCAGAGCCAGCATCCAGAGCTCCTTCAACCAAGCTGCTTATCATTTTAAAAGCTCTTTGAGATAGTAAAGAATTACAGATCCACAACAGGACAGATTCAGACTTAAAAGACATCTAAATGAATCACAGTGTTGAATAAATGTATGCAGGCTTGGGAGAGAGAAGAAAAAGAGTGCAGAGAGTTATAAAAAGAAGTAAATGGTTATTTTTTTAAAAAAAAACAAAGTCTTTAAAGAGACAGAGTAAAGAGAGTCATAGATTGAAAGAGAAAGAAAATTAATATTAAAAAAATAGAAAAAGTAATAGAGTAAAAACAAGCCATGTAAAGATGGAAAATGCATAGAGAATCTGTATTATTTGTATTTTTGTGTTATCTTTGAATCTTTTCACTGCAGAGAGACATTTGATTCTGAGGACTGCTATGCTAAGCCAATACCATTATAAATTCGAAATTTGAGTCTAATGATATGTTACTTTGGAAAAGAAGTTCTTTTCTTTCCACAGAGGATGAAAACCTGTGAATTGCTTCCAGACTAATATTGTTTGATGGACCAAGAACCCCTGAAAGGTTGCCATGAACACCCCCAAAAGAAAATACTTCAGCCAACGAAAAGCAGGAAGCAGTATGGAGAGAACTACATCCATTTTCCCAAACATTGCTTACATTTAAAGGGGGATTTGCTATAGAGATGGATACCTTGCATTGGTATGGATCTTGGTTTATTGATACAAATTTAAGATCACTTTTGATATATATGTATATGTATTTCTGCTCTTGACTAAGGTATTTTGTTTGTGTAGCTCATCTTAAAATGTAATGTGTAATTAGATTGTCATCTATAATAGTCAAGTTTGTAGTCATGTTATATTTTCTAGATGTACAGAGATGTATTTCAGATGAATAAGGATTCTTCAAATCTTTCAAAGACTACAGAATATGGCATTTAAAGTGTTTTAAGAACTTAGGACTTTTCTTGACAATGAGACAATCAGTTCCTGGCAGCTACAATCTATGACAAAGGGAAGATGGTCATTGAAGAGGCTCCTTATGAAGTTTGTTAGCCATTTGGGCAAAAATCTGCTCTTGCCTGTACTGCTTGATGAAATGTACCTCCAGGGCTCACAGAGAAATGATTACTGAATTTGATTAAACGTGAGACCATCCTTCATGGTTCCTGCTTCATGAAAGAGTCTGCCAGACATTCTGTAGGATACAGTAGAAAGTTACTGACAAACTGCTAATAGAGGCAAAAGAGTCCTTCAGATTTTCTGCTTCATGGAAAAGTTTGCTGGATATTATGGGCCTATAGACTGAAGATGGATGCCCCAACAGAAGAACTTTGGGTGACAGTTCAGGTAGCAAGATGTCTCTGTCAATTCTAGTGTTTTGGAAGTTGTTTACAATTTACTTCCTGTTTAGTTAGGTAATTTTAACTCATTCTGGAGTCTGATGATATTGAAGAATTTATAGTTATAGTTATCGTGTTCCTTAGTTATGTTAAAAGATAAAGTAGATATAAATATTTTAACCTTAATTATTGCTTGATGCCTGATGTGTTGTATGTAATTTTACTATGTTAAAGTTAAAACCTTCATTTTTATTTAAATCAAAAAGGGGAGATGATGGATTCCCCTCTGTAATTTATAAATATCACTGGTTATTAAAAGAACTGATTTGGGCCTATAGCAGAGATATAGGGAAACAGAGCTAGGTGGGGAAAACTGAATGGAATGCTAGAAAAAAGAAGGGTAGAGTCAAGGAGAAGCCATGGAACTGCCGGAGACAGACACTTGGAAATTTTCCTGGTAAGCCACAGACATGTGGCAATACAGAGATTACTAGAAATGTGTTAAATTAAGATGTAAGAGTTAGCCAATAAGATCTAATTGGCCAAACAGTAATTTAAATAATATGGTTTCTGTGTGATTATTTTGGGAGTCTGGGTAGCCAGAAAATAAGCAAGCAACTTCCTCCAACAATTAGAAAAATGATCTTTTCTTTCCATTGTTCCAATGAGACACTGTATTTATCATGTATGTTTTTGAACACTGTTCTGGTCTCATATGCCTTGATGATAAATTCATAATTTATAATTAACACCAGTATGAAAGTTGCTTCAAGTATTACCCCAGTAATGTGGTATCTGAATGGGCACATGGGAAATTCAGAAAAATGCTGCTTAGCATTCCTGCTTTCCAAACTATGCTTCATTTCATTGTTACTATTGGATCCTGTTCTACTCTCAAATGTTTTAAAAGAGCCAAAAAGAAAATGAATTACCATTGTATCTTCTCTTCTGTGCTCATAATGCATAAATTTTATCATAGAGTCTGTATTAATTACTATTTATTGCTGATAAAATGCCTAATTTAGTTATGGATTCAGAGGTTTGCAATTCATAATGCTGGAACAAAGGCCTGATGTTAAAAATAGATGTGAACTCATATTTTGCTCTGTAAGGACGAGGTAGAATGGGAAACCTAACTAGGAAAGGCACTGGGTTTTGAAAACTCAAAGCCTACCCTCAGTGACACTCCCTTTCAACAAAGATGCACCAACTCCAACAACACATCACATCTTAAACAGTTCCACCAATAGGGACCACCTATCCAAAAATAAGCCAATAAAGGACAGTGTCATTCAAATTACCATATTCCACTTGCTGGTTCTATAGGTTTGTAACCATATCATCATGCAAAATGTATTTAGTAAAACTTTAAATGTCCAATAATCTGTCACTCTTAACATTGTCTAAAAGTCTACAGTCCAAAATCTCTTCTGAGACCCAAGACAATTTATTAAATGTAGGCCCTGCAAAATCAAAAGGCAAATTACATACTTCCAACACACAGTGGCATAAAATATCAATTAGTACTCAAAAAAATGGGAATCAATTCATATTGAGGGAATACTAGACCAAAGCTAGACTATAATCACACAGCAAACTCTAAATCCCTTAGCTCCATAGGATGTCAAAGGGCTTTGATGACTTTGCACTGCACTTTTCTTGCCTGCTAGGTACACTTTCTATTTTGCTAGATCCACTACCTCTGTGTAGCAATCCTTGGCACATACAACATGACTCTAAGTTGTTTAACATCTTGAGATCACAAATGAAATCCAGCCTTGATTTTACACAATGACTCCTCATGATCTTCATGCAGAGACTTCCCTGACATAAATTTTCTCACATCAGTAGTTTTAAACATGGAGGAAGATTCCAGAGCTCTTTGATCTCTCAGACTTCTAAAGTCAGAATCATGTGGACAGAATTTTCAAATTCAATTCAATGACCTCTTTTAGAGAAACTCTGACACCCTTGCACCACATTTGTAGAGTTTTTTTTTTTTTTAGTAATTTTATTAAATTATAAAAAGTTTCCATTTACGCCCCTCCTCCCAACGCCCTCCCACTCCCCCCTCCCTCTCCTCCTCCCTCTTTGTCCCCAAGGGCAGTCAGGGTCTCCTGAGGCCAGATGGACCGTGACTGAACGAGCATGTGATCCAACCAGATTCTCTGAATGTGGCCGGATTTTCTGAATGTGGCTGGCCTGCAGTCTTTCCGAGAAGCCATTGACAATGACACTGGGACTGGTTTCCTCTGCATATACTGGATTTTTGGGATCCAGTCTGATTGGATGCTCACCTTCCTGGACCTGGAGTGAGGGGGGAGGAACTTGTAGAGGTTTTTGTTGTATCTTTTGTTGCTCTTTTTAGGAGCAAAAACTTCTTAAGGATTTCCCTTTTTTAGTTGGAATCCTAGCTGAGTGTGGCCTTGCTGATTCTCCAATGCATATGAGTCCTCTTTTGATCTCTTTCTTTCTTTAATTCCAATTTTTAAACTGTATTTTTAAAGATTTCAAGTAATACTTGAAGACTAGATCCCAGCACTCAGAAGGCAGAGACAGGAAGATCTATGAATTTGAGCCGAGCCTTGTCTAAAGACCTAGTTTCAAGACAACTAGGGCTGTTACAAAGAGAGAGAAACCCTGTCTCAAACAAAACAAAACACAAACAACAGCAACTAAAAACCATTCAGCTTTATGTGGACATACAAAAAAAAAACCCAGAATAACCAAAACAACCCTATACAATAAAGGAATTTCCAGAGACATCACTATTTCTGATATCAAGCTATACTATAGAGCTACAGTAATTAAAACAGCTTGGTATTGGCATAAAAACAGATAGGTTGACCATTGGAATGAAATCAAAGACCTGGATATTAATCCACATACCTATGAACACCTGATTTATGACAAAGAAGCTAAAATCACACAATGAAAAAAGAAAGCATCTTCAACATATGGTGCTGGTATAACTGGATGTCAGCATGTAGAAGAATGCAACTAGATCCATGTTTGTCCCCATGAAGAAAAAAAAAGACCAAATGGATTAAAGACTTCAAAATAAATCTGACCATACTGAACCGGACAGAAGAGAAAGTGATAGTAGTCTTCAGTACAATGGTACAGAAGACTACTTTCCAAATATAACACCAGTAGCACAGACACTGAGAACTAGAATAATTAAATGGAAACTCCTGAAACTGAGAAGCTACTATAAAGTAAACACACTCATAGGACAAAAAGGCAGCCTACTTGATGAGAAAATATATTCACCAACCCCACATAAGAAATAGGACTGATCTCCAAAATCCATAAAGAACTCAAGAAATTAGAAATCAAAATTCCCAATAATCCAATTAAAAATTGTGTGCAGAACTAAACAGAGAATTCTCAAAAAAAGAATCTCAAATGGCAGAAAAATACCTATAGGACTTTTCAACATCATTAGCTATCAGGGAAATGCATATCAAAATGACTCAGATACAATCTTACACCAATCAGAATGGCTAAGATAGAAAACAAAATGATAGCTTATGCTAGAGTGGAAGTAGAGTAAGGGGAACTCGTGCAACACTCATGCATTGCTGGTGGGAATGCAAATTGGTACAAGCACTCTGGAAATCAGTATGGCAGTTTCTCAGAAAATTGGGAATCAACCAACCTCAGGGCCTAGAAATAACTCTCTTGCACATACACCCAAAGGATGCTCAATCATACTACAAGGACATCTGTTCAACTGTGTTCATAGAAGCATTATTTGTAATAGCCAGAATATAGAAATAACCTATATGCCCCTCAACTGAAGAATGAATAAAGAAAATGTAGCAATTTCCACAATGGAGTACTACTCAGCGTTAAAAAGCAATGACATTGAAATTTGCATGCAAATGAATGGAATTAGAGAAAACCATCCTGAGTGAGGTAACCCAGACCCATATTGACGAACATGGTATATACTCACTCATAAGTGAATACTAGCTGTAAAACAAAGGATAATGAGCCTATTGCCCCTGAAAAGCTAAGAAACAAGGTGAACTCTAAGAAAAGCATATATAGACACACCTGAAAAGGTGAACAATCAAGATTGCCTGACAAAATTTGGAGCATGTTGGTGCAGGGAGAAGGAAGGGTGGAAGTGGAAGAGGAGAGGAGAAGCGGAGGGGAAGGAGAAATTGAGTGAACAGGATAATCGAGATGGAGGAAAGAAATGAGATATTTTGAGATAAGAGCAATGAAAGTGATATTTTGAATGAGCAAAACTTTATGGTGCTAGCAAGAAACCTGACACCAGTTACCCACAAGAATGATCCCAGCTAAGAACCTAAGCAATAGAGAGGGTGCCCAAACAGGCCTTGACCTGTAGTCAGATTAATGAATATCTTAAATGTCACCATAGAACCTTCATCCAGCAAGTGATGGACACAGAGGCAGAGACAGTGTCTCTGAAGACACGTGTCAGCAGAACATTGGGCTGAGCTCCCAAAGTCCAGTTGAAAACTGGAAGGAAAGATATTATGAGCAAAGAGGAGGTCAAGACCATGATGGTAGCACCCACTGAGACAGTTTACCTGAACTAATGGTAGCTCACCAACTCCAGCCAGACAGGGAAGGAACCAGCATAAGACCAAACTACACTATCTGAATGTGGGTGACAGTCGTATGGCTGAGGCTGTGGGATCATTGGGAGTGGCACCAGGATTTATCCCTGAAGCTTGTACTGGCTCTTTGGGAACCCATTATCTTTGGAGGAATACCTTGCTCAGCCTAGATATAATAGGGAGGAACTTGGACCTTCCCCCAAGCAATGTGCCTCATCCTCTCCGAGGATTGGATGAAAGGTAGGATGGGGGGAAAGGTGGAGGTTATGAGAGGATAGTAGGGAGTGGGAACTGGCATTGGTATGTATAATAAAAAAGATAGTTTATTTTCTTTGTAAAGAAAAGATTCAAAATTAATGAGTGTGAAAGTGTTTGAAAGCAGTGTTGAATTCAACACAACAAAACTGTCATTTTAAATGCACTTAGGAGATACATGTAATTCTCTTCACCTTTGCTCATGATAAATCATTTTTTGCTATGAGATATCTTTATTTCTCCTATTTGATTAGAATTCATTAATTTCATTATAGATCCTGCATTTCCAATACTGTTTATTTTTTACTCATATTATTTTCTATTAAAATACAAACATCAGGGCCAAATTAAATTTTTAAATGAAGATATTACTTTTATTACATGACCTGAAATAGGGGAGAGAATAAATCTCAATTATTTAACTTTCATAAAAATTTAAGCCAAGTTTCAAAGCTTTTGTATATTGTAAATCTTTAAACAATGCCTATAGCTTATACATAGGAAAAACAGATATTGCCTAAATAAAATATTTTTTATGTGACCTAAAACAAATGCACAGAATATTCTTCCTGAACACCAATTAATATCTATTCTACTCAGATTCACATGAAATGTGTTTAAATAGACTACATGCAGGAACACAAATCTCATGTTACCAAAATCATACAAATAACTACAGTTATTCTGTTTTACCACAGTGCAATAAAATTAAAAATTATGAGCAAATGAACCTTTATGAAGTGTGCAAATTCTCTGAGATTAAGCAACACATTGCTTAATTTTTTAAATTAAGAAATTTAAAAAAAGAAATTTTTAAAATTCCAGAATTAAATGAAATTAAACACACTATGCAGCAAAAGTTGTGTGGGACATATTAAAACCAGTTCTAAGTTTGAATTGATACTTTTAAACAAATTCATTTCCCAAACCCAAAGAAGACAAGTAAAATGCAATGTCTTTACACAATAATTTGGAAGAAACAAAAACAATCTAAAACTAAATTAGAAAGAAAATAAAAGAAATAATAAAAATTGAACAAAAATTAATGAAATAGAAAGAAAGTTAATACAAAATAATCAGAGAAGTAAGATGCAGCTCCTTAAATCAGGTAATTGGATCATCTCTTCCTTCATATGGTGCCTAAATATAAGTAGAGAAATAAGACAGAAGATGACAGGAATAATAGAGATACAAGTAGTATAAATGTTTTAAGGGATCCCAAGCTAAGCATCTCCATTCGATCAAGACTATCTCACCTATTGCATTTCTCACCAATCCATCCCTTTGTCTCCACTGCCAACTTTGGTTCCCAAGGAACCTGCCAGCCACAACAACCTCTACTCCTCCAATTCAAATCCCGAAGTCTCATCTCTACCCTTCAGCAGTCTGTCTGCTAAGGCTTCTCCCTCTTGTCGTATTGCCAGGGAACAAAACATATCCTTGTGGCACACACCACTTTCCTTCCTCCAGCGAACCCTTCAACCCCCACCCACCTCTTCTAGCACATCACATTGTCTAAGTGTAAGTTCCCAATGAATGAATAGAAATTAAACTTACGCCCCGGCAATGGTGAAGCACGCATGGGCAACCTGTATATGGCAGTTAGAGAAGTTGTCCATATTGGGTTTCATGGTCAAAATTGATGAGAACGACTGACCAGGTTTCTTTCTCAAGAGGGCACCAGATCTCCTTACAGATGGTTGTGAGACACCATGTGGTTGTGGTGAATTGAACTCCAGAACCTTTGGAAGAGCAGGCGGTTCTCTTTACCGGTGAGCCTTCTGTGGTGGGACACACCAGTAGGATTTGCTGAAGAAGGCCAAGTCAGGAAGATCCCAAGCCACCAATACCAAGAAACATTTTTTGAAGAACTACCTGGCAACAATGGTCATAATCTCAAGAGGTTTTCCATACTAGATAACAAACAGCCACCACACTCTTTTAGGAAACAGAGAAGGCAACAGATATCAATGAACAAGATCACCCAATCCACAAAGATAAGAGCTGGTATCAGCACAAAGAATTATAATTGTCCCAATCCCAGATGCTTATAGACCAATATAAACACACCATAACAATCATGACAATAAGTTTCCACTAGAACCCAGCATCCTAACTTGAAATGCAGTATATTTGAAACAAAAAATACTTAAATGTAACTTTTTATGAATATGTTAGAGGCCTTTAAAGAGGATTTGAATTAGTATCTTAATAAAGCCTGTGAAAACAAAAGCAAAAAATGAAATGAAATTTAAAAAACAAACAGCACAGGATGTGGAAGTGGCATCAATTTTAAAAAATCCAAACTGAGAAAAAACTGGAAATTGCAATTTAGAAACTGGACCAGGAACCTAATAGCAAACGTCACCAACAGAACAGAAAGAACTGTATACTTAGGGTACAGAGCAAATCTCCTTTTCTCTGGGAGTTTATAAGTTGCTTTTCTTTCTATAATTTTAGTTATAACAGTTAATTGTTGTGGGAAAATCTTAAATGTAAAATTGTGAAAATAATAAATTTTGTATTCACATCATTACAAGTATTGTAATGATTTTTGCAACCTCCCTTCAGCCCTGCCAGCTAATAAATATTCCTTTGTCTAGCAATCTGTTATGTTTATGCACCACATCTACTAGTCATTCATAGATTTTTATGTCTTTAGATCCACAGTGCTTTATTCATGCAAGTTTATTTTATTTAATAATGTCAGTGGATGATAGCGATTGTGGCAACTTTTTGTCAAAGGAGCTTTAAAATGCTTGTTTAGGTGGAAAGATAAAAATTCAAGATTTAGAAGGGATATATATTGAAATTGGTAAAAACCTGTGATAAAATCCACTGTTCAATTCTTGAAATTAGTATTTAAAAATATGTTTATTTTGTTAGGTGAAACTGCAAATGGTAAGTGCAAAGGCCGTAGTAAGTTAAAAGTCTTTGTATAAAAAGCAAAAGCAATTGAACTACAGGGTTTAGTATTATGGATGGTTCCATGAATTGGGAGGTGATATTTGCAGAGGTCTGTTGAGGACACAGGAGGATATGGTTATAATTGTTAAATTTAAGAACTGAATGAAGAGGAAGAATTATATATATGTCTGTATATATTATATATATTATTATAAATATTGTATATTATATATATATTATATTATAATCATGTCTGTTAAAAATATTGCACTCTTTTATTTGTAGAATCACTTTTAATTTTAATGTCATGAATATAGTAGAAATTTCACATTTAAGATCAAACTTACAAAAACAATCTAATTATGATCTGACGCTATATGATCAATTATACTTTATGAGATTGGGCTTGATAAATAAACATGTATAAAGCTCGACAATGAGTACATCCATAGAAAACCAAAATAGTTATTTGGACCTCATATCTCCTATCTTGAAATTATATTTTTACACAAATTATTCTCTAACAGAAAGGAACTAAAAACAAAATCCAAAATTTGTATGGTCACTGTGCTTAATAGTACTTTTATGCTAAAATTTTATGAAAGATATTTCAGCGTTTACTGTTATCAAGAATATAACTGTTGAGAGCTTTTTGATTTCGAGTAGGTTTTGGATTCAGGCCAATCCATCTACAGTTTCTATAAAATGCTGAAAATTACTGCCATTGAAATTGCTTGATTGTAGTCCATTATAATGGGATTAACATAAAATGTCTTGAGAAACATTTCAAAGTAATAAGCTTCACAGAGTTATTCAATTTGTAGCTGTTGGTCACTAAAGTAATCTATGCAAGCTAGGAATCTATGGTGCATTTAGATAGGAATTTCTAATTTGGAGATTAAAATTGTTAACTAAATTTGCATGTCTTGTTTTTTAAATACTGATTAATTTATAAAGTAACTGTATTTACCATAACTTAATTTACCATAACTGTACATATGAGTCTCAATCTAAACTTAGAAAGCATGTGCATCTTCATCACGAACACGTATTTGTGGCTGAGTACATATATGTTGAGTTCCTTTTTTTGTGTTCTTGCATGTATGAGTGCACATACATGTGTCTGCATGTAGAGCCAGTGGCCAGTCTTGATCACTGTGCTCTCTCAGGCTTCATCTACTGTTTTTGAGAAAGGGCTCATAGATTCTTCTTGGCTTACAATTATGCCATTATGTCTTATTTTTTTGTGGAGGCAGGGCATAAAATCTCTTGAGGAGGCATGCTTGTTTGCCAAGCACATAAAGACTAGGGTATCAGCACCATCCACAAACATTTTTGGTAAAATACAAAAAAAAAGAATTCTTTTTTTTTTCAAATCAAATAATGAAGCAAAAATTCAAAAATATTACAATAAGACACCAGCAAGAGAGTCATTCTCTAACTCAGAAACACACTAAAAATAACAAGATGCTGTGGTGATATTTTATTTGTGCTCTAACAAATAAAGCTTGCCAAGATCAGAGCTCAGAGCTAGCCACTAGTTAACCACAGAGTTCTGGAGGCCTGTACAGACAGACAGAACATGATGTGACTGGGCAGAGAGAGGAATATAAGGCATAAGAGACAGGAGCTTGGCTCTTTTTCCTCTGAGGAGTTAGCGAGATAAGAGTTGGCTTTGAATTGCCCCTTTATCTCTCTGATCTTTAATCACTTACCCTGATATCTGGCTCCAAGTTTCTACTAAGACCAACTAGAGGTAGTGCTACAGGAGGCCTCAAGTACAGTTTTTTTTCAAATTCAAATTCTGAACTATAATTTGTTAGAAAATCAACTTCAAAATCTGATCCCAACAACATCAAGAGACGTCTTACATCCTAATTTTAGAGTATTTCTCCAATACTACAATCAAGACACTCATTTGAACTGCAAAATATTCACATATTTGTTGGGGGGTTCTAAGTGACAATATCCTTCTGAAACCATCAAGCTGTTGGATGGTTCTGAGAGCAGCATTGAATACTTTACAGACTACACAGAACCTTACTTTCAGAGAAGAACTGCATAATTTTAGGGAATTTTCAAATTATTCATTTTTTTGTTCTTAAAATGTCTAGATCAACAATTCACAAAGTACCAGCAGTGTTTAACTACACAGAAATACTCTTTTTCACTGGAAGGATATAAATTACTCATGAGGAAATATGGAGTCTCTAGGTAAGGTAACACAGGTTCAGAAAAACAGGTATAGTAAGAATTTATTTGTATGTGAATGTTAGCTGTTAAGTCTTTAGTAAGTGAGCTACAATTCTACAGTTCATATTACCATAGAGTTTATGGAAAGAGTAAGAGTCTGGGTATCATGGATGGATCTTTCTAATTAGGGGAAATAGAACAGATATGGATGGTTGGGTGAGAAAGAAATGGGAGGATCAAAAGAGAAGGGAAAGGGAAGAAAGAATGAACAAAGAAATACAGGGAGGGACAACTAAAACTAAGGACTATTTGAAGGTTGTACAGAAACTGAAAACAGTAAACACTTCTTAAATATATAATTATATGAAGGTGTTATAAAATATACCTCCAAATAATGTTTGAGATAGAGCCCCGAATGGTCATCTCTCATCAACAAATGAAGCTTCATGTACTGGGAATGATTGTGTCACATATAAACCAAGTTGTTGGATGAAGTGGTCACATGAAATTCCCAAACAATCCAGGCTATTATTTGCTCTCCAAAATTTGAGTAAAAGGACCTACGGCTGAAAAGAATACCTGAAAGCTTACTTAATATGGAGAGATCAAGCTTTTGCCTACTAAAATATTTTACCCATACTGACAGGTGTTCTGGATACTGGAAATGACTAGGTACTATCAAAGGAAAAGGTAAATACCAACCTCACCGTAAACCCTTTGATCTACAGTGGTGGCCTACTTTCAATATACTCTGGTGCATTAATGGCACAAAGCTTACAGAAATAAACAACCAATATTTGATTGTATTTAAAAAGCATTCCATGAGATGGAACCCATGCCTAATTTTGTTCAGTTGGCCAAAACCTGGGACTGATTAGTCTAGGGATGTAGGGGAAATCAAAATATTACTATTATACTGAAGAAACATAGCAGTAAATGACTCCTAATTACAATCTACTATACTCATAGATAAGTGCTATATTCAGCCATCATAAGAGCCAGAAAGGATGGGGACACTAAGGAAAGAAGGCATTCCAAACACAGCATGCTCCATGCTCACATTAATACACAGAGACTTTAGAAGCACTTAAAGGGCCTTTATGGGACTACAACAGATGGTGTCCAAGTGCAGAAGGAAAAGTGGACACATGTTCCCATCCCTAACGCAGATGCTAGCTCCAATTGTTAACCACTTGCAAAAAAATATTTTTTCTAAATGGGTATCATTGGGGAAACAAACCACTCCTAACGATAGGCCCCATACCCAGAAGTAGATGAACAACACAAAACAAATTGCATCTTGGCAGGTCCTTTGTCTCATAAGGTTCACAAAGGATTTCTTTAATCTTACAGAACCTTTACATACATACCATGATTCTGGGCTTTTTATTTTTATGGCAATCCTGTGTGTGGACAGGTGTGTCTCTCTATTTATAAATGTTTTTTTGTTTGTGTGGACTTTGTTTCCTCTGTTTACTTTTACTTTTTCTTATTTTGATATTGTTTTTCTTATGTCTTATTTTTTATTATTCTTTAGATACTTGTTCATTTTCTAACAAGTGACAAAAATAAAGATTCAGATAAGAGGAAAGTGGGGAGGATTTTAGGAGAGTTGGGGAGAGAGAACCGTAAGAATATATTCTATGAAAAATCTATTTTCTATAAAGTAAAATTTTAAAAAATAAAAATCTTTAAAAATTAAAAAAAGAATGCATGGTTTTCATACATATAGAGACCTGATAAGTGAACTGGCATATTCTAAAGGTTCTAAAAATAAAATCTTTCTACTCTAAATCAAAGATGATTAGTATACGATCACTAACATTTGACCATCTGCAGTAACTAGAAAATTTAATGACACAACTGTAGTCAAACAAGGGATAGCAAAGTAAGAATGGCCTGCCAAGAGTAGTGAAATTTAGAGATGCGGTCTAATTACCATTTTTGATGGAAGTTTTTGTCTTGTCCAGCCCCATAGTCATTCAGACCCAACAAACAGGCAAAAGTTTATATTAATTATAAACTCTTTGGCATATAAGTTCAGGCTAATTATTATTTAGCTCTTACAATTCAAATTAACCCATAATTTGTCGCGACAACCTCGACCAGCAAGGACGACGCAACCCCGGAGATCTTCTTGAAGGCAGTTTCTTTTCATAGCAAGTTATGGGCCATAACCATAAAAGGAGTTGTTTGTCACAGAAAGCGCTTGCTTTCGGGCTCGCGGAGGGTGGCATCCAGCGTCATCTTTAAGGTGCGGCTCCACGTAGCTCTCTACAATAATTCTTTTCTATGTTTAGCCATGTTGCTTGATACTAAGCCTTTCCTTTTCCCAGAATTCTCCTAGTCTAAGAGTCCCACCTATACTTCCTGCTTGGCTACTGGCCAATTAGCATTGTATTTAACCAATAAAAATGGCAAATCTTTACAGGATACAGGAGCATTATCTCACAGCAGACCATAGGTTTAATACATGATATTGTTCTTGCTTGAGTTAGAAGAAACAACAATAAGGGAGTGAAGCTGTAATACCAAATCATGAACTTAGAGTACCATTCTCTCAGCACCATGATGAACCATCCACATTGGTAGGATGGAAACACTTGATGTCCAGGCACTAAGGGCTATATACAAGTTTATTAGAAGTCAGTTCAAAGGAATCCAGGTCACTCTCATTTTTTACTTTGTCCTCAAGATCATAATAAAGCCAGTTTTATATACAATTTCAGAATCTAAATATGAGTTATTTACTTGTTGATGAAGAGGTGAATATGAGAAACTTCTTGGTAAGAAATTAGAAGCATTGGCATATCTCAGATGCCAGAATTAATGCCACAATTGAATTTTGGAATGCAAAGCTATGATATATATGGCTAAGAATTGGGCATTATTATTATTGTTATTGTTGTTGAAATTTTTTAATTGACTATTAAAATATAACTAATATTTTTAAAGATGTACAATGAAGTTTAAATCCTTCTTTAAATTTTTCCAGTTGGCTAATTCAAATCTTAATCATCATTTTGAAGATGGAAAATCCTGTCTACTTTTAGAATTTCAATACATAAAAATGTTGAATGAGCAATTATAAAATTAAGGAACTAGACTGTAATCAAATATAAAATGATCAGTCTTTCTTCAGAAGATTCAGAAATGCTTTATCTGAAAGTGATCTAAAAGATTACTATTTTTACATTTCATAACTTGTGAAAATGAGTAACATAAAACTATTATAAGGGGATGAACTTTCACAAGTGCATTTTAACTTCTTTCAAGTTCTTAAAGAAAATACTGTAATGCACTTTGCCCACTCAGAGTAAAATGCATGCTTCTATTGTTAAATGAGTGTTATATAAAGGTTCTTTGTGCTTTTCCTCCTTGGAAGATCTTGCAGAGGCTCTGTTCCAAATCAGTTTGATTTGATGCCCAACTAGGCAGTCATATGTCACATGCCAAGTTTAAACTTTATTTATTTATTTCTTTAGTTAGTTGATATTTAAAGCATGTATCATGGAAACAAACATATCAAAGAAAGCCCATTTTTCAGATAATCTGAGTTGGTATGATATCAACAATATCATACCAATAGGTGATTGGTTGCCTGTTATGTCGTTCTTGTGCAAAGGAACTCCAGATTAGTCAAGAGATTCTTTTCCTTTTCTCAGTTCCATGTACACTGGAAGATGCTGAGACACTAAGCCATACAAGAAACCCACTTTTTAAAAATGTTTCCTTTGTACTTGAATATTATTAATTTTTTATCAATAAAATATGATAAACTTCTGGGGAGATGTAAGAAAATATCTTTGCTGTCTTGAGAAAAACATTGTAGAACTCCGAAGGTATATCAGTAGCAGAGACGTTGCTTACCTTGCCTGAGGTCCTGGACTCACTGCACACACACGCACACACACACACACACACACACACACACACACACACACACACAGAAAAAGAGAGAGAGAAAATGAGAGAGAGAGGAAGACGAAGATAGAGACACAGACACAGAGACACAGAAAGAGACACAGAGACACAGAGACAGATAAAGAGATATAGATGACCTAGACAGAGAGGAATCATGTGAAGAAACAATTTACCACTCCTTCTTTCCTTCAAAGTAACCCTGAAAAGTTTTAAATATTGTGGAAGAATGCCAAGCACTATGTCAATATATAGTCGACCAGTGGAAATGTTTTACTTACCTATCAACCACATCTGACTTTTTAAATATCTGTTGGGTGATATGGTATTTTACTACAATAAAATTAACTGATGAATTTAACTGATTCAGACTGTCTGTTACTCACAGTTATAGATTTCCATATATATTTATATAATAACTGCAAGATGTATTCCAAATTCATTTTGTTTCTTTTTCATATCATTAAATTTTTAAATGTTCTTGTACTTCTAAAGTCATTTTTAAAACAAAAGTGTCTTGTGGCCTGAGAAAAAAACCAATATAAAAATAATAAATAGGAACATAATGTTTTCTAAGACTATATGTCTCTATGCAAATAAGTCTGAAACTCAAGATGGCAGACTGTTTATTTAATTGACCAACACATTAAATATAAGAAGTGAGATTTGATCATCTTTGATATCCATTCACTTAAGTTACATATGACTTACTTGATTTGATTATTTTAATGAAAATTTTAAAAAGATTCATTAACTCAACATTACTTGCCATCTGGAAACTATATTAAGAGTATTGATCAAATGACAAAATTTTCTTATTACCTGTTTAGAAAATTCAGTTGGACTAAAATACTGTGGCAAAAATAAGAATATGATTATACTATAAACACTGTGCAATTATGGCATAGCAAACAAAATTTCAAAAACTTAGTTTTTTATGGGCACAGATTTTTATATCTTGCTTTTTGCTTCATTATCTTTTCAGAATGTATTATTTGATGAGATAGCTCAACTCTTGGGGGCATAGTGAATTAAGAAATTGTTTCTTGACTTTTTTTGAAATTAACAGCTCCCTGAAACATGCATGCTCTTCCCATAGCAAGCAACAAACTAAAGTCTACAAAAAATCTGTTATGCCTTTTCCTACTTCCACTGAGCAATGATGCCATTGTGTATTAAATTGGCTGGTGCAAGTCACATGTACCTGAACATTAGTGCTCTAGAGAATTGTAGTAGATTTGGAGAAGTTACATGATCTACTAAATATAGCATCTTATATAACTCTCTGTGTATTAAATAAAATTTTATAATACCAATGACACATTTGTCACTCAAACTTTCTCTAATTATTAATGCTGAAACACTCATATTATAATGCAAACTCAAAATTTAAATCCTCCAAAGATTATTATATATACATTTGTCAACCCATTATTGTGAAGACAATATTTTCTCAAACCTGTTTATTTTTATAATACACACAGCAACTATCTTTCTACCATTTCCTATGAATAACAGCAAATAGGAAAGCAATTTTAAGTTGTATATACAATTACTTGAGGTTTGAAACTTGCAATTTATTCAATTTACTATTACGTAGTCAAAACTTTTCTTATGTAGTAGTTCTTTCTTTAAGACAACTGTCTGAGTAGCCATGAGAGCTCATGTATCATCCCAATTTTCACAAGAGTTGTCAGTTTGAGAACAGCCTGGGGTTACATATTGAGTTCCAACCACTCTGGCTACTTAATGAGTCACTATCTAGAGCTTCATTCACAAGACCTGCACAAGTCCAAACCATTATACATTACAGTATGCATGGAGAAGAAACCCAGAAAGTCCATGATTGAGGAGTTTTTAAAAGTTTATGGCTATTAAGGAGAGGAGTGTATTTATTCAGGGATGTCAGTCCTAACTGATTTCTTATACTCTATATCAACACATGTAATGACAACACTAACTGGACTAAATGGACTAAAAAGGAAATGCAGGAAGTTGGAAAGAAGTGATGGGAAGACTAAATAAAAGGACATGGGGTAGATTGGATCAAAATGTAATGTATAGAGACATGAATCTTTCAAATAATAAATGTAAAAATAAATAGTCAAAAATCTTACATTGGGTTGCTTATTTCTCTAAAAGGAACACTTTAAACTAGTCGAATTTGTTAAAATTGATGTTGATAGCAAATAATGACTCAGACAGCCTTTTGTATATTGAGAGAGTACCTCAGTCAAGATGTGGAAGAATACAGAGAGTGCTTGATTGCTTGTACCTAAGCATTCACCTTACACAATCATGTCTAAACACTTAAAAGCATATTATTGACTAAAGTCTTACTGCTGTATTTGACTGAAATTTGGATGCATCTTATAAGTATGTACTGTTAAATTGTCCTTTATTTACAAACCAGTAAACATTGCAAACTAGTATGCAGATGCAGCATTGAACTATATTAATTTAGGGCTTCAACTATCTTGATGTACTAATATCCTTTTGTACTAGACTATTACCATCCTATACTGTGCCATTTTATATGATTGAATACAGCCTAAGTTTGTTCTTGAAGCAATTTCCAACTCTTTTCACTGGAATTTTACCACATGCCTATTCTGACACAGAGAAGGGTCAAGGGTGCATTTGTTAGGCAAGAATGTGTGACATACTAGAAACTCACCTGCTCTTCCTTGGCAAAACCTGGAAATCAAAAATAACAAAGGAATTTTGAACTAGAAAGTGAAGCATTTTTTTCAGATAGCATTCTTTTCATACTGTCTAGCATGATCAAGAGTGAATTCATGAACCTGAAGGCAGAAAAATCAATAAAAGATATCAGTTTCATGCTACCTGTAATTTCTGCCAAGATTTTTTTCAGTTGTTGTGTAGATGAACATGCATTTTTTAATTGTATCAGACCATTCTACTTAAATACACATGTATAAGGAAAATTAGTTTAGCTTAATACCTTAATGCAATCCTACCAAAGTCATCATGGAAATACTTTCAAATGCTACAAAACACACTGGTGTGCAAACACATAGACATATAGACTCAGTCATGCAGACATACACACGCAAACTCACAAATGTGCACACATATACATGTACACACACAAGCATGCACACATATATGCATACATAAACACACTCTTTTATGTCTTCTTTAGAAGTAATATCAAAGGTTATTGTTAGTTTATACTGCAAGTAGGCAAAATGTTGCTGAATTTAAGGAAGATTCTCTCAAAATACTACATATTTGAAAAGTCATTACACTATTATGCTCACAGAGATCAACACATTCTATATGTCAAAATGAATTTGTGGATTATGCTACGAAAGTTAATATAATTAATTTTTTTTCTTATTATAGTATTGAGGTGATTAAGTTTTAATTTTCATTCTTAAATTTATGGTATTGAATATGGTATTGAAGGTGTGGCGGCACACGCCTTTAATCCCAGCGCACGTGCTTTGTAACTCTCTACCACTGCATCCCTGCCTACTCCCGAGGTTTCACCTGGGACTGGGAGCAGTTAACCAATCCAGGAATGACACGTCCAAGGCAGGGTCTGTTTCCTTTATAAGGGATGGGTTCCATCTTATCTGGGTCCCCCGGCCATGTTGGCTTATGCTCTAGCTCCCAAGAGGATTAAAGCCATTCCTGCAGAAGGATCCTAGTGTTCCGTGTGGTTCTTGCTGGCGAGACGGTAGCGCGGGACAACTGGTGCCGAAGCCCTCGGGATGCCGAGGAATCCTGACCACCGCACCGACGGGGATCTCTTGGATTCACCTTGGATTCAGGAAGGATTCAGAACTGCAGGGTCTGCATATTCAGAGAGGTAATGTCTGTTCCTGAATTTTTCGGTTTTGAGCTTGACTTGTCTCCGCATTGGGAAGGTTTCATACAGGCCTTGATGCTTATCTTAGCAATTCTCTTATTTTCCGTCAGAAATGGCTTAAAAGATGAATCTTGTCAAGCGGTTGTTGCAAGGGCAGAGGAAATTCAGGACAGAATATCAGAAACTGAATGCAGTGGGAGGTTAGACGCGCGCGTGAGAAAAAAAAAAATTAAGGAAAAAGGACCCTCCAGGAATTCTAAGGAAGTAAAAATGGGGGAGAACATTGGCCCACAAGGCCAAAAGTTTTCTGCAGGAGAAGAGGAAGGAGAACTGGATACAGAGGAGGAAGTAGAATTAGCCAACGGCAGGGCCATGAGGTTATCCCAAACGGCCCATCCGCCTCATTATAGGCTACGCCCTCCCCCAATTGCCCCTTCGGCGCCTCCTTATGAGGAACGCCTTGGGCCAAAGACCTTTTCATTTATCCCTGATAAGGTCAAGAGAAAGCTACACTTGGCCTTCCCCGTTTATGAAGGGGAAAACGGGCGATTACATGCACCTGTGGAGTACAATCAAATCAAAGAGTTAGCAGAGTCAGTCAGAAAGTATGGAGTGACTGCTAATTTTACCTTAGCCCAGTTGGATAGATTGGCCTTGTCTGCCATGACTCCAGCGGACTGGGAAACAGTTGCAAAAGCATCGCTCATCAGCATGGGTCAATATTTGGAATGGAAAGCGCTGTGGCACGAGGCAGCCCAGGAACAGGCCAGAGCTAACGCTCAGGCCTTAACTCCAGAACAACAGCAATGGACATTTGACCTCCTGACTGGGCGAGGGCACTATGCCGCTGCCCAGACAAACTACCCTTACGGCGCCTACCGCCAGATAGCCGATACAGCTGTAAGTGTGCTTTCTAATGAATGGAAAGGCCCGGATCCCATCTTATTGAGATCCAGGGGAGCTGTTTGTGTTTTCCCACAGGATCAAGAAAGCCCATTCTGGCTGCCAGAGCGATTGACCCGAACAGTGAAGAGTGATCCACAACACACGGATTCGCCTGAGGACCTGGCTGCTGTTCCTCCTGCCATTTTGCGGATGGATGACAGAGCACCAATGGAGGACACTCTCAGCCTTCCTGAAGTTGTTACCAGTCAACCATAGGATGGCTGTGTCTCCCCGATTTTTTACAACCAATAAGACTCTGGGCCCCCTCCCTACTGTCCTAGAGATGATTTATAAGCTTGGCCGTAGGACTTCAGTCCTGGGCCGTGTCTCTCATTCCCCTACTTCAAAGAATGGGTGGGGGTGGAAATGTTTTGGAACAGTCCTATGCTATGGATTAGTGTTTTTCCTATGGATGGTCTGCTGACTCAAATCCCAAAATTGTAGGGACAAAGTGGTTATTGCACAAGCGCTGGCTGCCCTGGAACAGGGGGCCTCTACTGATGTGTGGTTATCTATGTTAAAGCAGTAGGGTTTAAGCCAACCAGCTCCTGCACCCCTAGGACTGTGGTCCATTGCACAGGGTGGAGTGCTTGGCTTAGCTAGCCCTGAAGGTTGTCGAGCTGAAGAGCATCGCACAGAGAATGGCCCTCTCTGAGAGATAAGTCGCTCTGCTTAAGGGTTTCCTGCTGTATATTCCCTTTCCCAGAAAAATGGCAGAGGGCAGGCCGGATAGGTTCCAGGTGTCATGAGCCTAGGGACAGATTCCGTGTAAGCCCATTTTTATATTTTCATTTTGGGAAGTGCGACCTCTATCTTTACCTTCCTAGGGAGTTGCCTTTCTGCAAAGAAGTAAAAAAAGGGGGATATGTGGAGGGCCGGACCACATTCTCCATTGCTTCTAGGAACAAAGGTAGAGATTGACCTCTGTGACCCCAAGGTGTGGCGGCACACGCCTTTAATCCCAGCGCACGTGCTTTGTAACTCTCTACCACTGCATCCCTGCCTACTCCCGAGGTTTCACCTGGGACTGGGAGCAGTTAACCAATCCAGGAATGACACGTCCAAGGCAGGGTCTGTTTCCTTTATAAGGGATGGGTTCCATCTTATCTGGGTCCCCCGGCCATGTTGGCTTATGCTCTAGCTCCCAAGAGGATTAAAGCCATTCCTGCAGAAGGATCCTAGTGTTCCGTGTGGTTCTTGCTGGCGAGACGGTAGCGCGGGACAATTGAATATAATAGTTTTTTGATTTATTACTTTATTATATTTGTATGAGTGTTTTGCTTATATGTATTTATGGACACCATGTTTTATTGTGTGTTTAGTACCCATGAGTCCTAAGCGGGAGCAAATTTTCCTGGAACTGGATTTACGGGATATTGTGTGCCACCATGTAAATTTTAGGAATCAAACCTGGGTCCTCTGCAAGAACAAATGGTGTTCTTACTGTTGAACCAGCTCTTCATCTCTGAAAGTATTTTAAAATATGTATGATAAGTCAAGGTTTTAAGAATAATAAATATAAACAATCTGTAGTGATATTTTTGTTAGAATTTTATAATATTAGTACGCAACTGCCAATTTAGTTGCATTTGCTTCTAAAATGTCCATTAAGAATGTACTGAAATAATGTGGGAGTCCCATATGTGTGTTGTAATTACCATTAATGAATAAAGAATCTGCTTTGGACCTCCAGCAAAGCAGAACTTAGGAAGGCAGGGAAAACTAGACTGAATCCTGAGAGAAAGAAGGGTGGAGTCAGAAAGAAGCACTGGAGCCACTGGAGACATACATGCCGGAAATTTGTTAGTTAACCTCAACTTCATGATGATGTACAGCTTAATGGTGATGGGTTAAATTAATATGTAAGAGTTAGACAATGAGAAGCTAGAGCTAATGGGCCAAGCAGTGATTTAAATAATATGGTTTCTGTGTGATTATTTTGGGTTAAGATAGTCAGGTATTTGGGAAGAACAGGCAACCTCCTCCAACAGATTGGCATATGAATGTGGGTAACTACATTCATTCAAAACCCGAGAATTCTTGAAAGGGTATTCTAGACACAAAAATATAGAGTTTAACACAGCTTTTTGCTATTTGCTGGCGGCATGCTGCAGCTTCCTTAAAATAGTTTTTCTTGATTCAGCCATGACCATTTTTTAATGCTGGCTTTCTGATCCTTGCTGCTAGTGTGACATCTTGCTATCTTGGGAGACAGAGCATTTAAATAAGGTTTGTGAGCAGACTGCTCCAGCTTGCTTAATGGTGACAGGGAATGGTTGTGTGCCTGAGAATGGGGTTGTGTGCATGGCTCTCAGAGGTGCAAGCAGCTCTACCATGTTGGACTGGGCAGGCAAGCAGAAAGTACCGTACTTGTTATACTAGTGGTGCAACTTAAGTTTTAGACTGGGTGGGCAATAGATAGTGCCATTTATATAATAGTAATGGCACAGGTTAAGTTTTATAAAGGGCTTAGCATTTTAAAAAGCACTCTTAGACAGTAAAGAATTACAGATATGCAATAAAGACAATCCAGCTGAGTCATAATGTTGGATGAATGTACGTAGGCTTGGAAGAGAGAACAAAAAGATTATAGAGAATAATAAAATAAAGTTAATGCTTTGAAAAAATGGTAAAAGTCCTTAAAGAGACAGAATACAGGTAGTCATAGATTAAAAGGAGTAAGGAAAAATAAGCCAAGTAAAAATGGAAAATTCAGAAAGAGTCTGGATTATGTATATTATTGTGTTTTCTTTAAACTTTTTTTTTTTTGACTGTGAATGAGCTAAGTACAGTGAGATATTTTATTGTATGGTCTGCTAAGGTAAACCAGCATGTATATTATAAAGGTATTATGATTCCCAAATTGGGTCTAAGGATATGTTGCTTTGGAAAAGACATTATTCTCTTGTTTCCATTGAGGATGAACATCTGTGGATTGCTTCCAGACTTGCATGGTTGATGGAACAAGACCCCCCCCCCCCGAAGGTGAACACCTCCAAAAATTACTATGCCCAACAATCAGCAGGAAGCAGTATGGAGAAAACTATGCACATATTCCCAAATATTGTCTATAAATGTTTATTTACATTTAAAGGGGAATATGATACAGATACAAATAATTTACGTTGGTATCGATCTTAGTTTATGGATACAAATTTAAGGTGAATTTTGTTATATGTATATGCATTTCTGATCTTGATTAAGATATTGTGTTTGTGCAATGCTTTTAAAAATGCAATGTATGATTAAGAAGAATAGTTTATAGATACTCATCTATAATAGTCAACCTCATAGTCATGTTAGTTAGATTTTTTGGTTGTTCAGAGATATAATATTTCATATGGATAGGCATTCTTCAAACCTCAAAGCCTAGAGATTATGGCATTTAAAATGCTTTAAGAACTTAAGACTTGAATCCATCTGGATGCAAAATTCAAAATGTCATTATTTTTTTACTGCTGAGTAGTACTCTAATGTGTATATATTCCAAACTTTCTTTATCCATTCTTCCATTGAGAGGCATCTAAGTTGTTTCCAGGATCTGTCAGTTACAAATAATGCTGCTATGAACATAATTGAACAAATGCTTTTGTAGTATGATTGGGCATTCTGACAGGTGTAAGATGGTATCTCAAAGTTGTTTTTATTTGCATTTCCCAGATGGCTAAGGAGGTTGAACATGACCTTAAGTGTCTTTTGGCTATTTTAACTTCATCTGCTGAGAATTCTCTTTTCAGTTCAGTACCCCATATTTTAATTGGTTTAATTAGAATTTTAATGATTAGGTTCTTGAGTTCTTTATATATTTTGGAGATCAGACCTTTGTCTGATGTAGGGTTGGTGAAGATCTTCTCCCATTCAGTAGGATACCTTTCTGTCTTAATGACAGTGTCCTTTGATTTAGAGAAGCTACTCAGTTTCAGGAGATCCCATTTTTTCACTGTGGCTCTTGTTGTCTGTGCTACTGGGGTTATACGTAGAGATGGTGGGACTGATCTAACGGGATCTCACCAAGACCAGCTGGACTGGGACTGAATGAGCATGTGATCAAACTGGACTTTCTGAATGTGGCTGACAATGAGGGTGAACTGAGAAGCCAATGATAATGACACCGGATTTTGATTCTACACCATGTACTACTGG
The DNA here is from genome assembly GCF_982192425.1 of Myodes glareolus. Lineage (NCBI taxonomy): Eukaryota > Metazoa > Chordata > Mammalia > Rodentia > Cricetidae > Myodes > Myodes glareolus. The sequence continues at coordinate 27,636,676 of NC_142033.1, forward strand.
CTTTTTGGGAGCCTAGTCTGTTTGGATGCACACCTTTCTAGACCTGAATGGAGGAGGGCCTTGAACTTTCCACAGGGCAGGGCACCCTGACTGCTCTTAGGACTGGAGAGTGAGGGGGGAGGGGAGAGAAGGGGAGGGAAATTGGAGGATGGGAGGAGGTGGAAACTTTTAATAAATAAATAAATAAAAATAAAAAAAAATAAAAAGAGCATAAGACTTTTCATGACAATGAGACACATCTGCTCCTGACAGCACCAAGCTACTTCAAGAGGATGATGGGCACTGAGGAGACTTCTTATGGAGTTGGTTAGCCAATTGTTCAAGAAACTACTTTTGCCTAGACTGCTTAATGAACTAGGCATGTGGGACTTGCAGAGAAATGACTGCTAAAGTTGCCTAGAGAAGGTGATACAATCCTTCTGCGTTCCTACTTCATGAAAGAGTCTGCTAGACATTCTACAAGGCACAGAAAAAAGTGCCTGACAAACTTCCAATATAGGTGAAACTGTCTCTGAAATTTCCTGCTTCATGGAAATGTTTGCAGGGTACTATAGGCCTGTAGGCTGAAGACAGATGCCCCAATGGTAGAGAAGAACTTTGGTGACTATCCTGGAAGCAATATATCTCTGTCAATTCTAGAGTTTTGGTAGTTGCTTACAATGTATGTCCTGTTTACTTAGGTAATAGTACATCCTTCTGAAGTCATTGAGGAGTTGAAGAATAGTTATAGTTTAGCTTAGATGTGATAAAAGATGAAGTAGTTAGAAATGTTATAAGTGCAATTTTCACTTGATACCTGTTTTTTTAATATGAATTTTACTATGTTAAAATGTTTCCTTTTATTTAAACAGAAAAGGGGAGGTGATATGTGAGTCCCCTCTGTGTGCTGTGATACCCTTTGATGAAAAAAAAACTGCTTTAGATTTATAACAATTCAGAACTTAAATAGACAGGAAAAACTAGGCTGAATGCTGAGAGAAAGAAGGGAAGAGACAGAGAGAAGACATGGAGCTGCCACCCAAATCAGACATGCAGAAACTTTGCTGATAATCCACTCCCACATGGCAATACACAGATTAATCGAGATGGGTTAACTTAAAATGTAAGAGTTAGACTCTAAGAAGCTAGAGCTAATGGGCCAAGTAGTGATTTAAATAATGTGGTTTCTGTGTCATTATTTTGGGTATAAGCTAACCTGGCAGTTATAAGCAAGCAACCAAGTACAAGCAACCTCCTCCAACACTGAAAGTTAAAAAGCATTACAATTCTCTTAGCAACACAGATTGTCTATCAGACATCTTAGATAAAACATCTGATTTTTATTAGATTAGAATCACAGATATGTTATGATTTTATTCATACTCCTCTATTTTTTTCACTTTTTACATGATTTGGAATTTAACATTGGCAATCCTTGCAAATGGTATGCTCTTATCTTTCTCTGAAAGCTGATGATTTTTAACATGTTCTAAAGATGAATCTCAGATACTAAAAAAGGTTTTCAAGATGATAACTCAACAGTGGAGAGAAGAAACCTGAACAGATTTGGACACAAAGCAACAGATTATAAAGTAACTGATTCATAAAATATATTCTGACTAAAAGTAATTTTTTTGCCAGTGTTTCTTCTTAGTATAAAATTATATCTTTATCCAATACTAGAGATGAACTAAGATTTTCACACAGAGAAATAATGTACTTATTTTTAATATTTCAATATTCAAGCCCTAGCTTGAGTGATTTAGAAAAGAACATGAATCATCTAGCAGCCAATAGACTATCACCTCCCTAATTGAGTTGATGGTCTGAATTATTGGAAGTCTGTTCAATTTTGCAGGTTTGTCTCTATATTACTTCCAGGAATATTGAAAGGACATATTATTCTCCACAAAACATTGTTTTTCAGCACACTATGAAATTGTAAACAAAGAAAATGGATTATTTGAGATAATTTATTTGGAAATTCAGAAAATATATATTTAAATAAGGTAGTCTAAATAAATCTTTCTACACAGCACTCTAGTGCTTATCTCAAGAGTGTTAACCATTATTTCCATGGGTTTACAATATAGACTTTACTATATTTCACATTGTTTTGTAAATAAGCACCCTATTAACAATGTATATCAAAATTTTGCTCTTCTATGCTGCTTCCTTTACTTCTTTGATAGTGAATTTTGACTTTCAAATGTCTTGATCAGGCATGCCAGGAGACATCTAAAGATGCCATTATTGATATGTTGATGATTCTTATTTTCCTATGTATTATAGGATATGTAATAGCATCTATGCTGTATGAAGAATTGATGTTCATAACATTCCTTTCTATCAGTTGTAAGGCACATCTTTCCAGATGTTGCTGAACAGTTTATTCTTTGGGATAAACAAATTTCTCTTAAAAATCTCAACTGTTGAAAAGTCTGGATTATCTTTTTGTGTATTTACTTCCTTTCCTTATACTTAGAGAAAAACTAAGTAAATCAGTCCCAGACTGTGTAACCAGTTACAGAGTAGTCCCTTGGAACAAACCTACTGAGACAGTTATCTTGCAATTTGCTGCATTCTTTTGCAATTCCAGTTAAACTTACTTTTTTTCATATTTAAAACACTGTTCTTTACTATCATGAAACTCAATCACAAATTAAGCTTCTTTAGAGGTCAAAGTCAAATCATAAATGAGGTTAAATATTTTACCACTAAATTTGAACAAACTGAAGTTGAGTAGAGAAAATAATCCTAGAATATTTAGAAAGGTTTTAGCCTAAGTCTTTCACACAAAGCTTACTTCAGGCATTGTTACTCATTGATTTTATTGAAATTATTCTACTAAACAAGGCTTCAGCTTTCCATAGTGCAATTCCATCTTTAAAGGTGTGTCTCAGAAGTCAATGCTATTTTTATAGATAATTACCATTTATATAATTATATTAGGAAGATTGGTAACGCAAAGGATGGCTAGAATTGAATGGTGACATTCTGAAGTCTGACACTGTTGTCAAGCTTTTGATATTTTTTTAAGTATTGTGAAGAAGTGAGGAAAATGGGTGAGAAGTTACTAAGACAGCCTTGTACTGTCAAGTAACAACATCATTAAGCCAAACGTCTTGTAGATTATTATCTTGCAACATTATATTTAAACTATGAAATAATTGCATTACTTGACTGCTGTTCAAATTAATGTGTGTTATAGGTTAATGCTGTGGTTTCATTTTTTTAGGGGAATTAATTACTCAGATTTGAGTAGCCTAAATAACTCTCCTGTCCATTATTGCCTGTGTGTTGACTCCAACCTGACAGAGCTCCCCTGTTGTCTCATCCACCTGTTATAAATTGACATCCAAATGCTGTTTCCCTGGGGCTTCCTTTTATAATATTGGTTATGAATGAAGGTGATGCCTTCTCCCATATTTGACATTTTAGTAATACCCTTGCTAAGATCTGGAGCTATTATAATGCCCTTTTATCATTGATTGAGGTCATTTATTTAAGCTTCTGGGAGTTTTCTGTTTCTATAATCATCTCAAATATATAAGGTCACAAGATATTTTTGAACCAAATCATAACACAAATGCATGTACATGTGTGTGTATCATTGAATGAATCAAATTTCTTTCATATTTGAAACAAAATACAATAGGAAATCATACTGGTAAAAAATTTCCAGAGTGTCCTTTGTTTTCAGAAACTAGATATCTCTAAAGTAACATAGTGAACAAACAGTTTAAGAATTACAATATTTAAATAATTATTATGTAAATTGTAATGAATAGAAAACCTACCATTTTAATTTGCTTTTATCTCTATAATTTGTGATCAGTTTTGCATCTTTTCCCCACCCAGAAGAACATAATATCAGTTCTATAATCAAGAAGTAATTTGCATATAAATTCCCAGGCAGTCCAAGGAGCCAGTTCTATTTTATATTCAATACAATAAGTGAGTTAGTCCATGCCTTACCATATCACTCATATTCCTTGGTATGCACACTAGTTCATTTCAAACTTTCTCGTGTCATAGACACCACAATCTCACATGCTGAATTCACTCAAATGAAATCTCATAGTAAATTGATGATAGATTTGGTACATTTTTCTGCAGACATGAAATAAATTCTAGTTCATTAATGACAATTAATATAATATAAATGTTATATAAAGTTATTGTATCACTATATTCGATGAATAATGAAGAATCTTGTGAATTTCTAATACTGAAAAAAATATTTTTTTTCAAGATTTAGACCACTACTGGTTGAAGACAGGAATGACTACTCGATACCATATGGTATCTATGAACTAAGAGCTAATTACAATCTGGGACAGAATTCTAGATGAGTCAGAAAGCAGCCATCATCTTATGTTGGTAATAGGATAAAGAGAAAGAAAGAGGGGAGAAGAAAGGAAGGAAGGAAGAAAAAAAGAAAAGGAAAGAAGAATTAAAAATAAAAATGGAAAGAAAGAGTTCCAAACTTGACCTACATAACTTATTTCCAATTCTTGAGATCAGATAGTCAAGATGACTTTTATCAGGCCTTTGTGAAAACAGTGGACAACTGACTGATAGAGAGAACTGATACCAAGACATGGATTAACCATGATGAGGATGCTGAATGATGGCTCAGGAAATTCTCAAATAGGATTCTGGGATAGCAAGACTAGCAATGTTCTAGATAGCATGCCAGGGGAGTTCTAAGAGGAATGGAGAGTAGTGCTGTTGAGACCATAAAATCCAGAATTTTAATGGGATTGTAGAGAGGAAAGATAAGACTGAAATGAAAATTAGACTCTGTTAGAGAAAAATAGAGGGTTTTTGTCTTATATTGTGCCCAAATATTTTATTTGTATTTATGTCCTTTCTGGAAGACTTCTTTTTCTTTAATTTGTTTTTATTTTTGAGCTTATAGTTTGATTACAAGATTTCTTCCTTCCCTATTTTCCTCTCAAACCCTTCCATAAAGCCTTCCCAGGTCTACTTCAAAGTCATGGCCTCTTTTTTTATTAATTATTGCTTGAATATATGTGCTTGTATATGCATATATACTTCAAAATATAACTTACATTTCTTTCTTTCTATAATCTAAGCTACCTCATGTGATACAATATTTTCTAGTTTTATCTATTTAGCAGCAAATTTAATGGTTTTATTTATTTTTATAGATGTATAGTACCAAAGCATACTTTTATTATTCATTTTTTTTTTGGTTGAAGAACACAAAGCACAGCTAAGAAAGTCTTTGTAGAGTAAACTTCGAGCAAATACCAAAGGGTAGCATAACTTGATGATATGATAGATTTATTTTTAGCTTTTTGGGGATTTTCTACACTGAATTCCATACTGACAGCATCAGTTTGGAATCCCACTAACAATGAATGTGTGTTCCAAATTTCCCACATCCTAACCAATGTTTGTTGAAGGTTATTTTGTTGATCTTTCTATTCTGATAGGGGTTAAATTAAATCTCAAAGGTATTTGATATCTATTTCCGTAATAAATATGCATGATGAACAATTTTTTTAAGATAATTCCTAGCTACTTTTTGCTTCTTTTGAGAACTCTATAAATGTTCAAGGATATGTTTCTGAAGCATCATTTGATTTTAGACTCAGTGTTTTCAAGTTCTTTCTATATTCTGGATATCAATAACTGGCAAAGGTTATTTTTTCCCATTCTGTGGTCTTCCTCTTCACTAATTTTGTTATTGTTGTTACGTTAGCTGTAGAAAACACTTTCAATTCTTGACCTTAATCCTTAGGCAATACAGTCCTTTTTCAGAAAGTCCTTTCCTACACCCATATTATATAAGGTACTGTCTATATTCCCTTTTTAGAAATTTAGGGTTTCAGATTTAAATATTTGAACTTATTTTTAGAGCAAGGTGACATGTATAATATCATTCTTCTGCAGGTGGACATCTAGCATTCCCAACACCACTTATTAAAGATTATTTAGTACAGAATGTCTTTTTAGTATCTTTGTTAAATATTAACTTGATATAGTTAGGTGTGCTCATGTTTGGAACTTTGATTTTGTTAATTTGTCTATATGTATGCTTTGTCCCAAAACCATGTTGTTTTTATTACTATGGATATGTATATATATATATATGGATATATCATAAGATTTGGAATTGTAATCCTTAAAGGTTTATATGTTATGCTAAGACCTTTTTGATCATAGGTCTTTTATAGTTCCATATGACTTTTAGAATAGTTTTTTTCTGTTTACATGAAGAATCAGGTGGGTGTTTTCATTTAGAGTACATTAAATATGTCAGTAGCTTTAGTAGAATGGTATTTTCTACAGTGTTAATTCTACTAACACATAAGCATGGGATGTCTTTCCTCAGAGGTCTAAAATTTTCATTGTAGAGGTCCTTCAGTTCATTATTTATGTTTATTCCTTATTTAATTTTCTTTGATATCTACTTCCACAGATATATACTATAATACAATGGAATGACTAGAAAGAATCAAAGCATTCTTCTTCCACAATTTTACATGATGATGAACAGTTGAAATAGTACCTAAATTAATAAAATATTTAAAAAGATATTTAGCTGATTGGTGGGACAGGGGCATGAGTTTGGATACAGACAAAACAGGAATGTTAATAAAATTGTACTTTCAACCCATGGAGAAAGTTAAATCTAGACCTCCTCTTATTCTCTGGAGGAAAGATTCACATTGGAAATAACTTAAATGCCGTGTGATGTACACTCTAAAGAATAGGCAATATCCAGCAGTGAGATCATTTTATAGCAATAAAAATCATTTGAATATAACTGCTTAAGCAAGTGAACATCTGTGCTCTTTTCTTAATGAAATAAATGCTAGAAATTTGAGAAGAGAAGCCAAGATTTTTTTTTTCATAAAAGAAGCAAGCATAAACAGAATATACAGCATAATGCTAATGATAGACACTGGGCCTCTTCCTCTGATACTACCTGAAGATTATTTTTTCTATATAGTTTGTATAAGTCTCTTTTATCATTACATTATTTTCTCTTTATTTTAATGTTTATTCCAAAATTGAATGTCCAGAACCTGGAAACAGCCTAGGTGCCCCTCAGTAGAAGAATGGTTAAAAAAGGTGTGGAACATATACACATTAGAGTTTTACTCAGCGGTAAAAAATAATGACATTTTGAATTTTGCATGCAAATGGATGGACATAGAAAACGCTTTACTGAGTGAGGTAAGCCAGACCCAAAAAGAGGAACACGGTATGTATTCACTCATAAGTGGATTCTAACCATAATTTAAAGGTCTTTGAGCCTATTATTCATGATCCTAGAGAAGCTAAATAAGAAGATGAACCTGATGAAGATTATTTAGCTATCCACCAGGAGGTAGGAAATAGACAAGAGTCCCAGGTAACCTTGGGTGCATGGGGGGGTGGGAGGGTTGATGGAAGGGGAGAGGGTTAGAGAGAAGGGAGTAGGGGAGGAATGGGGAAAGCTCGGTGGCCTGGGATGGGGGGGGAGGAAGGATGAATATGGGATCAGGGAAGAATATATTTCAACTAAGGGAGTCATTTTAGGGTTTACAGGAGACTTGATTATATATGGGATCCCAGGTCCAAGGAGAGATCCCCCAGATTGTTCTCTGGACAGAGGAGAGGGTGCCTGAATCGGCCGTGGTCCATAACCATACTGATGTATATTTTGCTTATCACCATAGATCCTTCATCTGGCGAAGGACGGCGATAAAGTCGGAGACCCACATTGGAGCATCGGACTGAGCCCCCCGAGGTCCAAATGAGGAGCAGAAGGAGGAAGAACATGAAAAACGAAATCAGTACTGCGAGGGATGCTATCACCCACTGATACAAGGAAACGGATCTAATGAGAGTTTACCAAGGCCAGTTGGACTGGGACTGAACGAGGACGTGATCTAACCAGATTCTCGGAATTTGGCCGGATTCTCTGAATGTGGCTGGCCCGAAGTCTTTCTGAAAAGCCATTGACTATGATACTGGGACCTGTTTCCTCTGCATATTCTGGATTTTGGGGATCCAGTCTGTTTGGATACTCACCTTCCTGGACCTGGATGGAGTGGGGAGGAACTTGAACTTCCCACAGGGCAGGAAACCCTGACTTCCCTTAGGGACAAAGAGGGAGGAGGAGAGGGAGTGGTGGGAGTGGGAGGGTGTTGGGAAGAGGGGCGGAAATGGAAACCTTTATAGTTTAATAAAATTTACTAAAAAAAAACAAAAATAATTGTTTTAAATTTCACCTGGGTATTATCCTGATACAGACTCACGATATACTTTGAATATTTGAAACTTGGCTATTGAACTTGAAGAGGATAATAGAAATTTATCTTAGTTATCTATGATCTGGGAAAATATTCTGTTGCGTGTATAATTATACTCATTATTTCATCACACATGCCCCCCAAGCTTTGAGTTCAAAATAAATTATTCTTGGACCAAATATTTTGAAATAAGCTATCCTATTATTTGGCAAGATTAGTCATTGTGTAAAACTTCTTTCCCATACAGATGCATTCAAGGTCATTCTAGTTAGAGATCTCACTATATTTAATTTTCTTTTGTCTAAACTAGAATAACATGTATTGTTTAATTTCAATTTCTTTTTGAAATAATTTTTAAATTTCAACTTTCATTGCGTTTTCAGAATTTAACATTAATTACCCACATCTAGGAATCTAAAGTAAAAATTGTGCTATTTAAACATAGTTGGAGTCGGTGAGATGTGGCTCAATGAGTAAGTGTACCACCATGTCTGCCATTGTGTATTCTACACTACAAACACATATGGTGAAATGAGAGGTGTGGCCTTCACAAGTAGTTATCTGATCTTCATGTGTTTGATCACATAGAAACATACACATGAACCATGTATATGTATATATATATATATATTATTTATATATAATGGTGTATATGTAAAACAAACTCTCTCTCACTCTCTTTCTCTCTCTCTCTATATATATATATATTTATATATATAAATTTAATATATATATAATATATATATAAATTTTCCACTCCTGATATATTACAATTTCTGGAAATTTGAGATAGGAAGGAAAGAAATCTGTGAGTCTGGGAAGAGCAAAATGGATTGTTGAATATTTTTTTGGCATTACATAGATACCTCACCAGAAGCAACAGGATATTGACTGCAGTTCACATGGAATACTAAAAAAAAATATCAAATAAACGAATAAAATGAAGTAATATGAAAAGATTTATAAGCATTGTATCTGCTATCTCCTTTCTCTCACTTGTCAAACACTGTGCCAAGGTATACAAATTCCACCCTATTACTTCCCTTGACTCAGAAATGGAGACAACATTCAAGGATCTGAGCAGCAAAAACAAAATTTAAAAGGAGACAAAAAAATGACATGAGATGAGTATGTGATATAATGGCAGGTTCCTGTTTCAGGTAAGGGTTACCCTGTGTCTTCCTTAGTTTTCTTTCTTATATGGAATATATTTGAGGATAATATATTAAAATAATAATAATATCTAATAAAATTACTTTAATCTTACCAATTCCCGATAAGACATTTAAGGAAGTCGCTCAAATACTTCACTTATCGAGAGATAGACACATCACAGTGAACTTTCCCTTATGTAGAACAGAACAGACATTCTGAAGCAGTGGAAGGGCAGATAGTGTTTGACATTTTCACTGCCAGTTACTTCATCATTTACATATCTATCTATCTATCTATCTATCTATCTATCTATAAATGGTTTGTTTTGCATATACAGTATCATATATAAATAATATATATGTATATAGATGTACATGGTTCATGTGTATGTGTCTATATGATCAAACACAAGAAGATCAGGTAACAATTTGTGAAAGCCACACCTCTCATTTCACCATGTGTATTTGTAGTGTAGAACACAGAGTAATATTAATTTATTGCACAGTCATGCTACTACTGTGTACTGGGTTTTGGATATGGCCATTCAAGACTTACTGTTCAAATACTCGACACAATTAACCTGAATTTATACTGGCTATTGATAAGGAAGAGCCCAGAACTTCAGGCTTCTGAAGATGCTAGAATGTTTTTTTCTCCACGTGTGATTTCTTCAATTTTATCTTAGATTTTGAACCACTTCTAAGAAGGATATTCATTTGTATTTAGTATCTAAACATATATTTACTTATATTTTAGACATAAATTATTTTAATGCATATTTATTTATTTTGTGTATGTGTGTATAAAATGTGTTTGTGCATGGGGGCCCACAGTGAATTTGGTCCTCACCAAGTTGTTTTCCTTTACACTTATAATCTATCTGGCTTATGAGCTTCTTGGGGAGTCTTCTGCTTCTACATCCATTCTCAACAATACTTAGATTACAATTATGTCTCTCTTCGTTCAAAGTTTTATTGGTCCTGGGGAAGTGAAATCAATAGGAAGGACTTTTCATCACATACTTTTAGACAGTGAGCCATTTTATGGTCCACTTAGATACAAACATTAAATGATGAGCAGAATACTCAAGTGTTGAGAGATTGTTTTAGTCATGATCTTCATTATAAACACAAGTTGTTAAAGAAACTTCTTTCATTACTGCTAAGGTGAGAAAATACAGCTCAGGCCAAAAGTTTGTGGAATGTCTTGGGGTAGACACTTTTGTTAGCTGTTGGAAGGGCAGTGTAAAATTTGCAAGTGTTCTGTTGGTGAATTTGATGTCAAATAAGACTGTTTAAGTGAAGTGCTGAATTATCAGTTGATTGTACAGAAATCATATAACTTTAGTATGAAAAATTGATCAATTTTTTATTGTTGCTATTACAAATGACCAGAAATTACTTGCTTATTGTCTTATAATTCTATAGAACAAAGTCCAACATTATGCCTAGAAGAATAAAGTAATTATGATAGCAGGCTTTATGGCTGACTCTGTTCTCACATCTTGTCCTGAATGATTGTTGTCCAGGGTAATAGCTGTACACTTAATGCTGTGGAATTCATCAGCTCTTCCCTTATCAGTCCATGGCCTACTCTGTATTTCTTCTTTTCGTTGTCTTCTATAAAAAATTTCCACAAATGAATTGGGTTCATACTGATAGTATAGGAAAATAGCTCTTTCTTAAATTTGTAATATCCAAATAACATATTGGCAAGTTCTAGAATTTATTGAGGTCATTATTTCTAGAAGTTACTGTACTATTAAGAACACACTATTAAAATTTAGAAAAAAATTATGATTAAAGAACAATATTTCATTATTTGAATTTTCTGGGTACTTCTGTTCTTCACATTGTGAATGAGTAGAATTAAGAAAAGAACTTGGGGACAGTATGTAGAGTTTGGACCTACTGTAACATGACCAATCTAGGAACAATGAAGTCATTGAAGGTGCACATGAATTGTTAGATCTTTAGTATCAAAATCAAAATAAGACTTTCTGTATTTATATAATGAAATGTATGCCCTGGCAATGCAGAAGCATATATAGGTAGCATGCACATAGAGTTCTGTTGCTATTGTTCATATTGGGCTTCATGGTCACAGTTGAGGAGGATGCAGGCACCAGATCTCATTACAGATGTGTGGGATTCATCATGTGGTTGCTGGGAATTGAACTCAGGCCCTTGGGTGGAGCAGACAGTGCTTTCAACAGTTGAGCCATCTCTTTTGCATATAAAGCTTTTCTTCATTTATTTTAAGCTCTGACTTCACTTTCCCTTCCCTCCTCTCCTCTCCTGCCTCCTGGGTCCTTCCACTCAGAAAGGGGAAGGCCTTCCATGGAACTGAACAAAGCATAGCACATCAAGTTGTGGCAGGACCAAGCTCCTCCCCTATGTACAGTATGGTTACTATGATCATCAGTTATTAACTGAAAGAAAATGTTTAAAAAATGATTGAAGTGATAAGTGAACCAATGTATTCTAATTCTCATTTTACATCGAGATACCCAGACTAAGCAATACACTCAGTCTCAAAAACAAGATGCATAAGGAATGAAAACTGAACTTGACAAGATGTCTTTATATAACCAAATAACACAGAGAGAGAGAGAGAGACAGAGAGAGAGACAGAGAGAGAGACAGAGAGAGAGAGAGAGAGAGAGAGAGAGAGAGAGAGAGAGAGGAGAGAGTAAATCTCGAAGTCTCATAAAAGGATGCAGTCATAACAGGCGAATGATGAAACAAAGTCCTACCTATCCTTACTGAGGAGCTGTTGGAAAGTCATGGCTGTTGGGAGGAAAGGCATTTTTCATTAAAATGGTGACCACTGGTAAGTTATCCATACTCCAGGAGAAGACCACACATTAAAGAGTATATGTGCAACACGAATTATATTTATGGGTTTAAAAGGAAAACAGGCAAAAAATTGGGTAAGTATGGATTGGGGAGTGGATTTAAGAGGAATTTGGAGAGGGAAATTGAGATAATAACATATATTGTTAGAAATTCTTAAAGCATTAATTTAAAGTATAAAATCCATCTTCATAACGTTTGAAAAGTTACACAAATAGTATAAATTAAGATTTGAGCAAAATATTACTTTTTTAAAAAAAGAAAATAAGACAAGATATATATATATATATATATATGTAATTTTTAATTTAAAACAAAAGTAACTACTAGTTCTTTTAGTATATACTTTTTATTTTATTCTTAAGCATGTCATGTTTTTTTTTCTGAAATCTCTACTGAAATAGCTCCCTTGTTTAAAACGGGGCATTTACTGTGTTAAAGTCAACACTGAAGCATCAAGCAGGAAGTTTACATCAAATTCTTTGACCTTTTTAGGGGGGTAGTGTATTGAAAGACTATTTCTGAATAATTAATGAATATATAGAAGGCACTGCACATACAACAATCATTTCATACAACTTGTTAAAATTTTTTAATGTTTTCACTAATGATAATATTAGAATCAAAATCAGTAAAATGTTGTATGCATTCATGGTAAGACAAAAAATATTGGAATCAAAGAGCAGAAAGATCAAAAATTGTTCATCTTGAAGGTGGAAAATATGTAAAAATAAAATTTTAAAATATTATTTAATGAACATAGGTACAAATTAGTTCTTGAAACTTTTTAAGGTAATTGCAATAATTCAGGAAACTAGTCAGTATTTTAAGATGTATTATTTACTTGTGTTGTTTTACATCTAATCAGCTTCTTGTGGTACACTTTTTAACAAGCTTCTGTGTGTAGGTATATCCAAATAATCCATGTCATTGTTAGAATGACAAAGTGTATTTGATGTCACTGTTATTATAATTAAGACACAAGTTCAAATATATATATGCACTTATTATTCATCTATATATTATATATTTAAATTTATAATCTCTAAAATAATTTCCCTATTGCATTATTTCTTAAATATTAAAATCATAAATTTATTTAAATTTACTACTCTAATTAAAGTAAACCAGTCCCTTATTTATTTGGCTCAAAACGCTAATATTGATGGGGCAAGTGTTTTGGTTATATTGGATTTCATTTATGTATCCTTAATGCTGTTAAAGATTTCTTTTAAACATTTTATCATAGAATAATTCCTGATTTTTTTTCTTTTAAGGAAAGTATATGACTAGGAGCCTGGTATTAAGTAAGTGATGGTTATGAAAACACTTCTAAAACAATTTTTCTAAATAAAACATTATTGAGATGAAAGAAAGTCCTTTTCGTATAGGTCCACAACTTCTTTATGTTAAGGAAAGTATGAAATGGAATTAATGAAAACAATTATCCAGAATGATAAAATAAAAACAATTGAAACAGAATAATAAAAGTCATGACAGAACTGGCAATTACAGAACCTTAAAGGATCACCCCAAGCCCTTTATTTCATGAGTGATTAGGAGGAAAGTGGCAAAAGAGAAAAATGAATAGCTTATAAAGATAAAAGAATGCATAATGAGGACAGAGCAAAAAGTGGAAAAATGCTAAGTGAGGTGCTGGAGACAGTGTATACTCTGTAAGTGGAAGTGGCATTCTCAGATTTATACGGAAGAACTGCTGCCAAGGATCTGGTTTAGCACTCAAGGCTGAGTATTTTTCAAAGCACCCTCCTTTTCTGCTCAGGAGTGGGGGGTCTGAGCTGGGAGCTCTGCTTACTGAGCCAAGAAAGCAAGGAGAAAGTCATCAATTACTCCCCACTCAACTTACAGAGCCAGTGCCTGCCCTCTTCAATGTGTGTATAACTCCCTGAGACTTGAATGAAAGTTAGGTGCGTGTAATTGAGGGCAGAAGCTGACCTCAAGAGGTTGAGTGTGAAATGATTGATTGGTTTGAACTCCAATAGTTCTTCCTGAACGAATGGACTTCAGCAGGGCCCAAACTGGACCCTGGAGAATTGCTTCCTTATTTCTTGCAATCCTACTTCTTAGTGCAGCATTCCTACATAACTCTTTCTTGTGCTTGTTTGCAGTTTTTTAGTTTACTAGTTGACCAAATCATCCAATTGGTTGAATGCTTATAACAGCCTCATCTGATCTTAATTTTTCAGTATTGCAAACGTTCTTAATAATTTACACTGTAATATGTTGTCCAAACTATAGTTTCCAATAAGCACAACTGTACTTATATGATATAACTCCTCTGTGATAAATGGTATAATGTTTGATGAATATCAAATAAAACTGTAGAAACTCCACATCGATAGCTGTTTGATGTATGTGCTAATGAATAGACAATGGAAAATTTATTGATTTTAAGAATTAACTCAATTGGTGCGGGAGAATTGTCTGTATTCTGTCAATCATGTATTTTAATAAAACGCTGATTGGCCAGGCAGGCAGTATAGGCGGGAAAACAGACAGGAAGTAGGGGTGGAGAAAAGAGACTGGGAGTATTCTGGAAGCAGAAGCTCCCTCCTGCACTCCTGCACAGACCACCGAAGAGGCAGCATGTATCTTTCCCATCTGAGAAAGGTACGGAGCCATGTGGATAATGTAGATAAGGATAATGGGATAACATATGTTACAAGGACTAACAAGAAGCCTGACCTAATGGGCCAATCAGTTTATAATCTTTTGGAGTCTTGTGCATGATTTTTCTTTGTGGCTTGCCGGCTGTGGTGTACTGGGCGGGACAGATACCCCAATAAGCCAGTCATTGTGTTACACTCAATGCATTTTTCTTATCATTTAATTTATACGGTTATATCATTTAAGCAAAATTAGATACAGGTTTTTACATAGAACTTTAACTAAAACACAATTTATGCCAGGTATGGTGGCACACACCTTTAATCCCAGACTTCCTGGACAGAGGCAGATAGAATTCTATGAGTTTGAGGTTAGCCTGATCTACATAGTGAGTTCCAGGACAGCCAAGACTGCATAGAATGACTTCATCTCAAAAAAAAAAAAATAAAAACATATTTATGTTAGCACATCTGACAATCGTGTTAATAACTCTATTTCCCACAATCTTTAATATAGAGCCTGTGACCTAATCATGTTCACACTCAACTCTGGCTGTAATGTAAACCTTCCAGCAATACCTTCTAGTGTGTATGCATCCCCAGGATAGGATCTGTTTTTATAATGAGGAATATGTAATACATTTTAAACCTTTATTTTAGCACATATTTTGCTAATTTAAAATTCTCTTGTATCCATTTCACCAATTGAAGACAGGAGGAATTCAGTGACTTTATTTCTAATGTCATTAGTTACATAAAGACAGGCAATGAATTGATTTTCTTTTCTCTAAGAAATAGTCATTCTTTTAGACAGATTCATTTATATCAGCTAAAACAAGCTTTTAGAAGCTGGGTCAATGATATGCCAAAGTGTTTTAATGAATGACGTCTCAAATTATGCCAGAGAGTTCAACATATCAAAAAGAAAAAATTATATTGCATTTTATTTGAACTATGATATGCTTGCATAACAGGTGTTAGTTTTCTGTGATTTACACATAGTACATGGGGAGAGGTAATTAGAGAGCCACTGAGGGCCATATAGGTATTATTCTATCATCTTTAGAATTCCAGAATGTATTAATAATTTTAACTGATTTCTAATATTTTCTGTCTTGAATATTTCGCCAGAATAAAACTCTTCCAGTAGTATCAAGAGACAAATTGCAATAACATATTTATTTTAAGTCTCTTTCTGCTTTCTATATTGTGAGAAACTATATCCTTATTGTCTTCCTGACACTGGGCCCTCCTCCAGGCGTCAAGAGATTCCTCCTTACAGTGCTTTGTGTAGGCTCAGTTTCCATAGACACCACAAGTGCTTACAATATCCCTAGCAACTGTTCTTAGATTTTTTTTCTTATAGCAAGACAATATCATCACTTACGAATGGAGTTGTTTCCATTGTTTCAGGAGATGTCTAACAGGTGCTTCTTTCTTTTAACTTTATTATTGAAGAAATGAAGATATATTTGAGAAATTCAAATTGTGCCAAGTTGATGCACCTTAACCACACCATACATCCTTTTATTCTGAGATGGCACTTCCAATTTGTAGTGTTTAGCACAATGCGGACTCCTTTTAAGGTATGCAAATACTAATAAATGCACCTCTCCGATCTTTTGTAAGGAACTAACAGTTCATGGGCTTTCAACCATAAAAAATACTGATAAAAATAGTACATTTCAACAGCTATGCACATTGAACAGAAAGAAAATTAGCAACCAGGATATAATTCAACTTCACTCTATTCATTATACTTTAACAATTATTTCTCTGACATCTATTTTAATAAACAAAAGCTATACTTAGTGATGTTATATAACTATGAAAATTATTCTTTTAATTTTTAAAATTTTTATCATGTTTCTAGGCATAGACACATTTTGCAAATAATAGGCTACTAAAAATATAAATAAAATTCTGTGCATGTAATTCAGAGATGATTCCTTTAATTGATTATAATAATAACTTGAAAGATTAACTGAGTCTAATATTAGAAATAATACCTTACCAGTAAGGTAATGGTTAGATTCGTACAGGTAACCTATGTCAATTAGTTATTTGCTTGTAGTTAGTTAGCTTCTTTGGCCTAGCTCTTTTTTATATTGCCTTCATTGTGCTGGAACAATCTATTTACCCTAGATTTGATTAAAATTCGAACTTCAGATAATCCCCTTCAAATAACTATGAATATTCAATTTCAGATAACTCTCTCACCTGCTGGGATTACAGGTGTGGGCTAGCACATTCATCCAGCTAAGACTGGCCCTGTTAATTAAAAAAAAGGGGGTGCTGGTAATAAAGGGGCAATGTGAACAAGGCCATAACAGCAGAAGATGATGGTAAAAACTAAGTAGACACACAACAAACTAATTGGTTAAGTGTTTTGTTAAGTGGTGGAAATCATGGTGACAGGAAGTCATGACATTTGAAATTACATCATGGTATCCATAAATGCACATAAAGAAGATTTTGGAAAGATTTCCTAGTAATTTAACTTAGACTTTGAAAAATAATTCATTCTATAGTAATTTAATTTAAAGAGATATAGTTATATATTCTGACTGTACATACTTTTTTTTCCTACTCAAATCACAAAGCTTTGCCAAAACAAGGAAATGTATTTCTGGACATACAAATGAACAAAATTTTAAAAGATAATTAAGATGTAGATTGCTCCAAGACCCCCATCCTATCTATCAGCCCTGTACACTACAAGTCCCACTCCAATCCCATTCCCTCCTACTCCCATGAACCTCAGAGGAACTCTGAAACACAGGCTGTAACTGCATAGTGAAAACCTAGAGGTGAGTGATCACCCACACAACAGTGCACCCCATTCTCTTTGCCCTCTATCCTGTAGCAAATCCCCAGACTCCTTTCTCACCTGCCTCAGCTTCTCTAGCCAGGTAGAGAACAACAAGCTTCCTGCAGGTAGGGTGCTCCAACACCCCCACCCCATGTATTGAATCCTGTAAGCTACAAGTCCTCCTCCACTCCCAAGCCCTCTTATACCCTGAAACTTCAGAAGAACTCTCAAGCATGAACTGCAACAAAACAGAGAGGACCAAGAGTCGAACTCTAAAGCGCAAGATGTGAATACACAGAGTGGATGAAGAAAACAGACCAAGAGAGTGAGCCAAGACATCAGTCTAAGAGAGTCCTCAGTGGTTCCCAGAGACACAGACAGCAACTACAAGGATTGAACCAAGAGGCAAAGACACTGCCAGTACCACTTGGAGTAAGAAACAGGCAGGAGTCAATGAAAGAATTATTTCAACAACATAAAAAGCAATATGGTAACACCAGAACCCAGTGGTCATAAAACAGGAAGACCTGATCATCTAAGACAGAGGAAGCAGAAGAAAGTCATTTTAAATGTAACTTTATGAGGGTAATGAAGATGTTTAAAAAGGAAATGAAAAATTCCCTTAAATAAGGGAGGAAAAGATAAACAAAAATTGAAAGAAATCAAATAAATTATTAATGAAACCCCCCCAAAAAAAAACAAGAAAAAAATCAAACAGATAAGCAAGCAGTTTAAATAGTTCTGAAGACTGAAATAAGGGCAGTTAAAAAACATCAAACCAAGGAAATTCTGGAAATGGAAAATTTGGATTAATAAACAGGAACTACAGAGGCAAGCATAGCCAACAGAATACAAGTAATAGAAGAAAGAATCTCATCTAAAGAAACTTCAGATGAAATAGATTCATTTTCCTCATTGCTAAGGAGGTTGAAGATGACCTTGAGTGTCTTTTTTTTTGGATTTTCTTTTTTTTTCAAGGTTTATTAAATTATAAAAGTTTCCATTTCTGCCTCTCCTCCCAACACCCTCCTACTCCCCCCACTCCCCCTCCTCCTCCCTCTCCTTCCCTAAGAGCAGTCAGGGCTTCCTGCCCTGTGGGAAGTTCAAGTTCCTCCCCCCTCCCTCCAGGTCCAGGAAGGTGAGTATCCAAACAGACTGGATCCCAAAAATCCAGTATATGCAGAGGAAACAAGTCCCATTGTCATTGTCAATGGCTTTTCAGAAAGACTCCAAGCCAGCCACTTTCAGAGAATCCGGCTACATTCAGAGAATCTGGTTGGACCACGTGCTCGTTCAGGCCCAGTCCAACTGGCCTTGGTGAACTCTCATTAGATCAGACCCCTTGTATCAGTGGGTGATCGCACCCCTCGCGGTCCTGATTTCCTTTTTCATGTTTTTCCTCCTTCTGCTCCTCATTTGGACCATGCGGGGCTAAGTCCGGTGCTCCAATGTGGATCTCCGTCTGTATCGCCATCCATCGTGGGATGAAGGTTCCCTCTGGTCTTGCCTTCTTTGCTCACGTTCTCCTTCCTTCTGCTTCTCGTTTGGACCTAGGGAGTTAAGTCCAGTGTTCCAATGTGAGTCTCTGTCTCAATCAACATCCATCGCCAGATGAAGGTTCTATGGTGATAAGCAAAATATTCATGAGTATGGTTATGGGCCAAGGCCAGTTCAGGCACCCTCTCCTCTGTCCAGAGAACAATCTGGGAATCTCTCCTTGGACTTGGGATCCCATTTATAATCAAGTCTCTTGTAAACCCTAAAATGACTCCCTTAGTTGAGATACATACTTCCTTGTTCCCATATCCAGCCTTCCTCCCTCCCCCCAATCTAAATCCCCCGAGCTTTCCCCATTCCTCCTCTACTCCCTTGTCTCTAACCCTCTCCTCTTCCAACAACCCCCCCACCCCCCCAAGCACCCGAGGTTACCTGGGACTCTTGTCTATTTCCAATCTCCAGGAAGATAACTACATGGTTTTCTTCAGGTTCACCTTCTTATTTAGTTTCTCTAGGATCACGAATAACAGGCTCAAAGACCTTTAATTATGGCTAGAATCCACTAATGAGTGAATACATACCATATTCCTCTTTTGGAGTCTGGCTTACCTTACTCAGTAAAGCGTTTTCTATGTCCATCCATTTGCATGCAAAATTCAAGATGTCATTGTTTTTTACCGCTGAGTAAAACTCTAATGTATATATGTTCCACACCTTCTTTAACCATTCTTCTATTGCGGGTCACCTAGGTTGTTTCCAGGTTCTGGCTATTACAAATAGTGCTGCTATGAACATAGTTGAACAAATGCTTTTGTGGCATGTTAGGGCATCTCTTGGGTATATTCCCAAGAGTGGAATGAGTGGAATTGCTGGGTCTTGAGGGAGGTTGACTCCCAGTTTCCTGAGAAACCGCCACACTGATTTCCACAGTGGCTGCACTAGTTTGCATTCCCACTAACAATGGATGAGAGTTCCCCTCTCTCAACATCCTCTCCAGCATAGGCTATCATTGGTGTTTTTGACTTTAGCTAATTTGACCGGTGTAAAATGGTATCTCATAGTTGTTTTGATTTGCATTTCCCTGATTGCTAAGGATGTTAAGCATGACCTTAAGTGTCTTTTGGCCATTCGAAGTTCTTCTGTTGAGAATTCTCTGTTCAGATCAGCACCCCATTTTTTAATTGGGTTAACTAGAGTTTTAGTGTCTAGTTTCTTTCTTTTTTTTTAAAGTAATTTTATTAAATTATAAAAGTTCCCATTTACGCCCCTCTTCCCAACACCCTCCCACTCCCCACACTCCCTCTCCTCCTCCCTCTTTGTCCCTAAGAGCAGTCAGGGTTTCCTGCCCTGTGGGAAGTTCAAGTTCCTCCCCCCTCCCTCCAGGTCCAGGAAGGTGAGTATCCAAACAGACTGGATCCCCAAAATCCAGAATATGCAGAGGAAACAAGTCCCAGTGTCATTGTCAATGGCTTTTCAGAAAGACTCCTGGCCAGCCACTTTCAGAGAATCCGGCCACATTCAGAGAATCTGGTTGGATCACTTCCTCATTCAGTTGCGGCCCAACTGGCCTTGGTAAATTCTCATTAGATCCGTCCCCTTGTATCAGTGGGTGATAGCATCCCTCGCAGTCCTTATTTCCTTTTTCATTTTCTTCGTCCTTCTGCTCCTCATTTGGACCTTGGGGGGCTCAGTCCGGTGCTCCAATGTGGGTTTCCGTCTGTATCGCCATCCATCACCAGATGAAGGATCCCTCCGTTGTATCTTCTGGTACAGGATCAGAGCCCCTCGCTGGTCAGAAGTCTCCCTGCCTGCAGTCTCTGTTCAGATCAGTATCCCATTTTTTAATTGGGTTAATTAGGGTTTTAGTGTCTAGTTTCTTGAGTTCTTTGTATATTTTGGAGATCAGGTCTTTATCTGATGAGGGGTTGGTGAAGGTCTTCTCCCAGTCAGAAGGTAGCCTTTTTGTCTTACTGACGGTGTCCTTTGCTTTACAGAAGCTTCTCAGTTTCAGTAGGTCCCATTTATTCATTGATTCTCTTATCTAATGAAATGATCATGTGCTTTGTCAGTTTATTTATATGATGGATTACATTGATAGATTTTCATATCTTGAACCAGCCCTGCCTCTCTGGGATGAAGCCTACTTGATCATAATGTATAATATTTTGGATGTGTTCTTGGATTCGGTTTGCCAGTATTTTATTGAGAATTTTTGCATCGATGTTCATGAGTGAGATTGGCCTGTAATTCCTTTTCTTGGTTAAGTCTTTGTGTGGTTTTGGTATCAGAGTAACTGTAGCTTCATAAAAGGAGTTTGGCAATGACTCTTTTGTTTCTATTTTATAAAACACATTAAGAAGTATAGGTATTAGCTCCTCTTGGAAGTTCTGGTAGAATTCTGCATTGAAACCATCTGGTCCAGGGCTTTTTTTGGTAGGGATGTTTCTGATAACAGCTTCTAATTCCTCATGACTTACAGGTCTATTTAAACTGTTCACGTGGTCTTGATTTAATTTTGGTATATAGTACTTATCTAAAAAAAAGTGTCCATTTCTTTCACATTTTTCAACAGAAGTTCAAATGGCCAAAAGACACTTAAGGTCATGCTCAACCTGCTTAGCGATCAGGGAAATGCAAATCAAAACAACTCTGAGATACCATCTTACACCTGTCAGAATGGCTAAAATCAAAAACACCAATGATAGCCTATGCTGGAGAGGATGTGAAGTAAGGGGAAGACTCATTTTTTAGTGGGAATGAAACATTTGCAACCACTTTGGAAATCAGTGGGGTGGCTTCTCAGGAAACTGGGAGTCCACCTACCTCAGGACCCAGCAATTCCACTCTTGGATGTAGATGCCCAATCATACTACAAAACCATTTGTTCAACTATGTTCATAGCAGTACTATTCGTAATAGCCAGAACCTGGAAACAACCTAGGTGCCCCTCAATAGAAGAGTGGTAAAAGAAGGTGTGGCACATATACACTTTAGAGTACTACTCAGCGGTAAAAAACAATGACATCTTGAATTTTGCATGCAAATGGATGGAAATAGTGAACACTTTACTGAGTGAGGTAACCCAGACCCAAAAAGAGGAATATGGTATGTACTCACTCATAAGTGGATTCTAGCCATAAATAAAGGACATTGAGCCCGGCAGGTGTTGGGAGCACAGGGGTGGGGATGAGGTGGGGATAGGGGGAGATGAGGGGAGAGAAGGGAGAAGGGGAGGATGGGGAGAGCTTGAGGGAATGGGATGGTTGGGATGAAGGAGGGGTGGATGTGGGAGCAGGTAAATATATATCTTAATTAAGGGAGCCATTTTAGGGTTTTGCAAGAGACTTGACTCTAGAGGGGTTTCCAGGTGTCCAAGGAGATGTCCCCAGCTTGTTCCTTGAGCAGCAGAGGAAAGGGTGCCTGAACTGGCCTTCTCTATATCCATACTGATGAATATGTTCCATATTACAAGAGAACATTCATCTGGTGATGGATGGAGATAGAGACAGAGACCCACATTGGAGCACCGGACTAGCTCCCAAGGTCCTAATGAGGAGCAGAAGGAGGGAGAACATGAGCAATGGAGTCAGGACCACGAGGGGTGTGTTCACCCACTGAGACTGTGGGACAGATCTAATGGGAGATCACCAAGGCCAGTTGGAATGGGAGTGATGGAGCATGTAATCAAACTGGACTCTCTGAATGTGGCTGACGGTGGAGGTTGACTGAGAATCCAAGGACAATGGCGTTGGACTTTGATTCTACTGCATGGACAGGCTTTGTGGAAGCCTTGTCTGTTTGGATGCTCACCTTCCTGGACCTGGGGTGAACAGGGAGTACCTTGGACTTCCCATACTGTAGGGAACCCTGAATGCTCTTTGGCCTGGAGAAGGAGAGGAAGGAGGAGTGGGAGGAGAGGAGGGGAGGGAAGTGGGAGGAGGAGTGGAGGTGAACATTTTTAATAAAATAAATAAATTAATTAATTAAAAAGACATAAAAAAGGCAAGAATGATTGCAAGTCAATAACCGCATAATAAAATATTAGAAATCAAGAAAAAAAAGTAAATAGAAAGCCGAAAAAATAATGACTCCACTGCGAAGAAAATTCCTCTTCAAATATTTGTGAAATCAAAATTTTTGGAGATCTATGCATGCGAAGGTTAACAATGAGCTTCTGGGCAAGTGGCAGGGGGATCCTGTCAGTGATGAAGAGAAACATAAAGAGCCCTGATACATACTTAGACAGAAAACTTGCAGAGACTCCCTACAATAATAGAGGGCTGTCATGGAAAGTGGCTTATAAGTAGTATTCAGTAAATTACTACAAATTCTGTGAACTTGCCCTGCTGGAAAATCTGTTGTAAACAGTAGTTGTTGTGGCAGTAAATAAAGGAGGGGCTGATTCCTTGACTTTGTGGTGTCTCTGAAAGGTGTTCCTTTGCATCCATAATGCAAAGCCAATGATGTAACTCATCTAGATAAAATGTACATCAGTCACACTCCCATTTGGGAATCTTCTGAGAAGTTATAATGTAAGGCTGGTTATATTTAACTAACAGAAAATAAATTTTCAAATGATTTCAGAAGCTTTATTTTTATGATGTTTAAACAACCTTTGGCTTCTTGATGTCACATTGAATAGAGTGAAATGTTTGCAATTGGCAAGTGTTCATTGTTTCCTGGCCACCCAGACCCAAATAATCACACAGAAACTATATTAATTGCAACACTTTTCAGCCAATGAATCAGTCATATTTCCAGCTTACTCTTTCATATTGAATTAACCTATTTCTATTAATATGTGTATTGTCATAAGGTTGTGGCTTTCTGGAAGGTTCTGGGTCCTTCTCCTTCAGTAACTACATGGTATCTCTTTGACTCTGACTACTCTCTGTATATATCTCTGTTCATACGTTCCATCAGGATTTGCTCTGCTAATTGGTCAAAAGAGCTTTATTCATTATCCAATAAAAAGAACACATATACAGGAGGATATCCCACATCACTTGTTACTCATTTCCTAATTGAGGAATGCATTATTAGTCTAGAATCATGCAGTTGGACATTATTGAGTTTCACAGACAAGTCTCTTAAATTCCAAATTTATACACTATTGCTATGTAAAGTGTGAAGTAAGCAATCGGTCTCTGAACTTTCAGAGAAGAGGAGAAATGGAACATATTAATTCTGAATGCTTTGAGATAAAACAGGCAGAAAGAGAATAGGAGCAGATAGACATCTGGAACATTTTTAGGGTCTTGTTTCTCATAACATATATTCTATAAAGAAAAGTAGATTGCTAAATATAGTGACACAAAATAAGCTTTCAGTATCAAAATACATTTTGCCAGAGAAACTATTTCAAAAACTAAAGTCAGCAAAATGAGTGAAAAACTTGCAAAGCTGCAAGATATTAAAAAGAAGTGAGGTTGTCCACTAACTGCACTGTTTATATCCATTTCAATGTCATTTTTTTCAGTTGACATCTGAATTAGCATCTGTTTACTCACTTCTCTTATAGGAATGATGTATTATTTGCTTGGTTCAGAAAAACTCATACAAATAAATGATGTGTCAGCTCCAAATTCATAGCTCTCTCTTTCATTAATTGCTATCTTATACACAAACACACATACACACTCATACACACACACACACACAGCGACAGACAGATACAATCATAGACACACATATACACACAGGTACAACCTGCCCAGTCTGTATAATGTTACTTGTATGTATATGTTTTCAGCACTGACCATTTGGTACTGGATAACCAATAGGTGTGTTCAATCCTATGGAAGTCTATTTAACCTGCTCACAACATTTCTTCAATATCATACTTATTCCGCTCATGCTTAGGCATATGTATGACAGTTTATGAATGTGGCTTCTGACATTCCTATGAGATACCTTCTAATATTATAAACTCTCTGTTCCTTTGGCTTTTGTTGTAGGATAATCTTTTTGTATACTGTGAAGAGGTGATTCTTCCAAGGCACCTTCTGGTTGGTTTAATAATTAAAGAGCCAAATGGTCAACACCTAGGCAGGAGAAGATAGGTAGGACTTCTGGGTGGAAGATAGAAGAAACTCTGGGACGAATGGGAGCTGTGCAGGATTTGCCAACAAGACACAGAGGAAATTGCATATACTGTATAGAGGAGAGGTAACAATCCATGTAGAAAAACTTAGATTAATATAAATGGGTTTATTTAAGTTTAAGAGCTTCTTGAGAACAAGTCTATGGTAAAGTCAAGCTTTAATAATTAAAGAAGTCTCCATGTCATTACTTGGGAACTGGCAGTATAAAGGAAGAACACCTATAGCTCTTACAATTTTTCGGTTCAGTCTTCAGAAAAAAAAAATTCTTAGCCTTAAGTTTCAGTGCTGTACTGAAACTATATTTGTTGGAAATGGCTCCACTACTCTGTAATTTGGTTGATTTTTGTTTTCTACAATCGACTCCCTTTATTGCAAAGAGAAGTTTCCTTGATGAAGGTGAGAATTCTGCTTATCTGTGCATATTAGAACAAATCATTGGAATGTAGTTAAATATAATGGTGGTTTTGTAAAGTGGTGGTTGTTATATTCTCCTTTTCCAGGATCCACTGTGTTAGGAAGTTAAAAATAAAAAGCCCAGTAAAAGAAATTATATTCAATTTCAGATGAGTAGAAACGTCTGATAAAGCTTGAAACCATATTGTTCTTATTGTTTATCATGTAGAAGCTAGAATGTAATGAACCATTAGAAATAAATACAGCAGTTACAAGGATTTTGATGATTTAATATCTGTTAATAAATATTTTCCTCAGCTTATATCATTGAGTCAAGTCCTGTATTTACTTATACATGTATTTCTACATCTTGCCTTTTTTCACCAAAATGATTTTGAGACATTCAGGTTTAAAACCATATTAAACAGGATCATTGAAATGCATGTCTGAAAATGCAATTTAAATGAAGGGGAAATAAAATTACTTGCAATAGGATAATATGATTACTGTAATTGAGTACAAATTTGAGAATTGGGCTTTCTGGGAGTTTGTGCATAATAAAACGTTATTACATACTAGACATCCCTTTCAGCAGATTAGCTATCTTTTTTTCCTTACTCAGCAATCCAATAATCTAACAATGGAAATATTTAAGGCTGCAAATTTTACAGGACTTAAAGTATTGTAGCAAGTTGATTTAGCTCATGCCTTGACTTTGCTGTTTACAAGCCATGTACTCTTCCGAACTTGCAGCTTCATCATTATTTAAATAAAATCAATAAATAACACATTTAATGTTAAGTGATTATTACTACAATTAACATAATATATGCAATATTATAAAAATGAATAAAATAGCTTATATTTTGGCTTGTGATAAAGGAAACTAAACAAAAATAATTGTACAATACTTAGGCTTTTTTTCCTTTTAGTGAATAATAAGCTTACAAGTACTCATCACCGAGACATGAGGTAGTTACACTAACAAGAGGCAAAAGAAAGTTTTATGTTTAGTAAATTAAGTTTTATCTTAGGTTTTCAACTGCTGCAAAGAGACACTGTAAGCATGACAACTCTTTTTTTTGTTTTTTTTTGTTTTTATTTTCTCAAAGTTTATTAAAATACCAAAATCTCCATTTCCACCCCTCCTCCCAACACCCTCCCACTCCCCCCACTCCCACCCCTCCTCCCTCTCCATCCCCAAGAGCAGTCAGAGTCTCCTGCCCTGTGGGTAGTTCAAGCTCCTCCCCCCTCCCTCCAGGTCCAGGAAGGTGAGCATCCAAACAGACTGGATCCCAAAAACTAGTCCCAGTGTCATTGTCTTTAGGAAGAACATTTAATTGAGGTGGCTCACTTATCATTTCTGATATTCAGTCCATTATCATTACAATGGGGAGAATGGTGTCCTGCAAGCATACATGGTTCTGGGTACATCTTGGTTAGGAGGCAACAGGAAGTATACTGTGACGCTGACTAAGTTTAAGCAAAAGAGATTTCAAAGCCCACCTCAGCAGTGATATACATTCTCCAAAAAGCTACATCTACTTTAGCAAGATCATACCCACATTGTTGCCACTTTCTTTCTGGGCCCCTTTCTTCCAAACCACTACAGTTTGCATTATTGCTTGACAAATTATCTTATACCTAGCCACTCAGCCCAGAACACATTTACTGTTTTGTTGTTTCTTGCAGTTTCTTGATAGTTAGACTCCAGGCAACTCGCAGCAGACCGTTTTGTTCAGAGACTCTTGCACAGACCTCTGACTAAGATGTTGATCAGGCTGCAGTCCAATAAGGAGACACATTTAAGAAAATAATTTTCTTAAAATCACTGTGTTCTGGATGTGAGCTTGAGCTTGTTTGGTAACTGTGTGTCAATAATATACAAAATTTGGCCGCGCGGTGGTGGCGCACGCCTTTAATCCCAGCACTCGGGAAGCAGAGGCAGGCGGATCTCTGTGAGTTCGAGGCCAGCCTGGTCTACAAGAGCTAGTTCCAGGACAGGCACCAAAAACTACAGAGAAACCCTGTCTCAAAAATCAAAAAAATTAAAAAAATAATATACAAAATTTGATATTCCATACTTGGCAACTCACCCTGGGTATGGTGTTGTA
This sequence comes from Myodes glareolus, assembly GCF_982192425.1. Lineage (NCBI taxonomy): Eukaryota > Metazoa > Chordata > Mammalia > Rodentia > Cricetidae > Myodes > Myodes glareolus. The sequence continues at coordinate 27,664,488 of NC_142033.1, forward strand.
TGCCTGTAATTTCTGCCTTGAGAGGTTGTGAGCAAAAGGATTGAAATTCACAGTTGCTTAGTTGCACAGTGAGGTCAACAGCAGTCTAAGTTACACAATGCCATCTCATTAATTACATGGTAGAAAAATAGATAGCTGATAGATACCTAGATAGAAAGGATAGATGATATATATATATATATATATATATATATATCATCTATATATGAATAAATAAATAAAACAAAACAAACCATTTCAACTGCTTTGACATGTTAATAAAATTAATGTCTATGCTATTGTCTGAAAGACGGTATGACCTTTTTTAAAATTTCCCTAAACCCCAACACACAGGTAGATTTTAGTTATCATGTAATGTGTGACAAAATATGAAGAATAATAATACATCATCAAATTAGTCATCTGATGCAGGAGGCTGTTTGTTCCCGACTGCCCAGGCCATGAAATAATCACCCAGAAACTATATTATTTGCTATACTGTTCAACCAATAGCCTAAGCGTATTTCTGCTAACTCCTATATATTAAATTAACCCATTTATATTAATCTATATTAATATAATGCCATGTGGCTGTGTCTTACTGGGTAAAGTTTCATCAGGCATCTTTCTCTGATGGGGCTACATGGCTTTTTGTCTCCACCTACTCTCTCCTTCTTTGTTTTCTTCAAACTCCTTCCTTCCCCTCTTTTGCTAAGCCACTGGCAAAAACAGATTTATTCATTAACCAATAAAAGTAACACATAGACAGAAGGACTTCCCACACCAATCTGATCAAAAATGAACCACAGAATCATGCTGCATTCAAGAGAAGATATACACCAGGTCTGATGATATGCCTCAGTTAATAAAAGTACTTGCTGCCAAGCCTGACAGCCTGAGTTCAATCCCTGAGGTCTACATGGAGGCAGGATAAAGTTGATATCTGAAAAACTATTCTTTGACCTTCATGCACACACACACATTCTGAATTTTGTAAAATTTCATTTTTATAACCCAGTATCATACCTCACTAATTTTGAGAGCTTTATAGACTTTAGTTAAAAGGTCTTTGTTTGCAGGTCTCAGATTGTAATCAATGTGGTACACATGCTTCAAATTGATTTCAAATTCTGAAATATATCCTATATTTTCCTATATAATCTAGTGTGTTAGCAGTTTTGAAATAATATGGCTAACAAAATTATATACATTGTTTTCTCTTTTATTTTGAGGAAAAATGATGTGTACCTGAAAATCTCATGTTAAGCATTTCGAGGTAACTTAAAACACTTGTCTTCTCATTTATTAACAGATGGACACATTTTATACTTTACAGCTAGCATTACTGAGCCAGTGGGCACTGTGTTTTAAGCGTATGCTGCTACACGTAACAGTAGTCAAAATTGATTTTGTACTTTTGTGATATTGATCAGAAAAGAAATCTTGTAAATTTCTTTGGAGTGTTATATCTACAAAAATCATTTATTAAAAAAAACCCTTCAGTTTTCTTATATATATACTTGAATTTTATAATTTATGCAGATGACTAAATTTAATCCCACTTTTAAACGATCATCAATTTTATGGAATAATTAGCCATATCAATATTTTTTGTATATTAGCAATTAATTGAGTCTGTTTTATAAGTATGATTTTTGCCAGACATTTACCACAAAGCATTTTAATCAATGTTAGATTAAAATGATTAACAAATACATATTTGTTGCTTTACTTTTACTTCAGGAATTCAACCCAATAATTCATAGAATATAATTAACCTTATTGATTAGAGGACTATTTTTTATGCTTTTATAATGCCCAAATTCCATGTTTCCTCTCTTTTCAAAAGTTTTGTTGTGATATTATTCCTCTTTTTGCCCAAAATACCTTCCCTTGGCCCTACATTTAGGTGAATAAAAATGGTTTGTTTATGATGGACATTGAATCCTAGACATCAGCATAAATTTGTCAAAGAATGAATGAGTTATTGAATGTAGTTGTGGGTTTTCTTCCCAAACAAAATTGGAGAGAACAGTTGCATTATATGTTTTTAGTTATGGTATGATTAGTTCAGAAGAATGATCAGGCAGACACCAATATCTAAAACAGTTGATGCTCTAGTTTTACTTCTATTGATGTGACCAAAAGGGAAATGGAGAGGAAATGGTTTGAAATTTAGGATACAGTACATCATTAAGAGAAGTAAAGTCAAGGTGTAATGTAGACAGTCACAATGTACCTAGGCAAGAACATTGAACTAAATTTATGCTTGCTGCCCTACTGCTCTCTGTGTGCTAGGTTAGTTGATTGTGATCAGTGATCTTCCTTCGCTATGTGTTCTAGATTTGTCAGGGTTTCTCTGCCTCACCCCGTTCCACAACCATTTCCCAATTATCACTAAGTGGCTTATATTAATTATAACCATTTGACTAGAGTTATCACTAGCTAACTCTTACATTTAAATTAATCCATATTTCTTATCTATGCTTTGCCAAGTGATTCATGGCTAGTTGCCTTGTATACATGTCTCATTTTCTTGGTGTCTAGATGTAGAGGGCCGCAACCACACTCTCCACCATAGATGGCGCTGCACCGCCAGGTGAGCTAGAAAGCTCACATGTGTTGGTATTTTCCACTACTCCCAAGGTTTCACCTGGGACTGGGAGCAGTTGACCAATCCAGGAAAGACACGTCCAGAGCAGGGTCTGTTTCCTATATAAGGGATGGGTTCCATCTTATCTGGGTCTCCGCCATGTTGGCTGATGCCCGCTCTCCCAAGGGGCATTAAAGCTTTACTGCAGAAGTATCCTATGTGTCCCGCGTGGTTCTTGCTGGCGAGACGGTAGCGCGGGACATCTGGTGCTGATACCCAGGAAAAAGAAGAACTTTGCACCACCGGAGACCCCTTGGACACAAGGAGGATTCAGAACTGCAGGCATGCAAGCTTAGAGAGGTACGCTCTAAAGTCCAGAGAGCATATCAGAAACTGAGCAGCAGTGGGAGGTTGTGCGCGCACCCAGATAAGTTAAAAAGGACCCCCCGGTAAAGAATGGGGGAGACAGAAAAAAAAATAAGTTAAAAAGGACCTCCCGGTGATTTTGGGAGAGTGGAGATGGGGGAGAGGGCTGATTTGCAGGGTCAAAAGCTTTGTGTTGTGTTGTTCATGTTGTCTTTTGTATACTGGATGGGAGAGGGATATTTGAACTTGGAGACTGCTGAGGATGTGGTGTTTTGGGAGGGAGGTTCTGTTTTCGTCTCCACGGAGGGGGAGAGCCTAAGGGTGTACTTGGGATTTACGTGGTTTGAATCACCGAGACCTCCTGAAATGTTGTAATGTATACCCCTAAAATGCAGCGGCCCAATAACAGCAGGAAGCAGCCAAAGAGACTAAACGACGCCCAAATTCCCTTAAAGATTAAATGAGGTCCTTTCAAGCCTGCTTCTCTGAGTTCAGCTTTGCTCCGTGCACCGGTTTGGGCTCGGAGTGGGTGCAGCTGGGGCTGGAGGGTGGCTGGAGCGGAGCTTTGCTCTGTGGCTATGGTGGGAGGCATATTGCGCAGGCTCAGTTGGTGCCTGGCCTGGAGGGTATCACAGCAGTACCGAGAATGAGAACGGTGCCACAAGCTGCCAGGTCAGAAGGCTTGCAATGTGCCTAAAACTGTGAGGGGCTCTGAGGCTGGAGTGGCTTCTGTTCCGCTTGGCTGAGCTGAGCTGTGCTGATCCTAGGTAACAAAGGCATAGCCTGGGGCAACGGGCGGGGCGAACAATGCTGGCTACTAGCCCGAGAGATTTTCCATCTGAATAAGGAACTGAAGAGATAGCATAGGGGTTAAGAATGCTGCCTGCTCTTCCAAGGGTTGTGAGTTCAATTCCCCAGTAACCACATGGCAGCTTACAACTATTTGGTTTTAAATCTAATGTTTCAGGATCCACAGGGAGGTAGATGCAAAAAGCCCTTAGATTTTTAAAGTGATTGGGTTGTTGGCTGGGTCTGTGAGAGTTTGTTTACAGCTGCTTTTGCTATGGCACAGGTGTTGAGAGTTGGCTAGTAGGAAAGCGGCCCTGTTCGCCGCCTCTCCCATTGGCCCCTTGAGCCGCAGCGGCTCTGGCGCGGACCTTGAGATGTTGCTGCCTGTGCCGCCTCGGTCTGAGTGTCGGCTCCCGCCACACTCCGCCACCAACACAGCCTCAGAGAACTAGGCTAGCCCCGCGGGGAAGGCAGGGGCGCCTGGGGGTGGAGCCGCCACTTCCTGGCCTGGGACAGGCGGAGCCGCACAGCGGGACACGGGGAGCCGCGCAGCGAGCAGGTCCAGGGCCGCACACAGCCCTTGGATAGCGGGCGGGCTCTGGAACCCAAGGCCACCGTACTGGCAAGGAATACGGGAGCCAATAAATCTTAAACCTAATATCAACAAACAGGGCCTGGGTTTTTCCTAGGCGCCACTGGGACAGCACGGCCTATATCGTAAAAAACAAAGACCCTCAATCAGTTATCTACCACAGTGGCTACAGCCCTGGATCAACAGGCTACCACAGATACATCTATTAGAGGTAAAATAAAGAACAGGTGGATAGCTTATGGCAGCTTGCCCAATTGGGCTATGTATGGAAAACTCCAGCCTTTTGTGTGACCAGTGTACCATATGAGAACTTTATAAAAGTGGCTAACTTGTCCCGAGAATTGTCTTTGTATCTTACAGGAGAATTTTGATGATTTGCTGTCCTCCTTGAGATGGTCCATTGTGACAATCAACTCCACGCGAGTGGACATAAGCTTGGCCGAAGAATTCCAGTCCTGGATCGTGTCCTTCATCCCCTACTTCAAAGAGTGGGTGGGGGTGGAAATGTTTTGGAACAGTCCTATGCTATGGATTAGTGTTTCTTCTCTGGATGGTCTGCTGACTCAAATCCCAAAGCCATAGGGATAAAGTGGTTTTTGCACAGCGCTGGCTGCCCTAAAACAGGGAGCTTCTACTGATATGTGGTTATTTATGTTAAAGCAGTAAGGTTTAAGCCAACCAGCTCCTGCACCCCTAGGACTGTGGTCCATTGCACAGGGTGGAGTGCTTGGCTTAGCTAGCCCTGAAGGTTGTCGAGCTGAAGAGCATCGCACAGAGAATGGCCCTCTCTGAGAGATAAGTCGCTCTGCTTAAGGGTTTCCTGCCGTATATTCCCTTTCCCAGAAAATTGGCAGAGGGCAGGCCGGATAGGTTCCAGGTGTCATGAGCCTAGGGACAGATTCCGTGTAAGCCCATTTTAATGTTTTCATTTTGGGAAGTGCGACTTCTATCTTTACCTTCCTAGGGAGTTGCCTTTCTGCAAAGAAGTAAAATTAGGGGGAGATGTAGAGGGCCGCAACCACACTCTCCACCATAGATGGCGCTGCACCGCCAGGTGAGCTAGAAAGCTCACATGTGTTGGTATTTTCCACTACTCCCAAGGTTTCACCTGGGACTGGGAGCAGTTGACCAATCCAGGAAAGACACGTCCAGAGCAGGGTCTGTTTCCTATATAAGGGATGGGTTCCATCTTATCTGGGTCTCCGCCATGTGGCTTATGCTCTAGCTCCCAAGAGACATAAAGCTTTTCTGCAGAAGGATCCTATGTGTCCCGCGTGGTTCTTGCTGGCGAGACGGTAGCGCGGGACATCTAGATAGTGTCTCCAAGACCCCACCTTTCTCCTCTGGTATCTCATCTTGGGTTCTCTGCCTGACTCTATCCTGCCTTTCCATAGGCCAAATCAGCTTTATTTTCCAACAATGAGAGCAACACATATTCATAAGGTACAGAAACACCATCCAACAGCATTCCAGGATCATAGTCACAGGGAATCATAAAACCTACAGTGGTTTTGGTTTTGCAAATAAATCAGTAACGAAACTATCCACAGAAATATTCCAGACAAACATGATCTAGATAGTTCCAACTCAAACATCTTTTAGAAAAAGAATTACTTCCAAGATGTATGAGTAGCTTCAACCATAATCTGAATGCCCTTTAGGTCATACTCACACTGGGTTTTTAATAAAGAAGTGTGAATTTTATAACCCTCCCAATAGTAGATAAGCTGTTAAAGTAAATCTATGAAAATAATTGCATGACCATAATGAATTATCAAATGTTATGATGTGATAAGATTTAATGTATTAGAAATATTAGCTTTTAAGCATTCAAAACTGATACTTCTTGAGATTCAGTAATTCTGTAGAGGTAGGGCTCCACACAGTAAGAAATTTTTACATATTTTATGATAAAAAAGTTAATAATAAATAGTAGTTTTGAAGTTTTCATCCATTTTAGGTCCAGTCTTCTTTGTTCTAGGGTTTTTTTTCCCTAAAACATGGGATAAAATCTGTTAAACTCTGAAACTTATAACCAGAAAGAGAGTAAGATGATTCACTATTCTTTTATTGAATTATAAAATCTATTCTTTATCATAAATTTTGAGTGAGTGAAATAATACAGAAGAGAAATAAGAAGTAATGAGACAAAGAAAATGGTTAGCATATTGTTTCCACTAATCTAGCAGTTTAATATTTCTAAGTGAACATTAAGGCATTTGGGAAAGGTGCTGATTCTCGATAGGAGTAAGGGATTTTAACTAAAGAACACACAAGAGTTCAGTGTGGTGGCACATACCTGTAAACCTAGCACTTGGGAGGTAGATATCTGTGAGTTGTATGTTAGTCTGGTCTATTGTAGGAGTTCCAGGCTATTTAGACTTGCATAGAGAGATCCTTCCTAAAATAGTCACCACCACCATCATCACCATCATACTTTAATCAAACACTATCAAATGTTTAAAATAAGTGGATACTTATTTTAAAGTTCTTATTACTTACTTGCATGTAAATATCATGAGAATAACATGCCCGAGGTTTCTGTAATAATTATCAGGTAGCCATTTAAATGTTTTTTGTGTATTGTGTTAACACTAACACATTCTATAATAAGTAATATTGCTCCCACTTCATAGCTTAGAAAACAAAATGATAAGAAATATAAAATATTGTTCAGGACCACAATCCACAATGGACCATTAAAATGAGCAACAGTTTATTAGTGTATCTTTACTCATTGGTCAAAGTATCTATGATCTCAAAATTCTTGCAATGTATATACTCACCACTGCAGCAGCATGTGGACAAACGCCAAATTCTTTTACTTGTACAAATGACTCCTGTGCCACTGGCACCGTGTCTCTGGATGCCATGTTCTTTGATGATGATAAACAAAACAGATCCTGGAAGAATCTCAAGAAGGTTGTGGGGATATGTCCCATGGAGCATTTTCCTGAAAGAATGCTCTTCTAGAACATTTAATGGCTCTAACCTTACATTTTTTTGTACTCTCTGTTTTGGTAGGCTGTAGTTGTTCTTCAAGTTTGTTGTTATTAATTTTCTCACTATGGTTAAAAATAGGCAATAGCATCCTGTCACAGCCTGAATGTTTTCCTGTTTGGAAATCTCTGTCAAGTAAGATAGTGTAGTTACCTTAATTTCAGCCTTCCAAAAATTCTGAAACAATGGAAGCAATGCACTTAGCATTTTGCAACACTGTAACATTCCTTACAGAAAACTCATTTTTCTGTGAAATTTGTTCATCACTGCTATCCCTGTCTCCATTTACATTTAGTGTTGTCTTTTGACTATTAACTTATAAAAATATATATTTATGAAAAAATGTACATATATTTACATTACTGGAAGCATGTATATACACAGGAGATAACCAAAGTAAAAGAGGAAATATTTAATTCATTTATTTCATTTATTTATTTATTTTTAATTTTTATTTTTCCATTTAAGAATCTGCACTTCATTCCTTCCTTCTATTCCCCTCCTGCTCCCCCACTATCCCTCCTCCATCCCCCACCCTCCATAAGAGATGGCGGGGAACCCTGCCCTGTGGGAAGTCCAAGATCCTCTCCCCTACATCCAGGCCTAGGATGCTGTGCATTCATATAGACTAGGGTCCCAAAAAAGCCAGTACATGCAGTAGAAACAGGTCCCAGTGCCATTATCGATGGCTTCTCAGTCAATCCCCATCGTCAGCCACATTCAGAGAGTCCGGTTTGATCACATGCTCATTCAGTCCCGGTCCAGCTGGATTTGGTGAGCTCCATTAGAACAGGCACACTGCTTCAGTAGGTGGACCAACCCCTTGTGGTCCTGACTTCCTTGCTCATCTTTTCCCTCCTTCTGCTCTTCAACTGGACCTTGGGAGCTCAATCCATTGCTCTGATGAGGGTCTCTGTCTCTATCTCCATCCATGGCCAGATGAAGATTCTATGGTGATATTCGAGATAATCATCAGTGTGATAGTGGGGCAAGGCCAGTTCAGGCACCCTCTCCTTTGCTGCCCTAGGACCTAGCTGGGGACATCTCCGTGGACACCTGGAATACCCTCTAGAGACCAGTCTCCTGCCAACCCTAAAATGACTGCCTTGATTGAGGTATCTTCTTCCCTGCTCCCATATTCACCATTCCTCCATCTCCACCCTCCCACTTTCCCCAAGCTCTCCCCAGTCTTTCCCTTCTTCCTTCTCTCTCCCCCTTCTCCCAACCACACACCTACCCCTACTCCCACCCCTATGCTCCCAACTTGACATGTCGATCTTGTTTGCTACCATTTTCCAGGTGGATCTATATATGTTTTTCTTTGAGTTCACCTTGTTATTTGACTTCTCTAGGCTTGTGAACTATAGGCTTAATGTCCTTTGTTTATTACTAGAGTACACTAATGTGTGAGTACATACCATATTCATCTTTTTGGGTCTGGGTTATCCCACTCAAGATAATGCTTTTTTATTTCTATACATTTGCATGCAAAATTTAAGATGTCATTGTTTTTTTTACAGCTGAGTAGTACTCAATGTGTATATATTCCACACTTTCTTTATCCATTCTTTCATTGAGGGGCATGTAAGATACTTCCAGGTTCTGGCTATTACAAATAATGCTGCTATGAACATAGTTGAACAAATGCTTTTGTAGTATGATTGGGCATCTCTTGGGTATATTTCCAACAGTGGTTTTGCTGGATCCTGAGGTAGGTTGATTCCAAATTTCCTGAGAAACTGCCACACTAATTACCAAAGTGGTTGCACAAGTTTGCATTCCCACCAGCAAAGGATGAGTATTCCCCTTACTCCTCATCCTTTCCAGCATAGCCTGTCATTGGTTTTTTTTTTTATTATAGTCATTCTGAGGTGTAAGATGGTTGTTGTTTTGATTTGAATTTCCTTGATTGTTAAGAAAGTTGAACATGACCTTAAGTGTATTTTGGCCATTTGGACTTCTTCTTTTGAGTTTTCTCTCTTCAGTTAAGTACTCCATTTTTCAATTGGGTTAATTAGCATTTTAATGTCTAGTTTCTTGAGTTCTTTATATATTTTGGAGATCAGACCTTTGTCTGATGTGGGGTTGGTGAAGATCTTCTCCCATTGGTCAATGTCTCTATGCTATGTCTCTAAACAATATCTCAATGTTTTTATGCCATTCCATGCTGTTTTCATTACTGAAGCTCTGTAATAGAGTTTAAAGTCAGAGATGGTAATGCCTCCGGCAGTTCCTTTGTTATATTGGATTGTTTTGGCTATCTTGGGTTTTTTGTTTTTACATATGAAATTGATTGTTGTTCTCTCAAGGTCTGTGAAGGTTTGCTGGGATGTTGATGGGGATTATGTTGAATTTATAGATTACCTTTGTTAGAATTGCCATTTTAACTATGTTGATCCTACCAAATGAAGGGCATGGGAGATCCTTCCATTTTCTGGTGTCCTCTTCAATTATTTCTGCAATGCCTTAACATTCTTGTCAAATAGATCTTTCACTCCCTTGGTTAGTGTTACCCCAGCATACTCTATGCTATTTATGGCTATCATGAAAGGTGACGTTTCTCTGATTTCCCTCTCTGCTTCTCTATCCTTTGTGTTTAGGAGGGCTATTGATTTTTTGAGTTGATCTTGTATCCTGCCACATCACTGAACATATTTATCAGCTGTAATATAGTTTCTGGGCCTTTGAGCTGTAATTCTTCTCCTTATTCTACCCCTATTTTCTTAGGTTTAGTTTTTTTATGATGTCCCAGATTTCTTGGATGTTTTGTGATGAAAATTTGTTGGATTTGCTGTTTTCTTTGATCAGTTCTTTTATTTTCTATAGTGTCTTCAGCATCTGAGATTCTGTCTTCTATCTCTCGTATTCTGTTGGTTATACTTGTCTCTGTAATCCCTGTTTGTTTACCCAGATTTTCCATATCCAGCTGTACCTCGGTTTGTGCTTTCTTCATTGCCTCCATTTCAGTTTTCAGGTTTTGAACTGTTTCCATTATCTGTTTGATTGTTTTTTCTTGGTGTCCTAGGGTATCTTTTAGGGATTTATTCATTCCTTCAAACTTTTTGTTATTCTTCTCATCCATTTCTTTAAGGGAGTTTTTCACATCCTGTTTAAGGGACTCTATCACTTTCATTATGTCTATTTTTTCCTACTTCTTCTGGATTAAGGTGTTCAAGTCTTCCTGTTGTATGTTCGCTGGGTTCTGATGTTAGTTATCATGTTGCTTTTCAGAATGTTGAAGGAGTTCTTGAATTGGTTCCTGCCTATTCTTTCTTCAAATGCTATTAGGAAAGTCTTGGTGGGTGGTCCGATCTTTGCTCTGGCTAACCGTGTACTTAGGGTCTGCCCTCTTGGTCTGCCCTCTCTTAGGTCCCCTCAGCCCTGGAGTTGTCTCTCAGATCCTCCCCACCCTGAAGTCGGCTGTGGTGGTGGATCTAAATATTCCACAGATGGTAAGAAGTGCTTGGGGGGGAGGGGGCAAGCTGGGATGGAATAAGTAGAGAAAGGCAGTAGCTGTGGAGAAGCCCTGCTGAATGGCCCGAAAGTTTCGGGGGATTGGAGGGTGCCTGTGCTCCCTTCCCTGAGCATCCTGCCAGCTGGTCGGGTACAGACTCACCCCTCTGAATTTATCTTCTGGTACAGGATCAGGGCCATTTGCTGACCAGGGACCTCACAGACAAAAGGGTGGGCTTACTAGCTCATTTATTTATTTACTTCAACTATTGTTAATAGGATCCGCAGCAATGATTATTTTTAGGGATACACACAATTAACTGTAGTATACAAAACAATTTGTAGTCTAATATTTTCCACAAGTGGAGACTTTAATTTTTTACTGACTTCAATACAAAATAATAAATAAGTAAAGTTATAAATTCAATGATCTGATTTGATGTAAAGATCATTCCCACTGTATCTTCTTAAATATATGCTAGTTTTTAAATAATATCTAGGCAATGTAAAAATTGTTAGCTGAAAAAATATGTGTTATAATATTCTTGATATTTATCCAAATTGGTATAGTTTTGGAAAATGAGATGCAAAAGACAATGCAATAAAAACGTAATATACAAATTAAAAATTAGTACATAATTTAGAAGTGTAAAAAATATTTCATCCCCACACTAAAATTACTGTTGTCAAATATTTGCCATTAATTGTAATTCTCTATGTAAGAGAATTGTTATGTTATACAATATACACATATATTAAAGGTTAAGAAAACTGCTTACCAAAGGCGGCTAAAGATCATAATGAGAAAAAAAACACCATAGAAACAGCTGACCTGAGCTAGACCTACAGCTAGTGTGCCTGCATTGTACCTTCCTAAGTCTTCTGCACGTGCGTGACAATTGAGTAGCTTGGTCTGCATGTGGTACCCCAGGAATGGGATCAGGATTTGTCCATGGTGCATGAGCTGGCTTTTTCGCTTTTTGATGGCATGCCTTGCTCACCCATGCTTATGGTACAGCTTTGTTCTGCCTGATCTTAATATGTTGTGCCTTGTTGACTTCCTTGGGAGACTTGATTATATATGGGATCCCAGGTTCAAGGAGAGATTCCCCAGATTGTTCTCTGGACAGAGGAGAGGGTGCCTGAATCGGCCGTGGCCCATAACCATACTGATGTATATTTTGCTTATCACCATAGATCCTTCATCTGGCGAAGGACGGCGATACAGATGGAGACCCACATTGAAGCACCGGACTGAGCCCCCCGAGGTCCAAATGAGGAGCAGAAGGAGGAAGAACATGAAAAACGAAATCAGTACTGCGAGGGATGCTATCACCTGTCCCGCGCTCGGCCTCGCCAGCAAGAACGACGTGGGGCACTTAGGATACTTCTGCAGTAAAGCTTTAATGCCCCTTGGGAGAGCAAGCATCAGCCGACATGGCGGAGACCCAGAATGAGGAGAACCCAGCCCTTATAAAGGAAACAGTCCTCGCTTCTGACGTGTCACTCTTGGATTGGTCCGCTGCCCATTATCCCAGGTGATGCCTCGGAAGTAGGCAGGGATGCAGGGGTAGAGAGTTACCAAGCAGTGCGCTGGGATTAAAGGCGTGTGCTACATCACCTTGAACTCACAGAGGTCTGCCTGTCTCTGCCTCCCAGGCATTGGGACTAAAGGCGTGTACTACCACGCCTTGAGGTTGCAGAGGTCAATCTGCCTCTGCCGCCCAGGCATCAGGACTAAAGGCGTGTACCGCCACACCTTGAGGTCACAGAGGTCAATCTCTACTTTTGTTCCTAGAAGCAATGGAGAATGTGGTCCGGCCCTCCACAATCACCCACTGATACAAGGGAATGGATCTAATGAGAGTTCACCAAGGCCAGTTGGACTGGGACTGAATGAGGACGTGATCTAACCAGATTCTCGGAATTTGGCCGGATTCTCTGAATGCGGCTGGCCCGAAGTCTTTCTGAAAAGCCATTGACTATGATACTGGGACCTGTTTCCTCTGCATATACTGGATTTTGGGGATCCAGTCTGTTTGGTTTCTCACCTGCCTGGACCTGGAGGGAGGGGGGAGGAACTTGAACTTCCCACAGGGCAGGAAACCCTGACTGCCCTAAGGGACGAAGAGGGAGGAGGAGAGGGAGTGGGGGGAGTGGGAGGGTGTTGGGAAGAGGGGCGGAAATGGAAACTTTTATAATTTAATAAAATTTACTTTCAAAAAAAAAACAAAGTAACTAGCAAAATTACTGATGAAACAGTAGCTGATTGAGCCTAACAAATATGTAGAAAATGAGTTATAATAAAATGTTCCTTACCTACCCTAGATAAGTAGAAAAAGTTACAGATTTGAATGTCCAAAAACTTAATTCATGATATTAATAATGTTGTAAAGTAGCACTTCAAGTTATTAAAAGGTATAAGCTTTTGGTAAATTTTCAGACAAAACATCAGAACTGGATGTATATATTACAAAATTGACGTAGAATAGTTAGATACATTTTATTTGTAGGAATAAGCATCATAATGATGCTCCCATTATGTCTGAACTTCAGTTAAATACAAAAGTCTGTGACAAACATTATATAAAAAAGCAATACACTGGAAAACATAGAAAAAGAAGTGGAAAATCCTTTTACATATTGATTATTTGTAGTACTTTAGTAACTATAGTAAAATGTAAAAATAAGAGGCAGAGATCCAATGACAAGCACTTTGCTGACCTCCTAGAGTCTTATGGAGAAAAGAGAGGAGGGATTGTATGAGCCAGGATCATCATGATGGGGAAATCACAGAGAGAGCTGGGCCTGAGATGGAGAGAGCTCATAGATGCTAGTCAGACAGGCAGCCTACTTAGTACCAACCTAGTTCAACTGCATGTGTGTGACAATTGTGTAGCTTTGTTTTTTTTTTGTTTTTTAATTAATGAATTTATTTATTTATTTAAAATTTCCACCTCCTCCCCGTCTCCCTTTTCCCTTCCCTTCCCCACCTCCACCCCCCTCTCTAGTTGTAAGAGCAGTCAGGTTTCCCTGCCCTGTACCTTTGATTTTTAGTAAGGCTACTGACAGGGTGAAAAGGACCTCTCCCTGGTGCTTAATTGAATTTTGAAAATCTGTTCTCCATGTTGGATTACTTCATTGCACCTCTCTGCAAGGGGAGGAGTTAAGTTCTGCCTCAACTTGAAGTGCCATGCTTTGTGCAAACTCATAGGAAGCCTGCCCCTTTCTGAATGGAGATAGAGGAGGAATGGATGTGGAAGGGGTATATGGGAAGGGGGAGGGATTGGAGGAGAAAAGGGAGAGAAAATTGGTTGGTATGTAAAATAAATGAAAAACTCTTATTTAAATAAATAAATTAATAATAATAATAGATAGATAGTTTGAAATAACATTGTTTCAAATAAATAAATAAATAAATAAATAATTTGAATAGATGTCACAATTTCTTATTGATCTGGCATACACCAACAATGCTTGTCTATATTAGCAAATCTGAGAAAGAAAATAATTTTACTCACCTTTACTCAAAAAACAGAAATATGTAATAGTGAGTTTACACAGGAATATGCACATATTTATTAATTTAAAAATTTGAAACCACAGGGCCAATAGTTCAGCAATTAGAGCACTTGCAAATATTGCTGAAGAACTAACATTATTTGTTTCCCAGCATACATATTTGTGACTTATTACCATTTTAACTCCAATTCCATAGAATCTAGTACATTATTCTAACCCCTATGAGCACCAAATACTGAAAGTCATGAACATGCACAAAGGCAATAAATAATTCTTAGAAATAAGTGAAAAAAATAAATATTTAAAAGTAAAATTAAAACTAGAGCTGTGCAGATAGATCAGTCATAAAATTTCTATGTAAGCATGAGGACTCACGTAAATGACAAAGGTGGACACTGAGATCAACCTGTCTCTTCAGCAGGGGGTAGATAGACACAAGGGATACTCAGAGCAAGCTTGCTAACAATAGCAGCCACAGCAGAGGGTTCTGAGTTCAACTGACTGACAACGCCTCAATGATTGAGATGGTGTGTGATAGAGGAAGAGTCTAGACAGCAATCTCAGGCTTTTACATTCATACATACAGAACATGCATACCTGTACATGTGATAATCCTCATGTGAACATGCACATATGTGCACACCACACACACATATACATGAGTGAATAGAGCCAAATTTCAAGTCATATGAATGCATAAAAATTATTTTTAACATGTTACTTCTTCTGATTTATCTTTTCAATGGTAATATCTCTCACAAATAAACTCTTACTATATAAAATATCAGTAAGTGTTGACTTAAGCTTGAGAAATAATGCTAAAAATTATTCTAGAAGTAGCATATGATTTTAAAAGTCAAAAAACAGCAGATCGCAGAAGTGTAATGTCTTAATATAATGTGTCACACAGAAGTTTTGTGAACACATAGCCAGTTTACTTTTTGAAAGAACAGTCTCTAGGCAAATACAAAAAGGCAATGTCAAGGATTCTTTGTAAATATGGATGCTTGGTTTGTAATATTGATGGTGCTTCAGTGTGAGAAACACCAGATTGCTTGGCAAAGCTGAGTGTCTACATAGAAAAAGCTAAATTGGCACCTCTACTTTGGGTCATTTGTAAACGTGGATAAAAAAAAACAGACTAAATGTGACATATTTTTATAAGCTCAAAGTGAAACATAATTTCTCACACAAAATACAGATCTTTTACTGTGAAGAATATTGGACTTGGTTTTACATGAGGATATTTACGAAGTAAAATTATCTGATATTAAAATATTTGATACTTAAAAGTTTTTATATAAATTTGCTTTACAGTGGTATCACAAATTTAAGACATTATTATTTCTAATTAAATGGTAAAAGAACACTACTGACATCATTTTCAACCATACACATTCATGATGTAGACATACATGAACATGTGTACCTGTATACACATGCATAATCCACATATGAAGAGGCACACTGAAAAGTCTAGGAACATCTCAAAAACTTGGACATGGGAGAAACTGTACTGAACCTGCTCTCAATAGAGCAGTGAGCAACGACTTTCAGAAGTAACAAGGAGGATACACTGGGTTGTAATTTGTGTCTTGATCTTTGGCTAAGTTTATTTTGACTAAGCTTTTTGTAATTTTGTAAGTGTTCATCTAACTTATTAAAATATTAGCGATGCAAGGAATTGCATACAATTGATACCTGAATCATTAATGCAATTGTTTTTGTCTCATGGTAGAAATAATGATCATATATAGACATTTTCCTTAGAAATTAATAAGCAGCTTGATTTTGTAAGCAGCAGAAGCTGTTTCATTATTTTAATTAAAGGAATTGTGTCATTATTGATTTTGATGTATAAAAATTGGTCTTATGCCTTGAGGTGTATTATAAATGACCATAAACAGTGTAACCTATATTAACTTATAGGATAAGATACATTTGTGATGTTTATTTTATATTCATATGAATGAGATTTTTTATGCTTTGAAAAATATACTTTATTATTTACTATCTCTAAGATGCACTATGAGTCATTTCTTACTCAAAATTGCAAGCAATTCTGTTTTCTCTCAGAATAAACTTTAAATTTCTTAAACCTTTAAATCCTTTCATACATGGGTACCTGAAAAGTTCTCTTCCATTCTCAAAACCCTCTATTTACTGTGTGTTTCCCAAGTTTTGGACAGCTTCTTGTTGGTTTGGTGCCTTCTTCCAGCTCTTAAGTGGCCTAGTAATATAATTTCTTACTATCACCCTCCCCGACTAATACCTGTTTGATTCTAAAATTTTGTTTCAAGAGTTCTTCTTTCATAGACTAGCTCTTGATTGTATCTGCAAACTTGCAGTTCTACTCCCATATGTATTAGCAGCAACCTGCAGTGACAGCAGCGAGCAGACACTCTGCTCTGCTCCCTACAGACTGTCTTTGGGAAGATTGCCTGCCTGTGATGCCGGATGCCTTATAAAAAGCACCTTAAGTGCTTATCACCAGGGTTCTATCTGGAGGTGGTTAAACTTTTTTTGAATTAAAGCCTCCAAAGAGGTTCTTATTTCATTTAAAGCACTCACGTGAAAGACATTGTAAGATGCTGTCCTGTCCTCTTTCTGTACTTCACGACTGAAGAAATGAGTGGCTTGCTCAGCCGAAAACTCTCACCATAATTGGCCTTATTGGAGGCCCCCAAACAGCAAACCACTAAAACTCGAACTAGAATCTCCAGAACCACGAGGGAACAAAATATGATAAAACAAAACCTTTTCACTCTATAAAATAATTATCTCAGATATTTTGTTCAAGTGATGACTGATAAAATGAGCCTTTCATATTTTGATCACATTTTTATGTTAGTAACTTGGGAGAGGTCACAAGAATTTTAGCTGAAAAAGATAAATAATATCACTACCTGAAATGGTATTTTTATAACATTGTTTTATATATCTCTGTCCTCTATGAAACATGATTAGTACTTCAAATAACTATCTTGGGATTTAATGCTGTAAATTGAATTTAGATATCTTTTACAGTCTGGCTGGTTGTGATGGTTCATTGTTGTTGTACCCCTCCCCCTTTGACTGTTGCTTTGAACTGAGGTTTAAGTAAAGCTTGCTTCCTACTTTGCCTGCATGATTCCTCCTATTTTATTATTATTAATACCGGTTTCAGTTTTGATTTCCTTACAGCACGGTGCTCCTGGCATAATTAAACGTCTTATCTGTCAAGGAACTCATGAGTGAAAACTCTAGTGTGAAGATTTAAGGAACATTCTTAGGGGCATGATAAATACCAGTGCTACATTCTTCCATTAGGCACAAGGAGTTCAAAGCTAACTTGTATTGAGCTGTTATACTTTTATTTAAATGCTATTTAATAAATCCCTGAGTGATTTCCTTTCTGCATACAGTCCCTTTGTCCTTTTTCCCCACTTTTGTAGATGATCCTTCTAAAACAAAGCATCTGACACCCAGAACCTTCAGGTTCCTGACTGCATTTTACCTACAGAGTCACCTGTAGTAGTATTCTTTTATCACATTATTTTGTTACTTACCCTATAAAGTTCTCTATCAATGATTCACTATGTCCTTTATGTTAATGATAATCCTGACATTAGAAAAGATACTTTTCTGTTATCCACTTGTTTACTGCCTTCTGCTTGAAAATAAGCATCACTAGACAATGACAGCATTTTAAAAAATAAATGTATCTTTAAACTATAATTAGTATGCTGTAGTAGCAATTTTTTACTAATAAATTCTTATTCCATGAGCTGAGAAGAAAAGGTCACAATGATTCATGTCAAATATGAAGTTTATAAAACTGAAGTTATAGACGTGGTACGTGTGTTACTAGACAATTTCTAGAAGATGAAGCAAGACCTTATCCTGATATTTTTATCTTTGTGTAGTGGTATCACCAATATTGTTAGAAACTTTTTACACTTTTTTCAAAGAAAAATGAATATGAATATGTATAACATGCTATATGCCCAATAATTTAAATTATAATAAAATGTGATATTCTTCTTTCAAATATAATTGCTTTGACAAAATTAGAATTTTTTTCTGATTATTCTTACATTGAAGTATTTTTGTATGGCATATGCCTATTAAAAATTCATGACTTATTTTCATTCAAAGCAATTTTTCTACAGCATGCACCATGGTTTCATGTAAATTGAAGCTAATTAAACTTGATCAGTATATTAGTTTTCTTTGGAGATGCAGTGAAATAATCGTGTAAATGGAGGAGAAAATTAATACTTACATTATCCTTGGCATAACACTTTTTCTTCTCTTTAGGAAAAGTAGATTCCGTAAGTGTAAAATGTGTGCTGTTCTGCTGACGGTGAAACTAAAAGAAAGCCCCATGCTATTAAGTTAAAGTTAAAAGCAGATCTAAAGAAATTTCTCTATTGTAAGAGAAATGTGAGCTTCGCAGAAAGTAAATTGGCGAGGAGAAATTCAATGAGGTGCCATCTAAAATGAGAAGATAAAGCAAAGGGAGTGCTTTGTAGAACCTGGGAGGAAGCAATTTAGATATTCCTGATGATAGCTCAGATGCCATGTGCCTAGAAGTAATCTAAATCTGAAATGACTTGAAGGATATTGAACAGGAGTGCTCTATCTTGTATCATTTTTGTGTTTATCTTTGCTTGTTGATCTGACATCACTTCCAGCCATTCATTCATTTTTTATTGTATCATTCTATTAAAAAAGACTTGGGAAAACAAGGACTTAAAATTCCAAAGTAGCTTTCCTGAAAGGGAAATCCTCTTTCTCCATGCATTCATAATTATTGTTTAATATTTTATTTTGCTTCAAATGTAACTGAGAACAGTTTCAAGATATTTCCAAGCTTTTCTATTCCTGTATGTTTTCACAGTAAGTGTCTCTTGAATACAGAAAAAGAATTAAACTTCTATCCTAAATAAATCTTTAGTAAATAATAAATCAAAAAAAGTCATTGTGGGCTGGGGAGGTAGTTCAGTCAGTAGAGTGCCTGACACACAAGAATGAAGACATATCTGTTCTTATCCCCAGAGATTTCTTAAAATCTGTTTTGATGACACACCCCTGTATCCTCACCTTGGAGGGACAAAAAGAGGAAGGTTCTGGAAACTCACAGTCACACATGTGGAATATATAAATCACGGGAAAGAGCACTCTGAAATATGTGGGAAGAAAAAGACCAACATCCATTTCTGACCCTCAAACTCATATACCTACATGTGAAAGCCCACTCACCTGCACATGTGTACACACACTCACATGAACACAAATACACAACATTTATACAAATAGAGTCACATATGTCCATATGTATAAGCATAAATTTTACATACATATTGCATTTTATCATTACAGTGGTTTGAATGAGAGTCACATTCCTCCCCCATTGGCTCATCTGCTTGAATGCTTAGTGGCCAGGGGTAGAACTGCTAGGGAATTTTTAGTAGGTGTTGGCTTTTTTTAAAGAGGTATGGTTTGCTAGAGGAGTTGTGCCACTGATGTTGGGATTTGAGGTTTCAAAGGATCATGCCATTCCCATGTAGCTCTCTCTCTGCTTCATGCTTGAGGATCAGCTCTAAGTTCTCAGGTACAGTTCCAGTGCCATGTCTGCATGTCTCCTGCCATACTCTCAGCTCATGAAGGTCAGAGTCACTGCTTAAAATACAAACCCCAAAGAAACTGTTCCTTCTGCAAGTTACCTATGTCACGATATCTTTTCACTGCAACAGCAACAACATGTAAATAAGACATTCAGAAGCAATTTTACTAGCTCTTTTTAAACTTCATACTTGGAAACTTGGTTAAATATTCTTTTGATTGGATTCGAAGCCTGCCCTGCAGAAATGAATTTATCCTTGATATTTTAAACAAGCTCAAAAGTCATGGCTAAGGAGGAGAAATTTATTATTGTTTTTTTCTAGATGGATATATTATTAATTTGTCTTCTAAATATTTAAATACACACACACACACACACACACACACACATACTTGTGCTGCTTGAAACTTTGATCAGAGAAGATTCTTATTGCAGAAGGCCATGGTTAATCCAGTGATTCAAAACTGTTCAAAGTTCTGAATATAGGCAACAGTGAGTGCTCAACCATAGGTGGAAAGTATGTAATAATTTTCCCATACCCCCACCAGGATCAAGAAATATCAATGATAAATGTGTGAAAAGTATTTGAGATACAGGCATCAGCAGAATTTCTGTGATGTTTTGACTTCTAGATATGGTGTGACTGATGTACACATGAACCTGCAGAAGCTATGGTCATATAAGTGCTATAACAGATCAAGATCATTATAATTGTCAGCATTTAAGATAGGTGTGGGGGCACAGGCCTTTAATCCCAGCACTCTGAGAGGAGATGCAAACTGATATTTGAGTTTGAGGCCAGCATTGTCTACAGATTGAGATCCAATATAGACAGGACTGCATAGAGAAACTCTATCTCACAAAACAAAAGCAAAATAAAAAACATAAAAACAAAACAAAACAAACTTCAGCATTTGTCCAGAGAGAGAACTCAGCAATTAATTCCTCTTGCAAGCAAGCTTATAAACCTGAGTTTGATCCCTCTGTCCCATGTTATGGAATGAGAGAACTGACTGACACCAATACATACATGTATTGTTCATAGCATACCTAACAGTATGTACATACACTCACAAGTACACAACATCAATCAATCCATCAATCAATCAATCAATCAATCAATCAAGTTAAAAACATGGAATAAAAAATAAAATAGCTCAGCATGACTTAAAGGGGCCTTATCACTAGCTAAGGTGTTGTTGGCAGCTTATGGCTGCCTGGGAAGAGTCATTTACCTTGTGAAGGTTGCCCTACTCTGTGACTCTATACTCATTCTAATATAGACAATACTGATTGTACTAATTGATATAATTTAAAAATGGACATGGATTGATGGTGGGGAGATATTTGAGGAAAGTCCTGTGGAGGAGTACTAGGTAGGGGTGGATATGGTAAAGGTACATTGTGTACGTGTATGAATAGTAAAAAGAATGAGAAAACTATTACTTAAAATATTTGAATTTCAATTATATAATACCAGAAAAAATTATTAATCTATTTGTATGCATTATAAAATTGATTTCCTATGATTTCCAAAACAGAGCTGGTACTATCAAATCTCATTTCAAAAATGTTAAAATGGCTCGAAGATCATCTGAAGTGTATCCAAATTTGAACCTCCATTGACCCACTCTAGTACTTGAATTCAGACAGTTTTCAGAGCTTAAAGCAAGTTTTAAGTGTTAGGAATAAAAACAAAAGCTTCTGAGGTGAAAAAGCCTATTGACTTATGTTTGTTTGCCAATATTCACATGGTGAAAAGAGAAAATCAACTCCCAAAAGTTGTCCTATGACTTTTACATGCTCATGAATAAAATAGGTAATTGTAGTTAATATTTTTTTTAAATTGTCACATGCAGTCTGACAAATTCATCTGTGCATATGTGGGTGGGTGGGGGAGAATGAGGACTGAGAAGAAATAGTCAAGAAATAGAGTTGGAAGGGCATCCAGTAAATACTGAAATTTCACCTGGCATCTATTTCTCATAGCCTTTTTATACACCAATCCCAAAAGGAGGGGGAAGACAAAATGCTTCTTTACCAAGATACAAAGAACAAAGAAAGTCATTATCTTCTTAATACCCAAAACATCAAGGTACCACACCCTAAATCAAAACATCCTGTTAGTAGCCACACCTTAGGTCAAACCTCCTGTCATATAACCTTGAAGGAACAAGAATATAGGTCTGAACCCTCTGCCCTAATTTAGTCAAGGTAGAATGGACCTAATTCTGTAGGTTCCCACATAAAATAAAATAGAACACATAGAATTAGTGAATAAATATTAAATGTGAGCATTATATAAATCATGAAAATGTAACAATAGTTCAATTATATATTACATTTGAATGATTTCAGAAAATGAAACTGTGAAGTACAATTAATGTTTATTATCTATACACTTTGTAGCCCTTTTATCTAAGATATTGCTTACCTCAATTCATCTTTATATCTCTCTTTAGATATGCCTTCTTAGTGTAAAACTCCCAGAAAGAAAAAAAAAATATGGCTGCTTTACCCTTGAACCCATGCTTCCCTCCCCTGTTTTCTCCTTAGGACAGGTTTGCTTCAAAAGCTGATAAATCTTCCTATTTAATCTCCCCTGAAATCAGTATTAGTTGAAACAGGAGCAAATATATAACATAAATGATGTAAAAGAAAAGGTACAAATGAAGCCTTAATGTCTAAAATACGTGGCAAGCTATATCATTTAAATATGCAACTGTTTTATAGTTAAAAAATCATTTTTAACATGAGATGGGCAGTATTTTTGTGACAGACAAAATGTTTCTCAGAATTGTTTTTAAAAATGTGGTCAAGAACTTGACTTATATTTCAAAACACTTGCATTAATCCTTAAAAAATTAATCTGGTTTCAAAGCATTTAGTTTTGATCATTTAATTAGAAGCAAACCAATAACAAACACATAGATAAACAGATAAATAAAAGCAGACGTTATAAGAGACAATATAGTGAGTGTGAGTGTTCCAGCTCTGAAATTCGGAGATATCATGACTTTTCGTGGAGTCAGGCTATACTTTGAGCCACAATGGGACAGCTCTGGAGGCTTGAGCTGCAATGGGACAGTTCAACCCTGGAGGGTTCACAATAGGACAGCTCTGGGTAGTAGATCTGCAAAAGGACAGTTCTGGAGACTGGCAGCTCAGCCTTAGAGGGAGAGGTATCCTGACTTGTCAGAACTGCTTCTCTCTTAGAGAGAGCCTCTAGCTGAGCTCTGCTCTGTTCCCCTAAGGAAATGTCCTAGCAGAGCAATCTGCTTCTTGTCTTCTGAGGCCCAAGATGTTACTTCTTTCGTTACACTCTGCTAAAGGGAAGCCCCTGCAGAAATGCAGCAATCTTCTCCCACTCCTAAGAAAAGTTGCTACTTTTTCTGCTCAGCCTTGCTCAGTCCTGCCAAGGGAACATCCCAGCAAGATTCTTCTATTCTTCTGTTCTGCTCTGTCTCGCTCAGTCCCTGCAAGGCAATTTCTTTGCAAGGTTTTTCTGCTCATTCCCCTAAGGGAATGTCCCAGCAAGATTCTTCTATTCTGTGCTGGCAAATGAAGATCTTCATCCAAGATTCTTTGAAGAAAGAGGTTTATTTGGAAATGAGGAGTCCAGGAGTGTGGCTGCTTCTGCCAGGGTGGTGAAGGACAGCAGCACCAACTGAGCAGGCAGAGGAGCTTATATAAGGCTTCTTAGGAGTGGAGTTTTCCCAGGAAGATTTTTTTCTGTTCAGGCATTGGTTAGTTTCCCTTTACAGAGATTGGTTAGTTTAGTTGTCAGGGGCCTATATGGCTCTGATTTCAGAGCCACACTGTACTTCTTTCACTGGTCCGTGTTAGCCTTTTGTTTGAATCTAATCTTAGAGCCAGGGCATATTCTTTCACTGGCTCTGATCCTAGGGACAAAGTGTATTTCTTTGGCACTACTTTTAGAGTCAGGGTATGTTTCTTTGGTTCTGGGTTCAGGGATAAAGTGTTTCTTTCTCTGGCTGAGGTTTCAGATTCTGGGTGTGTTTTTCACAGGCTCTGGATTAGAATCTGGGTGCTCACTCATTGGTTAGTTTCTGCTCAGGGATCAGTTGGTTTACTGCTCAGGGATCAGTTGGTTTCCTGCTCAGTAACTGATTGATTTGCTCCTCAGGGATTGGTTTGTTTTCCTTGCCTGTCCTTTTTACCCTACAGCAAAGACAACAGAATGTTGAAATTTGACTTTTTAACAGTTTAGCTGTTTATGGAGAAGAAACAATTTTCCCTTTAATATGAAATTCATAATTGTCACATTATTTTGTATCGCATCACTTTAATCATTATATAAGAGAATAGTCAACACCAGGATTTCCATTGTTTTACCAAAGAATTAGCAATCCATGGAAATGCCTAGAACACTATTGAGTTTGTAACACATGGTTATAGAGAGTGTCCTAATTATTTAGTTTATCTCTCAACAAAAAGCAATTATTTTCTGTTTATAAACATAGTGCCTGTACCCACTACTGTATGTTTCAGAGTAATATCTTATTGTTTCCACTGAAAATGTTGAGCAAATCTTGTGTTGTAATAGGAAAATGAAAAAAAAACTATATACAGCTAGAGCAATAGCAAATTGACTGCTATTTCTCATGCTAGAAAAAAATCTTTAAACTGTGATGTAGAAAGTATTGAGCCAATGTATCATTATTCACATTGCAAAAGTCAAAATGACACTGTTAATAATGTTTGAATATCATCTAATTTGTGGAAGTAATCTTAAAGGCTGAATTACATTTTATCATTTCCATTAAATATAAAACAGTTTTACAACTTAAAATAATAATGCAAGACTCATCAGTGAAAGATAATGATAGCAAAATAATTGAGCCTTTCCACTGTTCAAAACTTTCTATAAGTTGAAAACTGAGTTTTGTAGGTAGAAATACTTCGGATTTTTTTCCCAATTAGATTTAATGTTCTGTGAATCCCTTTTCTTTGAATAGTCAAATTCAACAGTCATACCTACACCCTTCCTGTGAAGCTGAGGACAATGTTTAGGTCCACTTGAAGTTTTGTTCCTTCCACTTTCAGCTCCAGAATTCAGGGATTATAGATATGTACTTGAGGTTCTATTCAACGATGAAAATTGAACCCAGAATTTGAAGCATTTTAGGAGACCACTCGATTCTCTGATCAACATTGCTAGAGGAGTCAATCTTTCTCCCATTCATTAGCCATCTTTATTGCCTCGATTCTGGCATTTTATAGCATAATGAACCTCCATTCGGAGGGTTATATAGTAGTCACATGTCAATTTTGTGACTTCAGGGAGGGGGTAAATGTAATTAGGAACAATGAATAGCATAACCATTGTACAATTTGAATGCCTGGGAGTTTATTGTGTTATTCTGAGCATTCATTTTCAAACTTTATTTCCTACTCAGAGAACAGCACTTCATTGCTATTGCTCAGTTGATGCTTATCATTGTGACCTACTATATGATTCAACTATGACAATGGTTTTCACTCCCTTGCTGTGACTCACGAGCCTGGAGTCATCTTATGGGGAAAGAGTGTTAATGTTAAACTGTAAACCTATATGTTGATCTTACTTATGACAAAATCTGATGTGTATCATTGGATAATATATACAAAAGAAATAATATTATTGGTTGTGTGAAGTTTTGGTAAAGATGAAAAGGAGAGCATATGCATGGTAACTTTTCAAATTATTTTACTTTTTTAGATTATATTATAATTGCATGATTTCTTCATTTAATTTTCTCCCTCCAATAACGTCTACAGATCCTTCTTTGTTCTTTTTAAAATTCATGAATATTTTTTCATTATTTATATCATATAGATACAAACATGCATACACACATATTTCCTCACACATGCATATGTACACACACATACACTCACACACACACACACACACACACACACACACACACAATTGACTATGTTTTCACTAATCCATCCACATTTGACACTCTGTTGTCAAAGGCCTCTTGTTCACTTCTTGACTGCCCTGATTCAAATATATACAGTTCACACAGAATGATATAGTTCACACAGAAACTATATCATTTGCAATACTGTTTGGCCCATAGCTTAAGAATATTTTTAACTAACTCTTATATCCTAAACCAACCCATCTCCATTAATCTGTGTATCACCACATGGTTGTGGCTTACCAGGTAAGTTCCATCTGGCATCCTGTATCTGTCTGCTGGGGGCGGGGGTGTACATGACTTCTTGCTCAATCTGCTTCCTGCCTGGTTTCCCCACCTATATTCCCTACCTGGCGACTGGTCAATCAGCATTTATTTAAAATACAGGTGACAGGGTACAGATCATTGTCCCACAGCAGGTTAAAGTGATTATTGAAGTGTGTGTTTGATAATTGCACTCATTTTTGACTTTTGTTTTTCTTGTTTCAGTTTTCATTGTTTTTTGTTTGTTTGTTTTAGTAATTATGGCTTTGTGGTTTTTCCTCTACAATCAATTGACTATGTTTATTTTTTCCTCAGTCAGAAATACTGGTTCCTATATTTTCTTTAGGTTTGTTGCATACTCATAACATGGAGAATTTTTCCTCTTCATTCAACTACAGAGGTTAGTATCTATGGTGATATTGGGATAAGATGACAATCATATTTCTGGGATTAGGAATGCATGATTTCAATATCTTATGGTATAAAAATTTTCATTGAGAAATCTGGTGTTATTCTTTATATGCAATTTTCTCC
Source organism: Myodes glareolus (assembly GCF_982192425.1). Taxonomy (NCBI): domain Eukaryota; kingdom Metazoa; phylum Chordata; class Mammalia; order Rodentia; family Cricetidae; genus Myodes; species Myodes glareolus. Next base: position 27,691,121 of record NC_142033.1, read on the forward strand.
TTATTCATCTTTTTTGGTATCTATATACATATGCCTTTCTTATTTGGGAAAGTTTTCTTTAATAATTTTTAGAAGATCTGGTCTACTCTACAGACGTAGATTCTTCTCCCTTATCTCTGTCTTAAATCAAAGTTGATATTTTCACGTTACCCCACATTTTCTATATATTCCTTAACTCCCCCTCATATTTCTTGCTTACTTGACCTAGAGCCTTTAATTTAACTTTGAGTCCTCTTATTCTATTTTCTCTTGATATATTCTATTTATATGGCTTTCCTTTCAGTTTTCTAGTTGGGTTATTGCTTTTCTTTCCATTTTATTTCATCTTCAATTTGTTTCATGTTTCCCTCTCTTGATTGCATTCCATTTTCACATCCTGGATTGTTTCATCATTACTATCAACCTTATATTTGTGTTTCCTTTGGCAACATTCAGACGTTCATTCTTCTTTGTACTTTCCTTTTATTTTCATTCATCTGCTTCTTTGTGCCTTCTTTAACATTCTTAAGTTCTTCGATGAAATTCATGATTGTTTTTTTAAATTCCTTTTCCTGGTGTTCATTTAAATAATTTTTATTGGCATAAATTTATGCAAATTTAGCAAATTTTGAATAGGAGTTACTGACCTAAATTTTCATATTGTTTGCACTGTTGTGATAAAATCCTTGCATATAAACTCATTATTATCATCAACATAATCATAATCATCATCACTATAATTACTTGTTTGCCTGTTATGCATGTAGCAGGTTGGAACAGAAAAGTGGGAGTGTAAGAAGTTTTAGTCTAGAGTTTGGAAATAGCATGGGTGAAGTGAAGTCAGCTGGACAAATGGGATTGGCTGCCATGTTTTGCTGAATAAATGTGCTAGCTAAGTCTGAGTGTTGGGGCATATTTGGCCTAGTAGAAATATTGAGTGTGGTGAGAGAGAATCCTTGGGATTGGTATCAGGCAGGGCCAATCCTAACTGAAACCTGGTACGTACTTGATTTGCACTTAAGAGTGGGCTGAATAAACCTGAGCACAAGACCAGGGCAAGAGCTGGCGGGCTGGGAAAGGCATGGAGACTGGAGGTTCAGGCAGACTACGAGTACAAATAATTGAGAAGGACTCTGCATTTTAAATTATCTGTGAAATATATATATAACTTATAAACAGATAAAAATGAAGATTTATATTTAATGATCATTTTGTTAAAGAAAATATTCTTACAGCTAAGTTAAAAATTATTAAATATTTTAATTTTATTTTTTATAGTCATATTGACAAGTGTAGAATTAACAATTGATACTTGCATCTTCCAGATTGTTAAGATAAGTGGCATAATTGCTTTGGAAATTTGTAGGGATGGGTTGATTGCTTCAGGAGTAGATTTGACAAATGCTATTCTCATTTTTTGAAATGACTGAAAAGAAATAACAGTAGTAAAACCTAGTTTTTAAACTTATTGTTTCCATACTAAGAAAATACTTAACTTTCTCTAGCAGATTTGTTAAAAATTACTGTGTTTTTGGATTTGAATTTTTGCAAAAATAACTAAAGCCATATTAACTTTCTTAACTTATCAGAACTGGAATAGAATACACTGTAGTTTCTCATCTCTTTTTTCCCTATTTTTGTAACTTTCTACAAAACTTTAGATGATATTGTTTTTAGCATACTTATCCCATTAAATTTAATTATACATAATTTTAATTACTTCATTTCATATATACACACCTTCTCAACAATGGTAAACTCAAAGTGGAAACTTCAGTTATTGAAGAATTATTTTTTTCAAATGAGGTAGGGCACAGTTGTAGTCACCATAATATTTCAAAACAAAACAAAAGTATCTTGTATTTTAATTAAGGTGTAAATATGCTTTTCCTTTGAGTCTTAAAAATAGCTGGTGTAATTGTTGGAATAGGTATTTTATAGAATGAGGTTAGATAAGCATTTTTTTCTTGTTTTTTTCATTAGTTTTTCAGACCTCTAGCACTGCATAACACATTCTTGTAAGGAGCACAATGTCTTCTTGTACTCTATGCACTGGAACAGGAATACTAAATACACCTCTACAATTGGCCCAGAGCTATGGCTCCTGTAGAAAATGGCCAATAGTTTGTGTGATCTCCCTGAGGCGTTTATTAACATGCTGTTAGATCTCTGTGACTGCACAGAGGGATGTTGCTGCTGGTCCAGCTGGCCAATTTATTGAAACCAGGACAAAACCCCAGTTTCTATTTAATTATCTGTGACATTGCTATAACCCTAAGAAATTGGGTTGCCTGGTAATTTTGCAGCATTGCTGAATTTGTTGCAAGGTGAAAATGGTGAATTCAAGAAGTTCATTGAGTTACAGTCCTGGAATGAAACTTTAATGCCTACTTCATTCATCTTCTGGCTTTAATCCCAGGCCTGCAAGAAAGTAATCCCAAGAAGTAAGATATTTTATTTCTGTCTTTTAGGAATGAGAACCTAAGATCCTATTCAGAACCCAAGTTTCATGTCTCTTTGTAGTTTTAGGATGCCTTTTCCAACAGCTGCCCAGTGTTTGAATAAATTAACATTTATTTTATTATTTAAAATGTAATGTTTTGTTTATATTATCCTTGTATTGATGACTGCTATCTACATAAAAGAAAATATGTGATAAAGTTTGCTATTTGAACTCCTGTTTATTATGTGAGGTAGTTCCAAATCTCATGTGATTCTCATGTGAAATTGTTGTCAGATATGTGCCTCATGTTATCATATCAATAATGTAGATTCTAAAGGATTACCTTTGAACTTATTTGAAAGCTTTAAAGTCATTGCATTATTGAAATGTTTTTGCCCATGTAAAATACCATATATATTCCCACTATGTATTTAAATTTTAATTTTATTCCTTTAAGTAGCTATTGTTTTGTTAAAATTCATTTAAATATCTGTCTATCTCTCTTTTTATTGTTGTGATTGTTGCTTATTGTTGCATGGTTGTGCTTCTCTTCCTTTAGCGCTCTCTTCCTCTCTCTCTCTCTCTCTCTCTCTCTCTCTCTCTCTCTCTCTCTCTCTCTCTCCCCCTCTGCGTATAACAGTGTCCATGTGGAAATCAGAGAACAGCTTCCAGGTGTAGCTTCTCTTCTACCATGTGGATCACAGAGTTTACACTCAGGTCATCAGTTTAGCGGCGATTGTCGTCACCTGTTGAGCCATCTCATAAGCCCCAGACCTATCTATATTTAAGTCTTTTAAAATTCTCCTATTAAGGTATGAAATGAGCCAATATTAAAAAAATGGAATTAAAGAGAGAAAGATAATAGAAATAACAATGTTAATAAAAATTTCTTTGTTGGTGTATACTATATATATTCTGTAGCCTTAACAAATATAGTGAAATGAGTATTACTTTTTCGGTGAGATAAGTATTAGTGGCTAGACTCCTAAATGCTCCTCACAAGTACCAAATCCTCTTATTACTCTTATATCACAATACACTTTTCTAAAATTTAGAAATACAATTCCACCTTTCTTCCAAATCAAGCTGAATATTACTTAAATTTTGAAAATAATTTTATTTATTCGTTCTTGCCCTGAACACATAATAACACATTATTAATCTATTCCATAGAAATTAGAGTAGTTCACACACTGATTGCGCAGTTTTGTTTAGAAAATTTATAGTTATAGAAATAATTTTTCTATAATTATTTTACAAAATTATAGAAGAAAGAGCAATGCCCTAGCAATACAAAATGGGATCTGAGAAACATTTGATGAAAATAGAAAATGTGGGTTAATTTAGAAAAAGATGTGTATTGATGCCTTGCTCACCAACTAAGATTGGGATTAGAATCTTGATAGAAACAAGATTGTAGCTAAAGATGATTGCAACCATTATTAAAGAAAATAAACCTCTGGCTTGTTCAAATTCTTATCTGTTTGAACCAGTGTGAGGTTATGCTGCTTCACTTACAGCAGTGGATATTTGCTTAGAACGATGAAGAGCAGTAACTAATTCATGATACTTAAGGGCAAAGTCTAGTTTCCTGCCCACTCTCAGAAAAAAAAAAAGACATGAATCTTGAGTTATAGCTAATGAAAGAGAATTTAACTTTTATAAACATTCCACTAAACAAATCTGGTAGAAGCTACATGCAGAAATACTTGAAAATTGTTTTAATCTATATGGGAAAGGGTAGAAAATTTTAAGTACAAAAAGTTTAAGCCTCAAAATCTTGGCAAGACCAATGAGAATTGCTACTGAGAATGGGTTTGATTTCTTTGAGAGAATCTGAGGGTTTTGTCTGAGAAGTGATGATGGTATATGAGGTATAGACCAATTTCACTTTTATTACTGAGACTAGTTTCTGAGACTAGTTCCGGTTTTTCTAAATTTATTCTTTTGTACACTTCATAATCATTTTTTTCACAGTCTCAAAGAAATTTCAAAGTCAAAAAGGGTTCAGAACTGAGTAAACCAACAAAAACATTGGTATGTCAATGTAGCAGCAATAGCTAAACCTTTCATTGATGATTTTGGAAACTGTGATAGGCTAAAAACCATCATATCAAAAGTGTCCTTAAACTTAACTTAGCTCCTGTGTAGGTAGTAAGCCCCCACACAAGACTATGCAGTGTGACACAATTCAGTTTTACAAACAAAGCAAAATTATTTCCTGACTTCCAGATTTCACTGTGAACAAAATATTGAAAAAAAATGCCATACTAAAATTTTAACTGAAAACTATAATCTTTGAGATTTTCTCTATGTTAAACTTGACTAATGAAATATAGTTCCCAGAAGTATTAAAATTTTAGCTGAAGACATTGAAGCAGAAGGAAAATAATACTGAGTGACTGTGGAGTGACTGTGTATACGAGGCTATTAAGAACACAGAAGGTAGTAGTAACTGAATAGAAAAACATAAAGATCCTATTCTTTAAAATCTCTAAAACTCAGAAATATTTCTTTGAACATTTCATTCTGCCCTCTTCTCTCTCTTTCCTTGCCTCCCTTTCTTTGTCTTTATACCCCCTCAACCTGATATATTTACCCTGAAGTTTGAAAGTCTAGTGTTACGTAAATACATGTATAGCATTGACCTATACACCCTCAGCACCTTCTTTGGGGTTCAAATGAAACTTACAAAATTTAAACTTTATAACAGAAATAAAACATATGCCAAAGTATAATTATGTTTGGTACATTGTGTGTAATCTGTCCTTTTTTTCTGAAACTGAATTTAATATTCTATTTTCTCATTGAAGTAGTTTTAGAAGTGGAAGGAGGTATTTTACTCTCTTTTCTGTGATTTGAATTATTATACTGCTTAGATCTATGTGTGAATATATGCAAACACAAATACACATGTGAGCATGGACTAAAAAATGAGGAAGTTTTAATAAATTTTAGTCATTGATAATTTAAATGTCTTTCTTTTACCCAAGGACTGCAATACACATATATTTGTGGTGTCTATGTGTTCCAAAGTTAACTGAAGCTCAGTTATTTTTGTCTCAGTTTATGCTGCATCCAACTTTATTAGATTTAATATTCAAAATATAAGTTATTTAATAAACTTACCTAGGTCATATTCAAAGGTATCATATATTGTTTTGTGGATTTTAATGTATTTCTTTGGATCTTAGAAATTTTGTGGTTTATATTTTAAAACCTTGACTTTTGTCCTAGTTATATAATTTCAATATTTTAAATTTTGCTAGCTTTTTAAAGAAAGCTTTAACAAGACAAATTGAAATAGTAAAAATAAACCGTCATTTCTCTATGAAATTCAGTCTGAATCAATAAAATCTACCTTTACAGTATGTTTGTCTTTCTAAAATATTCTCACTCTTATATAATTTTTTATTGCAATGAAAACCCTCTCTAGGAATTGGAGAGATTACGCAGGCATTAAGAATACAGTTTGCTCTTCCAGAGGACCCAGGTTTAATTCCCAGCACCTATATTAAAGCTTGAAATGTTTATTTTGTTGTTGTTGGTTTGGTTTGCTTTTCTTTTCTCTAGTATAAGGGATTGTATACTCTCTTGTGGCCTCTGGGAGCAGCAGGACTTTTTGTGCTACAAAGGTATACATGCAGACAAAACATTATACACATAAAACAAAACAAAGCAAAACAAAAAAAAGAAACCCTAAAAATTAAAACAAAACCAAAGAACTACTTTTGTAATTCTTTACTTTTAGAGTTATTTATTCTAGATGTATATATATATATATATATATATATATGAACAAGCTTTTTTATTTATCAGATTTTTAAAAGCCATCAGTGTTTTAATATGTTCCATGCATTGTTTTCTGTTGTTAAATAATATTTATTCACATTGATACCACACTTTATCAATCTTACCATTAAGATGGATTTTGGTATCTTCTACCTTGTGTTTTATCAACGGTATTTATGCTGGCTAGCTTCATGTCCAAGGGTCACAAGCTAGAATTGTTTTCAATAAGGAAAAATTCAACTGAGAAATGACCCTACCAGATGGGCAAGTCTGTAATACCTACTCTTGATTGATGACTGATGTGCGCTATTTCAGGCAATAGCGCCACTCCTAGGCTGGTGGTCCTGGATGGTTTACCAAGAAAGGCTGAAATAAAAATGGTAAGAACTAACACAGTAAGCAACATTTCTCTCCATTTGAACTCTTTTTTTTCCTCTCATGTCCAGTGTTGCTCCCTTAGATGATAAATAAGACTCTGTCTAGGAGTTTTATGATACAAGCATGCTGTTTAATGCAAATTAGGTGATTCTCCAGCTACCATTTCCAATCCTATATATTCCCTATACTCTGGAATAAAGTTGCACAAATTCACTTTAACTGACTCTCAGAGAGCTACCTCTGTCATGTTCACAGGCCATATGAACCTCTCCATTGTTGCTTCTGACTCCTGTCCTCATGAACTAGTGGCCACCAGGCCATGAGGAAAAAGTGGGCTGCCAACAGGGTCGAAATTAGAATTCCTGCTCTGATTTTCATAGTTGAAAAATAAAAGAAGTTAAAAGAAGTAAAACCTTTGCTAGCCATGTTGATTTTGGTCAAATTGTTGATTCTCAGCAAAAGAAACCCCAACAACGGCAATACTGCTACATGCACTTATAATTAATTTTAGGTTGGAATATCTCTTATTTCTAGGAGGAATCTAGGGGTGGAATTGCTGGGTTATATGGTAGTTCTCAAAACTCATTATTTTCAAGTGGCTACATAATTTTGCATTCTCAACTTCAGTAATGACGGTTGTGATTTTTTATATCTTTCCCAACACTTGTATATCTTCTTGATCAAAGCAATACCGGTGGGTGAGAAGCAGTATGTAATTTTGGTATTGATTTGCATTTCCCTAATGATGAATGATGTTAAATGTTTTTCATGTGGCTTTCTTCTCAAAGGCAAAAAATGCTATATTGCTTCAGTGCCCAAAATCCATTATTTTCTACAGATACCTTAGTTTTAGCTAATCAAATAAAGAAAGAAAACTAGTTATCCTAATACCACCTTTCTCTTAAAAGTGAAAGTGCATTTCTACCATGCTTAATAAAATGACTGCAGAAGAGAATTCACTGTGGTCAGTTGAAATTACTATAGTTTTACAATTTTTCAAAAACAAGCTTAGCATCTGTACTCCACGTTATATTTTAATCTACTCTCAAATTCAGATTAAAATGGCCCAAATTGCAAACTCAGAGCAAAAAATAAACGACCTGGATTGTCTCTAAAGTATAAAATTGTAAGACATTGACCATGAAAAGTTATCATTGCCATTCTTTTTTCCTAACATGCATAAACATTGTTAATTAGATTTTCATGTTAATTACTACATTCCAAAAAATAAAATAAAATCACAGATTTACTCATGGGTAACCTAATGGAGCTAGACCTAAGTACAGAATTTATTACTGTCATTTGATGAATCCAGAGGCTAGGGGTTTTGTTTCCTCAAAACGTGCATGTTGAAATCTTAATTTCCAGTATACCAAAACATAAACTCACGTAGTAATAGTGAATTTACAGTGACAGTCTACTTATTCGGGTCATTAACAGTCATCCAACATGAATATTTTTTAAATGAAGTGGGAAATTTTTCATATAGACAAAAGATAAAAGGTATGAGAACACACGATCAAACACAGAGCGGTTGACTGTAAAGGAAGCAAAGACAGGACAGAGTTCTGACATCACATTAGTACCTTTTCTGTTGGTGTGATAAGCCCCAGCATCAAGGAAACCTATAGAAGAAATCCTTTACTTGGACTTAGGTATCAGGAGGAATAAGGGTCTATTATGATAGAGCTGGGGCATGGTGACATGCGACAGACATGGCAGCAGAATCGACACGTCTAGCAAGCTACATCTGGAATGAGGATTACTGAGCAGAGTCATAGCTGACGGTGGCATGATATCTTAAAACCCCAAATCCTACCTGTAAAGGCATGCACCTTTCTACAAGGCAGTGCCTCCTAAATATCCCGAAAATGTGTCACCCACTAGAGACCAAATATTCATTTGCCAGAGACAACGCAGGACCTTTTTCATTCAAACATTCTATTAAGTCTCTCTTAGAAAGAGCCCATCCAGTTCACACATTTTTGCACTTTGTACTTTCAGAAATATGAGAAAAACACATTTTCTATTTTTGAAAGTGACCTGGTAACCCTAGTAAACTAACACAGGAAGAGATGGAAAACATTAATTAATCTTCTTAATGCATCCTTCTCTTTTAGCTTCTATTACTTGGTCCCTTACATAACTCTGGTAGATCAGCTTTCATTTTCGTTTTCAATCTTGCCTTGAACTACAGAACAAATGTTGACTTTCTACAATACTGACATGATGTTAAGTTCCCATCTGCTCCTGACAGGTATATTTTTTTCTTAGACAAGAACATTTTACCCAGTGACAGAACCTGCCACAAAGTAGTAACCTGCCAGAAGCATTAATATATCTATGGCAACAAGATTGGAATGCCATTTACTAGTAAAGTTTAAATCAACAGTCTTGTGTAAGGAAGACAGAATGTTAATGCTCTAAAAAATATTTTATCCAAAGTATAAGCTAATAATTATTTTTTTCATCATAAAAGTCATATTATTTAAGTACATATAAGAAAGTTTGCATCAATAGACATATTCCTTTGCTAAGTTGAAAACTGCTTGTTTATTAGAAATGCCCATAAATTTAATTGGGAAGACCAGATTTTTAAAAATGGGAGGCAAAGTATTGTCTATGTTATTTTTATTTCTAGTTTTGATCCATATATATTTTTCTACTAAATTATTAAATAAAAAATGTCAAGTATCAGAATTGAACTGAGTATGGAAAGGAACTGTCTTCTTTTCCGTCACTTGTCAGGTCAAGTAATTGTATGCCCATTGACTCTAGAATGGGTTTGTTCCGAAGTTAAATTGTTCATAGTTTATATGTTGCACAACAAAAATAAGAAAATTCACAGTTTAGATGAACATTATATAATTTTCAGTTCCATTTGACTCTGTGTTTCTTAGGTAACACATCAAGCCTATTTCTATATTCTAAAATGAAAAGGTAAAATACAGAAAAATACTTTGCATTTTCAGAAATTCCACATGACCCTTTCAGCACTTTAGTGTTTATATAATTTACTTTAAGAATGTTTGTACTATAGTAAGTTACTGGCTTCATTATGACATGCCCATATACCTAAATGTGCTCATTCTGTTTTCTTGTTTTCAGACATGGAATAAAACACCTGATATTTTTCTGATGGTATGGATAAATTTTTATTTTCCTTCTAATCTTTTATTGAAAATAGATTTTTTTCATACATTTCATTATTTAAGAAAATGCATGTATACATGCTTTAAAAAAATAGCCTAGAAAATGTGAAGTCAAATTCAGCCCTACAGTGTTGAATCAAACATGCAATTCATAAACTTTAACAAATGCTTTCTTCTGTGAGAGAGAATCATAAAGTAAAAGAGTACTTTCCCATTGATGTAGATCTATGTTTCTCAATTTGATTTAATTTCATGTATAAAAATTGAATTGTACCACTCCATTTATTTCCAGTTTTGTCAAGGCTTTTTGAGGATCTCTGCATTCCCATAAAAGTTCCTAACTGGGCCTGAACAAATACATGTATAATTTAGAGTACTCACCTCCTCTACCTAAGATTAATTTTCAAATTCCAGTACTCACATCCACCAATTTACAATCACTTCTCATGTCTGCTCTGCACACATATATGCATACCCACATATACATACTGACACAAACATGAATTTAAAATAATATCTTTTGTCTATATCTATAAAGTAGTTTTCATGATTTTTGTATATATGTATCAGGGTTACTATAGCCTCATAAAGAGTTTGGCAATGTTATTTCTGTTTGTATTATGTAACATGAGGGGAGCCTGCTTGTTTGGGGGTTTCTTGTCCTGCCCAGCCCCCTAGCTATTTAGTTCCAAAGTAAAATCACACAAGAGATCTTTATAAGTTATAAAGCTGATTGGCCCATTAGGTCTGGCTACTTGTTAGTTAATTCTCACATCTTGATTAATCCATTTTTCTTATCTATTTTAGCCATGTGGCTCAGTACCTTTTTCAGTGGGGCAGCTCACATCCTGCTGCTTCGGTGATCTGGGCAGGAGCGGGAGGAATCAGCTTCCTCCTTCCCAGAATTCTCCTGCTCTCCTTGCATCATTTCCAATTCCTATCTGGTTTTCCCACCTACACGTCCTGCCCGGCCAATCAGCATTTATTTAAAACATGATTGACAGAATACAGACAATTCTCCCATACCACTTCCCCCTCTTTTTTTAAAAAAATAAAGGGGAATGTCCATAATCCATTTTTGGGAATGTGGGGGTAGTATTTCAGGCTACTTCCAGCTGGTTGGGGGCGCTGACAATCTTATTGGGACCTAAAGAAAATTTAGAGTTATGATCAAGTCCTGATTGTAGTATCCTGTGAGTCTTGAACCTGTTTTGGATGTAGAACTCAGACATCTGGGCCATCTGTTCCTACCGGAGATTGCTCAGGTGGTCTCCCTTGGTCAAAGATGATTTTTCTTAACTCTGAATAAATCCATAGCCTCTCATTTTCTGTCGAAACAAAAGCAAAATCTCTTCTCCAAAGTAACATAACTTTTGACTTCAATTTTGAAGCCAAGGTATTTTCAAAATACCTATTTTTGATTAATTCTGCAACATTTATAAGCAAGTATCTTTTAGCAGCTGTTGTTCCTTCCTCAGCATTTAAACAATTCAAAGAGAGCATAATAGCATACAGTATCAAGATTCTCTGTGTATTTTCCATCTTTACATGGCTTTATTTTAACCTCTATTTCTTTTATTTTTACTTTTAACTTTTGGCTTTTTGAGACAGGTTCTCTGCATATTTTGTCCTGGAATTTTCTCTGTAGATCAGGCTATTCTTGAACTCCCAGAGATCCGTCTGTCTCTGCCTCCCCAGTGCTGGGATTAAAGGTGTGTACCACCACACCCAACTATTCTCTTTCTTTCTTTTTTATTTTACGACTTTAAACCTTTTTCCTTTCAAGCTTGTATATATTGTTAACAAAATGTAAACCACTTAGAGGCTTTCTTACTCTTTGAATCTCTCTTTACTGTATATCTCTCTCTTTCTGACCATGTGGGTCTTTAATTCGCTAAGGAATCTGGAGAAAACAACAGTCAAAAGCTCTTAAGGCTTTTCAAGGTCCTTGCCAGGAAGCAAGCTGCAACATTGTTTCCATAGTCTGGACTGCCTGCTTGAAAGAGTCAAGAGTTTTCCCTGGCAGGACGGCCCAGAAAGCCGACATTTTAAAACAGCGCAGCTTTTTTCCTGCTACAGCTGAAAACCAAAATGCTTTACTCTAGTCTTTCCCAAGCTTTCTCAGTCTTTCTGTGGATGCAGTTATCTACGTTGGGCGCCATTCTGTAACATGAATGCTGGCTTGTTTGTGTTTTCTGTGCCTCCCAGTATCCCACAGCTGTTTAGTCCCAGAGAAAATCAACCACAGAACTCCGTAAGTTATAAAGCTGATTGGCCCTTTAAGTCAGGCTACTTATTGGCTAACTCTTACATCTTGATTAACCCATTTATCTGATCTATTTTAGCCATGCGGCTCAGTACCTTTTTCAGTGGGGCAGCTCACATCCTGCTTCTTCAGTGGCCTGGGCAGGAGTGTGAGCAATCAACTTCCTCCTTCCCAGAATTCTCCTGCTCTCTTTGCATCATTTCCACTTCCTGTTTGGTTTTCCCGCCTACACCTCCTGCCTGGTCAATCAGCATTTAAAACATGATTGACAGAATACAGACAATTTTCCCACACCACTTCCCCCTCTTTTTTTTAAAAAGCAAACAAACAAAGGAAAATATCCATAGTCCGTTTTTTGGCAATGTATTTTCCATCTTTATGCAGCTTTATTTTAACCTCTATTTCTTTTATTTTTACTTTTAACTTTTGGCTTTTTGAGACAGGTTCTCTGCATATTTTGTCCTGGAATTTTCTCTATAGATCAGGCTATTCTTGAACTCCCAGAGATCCATCTGTCTCTGCCTCCCCAGTGCTGGGATTAAAGGTGTGTACCACCACACACCAGTATTATATGGAACCTTTTGAGGAGTAAAGGCATTAGTTCTTTTGGAAGTTTTGGCAGAATTCAGCACTAAAGCCATAAAAGTTCTAGGATCTTTTTGGTTGGGAGGTCTTTGATGACAGCTTCTATTTCCCCGTAGTTTTTAGATATATTTAAATTGCTCACCTGGTCTTGCTTTAATTTTGGTATATTATATCTATCTAAAAACGTTTCCATTTCTTTTATATTTTCCAATTTTGTAGTAAGTAGTTTTTGTAGTAAGACCTAATGATTTTCTGAATTTCCTCAGTGTTTTCTGTTATGTCCCCCTTTCTTTTCTGATGTTGTTAATTTGGTTGTTCTCACTTTGTTTTTTGATTAGTTTGGATAAGGATTTGTCTATCTTGTTAATTTCACAAAGAATCAGCTTTTTGTTTCATTGACTCTTTGTATTGTATTCTTTGTTTCTATTTTGTTGATTTCAGCCCTCAATTTGATTATTTCCTGTCTTCTACTTCTGTGTGAGTCTGCTTTCTTTCTGTTCTAGACTTTTCAGGTGTGCTCTTAGTTCACTAATGTGAGCTTTCTCCATTTTCATTTTATACACTTAATGCTATGAATTTTCCTCTTAGCACTGCTTTCATTGTGTCCCATATGTTTGGATTACTTATGTCTTCATTTTCATTGAGTTCAAGAAAGTCATTAATTTCTTTCCTTATTTCTTTCTTGAGCCAGATGTGGTTCAGTAGTTGACTGTTCAATTTCCAGTTTTTTAGGCTTTCTGAAAGTAGTATTGTTAAATTCTAACTTTAATCCATGGTGATCCAATACGACACAGGAGGTTACTCTAATTTTCTTGTATCTGTGGAGGTTTGCTTTGTTACTAATTGTGTGATCAATTTTAGAGAAGGTTCCATGATATGCTGAGGAGAAGGTATATCTTTCCTGTTTGGGTGGAATGTTCTATAGATGTCTGTTAAGTCCATCTGATTCATTACATCTGTTAGTGGTGTAGGACAATTCTATATTCTTTCAATTATGTTTTAAATAAATGCTGATTGGTCATGAGCCAGGCAGGATGTATAGGTGGAACAATTAGACAGGAAGTGGAGGTGGGGCAAGGAGAATAGGAGAATTCTGGAAAGCAGGAAGCTCCTTTGGTATTTCTGTCTAGATTATGAAAGAAGTAGGATGTAACCTGTCCCGCTGAAAAAGGTATTGAGTCATGTGACTAACACAGATAAGGATAATGGGTTAATATACATTATCAGAGCTAATATGAAGCCTGAGCTAATGGGAAAATCAGTTTATAAGTTATGGAGACATCTGTGTGATTTTCCTTGGGACTTGCTGACTGTGGGAACTGGGCAGGACAGAAACCCCCAATGAGCAGGCCCTCATGTTACATGTTAGTTCTTTTATTTCTCTGTTAAAATTTTGTCTGGTTGACCTGTTCATTGGTGACAGTAGTGTTGGAATCTCTTACTATTAGTATGTGGGGTTTGATGTGAAATTTAAGTTTTAATGTTTCTTTTACATATGTGGGTGTTTTGTAATGGGGGCATAGATGTTCAGGATTGAGACTACATCTTGATGGATTGTTCCTGTTATGAGAATAAAGTATCCTTCTCCATCTCTTCTTACTGAATTTATTTTGAAATCAAGTTTTTTAGATATTAAGATAGCTATATTATCCTCTTGATTCTTAGGTCCATTTGACTGGAAAACCTTTTCCCAACCCTTTACTCCGAGGTAATGTCTTTCTGGAGGTTGAGGTGTGTTTCTTGTGAACAGCAGAAGGCTGGATCCTGTTTTCGTATTCATTCTCTTAACCTGTGTCTTTTTATAGGTGAACTGATTCCAGTGATAGTGATTTAATGACCAGTGGTTGTTAATTCTGGGTTTTTTTTTGGTAGTATTGTTTTTGTTTTTCCCTTCTTTGGGTTATGCTGGTGGGATTTTACCAGATGCCTGTGTTTTGTGGGTGCAGTTTGCTTCCTTGGGTTGGAGCTTTGCTTCTAGTACTTTCTGTGGGGCTGGGATTGTAGGTAAAAATTGTTTAAATCTGTATTTTTCATGGAATATCTTGTTCATCAATAGTGGTTGAAAGCTTTGCTGAGTATAGTAGTCTGGACTTGCCTCTGTGGTCTTACATGCTAGTGTCTACAGTGCATCTTCTCAGGACCTTGTGGTTTTCATGGTTTCCATTAAGAAGTAAGGTGTAATTCTGATAGGTTTACTTTTATATGTTACTTGACCTTTTTGCTTTTCAGCTCTTAATATTCTTTCTTTATTCTGTATGTTTTGTGCTTTGATTATTATATGGTGAGGGGATTTTTTTTTTAAATCCAGTCTATTTGGTGTTCTGTGAGCTTCTTGTACCTTCATAAGTATATTCTTCTTTATGTTGGGAAAGTTTTCTTCTATGATTTTTTAAAATATATTTCCTGTGCCTTTGAGCTGAAGTTCTTCTCCCTCTTCTACCCCTATTATTCTTAGGTTTTTGTCTTTTCAAGGTGTCCCATATTTCTTGGATGTTTTGTGTTAAGAATTTGTTGGATTTTATGTTTTCTTTGACCAAAGAGTCATTTCTTCTATAGTATCTTCAGCACCTGAGATTCATTCTTTTATTCTTGTATTCTGTTGGTTATACTTCTCTTTGTAGTTTCTGTTTGTTTACCTAAATTTTCCATATCCAGAATTCCCTCAGTTTATGCTTTATCTATTACCTCTAAATCAGTCTTCAAATGTTGAATTATTTGCTTCACATGTTTGATTATTTTTCTTTTTTTTTCTTGTTTTTTTAAGGATTTTTTAAATTTCTTCCAATTTTTTGTTTGTCTTTTCATCCATTTCTTTAAGGGAGTTTTTAATTTCCTTTTTTAAGGTATTCATCATTTTTATAAAGTTATATTTAAAGTTGTTTTCGTCTATTTCTTCTAGGTTAGGATGATCGAGTCTTTCTGTTGTGTTAGGGTGTTACCATGTTGCTTTTTAGGTTGTTGGAGGAATTCTTGCATTGGTACCAACCCATCTCTTCCTTCAAATGAGGCTGGCAGTGTCTTTTTATCTTGGTCCAATCCTTGCAGAGGTTCTCTGAGTGTTTGGAACTTTTCTTTATCTGCTCTCTACTGTCAATATGTGACTCAGAAAGCCTCTGAGGTCTCTAAGCCTGCTCTCTTAGTCGTCTCTTCTGGCTTGCTCTTTTGGTGCTGACTCTTAATCTCCTCAGTGATGTAGCAAGCTCTTGCTCCCCTCATTATTATAACAAGCTCTTAGATCTTAGGGTGTGGCCAGTACCTTGGGGCTCCAGAGGATGGATTTGGGTTTGGGGAGAGTCTACACACAGGAAACTTTCTGCTGGCTTGCTAGAAAACCTAGGGGCTTGGAGGAGGAGTCCAGGGATTTGTCCCACTGTGGAGGTTCTATAGAGTGGAGTGTGCCACCATGTGGCTGTTCACTCACCTCTTAAGAACCCTCAATAATGGAGCAAGCTGTGTTTCAGGCTTTCTTTTAACTTAGTTTTATGAGTACTTGTTGCATATATTTGAATTCTGTCCTGAAATTCTTACGAAATTTGTAGATCAACAGTCTACTTTCTTATTGTCTTACATGTCACACCTTGTCTTGTTTTCTTGTAGCAACTATGAATTCAAGAATAATCTAGGCTATGAGTAAGGTGAGAGAACCCCTTTTCCTGTTTTGGAAGAAAGGTGCTCGTCTCATCAGTCAATGTAATGTGACTATTGATATCTTTCTAACATAACTTAGTGAATAAGAATGTTCTAAATCTTTACTTGTTAAAATTTTATAAAAGTGGTGTGACCCTTTTCAAATGGTTGTTCTGGACATCTTCTGTAATTGTTTCAGTTGTCTATATGTTCCCAAATTACTCAATTGAATTTAAATGCTAATTTAGCTTTTGCTTTCAAGGAATAAATTAAGATCGGTTGTCATTTACACATTGTTGAGTTTATTTGTTAATGATTAGATAGACGAATCATATCTGTGTTCATGTTAAAAGCTGATTTTTAGTCTTCCTTGCAATGTCTTTAAGTGGTTTAAATATGTGTATGATGCTGTTGCTGTAAAATGAACTTGCTATGTTCCCATACTTTCTTACTTCTGGAGGAAAGCATGGGGAATTTGTGCCATAGCTTTCCCAAATGTGTGGTGGAAGACAACTGCAGAGGACCTAGATTTTCAATTTTATTTTGGACAAATATCAACAAATGATTGCATTTAATTAGAAACACATATTCAAATTATGCTTATATTTCATACTGAATGCATTTTCTCTGTTATGAAAGCCATTAGGATGATACATTTTCATTTCTATAGCATGAAAATCTAGTGGAGCACCACCATACTAAGCTTGTGGAAGTACTGGTGACCTAGAATTTTTGTTCTCCAAGTATAAGGGGGAAATCAAAAAAGCCATTTGCTGCCAGATATCATTTGCATATGCATTTCTCTGTCAGCTCCCTTTCATTCAAATGAAAAAGGTCTATGGTTAAATGTACCATTTCTGGGATGGACAAGGAATGACTCTCATTTTGGAGATCTTCTCTGGAACACAGCAATGCCAACTTGATATCTCTGACACAAATAGCACTATTAATGGTCCATATTTCACTCTAAAATGACTTGGTAGGTGATTTGCAATATAAATTTGGCATAGAAAGAAGGTACATCCTTTCTCCAAAGAAAGGAAGTAATCACTCTAAATAAGAACATCGTGGTGTATAAACCAATGATCCTAGTGTCATGAATTAAAGGAAATATGACACTGTGTAAACAAAATAAGTAGTCTGGGGAAATAACTAAGTCCACTGAAGCACACCTCCCCTGGATTAGAATTGTTTATTGTCTAGCTGCAAACCTTCACAATTTCAGAATTCTTCCACGTTTGACCTTTCCTCTTTCCTACTCCAAATATCTAAATTCTAATAATTTCCTCAGAAAAACGACCACCAGGGGTCTGAAAATAGCCTAAGATATGTTTAGCTCATGATTTTCAACATTGCAACTCTCCATAATTGTGGATGTTCTCTAGAATTTTCAGTATAAGAGTGAAGATTAATTTATTAAAATTTCAAGCTCCTCCCATCCTCCCATTTCCCTCCCCCTTCTGTTCCCCCTCCCTCCTCCCCCTCCCCCTCCCCCTCCCTCTCCAGTCCTAAGAAAAGTCAGGGTGCCCTGCCATGTGGAAAGCTCAAGGTCCTCCCCCCTCCATCCAGGTCTAGGAAGGTGTGCATCCAAGCAGACTACCATTAGGACTTTCATCAGTTTGCAATTCAAAGACTTTTTCGTTTTTATGCCAGAATATCTCTTTCAAATATCCAACAAACATTATTGTGGTTATGACTTTTTGAAAGACTTTTCTTTTAACTTATTTTCAGATCAGGAGGTACATCAGCAGGGGACTGGCTTTCTTAGCTGCGGCTATGCCAGATTTCTTTATTGTTTGCCTCTGTTGAGCACAGCCGTTTGTCTCATGAGTTAAGTTCCATGTCTGCCATTGATTTATCTGTTCTAGCACTTGTCTTGGTTTAAATTGAATTGTTTCTGTGCATTCAGATAGTTGCTTTAGGGTTCACATGTTTTTTTGCAAATATTGTGGGACACTTGGGCACCTTAAAATGAATGAGAGTTAAACAAATTTATAAGTAACAAACCTCTTCATTTACCCAGGGACTCATTTACACACTAGCAGCTGCAGTCACCTGCTAAATAAAATTCCTTACACTTGACATAGAATCAAAGATTTCATAGAATAAAAATTGTTTACATTGTTCTCCATTCGGTTTCCTTAAAACCCCGACTTTTTCACACATAATTTTACCATCATAGTTGAAAGCATTGTTTTGAGGTAGTTTAAAATTCGACAGTAATGCTTCCTGAAGTACTTCTGCCAAATAGAGGTTTAAGAACGTGTGTTGTGATGAACACCTTCTGTGGGTGCTACATCTGTAGTTCAAAAATCAGTGGTATAACAGCAAAGAGCTCAGTAAGCTATTTAATCCTGATGGGAGCTTTATGGCTCTTCTAGCATACAGCTTTTATAGGCTTGCTGTGGCATAAAGACGGTGCTATGAATATTGCCTGGATAGGAAGTTCTTGGAGGCTGGTATGGTTTTGTCAGCTCTCCAGATGCTGGTATTGAAAAAATCCCTATTCTTCTTTAACTTCCAGTATATCTTACACTGGGAGAGCTAAAAGTAAGGGCTTGGGAAGTCTGTGTCCTGTAGAGCTCCCCCTGCAGAGGGACTGTGCACTACATCATTCATAACCCTGGAGGCTTTGCATAGCTCATAAATGAGTGGTTCATGAAGGACCTGATAAGTTGCTTTATTCATCTTCTATTTCTTCTTTAGGATATTTCAGAGTAAGAAAATTGCATTTCATATTTAATTAAGTTTAACACCGTATATAAATTAAAACCAATCCATTTTGTATTTTTTGTTAAAGACAGGTTTTTTTTCTGTAGCTTTGGAGCCTGTCCTCTTGTAGACCAGGATGGCCTCAAACTCACAGAGATCAGCCTGCCTTTATCTCCCGAATGCAGGAATTAAAAGTGTACATCACCACCTCCTGGCTTATTTTGTATTTTTATTTAAATAACACACCTATACCAATGCTAAAATGCTAAAAGTTGCAAAAATAAAAATAGTGAAAAAATGACTCTGTGTAGGAAATATTATTAAAGACTGGTGGAGGCACGCACACAGCATGTGATTTCTGCCATAGTTACTCAGGCTGTTCTCCCTTATAACACTCTCAACGAGAAAACCTATTGACTTGCCGTGAGACTCTCCAACTAAATTCTGAGTGTCCATTGATTATGGACATAACTTATAGCCTAAAGTGCAAATAATAATTAATTTATTAATATTGTAGTGTTTATAGAGAAAGATCATGTTAAATTTTACAGAATGTTATACTAAAAAACAAAGACTATCTTAAATGATATTTGCAGATTGTGATACTCTCAGCCTATTCTAAACAATACACTATACTTGGTGTTGATATTGATGGCTATATATAGATATAGATATATATGTATATGTAATAATAATATGAAATAGTATATATAAAAGATTTATAAACACAAAGTTTATAAGAATGTTAAATTAGAAAAAATAATCTGTAAGATCATTTGTATTTTACTACTTTTAAAATACTAAGAAAATATACAGAATATGTGTGTTTCTTCTGTCTTTTCTATGTTTCTTACTTTAATATTCTGGGGGTTTTTTTGGTTTGTTGTTTGTTTGGCTGTTTGATTTCTAAAGAGAAAGTTGTGGAGTTGGGTAGTTGAAAAGGTAGGGAGCATTTAAGAGGAATATTTGAAGGGGAATAATTAGAATATAGTGTATGAAAAATTATTTTCATTAAAATAAATAGCAATCAGAAAAAAGATTATATATAATTAAAGCATCGACCAAAGAGTAAATATGTTTATATGTGTTCTACTATCATACAGAAACTGTTTGTAATTTCATAGAAACGTGTAAAATAATAGATCAGATGTTTTCTATAGACAATTAATTAATGGGTCCATTGTCCATAACATCTCATTTTTTAAAATGAAACAAAGCTGTTGGTCTGTAGTTGTTTTACCTATGGAATGGTTATGTGTCTGGACTGTCTTTTATTTATTTAAAACTACCATGTGAATGGAAAAAGTTGTCTTGAATTTTTATCACAATAATGTCTTAAATCTCATATGAAATATGTAGGATCAACAAATGTTATCATCAATATATTTACAAAGTAATTTTCAATATCATCAGTGTTGTAGGTAAGAAGGGGTGATGAACTAAAGTTTCGTTTTACATATAACATCAAGAAACCGAATTCAGGTTGAATTTTCATGTAAGAATTATCATGGAGATGATGTTAAGTTTTCATAAAAAATAAATTGTACATATATGTGCATACACATTATTTCAGATCTTATGAGACCCCTAAAGAGCATGTGTATCAACTTCAAACTTTATAATAAAAATGTTACAAAATTTATCATTTAAAAATCAGATTTATTGGCATACATGTTTTTCAACCCCTATGGGTCTAAGAAGAATCATTAGAAAATTATTTATAGGATTAAACTGAATATTTATAACAAGAAGGCTTGTTTTCTTAATAAGTTACTTTTATCTAGTCCAAAAAAATCCATGATCACAGAGCAGTACAACCTTCTCTCTCTCATTTATCATCTCTCTCTCTCTCCCTCTCTCTCTCTCTCTAGATAGATAGATAGACAGACAGACAGACCGACCAAGATCGATCAATAGATGGATAGATAGATAGATACATCTGTCTGCTTATCTATCTGTGTGTGTGAGAGAGATAGAGAGATGGACAGAGAGAGGGGAGAGATAGAATGTTTGTGCTTGTGGGTAGCTTCAGCAGGTATAATACTTTAAGAAGCCTAGGTACTTTCACTGTAGCCTGTTCGTACTTGGCAGTTAATCAGCAATAGATAATAGTGGTGTAATAATTTTTAAATTATAACCTTCAAATCAGACACATGGAGATGCATTTTCTCAGGTGGGCCCTACCCCTGCTATGTTCAGCAATTTCTGAAATAACACCACTAGCTTGGGAACAAATGTTCAAATTCATGGTTGTGTCAGTTACAGTTTACAAAAAGATTGCAAACACATCTGATCTCATGTAGTGCATATTATCATAATGTAGGTGTACAAAACAGTTTGTTCTATATTTTCAAACCATGATGTGAGCATAACCTTTGTATCCCATTCAACTACATAAAATCTGCTTCAGGGATATATAAACTCCTCTATGAAAACACAGTCATAATGTTCGTAAAATGGGACATCTGAGGTGTGGATGGGGCAGATGGCAGGTTTCTCACAGTGTCCTCTACTGAGTTATTATGCAGTGGGCGTTTTTGGATATGTTTTCTATGACATAAAGACATTGTTAAAAAAAATGACCAAATGGTCTGCACACAGTCCTGTGTTCATGATATGAGAAAGAAAAAAATATGAATATTTATACCCTATAGACATAAGCTGCTGGAGAAAGGGATACTGGTGCAAATGCTAAATACCTTATTATTATTGAATGATCACCAACCACATTACCTGAGTAAATGTAAGAATAAATGTTTAAGATTACCCTATAAATTAAGAGTAGAAATCAATGAAAAGTAGCAAAATACCACATTAAGTTGAAAAAATTAGATCTTGACCATATATTAAAAGAGTGAACCCATCAAGGAGATAGAAAACACATTCCACTCATAATACACTGAACCTCAAATCAACTGAATCTATTGAAATCAGCTGAAAATTGAAGGGAACTGTGGGGAGCTATCACTAGAATCTGCTAACAAAAGAGAGAAGCTAATAGTTTAAAATCATTATTAATGAGATAAATCTGGTGATGGTGCACTGGAAAATACCTTTAAGAAGTGAGTTTTTATTTCTCTTCTTTTCTGAAATAGGAACTTGTTTTATAGCCCAATAGTCCAGACTGGTCTCAAATTTCAGATCTTCCCTTCTCTGCATCCCAATTGCTATTTATAATGGTCTACAACAATGCCCAGTTAAAAAGCAAATATTGAAGGAATTGTTAAAGTAACTTTTGTTGTTCATCCTTCAACAGCTAGTGAAATAACAAATAGCTTATTATCAAAATGATTGTGACATTAATGATGAAGCTAAGCCTAGAGTTTGGTTTCCCATGTACTGCAAAAATCTTTTTTATTGTCTTAGTCTTCAGTATTTTGCACTTTTTCTTGGACAGTTGATAATGTGCTTCCCCATGTAGTCATTGGGTGAATATGTCTTCAGATATGGATTTGCTCATGATCTATATGGTTCACGATAATACTTTCCCAAGATTTTCCTACAGATATCCCAAGATAATCTCAATAGTTTTTGTACCAGAGACGACTTGCTTCATTTTACATATTTTTCCTGCTGATTTTACCATAACCATTTATAAGCAAATCTTTGGAACCACTCATTAGCTTGTGAGGATGGACTGGCATACTCATTTGGTTTCACAAAGGCCAAAAGTTAGCTACTTACTCATATTAGTAATAAGGCATGCACCAAGAGAATATTTCTCCTGCAAGAAGAATAACAGAATGACCGAATCATTATGATTTATGGAAGAGACTAAGGCAACACATTTTTGACTCTGAATTTCATTCATTGTGATTTTACATTGAATATCAGTATCTGGCAAGAAGACAATGTAGAGAACATAAATTATAATTATGGAATTAAATAGGTTTTCATTTATCCATAATGAAGGCATTAAATATAAAGGAGGATGCTATAGCCAAAGTTTAAACATATTTTCGTTATTAAAATATCCAAGCACATGTTTCTATAACCATCTCTCAGTTTCAAATATTGTTTTATTTCAGTACTGTAGCTCTTCTTCATCATTATATATACACTGAAAAGTCTGAATGAAAAGCCCATGTTAATCTTGTATCATTCACCAGTGTTGCTGTTTGTTATGTTGTTTGACTATAAGAATAAAAATATTTTATATTTAGGAATTTTAAATGTCTAAAATGTGACTCATCAATAATCATGATTATTAGTAATTTGTTAAGTAGAGATATAAATGATACATGAACTGTCTCTCCAACTTTATTTTTTATGATAAGGCATACTTTGTTTTTCTTAGCAAAAAACATTTAATTTGGAAAGATACAACAGATATTATTAATAGTTAATTTTTTAAGGATTTAATTGTGTTAATGTATTTGTACACCTAATGTCTGAAATAATCAAGTATTATTAAATTCCTATTTTTGGAGACCAACAAATAAAGAATTTTATGTTTACAAATCTTGTCAACCTATCATGAGGTGCCAAAGATAGAATGGTACACTCTGTTGCCTGTGCAGTTTTTCAAAAATGCATTTGTACATTATTTTCCTGCTTTCTCTGAACAGAAATAAGGCTGTGAAGTTACAGAAAGAGAAAGGAAATAAATTCGCTTCAAAATGTATTTAACCAAATATCTGTGCCATAAAAATATGAGGAAATGTCATTTACCTACTATTTAAGTCTTAAAAAGTTTTCCCAAACAGTTCATTTCCAAGATGATACTTTTGAGAATAAAATAAGTAGGGATTTGAATAGATATGAAGGCTCATTGCATTAAATAATGCCTCAAAGGCACCAAAGTGTGTAGTAACACACTAAGAAAAGAAAGTATTTTCTCTTTAATTTGACCAAAATCAAACCCAAGTTGAAATTCTTTACTTCTCTCCTTCTGTTTTCCATCTGTCTGTTACTTAAAATTCCTATCTTGTCTGTAGTCTGTCTATTATGTGTCTATTTTTACTTTATTTATGTCTCTTTGTTTGTCCCTTTATCTGTGTCTATAACAAATAACTTTTCTCTCTGCTTACCAAACAACACAGAAAGCATCATTTGAAAGTTGTAGTCTATACTGTTCATTAAGCAAATTTCTCTTTTCACCAGATGTATACCTTTGCAGAAAACAACAAACAATCATTATGCAATGGAGACATATTAACACACTTTAATACCTAAGGTTTGGAGAACATAGCAGAGAGGAGACAGTGTGATTGTAAAGACTAGAGGATCAAGAAATTTGAGGTGAGACTTTGTCTCCTAGTAATATCAGAAGTTACATGCATAAAGTGCCATTAACATAACTGGCCAATTGTGAATTGAACAATGATAATGACAGCAGTCATGACAAAATGGATATGGAAAACCAATGAGACAAAGAACTTAACTATGGGCAACTGAGGAACTTTGGGAGCATGATAAGTGTGCTTCCCCTGTGGACAGCGTGCTGATTGGTTGTCCAGTGCAAAACAGTCAGCACTGAAATTATACATAAAAGCAAGAGTATACATAATGAATGAGTAGGTTATATTTAAGAATATAGATGTATCTACACAAACGATTGTAGTAAAAGATAGTGAAAACAGATGTCATGAATTTGAAGGAAAGTGGAGTGATTTGGGAGGATGATAGGGAAGGGAGATTTGTTAAAATAACATTACAGTGTCAAAAATGAAATTTTAAAGTAAAGAAAAATGGGAAATAACAAGGGAAAGGGTGACGAAAAGATCACTGTATGTGTATGTGCACGCACACATTTGCAAAGCATGTTTTAGGTCTGATTATTTTCTAAATCTGGATAGATGGATCTTTACTTTTTGCTCAGTTAGACTGACATCAACCTACAGAATCAAAATTGTCTCATGCTTGAGCTTCCTAAGAATCCAGCACTATAAATATTTATTTTGATGGCCTTAAGATATGCACCTCATGTTTAATGAAGAAAAGTAATATAACTTATCAGAATTGGAGATTAGGACTAAGAGTGTATGTTTCAATAGTACAAAAGAGATTATTTCTCAAATAAACACAGAAAATGCCTATTCCATATAGTCAGTTTTATTTATTAAATGGCATTCAAGTTTTTAACCCTGTTGTGTTATGTTATCATTGTCAAGTTGATTAGATTAG
Source organism: Myodes glareolus (assembly GCF_982192425.1). NCBI lineage: Eukaryota > Metazoa > Chordata > Mammalia > Rodentia > Cricetidae > Myodes > Myodes glareolus. The sequence goes on from NC_142033.1 coordinate 27,716,181, forward strand.
GAGTCACCTAGAAGAATATCCTCAGGGTCTAACTTTAAAGGACTATTTTTAGTGAAATTTAACTGAGAAAGAAGAACCCACTCCTATGTGCAGGGTCTCTGACTGAAGGGAAAAAAAAGAAAGACTGTGGAACGATGTGGCCATCCCACATTTGTGCTTTACCAACCATGATAGGCTGTACCTTCATATGATTACCTGAAGCCACCAATAAGAACAATAATAATGGCACTTACAACAACAAATTCTACCATTTCTTTTCTCATTTTTCTAAAGTACTTTACCACAGCAATAAGTTTAAAGGATATTAGGAAAATCCCTTTCTTAATAAATTGTTTGTAAACATCCTGTGTGAAATGGATTATTAAAAATGCTGCAGGATCCCCAGTGGTGGCAGGCAGCAGAAAAGCTACAGGTCCCCAAGTGGTGGTAGCATCAGTGTAGCAGTAGGCCTTCAGAGTAGTCAGTCCCAGGCAGGGACAGCTTCAGGTCTCTGAGGGGTGGCTGGTCCAGGGCAGGGAGACACATTGTAGCAGGCAAGAGACAGAGACATAAATAGACATGCCATGCAGAGTGAGGTTGGATATTTTTTTAGATATGGAAGGGAGTGGAGAAGTGAAGAGAGGGAGAGAGAAAGAGAGAGAGAAGAGAAAGGTGAGATAAAAGCTGATTCTCCAAGAGGGAGACAGAAAAGAGAGGGAACTCAGGCAGAAAGCTTAAGATCAGCCTATCTCAGCAGATGGGGAGGGAGTGGGCATGGTTTGTCTCTTAAAGAGACAGAACAATCATTACTGTGCCTTTTTGCTAATGATAATAGCCATAGTAACTAGACTAAAGATATCTCAAAATTTGTATAGAAAGCATGAAACACAGCTTCAAATGTTGTTTAACTGCAAGAACTTTAGATAATAAGGATTTAACCTCATATACTAACAGAAAATTTGAAAGATACTTATTGCTTCACAAGTGGTAAGACACCATGAAAAACTAGAAATGTAAACATAAATATGGAACATAGTTTGCCTTGAAGATTGATAGTCGTTAGATGGAGAGAGCAATGAAAGCAAGTTATTAGAATAAAAGTTAATTCAGTTTTAAAGTTATTTACCACAGAATGAAATTAAAACCTTGAAATGAATAAAAAACATTGACATGAATGACCTAGCTGAATGCACAAACAAGAAGCTGAAAGAAAATATATTTATTATTTATATGCCATTTAGAAAAGTACTAGAAAGCTAAGAGAGTTAAAGAATTATTATTTGTATTGAAATGTAGTGAACATTGACTTAAAGGCAAACTAAGCAAAGAGAATGTGAAATTGACTATGATATTCAATGAATAAGATTTTGTCCCTAAGAAGTGGCACTGTTAGAAGAGTGAAAAAACAACAGTGATAATGGCAGGAGGGATACGGTCATGTTGGTATTTTAGAGTCATTTTCAAGACACTATTGTTTTAGGTACCATTACAGAAAGGCAGACTTGTAGATAAGCACATCAGAGTGCGCTTCTTTGTCCTCAGCTGGACAATAGCAATAATTTGTTTAGTCGTGAGTAATTACCATCTGTTGTTATTCATAGATGCCAAGGTAACAAAATTAGTAGCATTTAATAACCCATGAGCATTGGCAAGAGGAGGCAAGGAGGATGAGTGTTCTACAGAATGATTTGGTTGAATAAATTCTTACTAATATCTAAGAATTACTAATAATTCTTACTTTTTCATAAAATTCAATTTGACATTTAAATTTTTTCAACTAAGGGCAACAATGGATGGCAATATTTTAAAAGCAGAAATAGTAAATGGAGTTGTCAGTAGTTCCTACTGTCAGACTCCCAGTGAATGTATCATTATCTGTTCATTGAGTTGATAATGTTAAGTGAAAGCTGAGTTCACTCCAATGTTAATGTTGTTCAACTAGTCATGAGTTTCACTGCAATGATTAATAGTATCTTATGTGACCCATCTAGATGCATGCATTCTGCCTAAAATGTAGATCCCTTGGCCAATATATTGCAACAAACCAGCAACAAGTTTCTTCTTAATATCCTATCTGTCAAAACTTACGCTTAAAAACAAGTTTAACAAAGGTAGTAGGCTATCATTAATCTAAATGTCTTAAAATTCCACTGTTCTGTTTTGCACATTATTTTAAGTAGCTAATACAGTAACAATGCTCATATAAAATAATTATTTTATTTGGTAAAATATGACTGTTAGATTGATAAGTTTTAATTTATCAGTTACATTCTAGTTCACTACAACATTATATATCAGCAAAACCATTAATGTGACTAACTAAATCAAGATTGGCAATTGACTTTTTCAAAAGTCCTTAGTAGATTCTGTTGCTATATTTGCTTTCTACCCTGACCTCCTCTATTACTTTGATAACTCCAATGGCTAGTATTCTTAATTTCTATGTATAATCCATTTTGATCATGTATATCTAAAGATTCAATGGTAACATTCATATATTTGTGTAGGAGGTTCTTCTCAATATGTGTTGCTTTCATTGGTTGAATAAAGAAACTGTCTTGGCCTTTTGATAGGCAGCACTTAGGTTAGCGAGATAGACAGAATGAAATGCTGGAAGGAAGAAGGGCAGAATTGAGACACCATGGATCTCCTATCTGGAATGGATGGTGGTTAGAATCTTCCCAGTAAGCCACAGTCATGTGGCAATGCACACCTTGATGGAAATGGGTTGAATTGGGATATAGGAGTTGGCCAAAGGGAGGTTGAAGCTGATGGTCCAGGCAGGGTTTAAATGAGTACAGTTTGTGTGTGATTATTTTGGGTGTAAGCTAACCAGGTGGGATGGAACAAGGGGGCTCCCTTCAACAATATATGAGAGAAAACTTGTTTCTGGGTCTGTGTTATCTCACTCTAAAAGATTGTTTCTAGATTCACTCATTTCACTCTGAATTTCACAATTATTTTTCTTAATAGCAGAGAATAGTATTCTATTATATAAATTTACCAGCAGTTAGAGTTTTCCCATTCTGGAAGCTGCTTCCAAATTGCTACATAGAGAATTACATTAATTGTAAATGCTCAGCCAATAGTTCAGGCTTATTACTAGCTAGTCCCAACATTTTAGATTATCCCATATTCCTTATGTATGCTCTGCAGTGTGGTGGTACCTTTATTAACATGGCACATTCATCTCCTGATCCCTCTACATCTGGCTGGTAACTCCCAACTCTGCCCTTCTCCGTCCTTGTATGCTCAGTTTGACTTCCCACCTAACTTTATCCTGTTCAGCTATTGGCCATTCTGCTTCTTTATTTAACTAATCACTGGTGTGGGACGTCCTTTTGTCTATTTGTTGCTTTTATTGGTTAATGAATAAAGAAACTGCCTTGGCCTGATAGGGTAGAACTTAGGTAGGTAGGAAAGATTAAACTGAATGCTGGAAGACAGAAGGGCAGAGTCAGAGAGATGTCATAGGGCCACTGCCTGAGTCAGACATCCTGAAACTGCCCATAAGCTACTTCCACATGGAGACACACAAATCAATATAAATGGGTTAAATTGATATGGAAGAATTAAACAATAAGAAGTTTGATCTGTTGGCCAAACAGTGATTTAATAAATACAGCTTCTATGTGATTATTTTGGGGCTAAGTGGCTGGGAACAAACAAGAGGCCTCCTGCCAACAAATTGACAGCAATGTGGCTAACTAAAATCCACTTAAAACCCAAGAAAGCTTAAAAGTAAATTTAGACACAAAAGGATACAAATCTCCATAGTATACAAAATGATTATTAAACAACATACAGCATATACTGTATTTTTATTATCCATTCCATTGTTGATGGTTATCTACTACTTTTTGTTTACTACAAACAGAATACCATGAGCAAGGAAGATAAAGATCTGTAGTAGGATGTAGTACCCATGTGTGTATGCACAGGAGACTCAGAACTGAATTATGCTTTATATGTTTTCCCATTTTTTGAAGAAATTCCACATTTAATTTCATCAGTGTTTCTGACATGTGTCACTTATACCATCAATGTTTCTCTTTCTTCACAACCATGCCAGTCTCTGCTATTATTCATATTTTTATCATTATCCATGCTATTATTTGGGTATAAATAAATTTCTAAGTAGGTGTAATTTTTATCTTTTTTGGTGCATATATATGTTGAAATTTATTTTAATTGTTTCTTGGTCAGTTGTATTTCGTCTTTTGAGAACTCTTATTCTAGTTTGATGCTCCATTTTTAAATGGGGTTATTTGTTTTCCTCAAGTTTATGTTACCCCTCCTACCTTCTCATGCCACTTGTGGAGTCATTATCTGATAAACATTTTATTCTCATTTTGTAGTGGTTAATTTTTTACTCAAATAAAAATATCTGTTTCTGTACAGAAATGTTTTAGTTTCATGAAGTCTCAGTTATTAGCTGCTGCTCTTGAAACCTCTATCTATCAAATTCTACCCAAAGTTTTTTCCTGAACCTATACATTTAATGGTTTAATACAGTTGCGATGATGTATTTTTCTGAAAATATCCATTTCCGTCAAACCGACTGAAATTTTACTAGACATTGCAGCCAAATCATAATACCTATGAATTTAATCCACCATGCTATTGTGTACTAAGCCTCAGTAAATTTAACCTGTCTTTAAAAGATCAATGCACTGCCCTGATAAGTTCACCCCTCCCAGCAATGAGCAAGAGACAGGTTCAGTTCTGCTTTCATGTCCTCAGTGCCTGTTCTCCTACATCTATGTCTTCAGGGCCAGCTCTGCTGAGTTGTTCAGACTAGGATAAGGGACCACTTTCCCAAATGCAGAAACTGAGAGGCAGCAACTCCTCTGCTCTTTTGACCTCAGGGCTAGACTTCCTACCTGCCTCGGGTGTTGATGGGTTGGAGAGTGGGGAGCAATTTCTTCCCTACCCATGATACCACAAGACAAAGAGTAATGAAGACATTTTTCTCATGCTCACAAATTCAGGACTGGATCACCCACACCTCCTCCAATGGAGTTGGCTTTATTGTGCTGCCCATGTGAGGTACAGGGCCTGATCTCCCAAGTGTTGGAGCCACAGCCTCATGATTATACACAGATTAATGGAGATGGGTTAATTTATGAGTTAGGCAGAAATGTGCTTAAGCTATTGGCCAAAGAGTTTTGCAAAAAATATGGTTTCTATGTGATTGTTTTGGGGCTGAGAAGCTGGGAATAAAAAAGCAGGCTTCTACAATACAGTAGTGTCCCATTAAGTATGTCTATCTGAAAGCAAGTTTTCTAAACCTGCATATATTGGATCCACACTAGGAAAAATTGCTGATTTATATACCTTTATGCCTGACTACTCTTTAGGTAGTAGGGATCTGAATTCAGTTTCAAATGCTTGCATTCCAAACACCGTGCATACTAAGCTATCTCCCTGTCCAATAAGAATGTATCTCATTCTGTACCCATATTTTATGATCATTATTTTATCTTTGCTTTATACCTAAATCCAGGCCTATAATTTCTAAAGAAATCAGTTAGAAAAGGCTTGGATGTACAAGAATACAAGAATCACCTTAGATTCCTTTTTGTGATAATCACCCACACATTTTTTTCAAGCCATCCAGGTTTTTTTTTTTTTTAACAAGGGCTCAAGAAAGCAGACAATATGGCCATAGAAATCGAACAGTAGTGAAATGAGTCCATTCGTGTTGAAAGGAGAACAGTATTTGCTTTTTAGCTTCTGTCGGAATTTTCATAATAGCAGTAAACAAAGGGGAGACAATAGACAAACACAAAACAACATAGACTTGGAAGAGTCAAAATATCAAACATTCTTTTATGCTAAGCAATGTTTAAATGCCTCTAAGGCAGTGCTTTCAGCCATACAATAGTGTCCATAAGGAAAATACTTGACGTTTCTTTTGTATTAAAATCAATGAAATGCAAAAAGTTTTAAATACTTCTGCAACTTTCCTGTTTTCATTCTAGTTCTCTACAAACAATCATATTTGGATATTATTCTCCATTTCAACATGACAAGAACTCATTGAGGATTTCATCCTATATAGTTAACGTTCCAGAATAACAGATTAACATTTTATAGACATATTATTTTATTTCTTTATTTATTTAATTTATGTTTCCATGGGGACATATATGTGCCAATGAGCAAGTGTGGTCAGGGGATAACTTGCACATGTCACTTTTTCTCCTTCTGCCATGTGAGTCCCAGAATCCACTTTGGGTCACCCACCAGGCTTCATGGCAAGTGAAATATCTCTTTAGTCACATCTGCATAAATTTTAAAGAATAAGTTTTGAAGCAGGCACCAGCAGCATTGATAACCTGAGGAAAAAATTTATAAACATGCTACACTAGCATGTACTGCATATTTCTCCTTTTATACTATATTTAAACAAAGAAATGACTTTGAAATACCTATCATCCAAAGCAATACATCTGTTAGTTTAGAAGCTAATTAACTTATAAAACAACCTAGATGAATACAAACATTAACAAAAGTATGACTAATGAATGCTACTGTAGCTTAGATGAGTGGTTTTCAAACTGATGGTTCAGGTTGTGAAGCCTTTGTCTATGGCAGTAACACAGTAGCACTAATCTTGAAGAATTTCTTAAGTAATGCTGTGGATGAAGGAACTTAAGGTTCAGGAAATGCTATGGATAAAGATTCAGGGAATGTTATGGATAAGGTTCAGGGAATGTTATAGATGAAGGAGTTGAAATAATGTAGGAACCTAAAGACAGTTGGAAGGGCTGTGAAATTATAACACCTTGGTTGGTTTGGGACAATGGTCTGTATTCTGTCAGTTATATTTTAAATAAATGCTGATTGGCTAGTAGCCAGACAGAAAGTATAGGCGGGACAACCAGGCAGAAAGTAGAAGCTGGATGACAAGAACAGGAGAATTCTGAGAAGAGGAAACCTTGGTCTGCAGTCCAGACCCAGCCACAGAAGAAGTAAGATGTAACTGCCTCGCTGAATAAGGTAGCGAGCCACAGGCCTAACATAGACAAGAATAATGGGCTAATATAAGTTTTAAGAGTTAATAAGAAGCTGAAGCTAATGGACCAATCAGCTTATAGTTAATGTAGACCTCTGTGTGATTTCTTTGGGACTTAATGACTGCAGGAACCGGGCAGGACAGAAACTCAGACACTTGGTAATGCATAACTATTGTAATCATTAATTATCATTAACTATGGGTATGCAATATGGATCTGTACAGTAATGTGTCTACCAAAACTGAAGAATAGATGGAGGAGGGATTCAGGGAATCCTACAAATTAGCATTGAACTACCTACTATTGATCCATTATAGAAAGAGAAAGTCATGGATTCAGGTTTGTAACCACTGGTCATCTTACTAAGTTCATTTGAATAATTCCAACATGCTCATCCAGTTGTTATAAAGATGGCCCTTTTTAATCTAAATAGGTCATAAATAAAACCAAAAGTCATGAATCTGGAAAAAGACTGGTAATGAGTAGGTGGAATAGGCAGGTGTGATACAGTTATATGAGTGTAAAGAGAGGCTGTAACCATAATGTATTGTATAAATTATGAAATTATCAAATAACTCACTTAATTAATAAAGAGACCTTTGTTTTCAATTGCAATATTACTATAATTTATTCTTCTGATATATATTTGTATGACATACTAATAAACATCTGATATGGATCCACTTCATTTTGTCTAAGATATGTTAGGGTATTAAACATTTAATGTTCAATTGAATTAGCTCATATTAAATTTAGGATAATTGAGTGAGGTTAATAAGTAAAATCACTCTATTTTTCTTGTGGTTTGGGAAATCACAGATTTCCTCATATAATGACATTTTTATGTCCTATAAAATATTATGACTACAATTAGAATAATTTATTTTTCTTATTATTTGGGTAAGCTGAACTGGTATGTTTATGCTGTAGACTTCTTATATCATTTATATGTATTTTCTCATAACAGAATTATTTAGCATTTTCATTGGTTTTGGAATCAACAATACAAAATTCACCTTTTCTAAAAACACACATTTGGGTGAATATTTCTAAATTCATCTACACAGAGTTCAGTAAAAAGTTTTTCATAAATTCAACTATTATATATTAGCATAAAAACTTGTTAAATTAGCAACTTTATTTTTAGGTAATATGTAATATACTCAGCTTATATGTATACATTATTCTGCCCTACAACAATTATTTTCTGATTACATTTTACATGTGCTTCATGATATAAGATAAACATATGTTATAAACTTTACTTGTATATATAATATATGTGCATATGCCTCAAATTATCATACACACATATACACTCACAGACATTCATATAGACTTTCAACTGGCACATTTAATTCATGAAAACTATGGTTTACATTAACTTCATATGTTAGTTTGAATAAAAATAGCTGCAATAGGCTCATATAATTGAATGCTAAGTCATTGTGGAGTGGTAATATTTGTGAAGGAGTTGTGACATTTGTAGAAGGAGCGGTGGGCCACTTCCTGCCGCAGGCCTCCCAGCTAGCTTTACCCCTGAAATAATTACACGGAAACTGTATTCTTTTAAATACTGTCTGGCCCATTATCTGTAGCATCTTATTGGCTAACTCTTACATATTGATCTAACTCATTTCTAATAATCTGTGTAGCACCACGAGGTGGTGGCTTACCAGGAAGGATCCTAACCTGCGTCTGTGTCGGAGAGGAGAGTCATGGCAACTGCCTCACTGCCTTCTTCCTCCCAGCATTCTGTTCTGTCTACTCCAATTATCTAAGCTGCTGTCCTATTAAAAGCCAAGGCAGTTTCTTTATTAACCAATGAAAGTAACACATAGACAGTTAACCCTCCTCCATCAAACATTATTGGAGGAAGTGTACCATTGGGAGTTGTCTTTGACATTTCAAAGCCCATGTTATGAACAGCTCTCTCCTTTACACTGCAGAACAAGATGTTGCTCTTAGCCACTCTAATAGTGTTGCCATGCTTTCCTCCATGATGATAATGGAATAAACCTCTGATCATGTAGGAAAACCCCTAGTTAATACTGTCTTTATTAAACTTGCCTTAGCCATTGTGTCTCTTCAAGACAATAGAACAGTTACTAGGACACTTTATAAAGTAACTTCTTTTTACATTGTTGGAACATTTTTTCAAGAGCACTGAGAACATAAATGTATTGGAGCATCAATGCCTGCCATTCTCCTTACTAAAAATCAAATAGTAAATAAAGATAAACCCCTTCTGAGAATACTCATTTATGTTTAAGAAACTAACAACAGCAAAAATCCCTTTCAAGCATTTACCTTTACTTACTAGCTGTCTTTACCATAAGGAACTCACAGATAATTACATTTCACTTTACGGATAGTAGACATTTTCTTCCTTTTTATTTATATTCATATATATATATATATATATATATATATATATATATATATATATATATCCTTCTTTTTCTCTCCTTCTCTATCCCCTCCTCCTCCTGTGTAAATGTGTATGCAGGTGTGGGTACCTAGAGAGGTTGAAAGATGATAAATACCATCAACTAGAGATATAAACAATTTGGAGATGAAAAAAAAATGAAGAATGTCTGGGACATAGATAAATTTTCCTTTCCATGTAAGAGAAATAATGTTCTGAGATTCAACTTTTAATATAATAGGATCCTTGTAAATTTTGATTGATATGTACATTGGGTTTTATCTTCTGACTTGTAGAAGTAGTGATATAACACTAATTTGTTTCTAAACAAGCTGAATAGAAACCCCAAAGGAACTTCTTCTTTTTTAATACTTATTTATTTATTATGTATACAATATTCTGTCTGTGTGTATGCCTGCAGGCCGGAATAGGGCACCAGACCCCATTACAGATGGTTGTGAGCCATCATGTGGTTGCTGGGAATTGAACTCAGAACCTTTGGAAGAGCAGGCAATGCTCTCTACCTCTGAGTCATCTCTCCAGCCCCCCCCAAAGGAACTTCTAAAACCCACTACCGCTTGATATTATAGACTTGTACTAAAAGTTAAAACAGAAAATAAAATATTTACATGGTGTAAATTTTTGTATTTTCATGAAATCATAGTCCCTGAGGAGTTAGCAGTAAGGGAGTTAACTAGAACATGAGGGCTTCATCTTCAAGCATGGGTTATGTACCTTTACCAAATAGGCAGAAAGCAGCTTATTGGCTTCATCTAGCATGCAAAATTCAGAAAAACAGAATAATTAACCAGGGACTACACTCCCACCAAATACTGACCATCATGGTTCATTAACCTTGAATTACTCATTCTTTGCAGTACTGTAAAAACTAAACTTCCATTCTTTATAAGCTAATCATTCAGTGATAGTTTACGGTAGCCATATCTATGGAAGGGGCAGGTGAAAAGGCATCTAGTTACGTGTGGAATTCATTCAAATCAACCGTTTCACAGAGGAAACTGGGTATGCAATGTTCAGGAATTTTTATGTAATTTTAATATAATTTCAAACTAATAATTTTGCTTTTTGGACTAACTAAAGCAGAGAGTTTAAAAGAAAGTAATATATTCAATTCAAAACCAGTTTTAAGACTGTTTATGTGATTAAACTAAAATGTGAAATTGTCCTTATGGTGCTATATGGTCTCATTTTTGCTTTTTTAAGTCACTAATGACTTATTTCATTTCTAGTTATAGAAATATCATTGCTGTCAAGGTCTATTTAATTTTCTTTGTCTGATGTGTTCTTTGTTTATATTCTTTCTTTCCTTTTCAAAATCAGAGTGATTTCAGATGGCAAAGGATGGAAGCCTATGACTTTATTTGCTCTATTATAGAGGAACTCAGAGTTTCTTCATTGCACTATTTCAATTTGAGAACAGGTTTCTAAGGAATATGAAACAAGAATAATAAATATTGACACAATACAATATTAATGAAACAATGGATGTAGAGCTATGAATTTAAAAAAAAATTAAATAGGTCATTTTATTTAAATTTAAGAGTATTCCCAGTTAATAAATGTTATTATCTGAGGCAGCCATTCTTAATTGTATTCCTTAGTTGAACAATCTGTAGAGATAAAAGCATAAGTATGTACCTCATGCTTTGATAAAGATCAAATTATTGTACAGTCTGTCAATTTTTGAACTCTAATACAATACTTTCTAGATATTTAATTTTAATTCCTGACCAATATAGAGATCATTTCCTCATATACAGTTATAAGATACTACCTTTAATGGGTTCTAATCAGAAATTTTAGACATAGTTATATAAATATGAACAAGTTGACATTTACATTCTTAGTATACCTCACAGCTGTGTGCATTTTAATAAGTGTGTAGACTCAGGCTCACATACATTTTTTTAACTGAGGGGAATATACATTATAAATCTCTGTTTACATAATTGTGCTTGATCAACTCAGAGTTAAAGAGTAAAAAACTTGTATTAGAAAATAGAAATTTTCAGGGTACAGAATTGCATCAAAAAAAGAATTCATATTGCTTAGTTATTTAAAGTAATAGAATAAGAGAAAAATACTTGTTTCAAGGTGTATATATGTATACCATGGTATATACATCAATCAAAATACTTTAGGGATAGTAGATGTTTTGGTGATTAATAGCACTGACTGTTCTAGAGGTCCTGAATTCAATTCCCAGCAGCTCACTATCATCTGCAATGAGATATAGCACCCTCATCTGGTATGCAGTCATACATGAAGATAGAACACTGTGTATATAATAAAAAGGTAAAATCTTTAAAAAATAGTTTAAATAAGAAGAAGTGGATGTGGAATATTAGTTAAATATATGTTACATTATTTTGTGATGTGGAATACTTGTTTAATAATGTAAAGATGTCACATTCTTTTGTGTTACATTTGTTTAATTCTGCAAAGGTTTGTCACTTTGCCTGCCTAAAACACCAGATTGGTCTAATACAGAGTGGAAAAGTCAATAGCTAGACAAAAGAGAAAGAGATAGGCAGTTCTGGAAGGCAGAGAGAATTAAAAAAGTGAAAAATGATAGAGTGAAAGTGGAGAAGGAGAGGAGGACATCAAAGTCCAGCCAATGATCTACACACTCAGTCATGGAGTAAGAAGAAAATAAAGGAATATATAATAGAGAAAGATAAAAGACTAGAGACAAAAGATAGATGGAATGATTTAAGTTAAGAAAACTTGACTAGAAATAAATTAAGCTAAAGCTGGGCATTCATAAGTATAAATTCTCTGTGTATTTATTTGGGAGCTAGGTGGAAGGCCCCCAAAGAACAAAGAGTAAAAAAACAACCACCAACAAGAAGTATTTTATAGAATCAAACAAGTATATTATGAAGTAGAAACAAGTATATTATGAAGTAGAAATATGATACATGTTTGATAATAAGAACTTTTCAAAAATGTAATAAAGATCCTTTTTGAAATTATACTTTAAAATTGCTTCTATGAGATGGATCAATAGGCAAAGGACGTTGTACACAAACCTCAAGATCTGAATTGTTTTGCTGGAACCTACACAACTGAAGGAAAAAAAAATCTATTTCCACATCTGTTCTTTAATACTGGCTTCATGGCAAGTGGCATGATTTCTTCCACACTGTCCTACAAACATACACAGAACAGCAAAGGTTTCGATTCAGTGGCACCAGATATTTTAAGAACCCAGGTAAATAATATCCAGCCCCTGCCCATAAGAAACTCTATTCTTCAATAAAATCTATCACACAGAGAAAAAAGATTTCATTTAGGTTATTTGATGAAATATTTAAATAAATTTCGATAAGTTTTAGGGAGGAGGAAGGAGCAATATCGATGCAGACTCATGTCCAAAATTATCAAAAAAAAATTAAACAAACATTAACCAGAAGAATCTGTGATTGCAGGTTCTCATTAATAGGTATGTGTACATCTGTGGTTCCTCGCAACTCAAAGCTCAAAAGTTGATGAAAAACTTAGTTTTCCCTCTTCTTTGAAAAAATGAAATCATGTGATGTATCCAGAAATGATTATATGCTTTGAATAGAATATGAATATGGTAACATACCATGAGATTCAAGAATAGATCACAGGTGTAAGGATGTGTCTTTTAGGCTAAAATGAATTTATTATGATACTTAGAAAGTTTTAAATTTAGCACTGAGATAGGAAAATGACAGTAAAATTTAAGCCTTTAAATGATTCATTGCTAGTTTTCCATTCTGTATTTAGAGATATTCTTTTAGATAATATTTATTTTATATTTTGAGACTGTAATATAGATGCATTGTTTCTCCCTTCTCATTCCTCCCTTCAAGCCCTCCTATATGTCTCTTGATCTTTTTCATATTTGTGACTTCTTTTATTCATTGTTGTTATTTGCATATATATATTAATGAAAAATACATATTTAAAATATATATGAGAATAAACAAAAACATATATTTATATATAAAGTATCATGCTCAGTCTAAATAATATTAGTAGTATGTATGTTAGAGGACTGACCATTGGATGTTGGTTAGCTAATTGGTGTGCATTACCATTCTTATTCCATTCTTATTAAATGACATCATTTATAAAAGAAATGTCATTATCAATATTTATGGGTATTTTGTGCTTTTTTGGCTGGTTGTTTTTTTGGTGTCATTTGAGTTTTTGTTTGTCTTTGGTTTTGTTTTCTAAAGATAGGCTCATCTGAAAAGAAGAAATCTCAACTGAGAAAATTTCTTCTTCAGACTGTCTTGTATTATGTCTAGTAGCCACTTATGAGGTAGTATACACCATGTTTGCTTTTCTAGGTCTGTGTTACCTCCCTCAGGATGATTTTTTTCTAGTTCTCTCAAATTACGTGCAGATTTCATGATGTCATGGATTTTTGCAATTAAGCAATAATCTATCTCATAAATTTACCCCATTTTCTCTATCCATTCTTCAGTTGAGGGGCATCTAGGTTGTTTCCAGGTTCTGGCTGTTATGAATAATGCTGCTATGAACACAGATGAGCAAGAATTATTGTGGTATGAATGATTATCTTTTGGATGTATGCCCAAGAGTGGCATTGCTGTGTTTTGGGGTAGATTCATTCCTAAATTTCTGAAAAAACAGCATATTGATTTCCAAAGTGACTGCACAAGATTACACTCCCACCAGAAGTGGTTATCCTTAAGCAAAAGACTACAATCCAGAACCCCAGAGAAGTGAGAAAACAAGAAACACCCTAAGGGGGTCACATGGATCACCATGAGAAGGGGGAATAAATATATGAGGTAAACTGGGACAGGGGGCAGTAGAGGGGAGAGAATGGTGGATGAAATATGAGGGAACAGGATGGTCCAGTTGGGCGCAAGATAGAGTGGGAGGTTCATCATTATAACAGCAAGCAAGCTGTAGACTGGGTCAGTAAGAAGCATCACTCTATGGTCTCTGCTTAAGTCCCTGTTTACCGATTCCTGCCTTGAGTACCTGATCTGACTTAACTCAGTCTTGGGATTATAACCGTCAAGGTAAAACAGCTGTTTTGTGATCTTTACTGACACAATAGAAACCTAACTAGTATATGATTACATTAGTATTTTTTTGGAAACAACTTATTATTACTCACATAGGGCAAAAAAGAATAAGGGGCAATTTTACAACATAATGGGATCAAAGAAAAATATCTAGAAACATACAAAAGCAATACAAATCCACTAGAACTCCCTCCCCCTATCCATAAAAATGCTTTGTCAAAAACAAAACCGAAAATCCTGGCAGCACATATTTATTCCTTTTAGGAACAATAACAGTGATATTATTCCCACCGCATTTAATGCCTCTCAGTGATTATGAAAACACAATGCGAAAGGGCTGACCCCAAGTCTTCTCCAGAATTGCCAGAATTGCCAGAGCAGGATCACAGTTTTCAATTGGAGAGGTTCCCTGATCATTTCCCAGGGATTACTACCCTGGAAGCCAGTTACTCTTCTAACTAGATGCTTGATAGTTCCTGAGGCAGATGTAGAGCCTGAGGTAGGAAAAGCACAAGATCCAAGATAGCCTGAACTATCTAATGAACTATCTAATGAGATCCTGTCTCCAACGAAACATGAATGAATGATGGATACTAAATTCAACCTCATCTCAGTATTTTCAATATTCCTCACTTCCACCACCGTTCAGAACATCACTCCACAACTGATAGTATCTTATTAGTTTCTTCTCATCTTCTCTAAGTATTCAATTTTATATGCAAATCAGGAGAGTCTTTAAACGGAAAAGTTTAGGTCTCTCCTTTACTCTCATTACCTTCATAATGTCTCTGGACGGTAACCCACCCACTCTTCTCCTCCTGGTCTCTCTCAGCCTATAGTTACAACCTCTTCAACTATTTTCACCCATTCTCCATGCTCACACCTATAGTATCCCTAGATCTGTAAGGCTTCAGCTGTTACATTTGCTGTCCCCTCTGGGAAGAAAACTCTTCTCTACCCAAAATTTCAAGGGCTAATTCTGACTCACTTTTCAGGATTTTGATTGTTGTTTTTTTATAGGAAATGGCAAGTGCACTTGAGTTCTGGATTCTCAGCTGTCCATAGGCTTCAAACAGACTTTTGAGTAAAGGGCTCCTTTCTCTCCCCTTGTCCACTCTCAGCATTTCATCTTTCTATCCTGCCTCACATGTTGCTGAAAAAAAGTTATTACGCCCATAATACATTTTACTTAAATGCTCAAATTCAGTTTTTGATAACAAATTTATTTTGTCATATAATCTTAATGAAGTCATCTAAGACATGTATTTAGATTTCTTTGATTTCTTGATGGACTTATGTTCCAAGGATGCTTGCTTATTTACACGATATAAACCAGACATATGAACTTTTACATTATACCTATTCAAGACTTCTACTCTTACCTTGTCTGAGGATGAACATAGAGACAGGAATTGGCATTACCATACAGTCTGCACATGTCATGATATAAACCCAATTCTGAAAATCTTGAGCCTAAAAATTTGCTTGACATTATGTGCCTTAGCTTTCACAATATAGACTAACATCATTATAAGATCTTCCCCAAATTCTTATATTTGTCCCCTTAAATCTGAGTCATTTTTTTCTTAAGGAATCCATCATTAATTGATGTTTAATATAGGATACAGACACATAAAGCCACATAAAAGTGAAACAAGAATAGCATAAGAAATGGCAGTGGACGAGGTTACTGGAATTGGGGTGTTAAAAGAGATTTTCTGTACCAGTGAAATGATAACAAAACAGAATATTCATTATAGTTTAACATTTAGCATACTTGATAGGATATTCAGTTGTCCAATTGGAACTAAGCCTTCCTCTGCCATAAAGTTACCCATGCGTGCTATCATAAATCGAGGCAAAAATTCTTGACTGGCGATTCCATCAACCTTTTAAGGAGAATTCATTGTTACCATTTTACGGTAGAAATATTATTACTAATCATCTTCTAAATACTTGTAATTTATGAATAGATAAATGCAACCCTTTCTCTTCATCAAAGAAGTTTTCTTTGTAGCATATGGAGGCTGCTACAGAGATTCACAATATTCCAAAATTTAGATAATAATTTACCATAGGATGCCCAGAAAACAAGGAACTATAAAGGAATTACTATACAAGTTCTGGAATCTGTGGAGTAGAGGGTGAAAAGACTGTACAAACCCAATGATTGGAACAAATTATGCAGGAAAGTAGTGTCTTCTAGGCAAGAAAGATGTTGCACCCATACCCATGCAGCTTGCTCTAGAGTAAGAAGTAGCACAGCAGTTATGATGCTGACAAATATGGAATAAAATTCCACAGGTATCTACTCTTACATGAACAAATATAGGATGTCAGTTGCTGGGAGGGAAAAATAGCTTCTCTTTGGAGACAAAGCTTAATCCTAATTGGTCATCTCTAAATACATGAACGGACTACCAATCTTAATTCGACTTAGTAATTCGGCTTAACTTTATAAGAGATATTGAATTTAAGAAGGATTGTGGATATAGAGAAGATGTTTGAGTGTGTCTCAAGGGGGTTGGAAATGAAACAAATATTGCATAGTTGTGTATAATGTAATCAAATAATTTTTATATCAAAAACAATACTACACATGTTGTAAACTATCAATTATTGCACAGTACCTTTCAGATATTTTACAGTTATTTGAAAAACTATCTCTTTAAACATCTGAGATTGAAAACACTATCTGAATAAATACTTTCATAAAGAAGTATATAAACAGCACACCTCATTTCATAAGGGGCTGCCTTAAATACGGAGTTTTCTACATTCCCTTTATTGTTAGAACTAAATACAATGTTTAACATCTTGCCTTTTTCAGTTATTAACTGCTATGCCTTTTTCATCTGATAATGGCATTGTATGTGACTGGAATACTCCTAAAACATAACTGTATTGACTTAATGAGACTCTGATTCTTGCAAGATATGCACTTTCACTCTTTAATTAATTTGCTTTGTATTTGCATTTCATTGATTAATGTTTACAAAACAGTAGAGTAAGTGAATAGAGATCAATAAAGAACTGGAGGAGAAGAGCAATGATAGTTGGTAATGTTAAGTGGCTGCATGAGAGAGGGAGGTGTTTTAATAGAGAATAATTTCATAAACTACTAGTTTCATAGTATTATTTTTATGCTATAGCAAACTTTGTTTATAACCTCAACTTCAATCTGCAGTGATTCAGAGAATGAATGGATAATGAGGAAATGCTGTGGATTCATCCATTTTTGTCATGTATTCATTTTTTGTTTTTCCATTGTTCACATAGGGACATTCCTGTTGCATGTAAAATTGTTATTCTGTTGCTCTGCCTCCTATTGGGTTATAAGCCTCATGAAAATGGCTGATTTTGATAACAATAAAGCTACAATACTAATAAATACAGTCACATATCACTTCTGGACAATTGAGTTGAATTATCTCACTAAAATTTTATGATAGTCTCAAAAGAAAGTCTACTTTTGCCTTACTGTTGTCATCATATTTTTGTAAAAGAAAGCAAAAATGGTGAGAGATTGAAGAGCTTCTTCAGCACATACATTAACACAGTGGAGTGAGGTTCAAATGCAGGTCATGCATTGCATCCCTTAATTTTGAGCAAATGGCAGTGAAATACCATCTGTTCACAAGTGTTTGGAAATGGGAATAACCTATAAAGCTTTCACGTGATGAACTCATCATGAACATGTGGTACACATACACATGAGATTTTATTCATCTGGAATCAATGATTAAATTTGTAGATAAATGTACAGACCTGGAGATATAACATGGAAAGTGGTAACCTAGATCCCAAAAGACAAATGCTACATTTTCTCACTCATTTTATTCTTCCTATCTGAGAATTTTTAGATTTGAATATATAAGTCACATCAATCAAAGAAGCTAGGTAAGTAGAAAGGAAATGTAGAAGGAAAGGAAAAAAGGTGTTCTAGAAATGGAATTGGTAGAAAACAGTACCAGAAAAGTAATAATAGGAAATTATGGAAGGAGAGAAAGGGTAATACATGGGGAAATGGACGAAGAAGACATAAATAACCTAAGGATTCTGAAACATCTGTAGGCAAAGATTTTTATAAGCTTACACACACACACACACACACACACACACACACACGCACACATATATATACATTTATATATATATATGTATATATATATATATATATATATAAAATGCCCTCTTAAGAACATGTACTATCTAGCAGAAATCTATGGGGAAAAGTCTTTTGACTTTTCTGTCACTGGAATATTATGGTCTCTCAGAACAATGCTGCACTTGGTTGCTTTCCAGAAATGAAGGTATGATCCTATTGCTGAACATACTACAGACAGTGAAAGTAGGTCCAATGGAAAGGAAAAGTCCAGCTGGATCTGATCTTGAAGTGTCTTCTTGGAGTACTCACTCTCATAATATTAAACAGTGCTACGGACCAATTCAGGGGAGCCACTCAGACCGTAAGGGAATCAGGGCGAAGGCACAGGAGAAATCAGGATACAGCGAGGAAAGTGACACACAGACACTCTCAATGTTGAGACATGCTGTTGCGATTTACTTACTTCAGTGCAGGATTATATATATTTTTTTTACAATCAAAGAATTTGGCAAAGGCATGCATCATCAAATCATAAAACAGAAAAGAACAGCATAAAACAGTTTACAAAAAGAATCTTTGAAGATGCTTTGACTTGGGCACAAGGACTTCTGCTTTCTCACACTTTACAAAACAAACTCTCTCCTCTTGC
The DNA here is from genome assembly GCF_982192425.1 of Myodes glareolus. NCBI lineage: Eukaryota > Metazoa > Chordata > Mammalia > Rodentia > Cricetidae > Myodes > Myodes glareolus. The sequence continues at coordinate 27,735,424 of NC_142033.1, forward strand.
CTTCAAAGAGATCACTGCCCTTGAGCTAGACCATCTTTATCAGCTTGCAGGTGGCTGATTGGTTTGAGCTAAGTGACCTTGTGTGCCTGGGTGAGAAAGAAAAAGGCTACTATCTGGGAAAGCTTTCTGCTAGGAAAATTCTAATACCTAGTCTTGAATCTCTCTGAAGTTTACTTTATATCACTAACTTCAACTCTCCTCCCTTCTCAATTCTCAGGCTCAGATATTGTCAGCTTAGGCTAGGTCTTTTTCTTCCCACAAGAAAGGTTTCATAGGCCTTCTATTTACAACTGTACATATTTCTCAGGCAAATGCCTAAAGCTTCTAAGGTTTTTCCTAGTAAAATTAACTCCTTTTGTTACACATCATCAAGGAATTTTCCTAATGATGATTCTGGCAATTCCCAGAACTGACTACTTTTTTAAGGTTTTAATGAATACTGGGGCAAAGCTCAAAAATGTCCTCAGCAGTCTTGTTTGCATCCACAACTGCCTGGAATAGTCTGATCTGTTAGCAATATGCAAGGATCACAAAGAACACACAGACAAGGGAAAAGACACACATATGGCTCCAAGGACCGCCAGGTCGAGTCAGTATTAATGACAATTCAGGTAGCATTACACCACAACTGATTGCCAAGGGACCACTTGGAACACACAGCTCCTAGAAGCACAAATCCCACTCTTTCCGGCAATATTTGCCCATCCAGTCAGCATTTCTGCTACACTGGTGAGACAGCCGTAGATGTAGCAAAACAGTGCCATACAAGCTGCAAAGAGAGGGGGAAAATCTGAAATACTACCTAGCTGCAAAGCCTGTGAACTTCAACATTGACTAGTTTCACAAATGTTCAATAGTGATTCATTTTTTTTCTGTGCCAGTAATATACCACAATCAAAATGGATGTAAAGCCTTGCTAATAGGAAAGATTCATGACTGGTATTTTAAATACAGACAACAAGTCATGTCTATAGATATTATAAATCTATAGAGAATCTAGTACTGCCATTTCTCTAGAATAATGACTATTGTACTTTCTAATTGTATTGTAAGTGTGCGTATTTATGCTCACAGATAAATACAACTCTCTCACTCCACATCAAAGAAACCTCTTTTTGCAGTTGATGGAGACTATGATAAATATTCACATCTTTAGAATGCAGAGAGTAACTATTGGCAACCATTACTAGCACAGCAGCAGTGCAAACCCTATATCTAACAATCAGGAAAAATATTACAAATGAGATGTTGATGTGGGATTCCTCTCTCTATGTTGTGAATACCATTGGTTAGTAAGGAAACTGCTTTGAGCTTATAGCAGAGCAGAACAAAGATAGGCAGGAAAAACTAAACTGAATGCTGGGAGAAAGAATGCAGAATCAAGAGAAGTCATGTAGGCCAGCCAGAGACAGACAACGGAACTTTATCCAGTAAGTCATAGCCTCATGGTGATACACAGATTAAAGGAAATGTGTTAATTTAAGATATGAGTTATCAAGAAATATATTTAAGTTATTAGGCAAACAGTATTGCAAATAATATGTTTTCTGTTTGATTATTTCGGAGCTGAGCATCTGGGAACAAACAAGCAGTTTCCTACAATAAGATGCTATACAGATTGTAAAAGCCGGAGGTCCAGGATGCCTTCTACTAGACACGGTTACAGAGACTTGACAAAAAAAAATGGATCCATGAATCTCAACAGCATGACTGACTGAATAAGACATAATGATATGACAACAGGAGTTGATATGCCAACCTGCTGGGAAATTCCACAAGGTCACACCCTTAGATGAAGAGCTCCAGGCAGTAAGTGACTACTAAAATGAAGAATTAGTATTCTCCAGTGACAAGCTCCCACATTTGTTATTTCAGATGTGCCACCCACTGAAACAGCTTATGTGAGCTAATGGGAGCTCACTGACTCCGGACTGACAACTAAATTGTCATCTCTGGGTATATGCACAGATGAGTAACTCTAAATGGAGTCAGGAGATTGTATATAAGTGTGTGTGTAAAACAATAATAAAGAAATGTCAGAAATTTTAGAAGGAGAGGGTACCTAGGATGAGTTTGTGGAGGGAGGTCCAAGATGATGGTGATGTCCTGCTTGTGTATTAAGCCCTCAAAAATTTTAAAGTAAAACACAAGCTGTGAGAAGGGAACTAAGCTTCATAAGCCAGGTTATGAACAAAAATTAGAAACAGCCCTAAGTTGTCATCATGAGAACAATGTATATATAATTTTAAGGTTTTAACTAGTCTCATGAAAATATAGAATTAAGTGAACAATTGAACAATAAGAAAATATTCAGATTCTAATTATATAAACTCTTCTTTTAACTTATTGTAAATGAGGTATTATTAGTGATAGAACACTCTTTTTCTGGGGTATATCCCAGTGAGGGTAGTTTCTTGCTGATTTTCCTATTTAAAAAAAAAAACTTTATTTTTTTTTTAAAAACCAATCTTTTTTCTCATTTTACATACCAATCCTAGTTCCCACTCTATCCCTTCCCCCCACTTTCTCCCCTTTCCCCCCATCCTACTGTCATCCACTACTCAGAGGGGGAAGACTTCCCGTGAAGATTCGACAAAGTCTAGCACATCAGTTTAGTGTAGCATCAAGGCCCTCCCCCAGTAAATCTAGGTGGAGCAAGTTATCCCTAAAGAGAGAATGGAGTCCAGAGAGGCAGACCAATCAATCAGGATAAATTCTAGTTTCTTTGCTAATGGAATGGTCGGGATGGGAGAAGGATAGAGGGGGAGATCAAGGAAAGAGGTATCTCGACTCAGGGAGTCCTTATTGGGCTAGCAAGAAATCTGACACTAGGTAAATTCCCATGAATCCAAAAGGATGACCCCAGCTAAACCCTAAGCAATAGTAGAGAAGGTGACTGAACTGGCATAACCCTGCAATCTGATTGTTGACTACCTTAACTGTCATCAGAGAACCTTCATCCAACAATATATGGAAGCCGATGCAGAAATCCACACCGAAGCACTGTACTGAGCTCTCAAAGTCCAGTCAAAGAGAGGGAGGAGCAATAATATGAGCAAAGGGTCAGGACCTGATGGGAAGAACCCCTGACTTACTCCAGACTGATAGTGGGTGAACAAGCATAGGACCAACTAGGTCCTCTGAATGTTGGTGATAGTTATATGACTGGGACAATCTGTGGGACTGACTTTCCCTTCAATGTTTATTTGACAAGTGAGGCTGAGTATGGTTAATTCTTGTGTGCCCTTTGACTTAAGGGTTTGATGACAAGGTTGAATCTAAACTAAATTATGACCCATAAAACACTGAATATTAACAACCAGTTATAAAAAATTTACAATTTGTATTTCTTGTGGTAAAATTAGAAAGTATTGTAATCAAACAATATATAAAACAAAGACTCAAAATGTTTTTTACAGGAAGGTTCTGTGTACTAACAATCCAATCCTATAAACGTAGCTTCAACATTTTAAAAGTTAAAATTTTTATTGTTGTTTCTGTTCTTGAATAAAAGTAATCAAAATTCAATTGCTAAAATAAACTTTCAGAACAACTTTACTACTGCGTACAAAGATTCTGTATTAAAAAGAAAAGTCTTCAGTCCATTGCTTTTTGTTTTTATTACTACAAATATTTTTCTTATATTAAAAACTGAAATATACTTTCTGTAATTCCCTCTTTGAAAAATCATTTTGTTTGTTTCTTAGACTATTTTCCACCCTTTCTCCTTCTCTTCTGTAATGCAAGCATATGACATTTGTTTTTCTTTTCCATCATGATTCTAGATGTCATTAGCAAATGATTTGGCAACTCAAGTCTTACTTAGATGCAAACATAACATTATAAAATATAATTAGTAAATATTAAAATTCTTACTTCCTACTTTACATGAATATAACAAATATTCTTCCCAGTTGGATTGAAAGCATTACAATTTTAATTTTATGTATGTACTTTAAAATAAAAATAATAAGTTTTAAGAATGTATCTGTCTTTTTATACACTATTTCATGTCCATCTTACCATATGTACAATGAAAGAAAAAGAGTTTTGCTTTTCTTTGATTGTTATATTTACTAATAATGACAATAAAAAATTAAATTTTGGAAGCAGCTGCCTAAAGTGTGTCATACAGTGATAGAAAACTTTCCTGAATTAATCATAAGCAAGCCAAAACAACAAAATCTAGAACCACTCTAGGACCCAGTGTTACACAATTCTTTCTTTTTACAAGTTTGAGATAAAATATTTTGCTACTGTTAACTTATATGTTTATGCTTTGCTTAGCTACTCATAAAATTTTCAAATTATTTATTTGCAAAATTAATTAAAATAAAGATACTATGTTTCCAAAATATGATAATATAAAATATAACACTAATTTCGTACTTATTATTTGCAATCAAATGATGAAATATGTCATACTTCACTAATTTTATAGCTATACATATAAAATGTGTTCCTTCCCTTTTGTCCTTTCTCATGTATCACTCAACACTCTGCTTCAAATTAATAACCTCTGTTTTTCACTTTTTATTGAATGCATAATGTATATTTATGCACATATATTCCTAAATATAACCTGCACATTCCATGTAATAATGTTAATGATGTGCGTGTCTTCAGTGTTTAATATATATCACTGGATGGGAGAGAATAGTGCTTATCCTTCAGGTATGTCATATTGTCTTAACCTTGATTACTTAATTAATGATTTCTTATGCCTCTGCCCACATGGAAAAGCACATTAATGGGAAGACAATGAAATTCTAGGGTGCCATCATTAAGCTTCATATTTTGACATTGGAGTGAGTGCATCAACTATTAATGTATACTTTGGTAATACTGTAGGAAAACTGTTGGATAGTAATACATTCTTTCAATATGTGTCACCTGATCATACAATTTCTTCATTCTCACCTCCATAACATTTATAGCAGAATGGAATAATGGTTTTAAAAATATTGAAAAAGAATTAATAGTGGTTATGCATTACACAAAGAAATGTATAATAGTATAAATAGTGTAATGCAAAATTACTGCTTACTTTCAGCATTTGAATTAACACTTCAATAATTCTGAATGATTAAAATTGCCATTTTTATCATAATTTTTTTCTTCAGTTCACTTCTCTTGTAGACACCTATGAAAGTCAAACTTTGCAATTTATTTGCTTGTTATTAATGCATGTGATTTCTAACACATTTAAGCCCACATGTTACATGCATACACACATGTAATTATCTATATATACCATTAGTTATTTTTTGGTTGATCTTATCTGTAGATGTTTGATCAGACCTAATAATTTATACATGCACACTTATACATGGACATCAATACACAAACACATATAGAAAATATATGCATTTTAATATGTAAATATATATATGTACTATTGTTCTCATTGGTATGACAAGATGACCAGAAACTTACAGAAGCAATATGTGAATGGAAAGATGTGTTTTGTTTTATGATTTAGCAATAGTTCCTCAGAGTTACATGTTAATGAAGCAGGTGTAGGAGGAAGCTGCTCACACTGGATTCTAAGTCATGAAGATGAAAGTTGAATGAGCCTTCCTCATTGTAACCTTTTATTTCATTCAAGAACACTGCTCATGGGATGATGGGGGCCATATTTAATGCATGAACTTCATTTTCACGCAAATGTCTCTCATATAAACAGGGAAAATAACTATTGCTATCAAAAACATATCATTCAAGCACACCCACATTTTCATTATAAGTAGATATAAAACTGATATAATATTTCCCTCTTAAAGATATGAATATTTTTTATTGCCATTGGTTAATAAAGAAGCTTCTTTGACCTATGGCAGAGCAGAATATATGAAGATGGGAAATCCAAGCAGAGATTGTGGAGGACAGAAGGTGGAGCCAGAGAGACACCATGTAGTGTCCAAATAAGCTAGAGGCAACAACTTATGAGCCTCATGATAAAATAAAATATAATACAAATGAGATAATTTAAGATATGATTGGCCAAACAGTGTTGTAGTTTATATAGTTTTTATGTGATTATTCATGTGTGGAGTACTGGGAAATGGAAGTGCAGTCTCTGTTTACAAATGGTGCTCAATGTAGCACAAAAATATTCACATAGTGCCTAATAATTTTTTAACAAAGTACTTCTAGACCCTTAAAAAGGTAGTAAACTGGAGCCTCCTTGAAGCCACATATTTTCAGATAGGCTCTGTTTACTGGTGATGAGCAGAAGCATAGATCCTTTAAGAGATGACTTTCTGATTCAGTGTTAGTAGCAAAACTGTGTGGTTCCTTTAAGGGACACCTTCCTGGTTCATGCTGGTGACACAAATGACCTTGAATCATTTGAAAGATCCTATTAAAGAGTACTTAAATGGTTTTATGGGCAGCATGTTACAAGTTAGTTGGTAGTGGTGTGGGCCAACTGCTTCCCAGAGTTGGAATGGTAAACATAGCTCCCAGAGCTGGGAATAAATGGACCTCTGCCATGTTGATCAAAGATAAGCATGGTGGACCCAGAAACTAAAGCGGCTGCTCTGATTCTAACCATTACTGCTTAACAGTTTACAACAATGATCAGAGGGTTTATATATATGCAATAAAGACAGATTCAGACAGAAATAAATAGACACAGTGTTTTAAAAATATACTTAGGTTTGGGAGAGAGAGGAAAAAGACAGTCATAAAAATAAAGTTTCAAAATATAAAACAAAGTCTTTAAAGCAACAGTAAAAGAAATATAAGAAAAGCCACATAAAGATGAAAAAACACAGAGAGTCTGGATTGTGTATATTATTGTGTTTTCTTTGAATTTTTTGACTGTGAGTAAGCTAACCACAGGGAGACATTTCATTGTATGGGCCGCTAGGTTAAACCAACACATACATTTTAAAGGTATTTTCACTTCAAAATTTAAGTCTAAGGATATGTTACTTTTGAAGAAATGTTGAACTTTTGTTTCCACTCAGGATGTGAACCCATGGATTCCTTCAAGACTAATATGGTTTCATGGAAACAAGACCCTATGAAAAGGTCTTAACAAAAGAACTTTTGGTGACTGTCCAGGCAGTAAGATGTCTCTGTCAACTCTAGAGTTTTGGAAGTTGCTTACAATGCACTTCCTGTTTACTTAGATAATATTATAGTCTTCTGGTATCTTTGATAGAGTTAAAGACTAGATAGTTATAATTATAGTTTTCTTTAGTTATGATAAAATATAAACTAGATCTGAAAATTTAGATTCACAAAGAAATATTGCAACTGTAATTCCTGTTTGATACCTGTTTTGTCATATGAAATTTTACTATGTTAAAGTTAAAACCTTTCTCTTTATTTATACAGAAAAGGGAAGATGATGTATGACTCCCGTCTGTATGCTATGAATTTGTTTTATCATCAATGGTTAATAAAGATGCTGCTTCTACCTATGTCATAATAGTGTATAGCAAGGCAAGAAATCCAAACAGAGAGCAAGGAGGAAATAAGGTAGAGTCTGAGAGACATCATGTAGCCTCCCAAGAAGCAGGAGGGAACAAACCATGAGCCTCATGGTAAAATCTAAAATAATACAGATAGGTTAATTTAAGATGTAGAAGTCAGTTAATAGGAAGCCTGAGCTAATAGGCTGTGCAGTGTTTTAATTAATAGAGTTTCTGTGTGATTATTTGGGTCTGGGTGACTGGGAAACATAAGTGCAGTCTCTGTTTACATAAAATGATAAATATATTTATACAAATAAATCACATAATATATTTAAATGTGTGTTCACATATGTAAATATTCTCAAAAAGCTAAAAATAATCCTACTATACAATACAGATATAATATTCATTCACATATGCTCAATGGATTCAACTTCCTATTCCACAGATACTTGCTCAGCCATGATCTTTATTCATAGTAGTTAGGAAATGGAAACAACCTGAACGTCCTACAACTGATGAATAGATAATGAAACTGTGGTGTTTAAATGTAATTGATAACATTTTAGCTATAACAAAATTTTAAATTTGTAGGTTAATGTATGCAGCTAGCAAAGATCATATTGAGTAAAGTAACCCATACCCAGAAAGACAAATGGTACATATTCTTTTTTTATGTGAGGCTCCTAACTCAAAGTCTCCAGATATGAATATGTATCTCGGCATAGCTGCAGAACCTAGGAGAGTAAAAAGGGATCATTGTAGAAGTGAGGTATCATGGAAACAACAGAGAACAGAAAAAGAGGGGTAAAGTGATCTGGTGATGAAAATGATCTGTTTTAATTAGGATCAGAGAGAGAGATAAATACAAGATGGATGAGGGTAAAAGTAAGAATCCAGAAAAAGTCAAAGGGAATAAAACTATAATTCTAAAATTACATGCAAGTTGGTGTATAAATAAACATATATAAGGTAATTGAGATTTTACCAATTGGGCTAGCAGTCCTCTAATTGAAAGGACTCACTCAATAAGAGGGAATACATGCCTGGTATTGGAAACACTATCAAATACTCAGAACCAGTTAAGTCAGGTATCAGAAAGAGTTATTTATTTTTATTTCACACATTTTGCAGTTTTGTTTACATGGATATATTTCATTACATGTGTCCATTTTTCCTTTGCTATATAAAAGAAGGTTTGTGATCCCTTTGAACTGCTGTTATATCTAGTTTTAAATCACTATGGGGTGCTAGAAACTGAACCTGTATCTTCTACAAGAGCATCAAGAGCTCTTAGCTGGTATACCTAATCCTTTGTTCCAGTTATATCATATTTTAAGCATTTGAAACCAGTATACTGCCTACCTTTGAAGTTTTGCAGCAGTTGACTAATTAGAAATCTCAAGCACAAAGAATAGAAAGAAAAAAGAAGTTTCTATATGACCAAACTTGTAATGGCAAATATGTATAAGGAATCAAACAGCAACCTATTTCTCATCTCTGTGAATAGCATTTAGATGTTTAAGGAGTTAGGTTGTGACACTAAGTATAGTTAATATAGTCCCCTGAAAATAATAACCCCTCTTCATAAGATTATCAATTTATGCCTCAGCGAGTAATAACCAGCTTCTTCTTCATTGTAATGTGTATGTATTGATTAATGATGTATTCAGCTGTCCTTATATTCCTTGAGTAAATCCCACTTGATTATGTGATGAAGAAACCATTTAGTCCCTGTATGTCCTGTAAGCCTTCAGATATGAGAGGAATTATTGCATTGTTTTCCAGAGAGATATCAGGTAATTGGCAGTAGACAACCACAATTTTTGCAAATAATTTTCCAGAACCTTCAGTCTCTTCCTATCTAGATGGCAAGTGAAACTACCAATCAAGAGTGTCAGGTATAATTTACACTTATTCTAAAATAAAAGCTGTATTGTATATATTTATTTATTTGTATGCATATATTTATGTATATTATAGTATTGTTACATCAGTTTCATATTTCCTTTCTGCACTACAAACAATCCCATATATCCCTTCTTATTCTCTTTTAATTTGTGTATTCCTTTAGTCATTAATTGTTGTTGCATGCATGCATGTATATGTACATATATATATATATATTCTTAAATAAGTAAATGCTATTTACTCACATCTACCTTGTTTTATTTTTGATATTATTATATAATTACATCATTTCCCCACTCTCAAATTTTCTCCATTCTCCACTTCTCCCCCAAATTTTCCCATTTACTACCTTGCCTTGTACTCTTTCAAATTCAGGATCTTTTCACATTAATTATTATTATACATGAATATATACATATATACACACATACACAAATCTAAATACAGTTATTTCTACAACTGACTTGTTCGGTTTGTATAATTGCTTTTATGTTTTCAGAGATGACCTTTTGATATTTGATAGCTAGTTGGTATGCCCCTCCCTGCAAGACTATTTCTACAGCTTTCAGCATCTTTTAGTTGCTTGTAGATTTTATGTAGTGCTCAGGCTTCCTGAGATTTCTTCATTAGAATGTTATTGTTTTTCTTCACTTCCTACTTAGGTAGTCATATTGGTTATACTTTACAGCTGTAGCTTCTGAAATTAATAATTGTGGGATCCACAATGTGTGTGTGTGTGTGTGTGTGTGTGTGTGTGTGAGAGAGAGAGAGAGAGAGAGAGAGAGAGAGAGAGAGAGAGACTTTTCTTTATGAACTCCATCTGTTGCTAAGAGAAGTTTCCTTGATGAGGTGTGAGGACTACAGTTATCAGCAAGTATCAGGACAAATATTTTTAATATAGTTAAAGATTATACTTGTTTAAGAAAATGGTTTTTAAAATTTTCCTCAACATCCATGATTCACTAGCCCTGGGTAGTTGGCTGGAATTTCTAATACCAAACATGACTCATTTTTATTGAAAGGATTTTTAAGTCAGTTACAGAATTGTGGTTTATTGTTCTGGTATGTGTGACAGCTGCATCCAAAGGCCTATTGTGATATGTTTGTTATATGCAACAAGTGATGATCAGGATTCTGTCAATATCCTTCTTGGGAAGAATGCTCAAAGGGATGTTGGGAAAAAGGGAACACTCATTACTGTTGGTAGTATTCCAAACTGGCCTATTCATTGTGGAAATTGTTGAAAACTCTCAAAAAAAAATATAAATCTCCAATATAACCCAGATCCTTGACATGTGGCCAAAAGACTCATCAAACTTTTCACGTATACATGTTTACTGATGCTCTATTCACAGAAAACAATTCATTTCTTAAACAATGAAAAAATAAAATATTTATATATATATGTGTGTGTGTGTATACATATACATGTATATAGGAAGTTCTTCTGTCTATGTGTTGCCTTCATTGGTTGAATAAAGAAACTTCCTTCTCCTTATGAAAGGGCAGCCCTCAGTTGGGCAGAATAAACAGAACAGAATGCTTGGAAGAAAGGCAGTGTGACAGATACCATGACTCTCCTGCCTGGAACTGATGCTGGTTAGACTCATGCCGGTAAGCTACAGTCAAGTGGCGATACACATTAATGGAAATGGGTTAAACTAATATGTGAGAGTTAGCCAATAAGAGGCTAGAGATAATGCACCAGGCACTGTTTAAATGAATACAGTTTTTGTGTGGTTATTTCAGGTGTAGGCTTGCTGGGCGGGATGGAATCAAAGGCCAGTTCTCTCTTCAACAATTGGCACCTCAACGTGATGGACTAAATCCACTTAAAAATCTGAGAGGGCTTAAAAAGGAGAGAGAGAAAGGGGGGAGAGGAAGAGAGAGAGAGAGAGAGAGAGAGAGAGAATTTAACACCGCTTTTTGCTATTTGCTAGGGCACACAACAGAGAGATTTCCTGACTCGGCAATAGCAGAAGGAAAAAAGCTGCGCCATTCTAAAACAAGGCTTCCTGAGTCCTTCCACCCCTGGATGTTTGTGTACCTATTTGGGAGAGGGAAAAAAGTACTCTGAGACCATGCCTGTAACTCAGCGCTCCCTGCCTGTGCAGGTGGCAGGATCAGGCTTACTAGGTGTGCACAAGCAGGGGAGCATGGCAGAGTTCTGTCACCATACAGCTAGATGTTTCCAGGCTGTGCAGTGCTCTGCCTGGCAGATTTGGTTGTAACTCAGCTAAAAAGCTCATTCTCAGAATTAAGGTTCAGAGTGTGACTCATACCTGGTGGCCCCAGAGCTAGCAGAAATGATATGTCCACCGTTTGAAATTCGAGAGAGGTAGAGCCAACATTCAGAGTAGCTGCAACCAAGCTGCTTAGCATTTTAAAAGCTCTTGAAGACAGTATAGAAGCAAAAATATGCAATAGGACAGATTCAGACATAAAAGACCTCTAAATGGGTTACACTATTGAATAAATATACATAGTCTTGAAAGAGAAAAGATAAAGAGTATAGAGACTCATAAAATAAAGTTAATGCATTAAAAAATGGTAAAGTCTTTAAAGAGACAGAGTACAGATAGTCATAGATTTAAAAAAAGCTACATAAAAATGGAAAATTCACAGATAGTCAGGATTATTTACGTTGTGTTGTCTTTAAATTTTTTGACTGTAAAGGAGCTAAATGGAGAGAGACATTTCATTATATGGGCTGTCAAGCTAAACCAGCATGTATATTATGAAGATATATTGACTTCAAAATTTGGGTCTAAGGATATGATGCTTTGGAAAAGAGGTTCTCTTGTTTTCATAGAAGATGAGAACCTGTGGATTGCCTCCAGGCCAATTTTATTATGATAGACCATACCCTCGTGAAAGGTTGTTGTGAACACCCTCAAAGAATTACTTTGCTCAACTGCTGACTGAGAGAAACCTACCAAACAGGATACACCATGAAAGATCTGACTAATAATGCCCCCACACAGCAGGAAGCAGTTGGAAGAGAAATAACCATGCCCATATTCCCAAATAATGTTTATAAATGTTCTTTTACATTTAAAGGGTGATATAATATAGATATGAATAAGTTGAATTGGTATAAATCTTGATTTATTGATACAAGTTCAAGGTCAATTTTGTTATATGTATATGTATTTCTTATCTTGATTAAGGTATTGTGATTGTGTAGCTCATTTAAAAAATGAAATTTATAATTAGGGAATATAGATTGTTAATGGATAATCATCTATAATAGTCAAACTTATAGTCATGTTAGCTAGATTTTCTAGATCTATAGAGATATATTTCAGTTAGATAGGCATTCTTCATATCTTTCAAAGACTTCAGAATATGGCATTTAAAATGTTTCATTAACTTAGGGCTTTTCCTGACAATGAGACACATCTGCTCCTGGCAGCACCAATCTACTTCAAAAGGAAGATGGGCATCGAAGAGGCTCCTTATGTAGCTGGTTAGCCATTTGGGCAAGAAACTGCAATTTCCTGGACTGTTGCATAAACTGGATATGAAGAACCCACAGAGAAAGGACTGCTGAACTTGCCTAAAGATGGTCCTTCAGCATTCCTGCTCGATGAAAGAGTCTGCAAGATATTCTGGAGGACACAGAAAAAAGTGACTAAACTATCTTTGAAATTTCCCTCTTCATGGAAACGTCTGCAGGATACTATGAGCCTATAGACTGAAGATGGATGCCCCAATGCTACAGAAAAATTTTGGGTGACTGTATAGGCAGCGAGATCTTGTTTACTTAGATAATATATTCTTCTTGAGACTTTGATGGAGTTGAAGAATATACAGATAGTTTTAGTTTTCCTTAGTTATGATAAAAGATAAAATAGATATAAATATTGTGACTGTAATTCTTGCTTGATAACTGCTTTGTTATATGTAATTTTACTATGTTAAAATGAAAGCTTTTCTTTTTTGTTTAAATAGAAAAAAAAGGGGAAATGATGTAGGAGGTCCTTCTGTCTATGTGCTGCCTTCATTGGTTGAATAAAGAAACTTTCTTGGACTTTTGATAGGGCAGCCCTTAGGTGGGTGGAATAGACAGAATAGAATGCTTGGAAGAAGGGCAGTATGGCAGATGCCATGACTCTCCTGCCCAAGATGGATGCTGGTTAGACTTATGCCAGTAAGCCACAGTAAAGTGGTGATATACATTAATAGAAATGGGTTAAACTAATACGTGAGAGTTAGCCAATAAAAAGCTAGAGATAATGGGCCAGACACTGTTTAAATAAATACAGTATTTGTGTGATTATTTTGGGTGTAAGCTAGCCAGGCAGGATGGAACAAAGGCCCCACTCTCAACACACACACACACACACACACACACACACACACACACACACACACATATATATATATATATATATATATTATGGAATAAAGAACAAAATAAATTTATAAAATTTTCATGTAAAAGTATAGAAATAGAAAAGATCATATACTTAATCAGTGACGTAGGTTCATAGAACAAATATCACATGTTCTCTTTCATATGAGGCTTCTAACTAAAGTATTCAGAGGTGAATATATATCCTGAAGACAGTTCAGAAAGCAGGAAAAAAAGTGACCATTTCTAGAATGAGGTGTTGGTGGAGTAACAAAGAGGGGTGCAGTTGGTTAAAAGTCATGTGATGGAGGAAATGGGAAAAAGGAAGGGGCTCTAATTCATGATTAAAAAATAAGATCAATAAAAAAGGAGGGAGAAAACTAAAATCACAGTAAAGCGAGATGGAAAGAATCATAAGAAATTGTGCTATTAACTATCTACCTAAAATTCCTATATCACATTTAGGTTGGTACATAATTATATATAAATACAATAAATGAAAATTTCCCATCTGTGATGACAATATTCCCTCAAAGAGCAAAAGATCTTCTTTAAAAAACCCATTACCAGACATGACAATTTCTTCTTTTGAGTTTTTGTTAAGGCCTGTCCAAGAGAGTCCCAAAACATTACAGGCCTTTGCTAATGCTGCTATTTCTGTTTTTTTTCTGCTATTGCTTGCCCTAAGTGGTAGGAGTTAAATCCCTATTGCTGAAGAAAACATTCACTTCAGACTCAGTAGTGGTCCATAGGCTAGAACTGACAAGAAAGCCTCCTCTGTAAGAATTTACTTTACTGAAAAGAGAAAGGAACGTGAAAGCTGACTTTAATATAAATTTCAGGAGATGTCATCTCATTGATTTTATTGGAAAATAAAACTGTAAGATTTCCTGATACACATTCAATAACATCGATCATAAAATTCGACTTTTACAATGATATCAATATTGAATCTTGTATCTAGTTTTCCTGGCATTTTATTCATTTCTGTTTTCTCCTCTGTTTTCTTACCTACCTAAGTGAATGACCTTGAATACAGACAACACAGTGTTCTTACTGGTTGTCAACAATGAAACTTTTCAAAAGTCAAAATGGATAACAATTTGTGAAAAGCTATATTTGTATGTTTACAGATAGGGTCTATTCACAAATAAGAGCACACTGAAATGGTAAATGAAAACATATATTGAGAGATTGTATTTAAAAACGTTTCTAAAGGTGTTCTTCTATGTGGAATGCAGCTAAAGTCTTCGTTTTCTGCAACGACAAGATAAGATAGTTAATTTCTGAAGCAAACAAATCACCTTAATTGAAGATAGTTTTCAATTTATAACAAGTTGCCAAGCTTAAGCTTGAAGTCCTCTAGAGAAAATAGCCCTATGATTTATATCTCTGCTGCATGAACTCAAAGCAATTCAAGTGGTTGCATATGAATAATGCAGGGTTGGAACTGCACTGAAGGAAACCATTGAAAGAAAGTAAATGAAGTCCCTTTAAAATGGAATATATTGGAAACTAATTTGAATTTTTCAACAGCATGGGTGATATTACATGAATAACCATAGATTAGTGAATATTTCAGTTTTAAAGTTGGGACCATGCTGCTCTTTTCATGTATAAAAAGATCACAGGCCAAAGGTATGTAAAGAAAATAAGGAATGCATTAAGGCCTATAAATATGCAGAAGCACTTTGTGTTTCATCTGAAAAAAATTGGAGTGGCTCTCTGAACTCTGTGATATACAAAAAGCTGTTGACTCAAGCTCTAGAGAAGCAGAATTTCTCTAAGTTTGAGGGCATGTCAAATGATTAGCAGAAGACACATTGTTATAGATGCATTTGACTGTTCGTATATGATAATATTCTATTACCTTTTGAAGCAATTCCAAACAACTGAGACGTAGCTAGGCATTCACACATATGGAAAAAGAGTGCAATGATTCCTCTTTCCTTGAAATGATAGTAATGTAAATTCAAGAAGTTTAGAATACCATTAAATGTGAATAAAATGAGAACATAATGGTACGAAATGTTTAACAATGTGGTCATAACTGAGGAAATTATAAAACCATGCAAGGTATTGAATATTCATCCCATTAAAATAAAATGAAAAGGCATGCCAATTTTGCTGATTTTTACCCTGTTTAATGCTGAATATTATTCTTTGCTTAGTTGGCAATTATATAATGTGTATCTACCATGTATGAATACTACATTAGCACTAGGTTTGAAAAGTAATCTTTTCTGTAAATTTTTGAAATTGGTAGTGAATTAAAGTCAATATCATAACAATGTATAAATGGTTTGGAAAAAAGAACCAGCTCAATGGCCAGGTTCCTTATTTATGTAGAATGTGTCTTCTTGGGTCCAATAGCCATTGAAAAATTATACCATTCAAAGTGTTGTTAGATCTTATTTAGTGAGAAACACCTCAAAATCATTTTTTGCATTTCAGAAAATTTGTAGATGTGGAGAAGCTATTATATCAGAAAATTAGAAAAATCAAACTTTATAAAAACCTCTTTTTGAGCAACATTTGAAAATAAGAAAAGTTTGTACATGCCTTTAATCCCAGCACTCAGGAGGCAGAGGCTGGTGGATCTGTGAGTCTGAGGCCAACCTGGTCTACAAGAGCTAGTTCCAGGCCAGGCTCCAAAAGAAAGAAAAAAAAAGTTTGTGAAATACAGTAATAGGATAAATGGTTAAAACTGGATTCAGAGAACTGAGAAAAAGGAGATTATAAGAGGGATAAATAATTCTAAAGACGTTTCAAAAATATCTCTGGCAACATTCTGTTCTTGTGCCGTAAAAGAGCAACACTGTTCCTACTTGACACCAGAGGCTAATAATTTTATGACTGATTTTGGAATCATTGGTCAATGAGTTCCTATCAACCAGCAAACATTACACAGTATTAGCAATGTTATTTGTTACAGTCCTGGATGTGATGATAAGACACAATTCCTAAAGACACTATAGAGATGAGTTATAGAATACGGCAAAAATCAAGTGATTATGGAATCTTATCTTCATCTCTCTTGACTCTGCTATGTAAGCTTAGAGGAGAAGAGTAAATACCAATCTCACCCAGCTATTCACTTTGTGGAACACTGGCCAAGAAAGACATGTAACCTAGCCTATAATAGTGACACAAACATCATGGAAGTATCTATTTTCTGATTACATTTAAAGTATGAAATTATACCTGACACAAGATAGGACCTAGAACTTAGAGACAGGTAAATCATAGGCCCTAGGAGCAAACCTGCTATATGACACATTAAACCAATTCATAATTATTTATCCTTAAACCTACAGATCACTCCTAAGTTGAGAAGTTTCTGTTTGGAAAAAAAAACCTGATTAACACAGAAACTACATCTTGGAAAATATTCAGAGTATAGGAAGAATAAAGGTAGAGTAAAGGTAGAATTTGCATTCCTAAAGGAAACTGTAATTTTCCCACCACCAATGTGAGGTGATCATTGTGGGAATTCTGACAGAAAGAGTCTAAGTGTCAGAGGCTGTGGATGAAAACATGCAAGCTGTACAAAAAGTACAAAGGGACCATTGAAAAAGGAAGGTTTAAGGGAGTGAGAAATCAGAGGGCATTGTAGAGAAAGCTGCTCATTGCTCTAATGTATTTATATGTAATATATATTTATGAATAGGAATTGCACCTTAATATAATTTTAATATAGTTCATAGAATAACATTTATTCCTCTAGTATATTTGTATGTAATACCTTTTGATGAATAGAAATTAAACCTTAAAATGTAGCAGGATTATTATTAAAATATTACAGTAAGTATTTAGGAAATACAGAAAATAATTAAGTTTGTTCTTTCTTGACATGTCAGGTATCTATTCTTAAGGTAAGTGCTCTAATGCAAGAGACTACCTGGACTCTACTTTCTTGGAAAAGACAGGGTTTAAATTTGGATAAATTCTTTTAAATGTGGCTCTTTGTTCACAGTGACCTTTATTGAGTAAATCATATTTTCAAACTATAGTAGAATATCAGTTCTAATGTTTGGACTCTGATTATTCTTTAGTAATCTTGAGAATTAAACATATATAATAAACATTTATATGTAAGCATCCTAAAATTATGCATATATTGAGAACCCCAGTGAGAATTCCTTGACTTTTAGGTACATTGTTTCATTCTACTTAAAACTACTAACACTTATTCCTTCTTCTAAATATCATATCGCTTAAAGGCAGTAGAAGGAAGTGATGTTTCCCTGGCATGAGCAGTAACCCAGTTCTTTCCTATAATGGGTGTGGAATTTTTCCTGAGAAGTTGTAAGCCCTTTTTAGTTCCCTGAAATAACTACATTCTTGAGAAGAAAGATATTAGAATTAGGGCAAAAGAGTCTTTGTGACACCTCATTTACTTCATTTATCTAGGAAAGTGCCAATGGCACCTTCCTACTCTTAGAATATACTTAAAGAAGTCACTATAGTAAATTGTGCCATAGTAAAGGAATAGCTTAAAAATAGTAAGGGTTTTATGATGCCTGTTTAAATTTTATTTTCTATGTAGAATTTACTGACCCTTGAGAAAGAGGGTTAAACACATAGCATGTTGGTACCATAGTGCTAGAAAATCATCTGCTAAAATGTCGTGAAATTGTGTCTCTGTTTTCTTAAGCTATCCAGTGTGCTTTGTTATGCCACCCTGAGAAGAAATAAGATTAAATTTATACAAACTGGTAATTAAAATGGTCATGCCTTTAATTAAAATTTTCTGCTTCAGTTCAGAATAATGTCTATTCTAAGTATTCATTGCATACTTTTTATTAAAAAAAACTAACAAAAGAACTAAAAAGAACATGTTAAGGACATATAATCCATGTACACACATGCGCACACACACGCAAATAGACTTTACACAAGTCTTTCTTAGAACTTAGTAAATGTTGAGATAACTGAGAAATGTAAGAATGAATATAAAAATATAATTCAATATTCTGAGCTGCATGATAGCTTATATGTATTCAATTTTGTAGAAATCTTTCTAAAATACAAAATTCAGAATCAAGACTGATTATGACTGTGTAAGGAATTTATCTCAGAACTAAACAGAGTCAGGGAATGACAGTTATTTTGAGACCAGTTGACTTCTACAGTGAGTTCATCCAGCCAGAGCCACAGGGTGAGATATTGTTACCAAAAGAAAAAAAAAAGGAAAAATCTACATGTATTAGTTGCTTGTTTCATCTCTATAATGAACCACCTAATAAAAGTCAACCTAGAAGAAAATACTTTATTTTTTTTCCACAGTGCAATGCAGCCCATCGCTGAAGGAAAAGCAGAGTGGCACTATTGGTAAGGATGAGTAAACAGAGAGTATCCCAACGTTCATTTAACTTTTTTCCTCCTTTACACTCACTCCTGGAGCAGGCCTTCAATTACAGTTTGGTTTTCTATCCTCTGTTAAACCAGCTGGATCGTTGTTCTATGACATATCTAAAACTGTGTCAATCATTATAATTTGATATAGAGATTCATGGAACTTGACCTAAGTTTGTTATTATCAACAAAAGAGCAATAATATCATATGTTAATTTAAAATATTCAAGACATTTAAGAAATATTATATTGACCCAACAGGTTATGTAAATGTATATGCAAATATGCATATGCATGCAATAATAAATGAAATAAAGGCCATGAATTTGGAGGAGAATATTAATGGATATATGGGAGACTTTGGAGGAGGGGAAGGAAATGAATTATATAATTAAATTTCAATCTCAAAAATAAACAAACAAAAGATGATAAAAATTTCAATATTCAGAATGTATGTTTTTACAAATAATTCATGTTTCAATAGAAATTTATTGATTTGGGAAATCTTTTAAAAATATGGAAACATAAAAGTTCAGCAATTTTTAAACTAAAATATTTAATGAGTGCACTATTGGAAAAGGCATAAATACTTTACAGGTATCAGAATCATTTATAAATTTTAAAATTATATTTTCAAATTTTCTACCATGCATACTTAAAACTATAATTAATGAAAATTGCATTCAATATAAAAATGATCTTTGTAATATGAAGTTATAAGTGAGAGAACCTTTACTATAAGTACAAAAACATAATAAAAAATATACTGAAATGTGGATTGCCTGAAGGGTCCAAATCCATTAGTGCTCAGTGGTCCATCAAAACCCAAGAGCAACTTCAAGTGCAGGATTATCCCAGCTTCGAATGACTTTTAGAAAGGCCAGTTTCCTATTTAGTGTTAGATTTTATGGTTGGAAACTTTTATTTACTGTCTTAGATAAACAAATGTTTGCAAAATGTCTGCTTGAATCTAACTTCTCTTCTTTTATTATGAGCTACATTTTGAGGTTTGGATGTTGTTCAGTCTTACATACAGTAAGTTTTGTTCCCAACTCATAACATTTACTGGGATACAGTGCAACCCTCAGAAAATGACATTTTCTGTAAGGATTTTGTCCTTGAGAGTACTTGAAGACAACATTTAAAACTGAAGCCCTGTCTGCGTAAGTCGTTGCTTCCCAGGCTTATTGATCATTTGAACAGGCCTACACTACATCCATCAGCGTAGTCTAAAACAAGAGGTCAACTGAAAATCCACTGAATCTTGTTTATATCTGAGCCTCCTGTAGAGTTGGGAATCCAATGTATTTTTTCATATTATTAAAATTCTGACCAAGTTGGTTGACAAACTGTGTGAACTGAATTACCTAGCGAACTGTGGTAACAGTGATCTGAAACTATCTTGTTCTACAGAGCAAGTATCTTCACCAAATCATATTTTCTAGTTAAAAGAAAGATGTGGATGGAAGAAATGAGGAAAAGGAAGAAAAACAAGAAAGCCACCAAATCCAAAAAGGACAAAAGCAAATCAAAACACATTATTTTTTTTTTTACTTTATGATGGTAATTAAATTAAGTTATCCTTTTAATTCTAGAATGGCCCTTTGATATTATTTATAGTTAAAATTCTATGTTTGTTATTCTTTTCTGTATAAGAAATATAAGTACTGGTTTCAAAATATGTACTTGTCTCTTTATCAGATTCTGCGACCGAATATCTGGACATACCGTCTGTTGATTCCTAACTTTAGGGACTCTACCTGGCTGAAGTGAGAGTATTGACTGAGCATCTGTCATCTCAGTGCCTACCTGGAAGGAGACATTAACCATATTATGTGACTAGTGGTTTAGATAGTGTTTTTAGACAATCTGCTGCTACTTCATTGCCAAATGGACTTTTCCAGTATGGGAACACACTCCATTAAAACATAAAAGCTAAGACAGAAACAAGTAAGTAGGCTAATGAGAAATAAAATCTAGTTTCTGAGACACAAAAACAACTGTTGTTTGTGAAAATTATGAGATGTTAGAAAATGCTATTTCTGAGAGCTTCATATAATATTCCCTATTAAGGTTGTCTATTTTCATCCATTCATCAATTTGTTTGCATACATTTTACAGACATTAAACCAATCTCTCATCAACATTTAGTCCTGAAAGAAAAATTGCAATGAGTTTACTGGGTGAAATGTGTACCCATCCTCAAAGTAAAAAAATTTTCAGCAACTTAGGCATTGTAAAGTACTCTTTAGAGTAAGAGATTGTAACTGCTGTGAAGTAATCTTCAGGATATAGAAACTATCCCAATACACATGTCTAAAATTCACAGTCTTTAGCAGTACCTTAAGAGATTACAACAAAGCTGTACTTAGATTACTCTGTAGTGATATGCATTCTGTTTAAGTTCTCTGATTAGAGTGATCCATGTTTAAAAAGATCACAGAAAGCAGTAAAAAAAGAATATACTAAACTGTGCTTCATATAACACTCTTTTATCATACAAGACTTTTAATTTAAATAAAAAATATTTAATTTGTACCTGCCATGACTCAGTGAGATATACAATATAGCTACTTGCATTTTTTCAAATAGAGAAACATACAAGCATAAATTGAGCCTCTCACTAAGATGAGAACTTGAATTCAGACTGTCTCTTTCCGGTCTCCATAAAGCAGCACATTCTGTATTTAATATTTGGTAATTAATTTATTTGTGCTAGATTGTATTTTTGTTTAATCACAATTCTTGTATAAAGAAGGGATTTTTTACTGACAGTGGTACTAAAAGAGAACACTGAGTGCTTGAAACAAGATTATGTTTGAATCATGATGGAGTCTAGAAAAGGTAAAAATAGAAGTCCAACCACAGGCAAATTAGAAATTAGTTTTATTATATATTAATTAAATTTGTTTTAAAGAGTTCATTTAAAATGGTAGAAATAATATTTATATTGTTAAAGCTATAACAGCTTCTTCTGGCTTGATATCCTAAAGACTCAAACCACAAAATGTCTCACTCATGATTTAGAATGAGCCTATAACACCAGATTGATTTATTCAATTAGCAGGTGTCATATAAACATTGTCAATCTACTTTTGAGTCTGTTCTTATTGAGTTACCTACTTTAATTTTAAAAATACAAATCAATAAGAATTTAAATAGATATATTCCATGATCCTCATACTATTTTATAACCATATGATAAGGTCCACCTTGAAGACAGATTCAGTTTTCATTTATTTTTGACAATTCTTCCAGCAAGAGAAAAAGCTTCATGTGTTGAAGCTTTTGCCCTGCCTGTTATTAGCTGAAACTCCCACTTCCATGGGCAAGAGATAACTTGAATCTTCTTTGCATATTACACATACTTGATTATAAAAGATTTTGAGTATGATAGTACTGTTTGTATACTGATTGGTAATGGCATATTTGTAATTGAGTCAAAAATAGAGATAAATATCTTAAAATATTTAACCTAATATTTGAGTAAATAAATTTTAATTTGATAAAAACCTTGAAGCAATTTAAGAAATACCACTTACTTTGAAATTTGTGATTGTTAGATTTGTAATTTGTTGATATGAATACTTTATTTAAATCATTACCAACCCTACCAGTTTCTTTTTAGTATCCCCTATGTCTCCGATCCTCCATACCAAATTCAGTGCCTTTTCGTCTTTAATTATTTTCACACACACACGTTTGTGCTTGTGTGTGTGTGTGTGTGTGTGTGTGTGTGTGTGTGTGAATATGCTACTGTGTGTGTCAGTATGTAACTTAGTTTGTTATTTATATTTTAATGGTGAACATGTATTTGGAACTGATCACTTTTGAGTGCTTCCTGTCAAGGGCTTAGTTCCTACAGAAAACTGTTTATTCACTAAGCAGCTATCAGTTTAATGCAACTCTTTATATGATCTTGTGCTTTTGTGAAATGTCCTCAGTCCACACTTGCATGTTGAATTGTGTGGTTATTATGCAGGACTCAATTACAAAACATGGTTTTGAGATTTCATGGATATATCATCTCTGCCTTGTTTATAAGAAACCGTTTTGCAGCAGATTTTCTGGTGCTCTGGCTCTAACTTCTAAGAGAAGTCATTCTGGCTTCTCTTCTATAAGGTTCCCTGGTACTTAGCCAGAGGGAAGAAATTGCAGTTGTGTCAACTTGGTCTATACTTCACATTGTCATTTAGTCACTACATTTTGACCAATAGTGGATGCCTATAACAGCCTTCATTCTATGCAAATAGAGACTTCTTTGGTGACAAGCAAGAGTTGTACTTACCTGAAGTTGGAGGATGCTCATTTGTTTTACCGGCTGCCCATACCTAAAATAACCATTCAGAAACTTCATTAATTACAATATTGCTTGTTTTATTAGCTTATGCATATTTCTAGCTAGCTCTTATATCTTAAATTAACCCATTTCTATTAATCTGTGTTTCACCACATGGCTGTGGCTTACCATTCATAGTTTTGGCATCTGTCTCCTGCAGTGGCTACATGGCATCTCTCCTTGAGTCTGCCTACCCTCTCCATATATCTTTTCCAGCCTGGCTAAATTCTGTTAAAGAAGCTTAAAGCAGCTTCTTTATTAACCAATGGCAATAAAGCATATTCACAAGAGACTTGATCATAAATGGGATCCCAGGTCCAAGGAGAGATCCCCAGATTGTTCTCTGGACAGAAGAGAGGGTGCCTGAAATGGCCTAGGCCCATAACCATACTGATGAATATTTTGCTTATCACCATAGAACCTTCATCTGGCGATGGATGGAGATAGAGACAGAGACCCACATTGGAACACTGGACTTAACTCCCTAGGTCCAAACGAGAAGCAGAAGGAAGGAGAACGTGAGCAAAGAAGGCAAGACCAGAGAGAACCTTCATCCGACGATGGATGACGATACAGACGGAGACCCACATTGGAGCACCGGACTGAGCCCCCAAGATCCAAATGAGGAGCAGAAGGAGGAAGAAAATGAAAAAGGAAATAAGGACTGCGAGGGATGCGATTACCCACTGATACAAGGGGACGGATCTAATGAGAGTTTACCAGTTGGACTGGGACTGAACGAGGACGCAATCCAACCAGATTCTCTGAATGTGGCTGGCCCGGAGTCTTTCTGAAAAGCCATTGACAATGGCACTGGGACTTGTTTCCTTTGTATATACTGGATTTTGCAGATCCAGTATGTCTGGACACTCACCTTCCTGGACCTGGAGGGAGGCGGGAGGAACTTGAACTTCCCACTGGACAGGAAACCCTGACTGCTCTTAGGGATGGAGAGGGAGGAGGAGAGGGAGTGGGGGGAGTGGGAGAGTGGTGGGAGGAGGGGCGTAAATGGAAATTTTTATAATTTAATAAAAGTACTTAAAAACATATTCGCAGTTTACAAAGGGTAATCCCACATCACTTCCTTGTGGGTATAGGATATATATTTATAACACAGTATAAATTATTTTGATTTAGTAAATTTTCACTTATAATTTCTCCTAAGGAATGCTGTAGGAACTCCTTTATCCACATGCCCCAGCCTACTTGAGCGTGGCATTTTATGTTATGTTATAAATGCCAATGTAAAGTGCACACTTCCTCTCTTTCTTCCTTCTGCTGGATTTGGTTGCTGTTTCCCCGTTCATGCAGAGGACTATGATATAACCCTTTAATATATTCAATTCTGAGCTACTATGGGATTTTTTTATTGCCCATTTTCAAACAAACATATGATTTCACCAGGTATGAATCTCTAATCTGGTACTCTAATCTGGTATGATTAGAGTATAAAGCATTTTCTATTGATAAATGGTTTATCTATTAAATTAGCCTAAAATCCATTTAGACGGTGTGATGGTTTCAAAGAAAATGGCCCCTAAAAGGATTTTGACTATTAGACGGAGGGCCTTGTTGGAGGAAGTGTGTCACTGTGGGAGCAGGCATTGAAGTCATTTTCTTTCCCTCAAGTTTCCCTTATTGTGACAGCCATTTGACTTTCTGTTGTCTCTGAGTCAGGATATAAGACTCATCTCCAGCACCACTTCTGCCTGCCTGCAGTCATGCTCCACAACCTGAAGATAATGGACTGAACCTCTGAAACTGTAAGCAAGTCACCACAATTAAAGCTTTTTTATTTATAAGAGTTGCCAGGGTCATAGTGTCTCTTCACAGCAATGAAAATCCTAAGACAGACAACTATGAATCTTTTACCATTATGTAAGTGTGGATGCTGCACTTTAAGGGATAGTTTCATGTGCTGACACATTGACACATGAGTGGGACAATTTATTGCTTTCCTCCCTTGGCAGCTTACATAGTACCTTTTGATACTCTGAGAGCTAGTCCCCAGGGTGAAGACATCAAGTCCAGTTCTAGCTGATTCCTCAAAGTTTGATTTTAAATTATAGCTTCTTCAGCAATAGTATTTTACCATTAAACATCTGAAGAGCAGACAATGGTAATAACACATTTTGTATTAAAAGTATCTTGAATCCCCAACTCAAAAGATTTTCTCTTCTCTTGACATTTGCATTGTTGTAAGATATGGCTACTTAGAAAAGCACTGTTACCCCATGTGGTTTAAGTACACACACACACACACGTAGGAAGTGAGTTATATATATATATATATATATATATATATATATATATATATATATATATATATATATATCACTGTGTGAATCTCTCTTACTATTTTACCTCACTTGCATAAGACAATACCTTCTGATTGTTTTAATAAAGAGCAGGAGAGGATAAGGAAGACTTCTGGGGAGAGAGAGAGAGGAACTAAAGGAAAGAATCAGAAATGTGGGGATTTGACAGTGAGACGACACTGAAGAAAGTTTGACTTTAGATATTAGGTATTGAGCAGAGGTAAGGAGATGTGGCAGAATATAGGTAAATACCCACATTGGAGCACCGGACTGAGCCCCCCAAAGTCCAAATGAGGAGCAGAAGGAGGAAGAACATGAAAAAGAAAATCAGGACTGCGAGGGATGCTATCACCCACTGATACAAGGGAACGGATCTAATGAGAGTTTACCAAGGCCAGTTGGACTGGGACTGAACGAGGACGTGATCTAACCAGATTCTCGGAATTTGGCCGGATTCTCTGAATGTGGCTGGCCCGAAGTCTTTCTGAAAAGCCATTGACTATGATACTGGGACTTGTTTCCTCTGCATATACTGGATTTTTGGGATCCAGTCTGTTTGGATACTCACCTGCCTGGACCTGGAGGGAGGGGGGAGGACTTGAACTTCCCACAGGACAGTAAACCCTGACTGCCCTAAGGGACGAAGAGGGAGGAGGAGAGGGAGTGTGGGGAGTGGGAGGGTGTTGGGAAGAGGGGCGGAAATGGAAACTTTTATAATTTAATAAAATTTACTCTCAAAAAAAAATTTAAGAACTAGTTGGGGATAAACCTAAACTAAAACTAACCTTTTATTATTCTTTCTTCTGTTCTGTTCGGAGCCATAGCCTAATTTTAAATCAGATTTTTGAACAAACATTGTGTATTTTGGTGAAACTGGTACTAACACTGTCTAGTGAAACTATATTGATATTTTGTTTGTGATCTAAAAAATAAAGCTTGCCTGAAGATCAGAATACAGAGCTGAGCCACTAGTTAGCCACAGAAGTCAGGCAGTGATGACATAAGTCTTTAATCCCTTCACTTGGAAAACAGAGGCAGAGATCTCTCTGAGTTCAAGGCTAACCTGGTTTACCAGAGATTTAATCTGTCTGAAAGAGAAACAAAGCGCACACAAAAGTGTTCCCAACATTTAGGATTACAAGCAGCAGTAGGGAGGTGGAGAAAGGAGTGATAAGGCTAGGCAGAGAGAGGAATATAAAGTGGGAAGAAGCAGGAGCTCAGATGAAACTTAAGTATTTACAGAGACCGAATCTCCCCTTTTGGTCTGAGCATTGGTTGAGAAAAGAACTCTCTAGTGTGACTGGCCACTCTGCTTCTCTAATCCTTCAACTTTCATTCCCTAATATCTGACTCTGAGTTTTTATTATTAAGCATAATTAGAATTTATAGTACAGAAACTCCATGTCCCAGACTTCAAGAAGTACAAACAAAATCAAAGAAATATATACTTCTGCACACATAAGTTTACTTACTCCTAATCAAAAAATTAGAATTTTTCTGGAATCATCTGACAAAATTTTCTTTTACTCTTACAATGGTTTTTCTCAATAAAGCCATCTTTAGACTTAGTTTTTGCTCTTGCTGTGTCTGTCATTTGACTCCTCACCTAATAGTCCTCTGCTGGTTCAGACCTCAGTTTTAAAAGCAGCTTCCAGCTGAAAAAGGTCATTTTCCCATAGTTCAGGTCTCTGATACACTTCCATCTTCCACTGAAAATCACTGTCTGGAAGTGAAGCAATCACATGCTGGAACTTCAGGCCAATTGTAAGGTCATAGGAAAGCTTGCACTGGTCGATCTTCTTATCAACAGAAACCTGGAAATCCTCAGTGCTGAGCTTTATGAAATGGAGAGGGCAATATGAAGGGACATAGGTTTGATCACCAAAAGTCATCACTATAAAGCAACCAATAATGAACACTGAACATTAGAATTAAGAGTATTAAATTTTATAAACAAATAGAGCATTTATGTTGAGTTTTTATTCTAAACCCAGTAGAAAAGAACTACTTTTTAATGAAAAAAATGGTTAGAGGAAAGGAAAATAAAACAAAAAAATCTAAATGATTAAATGACACCCATTAGTGTCTCTTTTGCATGCATCTCAGGCTTTTCTTTTCCATTTCCTATTATTTTGTGGTTGTTTCTTGTTTGTTTTGTTCTTATTTGTCTTGTTATCCCAGACAAGATTTTCTATGTAATCAAGGCTGTCCTGAATCTTTCTTAATAAACGAGGCTGGCACTGATCTCAGAGAACCACCTGCTTCTGTCACCCAAATGCTGGGATTAAAGGAGTATGTGACTATCAGCAGGTTATTGCCTGTTCCTTTAGAAAATATATATTAGCAATTCATTGATTTTTTTAACAAAAAACTGAGTGAATCCAACTGATGTGATCTTGTGAGTTTCTTAAGAAGTGTTGTCATGCTATTTTTTCTCTCTGACAAATATTTATTGAGTGTTTAATATGTGCCAGGCACTCTTTACCCCCCAAAATGGGGGAAAAGGATGGAGGGAAAAGAATAAAATTAAGAAAGAGGGAAAAGGAAAATTGAAAGTTGAAGGGACTAAGCAACCCAAGATGATACAGAGTTTTGCCTTAAGTCTTGTCTATTTGATTGGGGTGAATCTCACTCCTATCTTGTCCAACGTCTTTCAGTCTAACACAGTCTCCTTACTTCTGACCTTGCAAGTTTTCCATTGAAGTGTTTGCCTCCTGGTCAGACATTCTGTAGGCTGTTTCACATGTGGGTCGCAGAGGTCTCACTTATTTTCGTGATACTTTGCTCTCTGAGGTCTTTTATATATTCTGAAATTAATCCTCTATCTTATGTGTAGTTAACAAGATTTCTCTGCTCTTCTATGGGCATCTTCTTCACTGGATTGATAGTTTCCTGTGTTTCTTAGCTTTTTTCAGTTTATAAGGCCATGTTTATTAATTGTTGTCCCCAATTCCTGAGCAGCTGGAGTCAACTCAGAAAGGACTTCCCTGCACCTATATCTTGGGTACTGGCTATATTTTCTTCTAGACATTTTAGTGTTTGGGCTTTTACATTTGATATTTGATCCACTTATACTCATTTAGATGGACACTGGTCTCATTTTATTATTCTATATGTGAAAATTCCGTTTTCTCAGCCCCATTTGTTAAAGATGCTGTTTATTTTCCTGTGTACATTTGACATCTTTGAAAAATATCCGCTGACTGTAACTATGTGCGCTTTGAGTCAGGTCTTCATCCCATTCCATTAATCTAATTTTTACTTTTATACAAGTATCATTCTTTTTCAATACTACAGTTTCATAATATAATATCTGTTCTGGTATGGTAATTCTGTCAGTTATTCCTTTTCCTCAGAATTGATGGGGGTTACAGAGAATCCTTGGTGGCTACATGTTCACTTTATTTTGTGTGTGTGTGTGTGTGTGTGTGTGTGTGTGTGTGTGTGTGTGTGTGTTTATGAATACTATCTTGGGATGTTCTTTGAGATTACATTCAATCTATTAATTGATTTAATTACAGTCTTTTTAACAACATTATTTCGCCAGTCCATGAACATTTTAGGTGTTTAGGTTTTTTTAGCTACTTTCCTTTTTATTTTATTTCCTTTGTTTCTTCCTTCCTTCCTTTCTTTGTTACTATTGTGAATGGGTTATTCTATGATCTCTCTATTTAGCACGCTTGTTATTAGTACAGAAGTATTTGAAGTGACAGAGAGCATGCTGAAATCTCATCTACACAGTCATTTTCACTCTTGTATAATTGTCACTTTTTTAAGTCTTTCATTTTATTTCTGTTTTTACTTCAGTGTGTTTCACATAAAATAATCAAGGAAACTAAAGATATTAACAGTCTTGTAATGAATTACAAACAGGTCAATTAATTGTTCTGTCTCATCCTATAATTTGAAAAATGTGTGTAAATGACTAAACTCAAACAACTTAGGAAATAATTACTTATACATTTTTACATGACTGAATAGTCACTAAACTAAAATTAAACAGAAAAATTTAAAGAATTCCTAGGAAAATTTGTATGCATATAAAAATATAACTACATAAACAAATAAAGATATTTTAGCAAATTTTAAAGTTTTAAATTTATGTCTAAAGTTTTCTGTTTAGAGTATGTGCATACATTACTATTTCTAAATGCATGAAAGAAATATGAATGTTTTTTGAAAGAAAGAAAATGGCTTAAAACACTTCGGGATATCATTTTCTAAACTTACTGATAATTTTCTTGTATATATGAAGTGTTCACCTTTTAAAGTGGGAAAATATAACATGATCACTATTGAAAACCTTCATATTCACATCGCTGGCTCTTTATTACTTATCTACTTAAATAATAATCTTGTAACTAGTCATTAGCATATACCTTTTCCTATTTTATTGATGCCAAAAATCACAAAAAGTGTTTCAGATACTACTCTGTGTAATATCTGTTGAGTGAATGATCAACAAATGAAAAATTCTTGTCTCTGGATACATTCTGTGAAGCATTTTTAGAATTTGATAAATTCAAACACTAGTTACCGTTAATGTTTTAATTTCCTCAGCTATAGAATGTAGCTGTACTTTCAGAAACAGGGCTAGATGTTGCAAGGACAGTTCTTTCCATTTAAAAAAATTTCAGTCAATAAACTGAGTGAAGTTGATCACTCTCAGTTATATGACTGAACCTCATCTAGTCATTGTATGGACACAAAGGCAAACCTGAGGTATCATGAGACATCACTGTCTCCAGTTTGTACTTGTGCTCAACACTACAAAATCTATTTAGTCACAGTCTTCATCCTTCTTTCCTGTTATAAATATAACATAATTGTCCCTTCTACCACCAAGTGAAACATTTTTGTATGATACTTTATCCCCATTTCTAATTCCCTATATATTTTATCTTTTAGTTTTTCTGGAAAACACTGAAAAAGACAAATACTCATCTTCTATTAACATTCAATTCATAATGAAACACTAAGTTATTTGATTGCTATTTAGTTAATGCAAGATAGTTCAAATATTTGCATCTGAGAAATTGGAGAAATTTGTCTGTATGCCAGAAACAGGATGGTGTAAGGATGGTAGAATATGTTTGGCTCTATGACCGTCTCCATTTTAATTTCCATGGTTGCATTTTACAGATGTTTCAAGAATTCTGAATTTCCTGAAAGAGACACACGCACAGATGATTATCTGCACCATACCAACTGTGTTCCATGTTCTTCATAGACTCTGTCTTCGATACATTCCAGAAGAGAAGGTCATCTACAAATTTATAATCTAGTGCTAAAGGAGTCATGTCATTTTTTATTCAAAAATTGTCCCAAACCCAAACTCACATGTAAATGGATTTTTAATAAATACAATAGTTAACATCTCTTGCCTTGTCAGAATCTATAACAGGGCCTCTTAATGTTATCATACTGTCATGGCATTCTTAATCTTAAATGGAGAGAAGAATTACAAAATTGCTGATATTCTAACAATAACCATTTTCTATTTTTTGCCTTTTGTATTATGGCTGAATAAGACATTTGCTTTCAAATAAAAGTAATGATAGATTTCAATATCAAGTAATACAATTTGCAATGAGAATGACAAAAGAATTATGGAGAAGAAATTTAAAGTGTCTAAAATATTTTAAGTCTATAGTAGATGGTCATTTGGTTTAAATAAATGAACAGTATGCCTTTCAAAAATATTTATTAAGGTTAGTGTAGCTTATTATTAGTTTGACTTGCAAGGCAAATAAGTATTCAGTGCTCAGAGTATGCTAAATTTCTCATTTGATATTAGAGTTTCATTCGATTGCTAATTCAGTTCTCTTCAAAGTCTTTCTAGCTTGATATAACTTTATGGAATAATGAAAACCTAAATTTTATTTCACCTAACTGCTTCTACACAGAAGAATATGGTTTTGTAAAAACAGCCAATGGAAAATTGGAATTATTTTTAAAAGTGAAAGCCAAAATGAAATGAACTTGTGATCATCAAAGCCATGATTTACTTATGAGTGAAGGCAGATGAAGGAAGATGTGCTTATGTTTCATTAGTAGCAATAAATTCCAGAAGGCTAACTCTCTGTGGTTAAAGAGACTATTGTCAGCACATAACTTTCAGTTGTATGAGGGTTTTTTGTTTGCTTGTTTGCTTGGTGTTTGTAGTTGTTGTTTTTTTTACATCCCAACCAATGATCCCCTTCCAAACCTCCTTTCTGCTGCTCCTCCCATCCACTCCTCCTCCACTGTTTTCCTTCAGCTACAGGTGGGCCTCCCAGGGGTATCAATGAATCAAGGTGTATCCAGTTGCAGTTTGGGCTCCTCCTCTTCTTTTAAGGCCTGAAGAGTCAATCTAGTAGGAAGAATGGGTCTATCTAGTAGGAAGAATTATTGGCCTAGGCACCAATCTATGAGAGTAATAGAATATTATTAGGAATTAAGGAATTATTTCATTGAATTTTTTTTCCCGGTCGTGTTTGTTTCTCTCTTAGGTCTCTGGGGTTTAAAGCCTCTTAGTCTTGGCCTCCAGGGATGAGTTCCCTCTCAGAATATGGGTCTCAAGTTAGGCCTTTCTGTTGTTGGTCACTCTCACAATTTCTGTGCAATCTTTACCCCATCACATGTTGTAGGCAGTACCAATTGAAGGTCAAAGGGTTTATGGTTGTGTTGATATCCCAATCTCTGCACTGGGATCTTGCTGGTATAGGAGATGGCCAGTTCAGGCTCTGTATCTCCCACTGCTTAGAGTCTTAGCTACGGTCACCCTAATAGATTTCTGGGAATTTTCATTACAGTAGATTTTTAGCTTTTCCCAGAGATGCCCCCAGTCCAGTTGTCACCCATATGATGTTTTATATCTTGCTTTTCTGGGAACATTGATGATTAGTTAGATGCTTTGTTGGTTGTGTATTTCTCATGTTATATATTTACCTCACATCTATATGCATTTTTATAAAAATAGTAAATTATTGACTTCTGACATTGTAGTTTTATAAAAATTCTTTTGCAAATAAGGGTTGTGAAGATTTACTGCAAAAACACAGAAATATAAAAAAGAGAGAGAGAGAGAGAGAATGATTAGTTGAATGTTCATGATAGCCTAGTATTACAGGCACATGCTGAAAATATTCATCTAGCCACCCACAAATGCATTTTTGCCTGATCACTTACCATCATATCTTAACTCTACTCTCATCAAGTACATACTGTAATATTTATCAAGCATGCTCTGACAAAATCAGAAAAAAGAAAAAGGCTGAAATATCAGCCCTAACTATATGAGTATGAATCCTTGGAGAATAACGAATTAAAAGGAATGCATTTTTCACAGAAATAGGTAAAAAATAACATTTCAGTTTGCTGTTGCTATAATGAGAGACTGTGCTAACAATCTATATTACATCATAAATCATATTGGCCAAAGCTGCCTATGAAATGAAGACAGAACACATTTCCTAAGTTCATATGCTTTCTTCTCTAATAATAGTTGTATGTTTCAAACAGTTTCTCCATTTCCCCTGCCCATCTACATCAGTATGCTGATGAAAATGTTAATGTTACACATATTTTTCATATTAGAGAAATTCCACAAATAAGTAACAAAGAATTTCATTTTGAAATCAGACAATATCGACAAATTGAGTTTTAATAGCATATGAAGTATTTAGTACATATCACCTGAAGTGATTTTATCAGAAATTATACATAAAGTTCAAAAATGTTTATATTATTTTAACAATATCAACAATTTATTTGCCTTTTAAAATAGCTAGGACGCAGATAACTGGACATATATAATATGATACATACTATAAAATGTGAAATAAGTGTATGAAATTTTCTGTTAAAGTGCATTTCAGTAAAAATACAGGCAATTTTATCACACATCAGATCAAAAAGTAGTTTCTGTCCTGCTTATGAATAAAACATGTTAAGATAACATATTAGGGGTAAATGGCAAAAATTACAGATGTAAAGAAAACTATATCATCTACAAAAAATTATTTTGAGTTACTTTACTGTCTATGACATGCTGTTAGATACAAAATAATTAAATGATACCACCTAGTAATCTTGATTATTTCATTTAACATTTTATCACTCAAGTCATGTTCAAATTTGGCATATAAAATATGAAGGTGTGACAACATGTTAGTCTTTCACATGCTTTAAAAGCATATTTTTCCATCTATGAACATTGAAACATGATGCTAGCACCAGTTCTTTATACAGTTTAAAATCATGCATGAAAGAATCATCTTTTCATTCAATTTAAATTAACAGAATGCTTTCTGCAGCCGAGAGTCTAGAAATATTGTCAGGTGTGAAGAGGTTTTGTAAATGTTTTACTGAGATAAACTGACTTTTACAAAGTCTCTATCCTAAAGAAGAAACTGGAATGATGTCTGCAGACATTTATGTGACACAAGGTGGTCACAAAATAGCCCACATTCTAGTGTTAAATGAAATGAAGGCAAATTTGATTTTTTTGTTTATCATGAAGACACATATAAGCCAAATATCTGTTAGAACTTCTTTTTTGATATTTGCCTTCCAGATGTATGGATGTAAATGGTTTAGTGTTTTCATATAATTGAATCCCATTTATCTGGTTGTCTGCATTTTCAGTCTCATATGAGGTACACAGTCATCACTCACATGTTTCTATGCTTTTTTTTTTGAGATTTGCTGCCTGTGATATCCCTGGTCATAACGATGTGAATAGATATAGATTTCTGTTGTAATCTAAACTGTTCCTTTTTGTCATAAAAGTCTGTACATAATCAGCAAGTTCTTGAGAAATTGCCATAACAATTTCCTTGCATGGAAATCAGAGGTCCTGGAGAGAGCCTTGGGCAGAAATGACAGGGTTTGTAGATAATAAAGTGTGAACTGTGATAGAGAAGACAAATTATGAGTTTCAATAGATCACTCACTTTTACTTCTATGTAAATTCAAGAAACTACAGGATAGGCTGACCATAGCAAGTTGTGAAAAATGTTTCAGTAAAGCTCTGTGTGTTGAGATCTGGGCACAGGTTTGGGGATATTAAACATACTATGACTGTGAAGAACCAAGACCCTCCTCTTTTTGTTCTGCCTAATTGTTGATAAAATCGCTTACACGGTATGGTCAGGGATATGATAGTTTTCAGTAAGAAACACCATGCCTCTGGGATAGCAGTGACTTTGGGATGTTGTCCTAATGAATCCAATCTCATAGAATGTCAGAACTGACTACACACATGGCCGCTGTAGCCAAGTCCACATGTGATAAAATCATGTCAGTCCTCTAAAATCATGAAATTTTTAAGGAAGAAGACTGATGTTTCCAGAAGCCAGTGCGGATGATGG
Source organism: Myodes glareolus (assembly GCF_982192425.1). NCBI lineage: Eukaryota > Metazoa > Chordata > Mammalia > Rodentia > Cricetidae > Myodes > Myodes glareolus. Next base: position 27,770,487 of record NC_142033.1, read on the forward strand.
TCAGGAATGTAAAGTATTCCTATAAATGATGTCCTGTGAGAGGGGTCTGAGATATACTCTTAACCTGTTTTGATAAAAATGTAAGTTGACATGGATACCTCCACCTCTGCTGGGGATTACACACTGTCAATGGATTCTTTTCATGTATACCCAATTTGATTTTCTTTGGTTACACTTCTGTATTTCTTCAGTTTACATATACTAAGTCGACTCTATGCAATGTTCCTGCTTAATCTCTGTTGTCACAGTCTCATGTTATTTTATTTTTCTTTCTATAACACAGACCTTATTTACCCCAGGGTCTATAACCTCTAAACACTACATGGTAGTTCCTCCATTGTATTTCAAGTTGAAATGGATTAGGTTTATCTCAATCCATGTCCTCAATTAGACACAGCATATTGATACAAATAATAAGCAAAATAGAAATCAAATGTTAAGGTCAATTTATAACTTACAAAACTTCAGAAATTCTTGGAACAATATGAAACACACAGAAATCTAAACATTGTGCTATTGCCAACATATGTTATTATTAAATAGGCAAGTAGTAGATTCTTTTCAAATGTATCCAACAAGGCTATATGTATTTTATTATCTGCATCCAGAGAAAGTATTACAATTTTATACGATATGTTAAATATCTTTACCTTACATACATATATATAAAAAACATTTCATTTAGAATAAGTTATATTATTATACATATAAGGTATGTATTACCTTACATACATATATATAAAAACATTTCATTTAGAATAAGTTATATACCTAAAGAAATATGTATTATGCATCATAAATTTTAGTAAATATTTGTTGTAATTACTCTTAACAGAAAGCTAGATCTATACAATAGACTCCAATGGTGTGGAGGTCCTTCTGTCTCTGTGGTGCTTTTATTGATTAATGAATAAAGAAACTGCCTTGGCATATTGATAGGGTAGAACTTAAGTAGGTGAGAAAAATACAGACTAAATGCTGGGAGAAGGAAGGCAGAGAGGGAGACACCATGGAGCTGCCACCACCAGAAATACTGAAACTTCTCTGGTGGGCTATGACCTCGTGATGATGCACAGACTACTAGAAATGTGTTAAATTAAGATGTAAGCTAGCCAATAGGAAGTTAGAGCTAATGGGACAAACAGTGTTTTAATCAATATGGTTTCTGCGTAGTTATTTCATAGCAGGTGGCTGGGACCTAAAAGCAAATAAAGAGAAATAATCCAGTAATTTGGAAAGGGTCTAAAATCCAAAAAGCAAGAGAAGAGATCTCTCTAGGTATTTGGAAGATTTGTGTACGTCTTGTGACAGTCATGGCTTAGAACTTCTAACTCATGAAACAAACCTAGAAGTATAATTTTCTTCTCTTTTTTGAGCCAATAACATTTGCCTAAACATTGGTAGAGCTCCAATGCTGAACTAATTTAACAGATACATTTCACCCCTATGGAAACATTTAGTTATTTTTTTTTCTGAGTACATTGTTCTATGATATATTAGGTATCAAATTAGAAGAATCCAACTTATGTCCCCTGGTGTAGAAGTTCCTTCTGTTTGTGTGCTGCCTTCATTGGATAATGAATAAAGAAACTTTCTTGGCCTAGTTAATCAGGCAGATCTTAAGCAGGCAGAGAAAACAGAACTGAATTCTGGGAGAAAGAAAGCAGAGTGAGAGAACCGCTATGGAGACACCAGAATCAGATGTGATGAATCTTTCCTGGTAAGCTACGACCTTGTGGTGATATACAGATTAATAAAAAATGGGTTTAATCAAGATGTGAGAGAAAAGAGAATAGAGATAATGGGCCAGTCAGTGATTTAATTAATACAGTTTCTGTGTTGTTATTTCAGGTGTAAGCTAGCCGGGTGACCGGGACAAACAAGTAGCCCTCCTTGCAACAATGCCCCATACATGATATGATAGTTCTAGGTTTAATAAAGAAAATAATTTAGAAAATAATCCTGTGTTCTTATTTTCAGTGAACCAATGCACTGCCTTCATGGATGGAGAAAAAAACAGATTAATCATGAAGCAAAACATTCAAAGAATCAAATAGTCACTTTTGCGGTTATAAAATCTGTAAATAATAGCTAGTGTAAAAGATACTTTTCAGTTGTGTGACTGTCTCCAATTTACACAAAGGAATCCAGTGACAAATATAATGACTTGTTTGCAGTGCTGGAATGGTCTATCTACCTATTATTTATTTATTTTTATTGGTGATACAGCTGCTTGAACCTTCTTGCTTCTGTAGATAACCTTAAAAAATCATTAGTTCAGAGAAATAAACTCGGATGGAGTTATTTCATTGATTGATATTTCCTTTTTTCTCTGGATCAAAAAGAAATACCTTGTGTTGAAATAATTATTAGAGTGTTTAGTGCCTGAAGAGAGACCATTAGAAATAAAACAGACCTGAAAATAATAGTTACAGATCCCTTCAATACGTGATAAGAAATGCAGCAGAGTGAGCCCTCTGAGAATGCAGTACCTGTGTCATAAATCCTGATAGGGTCGACTCTCCCTATATATGGTATGTCAAACCTCCATGGTGCAGTGACAGCTGCTGTGGATAATATATGCAACTGTGCCCAAAAGGAAACTCTCCACGTCAGTGGGGAAGTAAAGTGAGGAAAATAAAACAGGATGTCTTCCACCACATTAGCTTTTTATTTTGCAGAAATAGTAAGAAAGCAATGGAGGGAGGAAATTAATGTGTGATGGAGTTCTTGACTGTCTTTTTGCTGTATCTATTGGGGCATAAGAAAAGAGAGTAAATATTCAGTCTACAAAATAACCCCTCTTGACACTAAAAATATACCCCAGGGGAAGAACTATATAGTGAGAAGGGAGAAATATAGGTTGAAGGGAGGTAAGTAACTTCTCAAATGCAATCTTTAATTCATAGCAAGGAAACATCCATCAGTATATGTAGATAAGGATCTTATAATGGTCCAATATGTCAAAGTATTATTGTATTCCCAGAGAATGCTCCACGCTGGAATTGCTTTAATTGTGAATATCTTTTAAGGAAGATTGAAAGCACTTCCCACAGGCTCGCTCCCGAAGCTGTGAGACAAGTGGGTGGGTGGGTGCAGTCTGAGTTTTGTGCAAGTGAGGAAATTCAATGACAGAAGTGTTCATCACTCCTTGACATAAAATATTGCATGACCTGGCAAATACAAGGGAAATAAGGATCCTGATAGATTGGCTCATGCAATCCATAAACTACTTGGTTATTTCTTGAACAGTTACCAATGATAATAATATAGCTGATGATAATGAAGGAAGAATAGATTTGACTGACAGGACTTGGCATTAGAGAGTTGAAGTGTGACAAGCCCTCATCACCGTATTTGATAGGACTGTACTTCCAGGAGATTTAAGAAAGCCTTAAACACAGTAGGAACATTGTTTATACTCTTTGCTGAGCCCCATGGTAAAACATGATCTTTATTGTTGTGGGAGTAACTTTCGCTGCCTCAACCAATAGTCGCTGAAGCACGAGCCCACAGTGCGGCGGGGAGCGCCTTCCGCTCAGTCAGACAATAGCCGCTGAAATACCAGCCCACTGGGGTGTGGTATATTTCTCTTTTAAAAAGAGCCACAGATCCCGGATCAGGCCCTCTTGGTTCTGGCGCTTGGTTCCGGCGCTTGGTCCCGGCTCCTGCTCCAGCTACTAGGCTCCCTTCCTGACGGTTTATGGTGTATGTAAGTTTTACCCCCCAAAATAAATAACCCCTTAAAACATAACTGGTGTGGGATTGATTCTCCGATACTTTATGATTTTGGAGAGGTTCTGATGTATCCGAATTTGTTAGATGGGAACGTAAATGTCCAGTTTTTAATACTCAGAAGGGATATGCCATAACAACCCAAGACCTTGCTTGGTTTTCTAACTGGACACTGTAATAAGGTTTTGCCATATTATTCTCACTATCTAATATCTTATATATTTGGAAAAAATCTGGAAGAACAGCAGAAATAGTAGTTAGAAGCCTGGATGAAGCTGGGCAATGGTCCTGCATGCCTTTAATCCCAGTACTTGGGAGCCAGAAGCAGGGGAATCTCTGAGTTCAAGGCCAGTCTGGTTTACAAGAAATAGTTCTAGGATAGGCTTTAAAGCTACAGAGAAACCCTATCTCAAAAAACCAAAACAAGTCCAAATGAAGAGGAAAAGGAAGGAGAACACGAAGAAGGAAGTCAGGACCGCAAAGGGTGCCTTCACCCACTGATAAAAGGGGACTGATCGAATGAGAGCTCACCAAGGCCAGCTGGACTGGGACTGAACGAGCATGTGATCAAACCGGATTCTCTGAATGTGGCTGACATGGGGGCTGGCTGAGAAGCCACTGACAATGGCACTGGGTCTTGTTTTGTCTGCATGAACTGGCTTTTTGGGATCCTGGTCTGTTTGGATGCTCACCTTCCTGGATCTGGAGGGAGGGGGGAGGAACTTGGATTTCCCACAGGTCAGGAAACCCTGACTGCTCTTGGGATTGGAGAGGGAGAAAGAGAGGGAGTGGGGGGAGTGGGAGGGTATTGGGAAGAGGGGAGGAAGTAGAAATTCTTTAAATAAATAAATAAGGAAAAAAATTTAAAAAAATCATTATTCACTTTTTGCAAATTTAACTTTCAAAAAAAAAACACCAAAACAAGACAAAGTAAAAAAAAAAAAAAAGCCTGAATTAAGATACCTCACATAGTGTAATAAAAGCTATTCCTTGTAGTCATTGGATTTATATTCCATAGATGGATGGTCCTGTTGAGCTTGATTGTTTATGGAAACATTTTTATCATACAGAGAGATGGTTAGTGTTAAGACTTATAAGCAGTCAAACTTCTTTGAATCAGTGAGTTTTGCTGTGGTATAATGACCTCTTGCTCATGGAAAAGATATCATGGATACATAAAACCCCTCCAGATTTAGGAAATGATGAAAAAGAGTAATTAGAAGAAAGAAGGAATATGGTAGGAAGAGTAGATACTAGGTGTATGAATCCATGTTCAGGGTTATGTAAGAATTGGGGAATCTAGTGATGTGCCTTTGGTAGGTCATTGAAGCACAGTGAGGTGGGATTTTTGGAGACTGACTGGATGAATCAACCGTAGTTCTGTAATTAATTCAATAAATGAATTTAGTAATGGAGGTAAATGAAATTGTGTCTTTGGACTACAACTGCTCATCTTCTCTATCTGGAGTGAATGAAAATAAACTGCATCAAACACAGTTGCAACAGATGACTGATTATTACAAGTAGGCTAAAGCTGACCTTTAAATTTCATGTGATTTTTAGACTCACCTAATTTCAAAAGAAGAAAACAAACATTGAACAAAAACAGACACACATACACATCCTGTTTTTTTTTTCTTTTTTGCTTCTAGAAGACTCCAACAACACTGTAAAGTTTTTGCTTTCTTGTATCCTAAATTAATTTCTTGCCACTTTGCTCAAGTTTTAATTTATGTGTGTCTTCTATCTATGGATGTGTGTGTGCCATATATGCTCATGTGTATAGATGCATATGTCTGTGAATGTTCACATGGAGGCCAAAGATCAGCCTCAAGGATTATTCTTCAGAATTTATTATGTTTGCAGGGACCAAATATTACATTGTCCTGGACTTTGCCATGTAGTCTAGCTAAAGAACTCCAGAGATCCATTTCTACCTCTCCAGCACTCTAATGGTAAGGGCATTCCACTATGCCCATTTTTTTTTGCTTGTTTAGTTGTTATTTTTATTTATTTTTGTGTGAATTCTGGATGATTGATCTCAGGTCCATATTTCCAAGGCAAGCACTTTAAAAACTGAGCCATCACCCCAATCCAGCCTTTAGTGTTTTTAAAATACTTGCTCCACTGGAAAAGTTCTTCTTAGGAAACCACTGTGCATTTGTAGATGATGCACATTCATGATCTAATATGTTGCTTTATAGAAACCTTTTTACTACTTATTATTGAGAATAAAATTTATTTCCCATTTGAAATTTCAACTGTAATCCTGAGCATACATATAATACCTGAAGTATATCATTTGTAAGCCAGGTGAAAATATTTGAAAAACAGGATTTTAGTATAAACTGTTATCCTCTGATTCTAGCCTTTGGCATTGCAACAAGTATAGGGATATGACTGCTCTCAACTCTAGAAAGGGAGGCTTCAGTCTTCCATTGCTTAATGAATGACAAGCACAGGAGGCACCTCATTGGGATGCCATGTCTCCTGGGTATTTCAGCATCTGGACATATCTTTATTTCTGAATGTCAAGCTGCTAAGAAAAATCAAAACCTCTCATTCCAGGCACAATTCCACCCTTGATTTAAGATGGTATGTCCCTCAACTGGGTCAACCCCATGAAATTCTTGGAACTATTGAGGGAGCCTACCTTAGAAACTGTTAATACTTTTTTCATTATATTATAAGTGTAAAGTTTTTTTTATTAAAATTTATTCATGCTTAATACTTCCCTGAGTGTTGCTGGGGTTATAGATCAGTTGGGAAAGGGCTTGCATAGCATGCTCACGCCCCTGAGGTCAGTCCCCAGCATCACATAGGGTGGACATTGGAAGCAAACACCAATAACCCTAGTGCTTGAGAGACTGAAGATTCAGAAATATAAGACCATTCTCAACTCTATTTTATTTTGAAATGAGCATGATATTCATTATCTGCTGTTGGACAATGCTCCTGTGTACTGTAAAGATCTGTCACTTTTATTAGCTTAATAAATCCTGATTGGCTAGTAGCCAGGCAAGAAGTATAGGTGGAATGACCAGACTAAGAAAATTCTGGAAAGAGCAAAGGCAAAGAGTCTGCCACTAGCCAGATGCAGAAGTTTTACATTCAGAATAGCCTTAAGACTGCTGGCTGAGATAATCTAGTACCAGAGGATACTCTGATATTTCAGTCAGGACTTGACCATAATCCTATATTTTCTTTTGTTCCCCATAAGATTATTGTGTCTCCAATCATCAGGAAGTAACCTAGAAACTACTTCCACATTCCTCAAGAAATGGATTATGGATGCTTGTCTTTGTTTAGAGTGTTGGTTACAAGTTGTTATGGATAATTATCAATACAAAAGCTAAGCAAAGTAAATTAGATACAGAGCTCTTGTTTTGAAAAGAAAAAAGAGGAAATATTGTGGCACAATGCTCCTGTATACTGTGAATATTTGTTATTCATATTAGTTTTATAAAATGCTAGTTGGCCAGTAGCCTGACAGGAAGTAGAGATTGAGTGACCACACTATGAAAATTCTGGGAAGAGGAAAGGCAGGGAATCTGCCACAAGCCAGACACAGAGGAAGCAAGATGAGAATGCTGCACTGAGAAGAGGTTCCAAGATATGTGGCTAAACAAAGATAATAATTATGTGTTGTTTTAAGTTGCAAGAGTAGTTAATAGTAAGCCTGAACTAATAGGTCAAACATTATATAACTAATATAAGCCTCTGTGTGTATCTTTGGGATTAAATGGCACTGGGACCAGGTGGGACAGAAACTTCTGTCAATAATTATCTCCTACATTAAAAAAATATATGAAACATACTTCTGTTCCATGATTCTCTGTCTGGTGTAAAAGTATAGTTAGGAAACCTAAAAGTATATTTTCCATTAATATATTAGAATAATACATTATTTGCTAACGTGTTATATTCATGTTGTTTGCCAGTGTCATTTATTATATTAACAAATTGTTTATTGAAAACAAAGCACCATAATTGCCAGAAACCTGTATCTACAAAAGTACAAAATTAATTTCCCTTAGAAACTTGAATATTTTTATTCATTACAAGAACATAAATTTAAATTTGACTGCATGGAAGATACTTTAAAAAAATAATTAGTAATTGTAAACAGTATTCCTGCCATCCAAATATCATTAGGTTCAAATAAAGGAAGAAGATTACAAAAGTATATTTCTATACATATACACGATAGATAGCTATATAATTAAAGGCATTGCAATGATATAGGATACCTGTATGTTACATTTACCAGACCTGTGTGTCTACATAACTATGGTTATATATGTGGTGGAAACATAAAAAAGTTTATAGATTTAGTAAGAATAAAATGACAGTTGAGTGTGTGCTGTGTGGATGATTCCCAAATTATAAAACAAATATTCTGAACTACGAAGGAGAAGTAGTGAAAGAGGGTGTGTATGAACATTGTGATGTAGTACTTTGTCATCATGCACAGCTAGTTCAACTCAATGGCACTCTCCTTCAGTACTTAGCCTTTTACTCTCATGGAGGATTATGAAAGCTCTCGCACACAATCATTCAAGCTGTGGCCACCTTCCACTACAGCCTGCCATTTAGTTTTCCTTCATTATTAAATGGGCGAGCACTGTGTATGATAATAGTGCTTTCAATAATGGAATCTACTCAAAGCACATTTAGCTCCCATTCCGAGTCACTCGGTTTGAATTTTAACATGAAAGCTTATGCAAGTAGATATACACAGTGATTTGAGTCTCTAAAGTAAAACCGTTTTATATTAATACTTTAAAAATATTTAAAACATTATGAACATAATTAATATACTATATAAATTGAATCTCTATATATGCATTGAATATAAAATGATATTCAAGAATATATATATATAAATTTTTCATTTTTTAATTTGACTATGAATCCAAGGATTAAAAAATAATTTCTGAAAAATATGATAGTTTTGTTGTCTGAGTTCATTCTGTCATAATTAAGACATGAAATATATCAGGTTTGTATATGTATAGTGTTTCAAAAAGTTATCTTCATTTATTAGAAACAATTACATAAATTTAGTAAGAAATTATTCTTGTAATATTAGAAGACATTAAAAGAAAGCAACGTATATTGTACATAGTGAGGACTAGTTAAACTTCCTTTTATCTTCTGTGTATGATACATTTATTTTTAATGTTGAATAAATTAAAACACATTCTAATTATCTGTTTCTGTATGGATTTTAAAATTATAGTGATCCACTCTGAGAGCTTATGTAAGTGTTTCAGATACTTTTGATATTTTTAGTGATTTATTTAAAAATTTAAATTTTGTTTTTCATTATGTTGCTCATAAATGTCTAAAGTCAACATTTCTCAGTAAAATTCACTAGATTCCAGTGAGGTGTGCTACTCTGACAAAGTTGATTTATAGTCTCTAAACTTTAGTCATTAACCCAAGGAATAACCACTTCTTTACCAATTCCTATATCTTTGCTATGAGAATAACTAAAGAATGTAAAGTATATTCACATGGTTGTCATAAGCTATGTAACATGAGGGCTGGCTTGTTGGGGTTTCTGTCCCACCTGGTACCCCACACCGGCATATCCCAAAGAAAATCACACACAGGACTCCATAAGATTATAAACTGATTGGCCCATTAGTCAGGCTACTTATTAGCTCTTATAACTTATGTTACCCCATTATCCTTATCTATGTTAGCCACAGGGCTCAGTACCTTTCTCAGCTGGGCAAGTTACATGCTGCCTCTTCGGTCGTCTGCGCAGGAATGGCAGAGTGAGCTTCCTGCTCTCTAGCCTTCTCCTGTTCTCATTGCCCCGCCTCTACTTCCTGTCTGGTTGACCCGCCTATACTTCCTGCCTGACCAATCAGCGTTTTATTAAAATACATGATTGACAGAATACCGACAATTCTCCTGCACCAAAGCTATATTTATAGTTCATTTTGTTCCTCTTAAATATGGACAAAGTTATGTGTTAAGGGGACGTCTCAGTGGTTCAGTGTGCTGCGTTTGGGCATAGGACCTGGGTGAGGTTCACACACCCCTGTGACTAACAACTAAGTCTAACTCCAAAGTTAGAGAATCTTAACCTTTCAATGGTTTTCACAGACAATTATGAGTTACAGAAAAATGCACCCCAAAACACCCAGATGCATAATATTTTTTAAATTTTTAAATATATAGATTGTTGAGAATTTACAGGTAAATCTTCCAGGGTTAGTAACAGATACAATTTCACAGCAAACATGCTGATCCTGTGACTCTTACAGTCTTCCTTCCCCTCTTCTATATCCCATACACCTTTTCTGTAATGTTCCCTGATCCTCAGGTGTGAGGGATTTGCAGATGTAGTTGGAACTGGGCTCTATAACTCAGCATTTTGATTGGTTGTTTGATGTAATGGTCTTTGTCTGTTGTCTAGAAAGAGAATTTTTATTGTTTCAATTTGCTAAGCATTTCTTCCACTCCCTTCCCTTCCTCCCTTCTTCCCCTTTACTTTCTCCCTGACCCCCACACTACCATCAGGAGATCTTGTACTTTTTTTCCTTTCTATGGAGATCCATGTGTCTCTCTTAGAGTCCTCTAGAGTCCTGTCTAGGTTCTCTGGATTATGGATTGTAGGCTGATTTTTCTTTGCTTTATTTCTAAAAGCCACTTATGAGTAAGTACATATTATATTTGTCTTTCTGGGTCTGTGTTTCCTCATTCAAAAAATTTTTATTTTAGGTCCATCACCCCCTTCCCTTTCCTCCCAGTCACTTCTCTTCCCCAACCCGACCACCATCATCTTCTCAGAAAAGGTAAGGCCTCCCACAAGAGTAAACACAACCTGGCACATTAAGATGAGGCATGACCAAGGCCCTCTCCTCTGCATCAAGGCTGAGCAAGGTATCCCAACATATTAAATGGGCTTCAAAAGTCAGGTCTAGAAACAGTGATAGAACCTGTCCCAACTGCTGGGGACACCTCAAACAAACCAAGTTACACAACAACATACAGAATGCCTAGTTAGCTCCCAAGCAAGCTCAATCATTGTCAATCTAGAATTTGTGAGTTCCCAGGAGCTTGGTTCGGCCATCTCTATAGATTTTCCCATTATAATCTTGATCTCCTTTGCTGATAAAATCTCTGTCCTCTCTTCTTCTGGACTCTCAGAGCTTGGCCTACTGTGTGGGTTTGGATCTCTGTATCTGCTTCCTTCAGTGACTGGATGACAACTCTTTGATGACAGGGTATTCACTAATATGATTATAGGGAAGGCCAATTCAGACACACTCTCAACTATTGCTATGAGTGTTAACTGAGGTCTATCTTGTGCATTCCTGGGAATGTCCCTAGCTCTAGAATGTCCCTAGCCTAACTCTATCAAGGCTCTCTCTATCAAGATACCACATTCATTGCCTTCCTACTCCAGTTCACCAACTCAACCATCCCTTTCCCTCATGTTTCCATCATCTATCGCGTCCTGACTATCACCCCCCCCCCATTTTTCTCAGGATGTCTCATCTATTTCCCCTTCTCAGGGTGATACATGAGTAACTCTTAAGTCCTTCTTGTTACCTAGCTTCTCTGGAGTGTTCCTTTGTGTTATATTTAGTATCCACTTATGAGTAAGTATACCATGTTTTTCTTCCTCATTCTGGATTACCTCGTATTCTCTTCTATCTCCTAACTCCTTTTAGAAATTGTTGTCTTGAGATACTGAAGGTTCAAAATTGTAAACTAAATATTTCACAGAAAAAAACACTCCATCTAAATTTTAGGCTATTACAAAATTTACTTTTTTGTTAGAACTCCAACAACAACAAAGACCTAGCAATAGGTAATTTTCTTTTATAAAATTGCCTCGTAGCTTATTTTCATAAGTCTCATTTTTATTTGCAAATTAGTTTTGCTAATTTTCTTTGTTCCCATAGCCAAACACTGACTCTCTGAAGAATGAGTAGTCTCCCACAATTATTAGTTTATGAAATTTTCATAGACTTTTATTTATCCAAATTAACCAGGAGAGTGTTTTCACTTGCAAATTCTAAACACGATTTTCTTGATAATTCTGAAGAGAGAATTAGCATAAATTGGAAATATCAGGGTAGAAATATCCAATTTTTCTCTGATTTGGGTTTGAGGTCTGATTCTCCCTTGTGGTCAGTGGAGTCAAGGATAGGGGAGTGGATAGGTAGTGAGAATGATAAATATACATGGTGTACATATTGAAAATACAGAACAAATTTTAACCAAAAATAGGTGGACATTAGCTTAATTATTCACTTACTTAACTAACATTAAATCAGAGCTATGGTGATTTGTTTTGCACATTGAAGTAAAACAATGACATAAAAATCAATTGCGACTTTCCAGCAGCCTAACATTAGCTAAATTCTGTAAAACTATGCAGTTTCCAAATACATTAATTTAATACTGTACAAAAATAGGTTTTGTGGAAACAGTTTTCTACAACTTACTTAAAATTATATGTACAAATGGGAGCCAGGCATGGTGACAAGCACCTTTAGTCTTATTATAAGGTAGACAAACAGATTCAGAAGAATCTCTGTTAGCTGAAGACCATCCTGGACAGCTAGTAAAACCCTGTTTTAAAGAAATTAAAGCAAAATAATAAATAGAATAAAAGAAAATGTGGAAAGAAAACCACATAAAATATTCTCAAAATTTCACAGATAAAAATAAAAGGATGAAAGGATAATGGAGTTGATCTGGCAAAATCCCAAGATACAGAGTATATTTTGGCTGTGCCTGGTGGTCTGTGGTCTTATGTTTCTCAGCACTTCTGCATTTTCTATTTGTCACACTTTTCTGCATAAAGTTGTAAGTATGCCCATTTGAAATTGTGTTGGTCTTAGGGTAGAATTAGGCAACTATTCTGTTAAGAAACAGGTTGAACCTAAAGCAAAAATAAGAATCACAAGTTGGAAACAGAGAATACACATTCATTGATAGAAATATCATCTTGGACTGCCAAAAGGTAGAAGGGGCAAAACAATCTTTCTAGGGCCCTTCTGTAGGTGCTCCATACTAACTTTGGTCCTCTAGCCCTTGTAAGCATGTGGAAATACACTTCCTCTGATTAAAGCTACTTTTTTGGCCATTTGTTAAGGACACAGAAAACTAATGTAGCTAGATAATAGATAATCGATTCACTTAAAAAAGACGGAAAGCAAGATTCACTGATGGAGTTCTGTTCATTAAAACATCAAAAAATATTGAAAATACATTTTCTATATGATGTAACTTTTACTGAACTATAATTAAGGGATTTTATTTAATATGCTCTGAAACTATCTTTAGAAATTGGCTGTTTTTATCACTATCTTCTCTTTATTGAATTGCTTACATTGAAGTATAGAATTGTAATATGTGTCTTTTATATGTAGATTCATCTAAAAATAAGTCTTATTTAGTGCTCTATTGTTTTGATAAGATACCATAAACAAGGAAGCCTATAGGTTGAAGAATTTATATGGAACTCATAGTTTCAGAGTTGGAATTCATGATTCTCATGATGGGGATCATTGCATCAGAGAGGTAGACACTGAACTGAAACAGTAACAGAGAGCTCACATATTGATCTACAAGCACAAGGAGAAAGAGGGACATTTAGGATGATTGAAGTTTTTGAAACACCAATGCCCGCATTCCCATTGTACACCTCCGACTATAAGGTCTTCTCAAACAGTTCTTCCAACTGGAAATCAATTACTCAAATATATGAAACTGTGGGGGTATCTCTGTTTAAACTATCATAAATCACTCTTAGTATATTTAAGAACTTAACAGAAAAATAAAATAAAATGAATCCTTATTTAAACTCCTGATCTACTTCTTTATTCTGGAATAAATGGACGTCAAAACATAAATGAAATACTGACTGTTTTCATAGTGGAATGTCAATATTGCTTCTCAAGGACAAAGAACAGCATGTTTGTGTAGGAGTCACATCTGTCTAAGATCATTTGGTTAACATAAGATAAATAAAGAGTAAATGATATGAAGACAGCCACAATGTGCAATGTCTAAATGTGGCTTTAAAAATAGACTTATGCATATATGCACATTATACATGTATAGTCAGCTATGCCTTCTCAAAATATCAGCGATAACTGTGTATGAGAGCTATTTCAAGATTTACCTCCTAGATTCACTAGTAATTAATACTCTTTCTGAGATTAAAGCAAGACAAAAATTTTTTATAAAATTGTCCACTTGTACAGATGCATTTATTTTTCAATAAATGTTGCATGATCTACTCCACACATCTGAAAACTCTCTATCTAAGGTTTCTCTATATGATTATTCCTTTGATGCGTTCAAAGTGCATCTTGCATGCTATTATAATGTTCCATCTGTAAATGTTTTACTACCTGACTCAAAGACACTCATCAAAACCATCTCACAGAGAATTTCTGTTTTCTAGGATGATGGAGTGACTGGTAGAAAGCCAAGCACTGGGCAAGTCAGCAGACATAAACTTGAAAATGTGTATGAGGTGTATGAAGCCATTTTCAAGCTTTGAATGATTTGTAGAACAAGACAATGATCCCTAAAAGAGGATAGGTAAAAACAATTCCCAATATTGTTAAAGTGCTCTGCCTTTTTTTCTCTTCCATACCAAGGTCACACAAATGTACCCAACTAACCAAATTCAATGTTCTCTCCTACCTTTCCCCCTTCTGATTGTAAGCAGCCTTCAGGGACTTCTTCATTGTTCCTCTTTCTCATTCTTTTCACATTTCTTTTTTATCTTCTTTTTAAATCTGATTACTTTCTCCCCTTGGTCCTTGACTCCCATTTTAAAATGTAAACCTCAGCTATCCTTTCCTATTCCATTTTAATTCATAAGTATTTATTCAGAAAAATCTGATGGATAATTTTATCTGTGCTTGATTTTCCCAAGTCCTTCACCAGTGTCTTCATTCTTCAGTGTGAAATTGTCTATGACAGTGCTAATAGCCCACACCCTTATATTTTGAAATTTGCTGAGCTTTCATTGTTCATTTATATGTTTTTATTCCTGCATATTCACTCTTTGCTGTCTGTGCTACAGATTGATAGGCAGCTTCTTATCATGGTCCCAACTGCCCACTGTTATCAATATATGAAGAAGAAAGGCTTACTTTGGTTTGGGACACAGGTATTACAGTCCATGATCTACTGATCTGGTTGCTGCAGACATGGTGAATCAACATGTCAGGAAAGAAGTATAATAGTGCAAAATATTTAACCTCATGACATAAAATGATGGAGAGCAAAGGAATAGGGATTATGACAGCTGAAAACTCTTCAGTAAACTCCATCACTTCCAATGCTTCCCATCTTCCTGTAGAAATGTGGGAGGAGGATTGAGGCTCTAACACTCAAGCCTTCCAGTTGTTTTAGATCCAAATGCAATGCTCTATAATATATTTGCTATTTCTTCTATGCATCATTGTTTGGGGAGCTCTTAGTTAACACTCTAAAGAAAGGATCTTTTTATATTCCTTTCACCTAACAAACATGACTCAGTGGTTAGGCTATGCTTGTCACCAAAATAAACAGAAGAGAACAGAAAACTAACAAGCCATATGAAATAAACTAAAGACTTTTCTAGTTTTTTTTTAATTTTATGCATGCTTATTTGATACAAAACATGTTTGAAATACAAAATAAAGTTGTTTAAATATAATATAATAATTAAAATGCTGTTCTTAGAAATCAATATTAAAATCAGACTAACTAACTAATGAATATGGTCTTGTAAGTGACTTATAATTTAATCCATGGAAATAATTTAGAATAGGATAAGAACACAGGACATGTTCATTGAATGCTGTATTTAGTTATAGTTATTAAAAACCACCTTTAAATGCTGAAATCAAAATCAAGCATGCCTATTATGTCCATGTTTTGTTAAGTTAGTTCTCTGAAAAGTTCTGAAATCATTCAGAGGTGACATATTTCATGATCTATTGCACTTACCTGTTGGTGTTTTTAATTTCTGTGCATTTCCATCCACACAGGCAGGTACCCATTTCACATATGTCCAACAGCAGTCTTAAAGGATTTCTGGAATGAACCTGGGAACCATTTTCGAGAAATAAGTGCTATGCAGAAAACTACCCTACTTAGCAAAAGGAGTAATTATGAGACAGGTGACTATGCTAATGAATCATAAGCCTGACAAGATGCTAAGATGAACATCACAGGCCAGTGGAGGACAGTGAGGCCCAGTAAGAAGTATCCTTATATGAGTTTCTTAATAAGAAAGTGTTTCGTGGGTTTTAGTTTGTCAGTCTGGTTTGCATATTTCTAAGAACTCTGATTGATTGAGATATTACATTTAGCAATACAAGATTTACAACACCAAGAAGTATAGCCAACGTAAATTAGATATTCGCTAAATTTTCAAAATTATTTTGTGCGACATATTTTCTATTTTTCCTGTATTTTCTATAATTAAGTAAGAATATTTTAAACTTGTGTATCTTATGTCTATATTCAATTCTACAAGCCACCACTGATAATTACAAATCAATTCCTTGAACACTTATGTAAAATACCATATGTAACATATTTCAGTTACTTATGAATGAGCATGGGAAATTAAATAAGTAAAATTTGAAAAACAATGTGAGTAGCATTTTATATGGGTTTATTTTCAAGAGTATAAACTAACAAAAGGCACACGGATTAATTTAAAACAAAAACATAATAAATAGAAAATATTGAGGAACATTATGATATATACTATATAAACAATTTTATTGTAATATATTTTGTATTAGAAATCCATTTTAAAAACATTTCAAATTTAAAATGATTAATTTTGACAAGTCAAGCATGTTAGACATTTATTTTCATTATCCTTCATATTTTTCAAAATAATAAAAATGACAAATTTTTACTGAAATTTAATAACATTTAAATTTTTCAAAATTTTATAAATTAAAGTTACCTCACAATAAGGATTTTCATCTAAAATGTCAGTCTTTGTCATACTAACATATATGTTACTTATTTACTTCAAAATATACATTATATAAATCTTCATTTATTTCTAAGAAAAGAATATAAACATATATTTTAAGAGTAATTTACAAATTTGTTAGTTTTTATGACCAAAGTAACTTACATTTTAATAATCATTAAAGCCCTCTAATGTTAAAATATTACACTCTTTATATAATATGGGCCATACCATTTGCATCCTCTATATACATTCATAATTCTAATATGTTGCTATAATTAACACACTCTCACACACATACAATAAGACTGTTTCTTATTAGACAGATATAAGTGTATGAGAATGTTTAGTAGTCTTGTAACCAGATGACACGAAGGTTATCATAAAATTAAAATTCATTACATCAGAAGCTTAGCATTAAGTGTGAAAGTAACCTCTCTTCGCTCTTTATGATTGTGGATAAATTTAAACTGAAAATTTGAAAACACAAAGACAATAAAAAAGGCATTTTAAATGATTCATTTTATAAAGTGCAATCATACATTGAGTTATTAGACATCGGGTTACACGTATTTCCTTGATAACTTAAAGTAATGCAGGCTACATAGCTACATGAATGTATAGTTAATTTTCTTAAAAATTAATTTAGCCTGTAAAAATATTTTTATTGCATTTCTTTTAACCAGTTAATTGTTCAGACAGGATAGCAATGACAATGATACAACCTCATTCGACCCCTGTACCCTTTGACAACTCATGGTAATATCACATAACTCAGCATTCTTATTTTAGGGAAATACTTGAAGACAATATGAGTACTATTGGGATAATTCTGTGTTCACATTTTCTCTATTATTCTGTCCTTGAAAATTGTTCTTATATGGTCAGAGTTCATGTTGGTTGCAACACAAAGAAATTCATGTTATCACATGACTTCTTAAATATATGATGTGTGCTTAATTTAAATATTAAACCCACACTTTCCTTGTAAAAACCACAGTCACAAAAGAATCTAATCAGACACTAAGTTGAATATTTGTAAGCAAATCAAGCAGAGTTTCATTTGCTCTTTTGGAATAGAAACTATTTGACATCATAAGATTCTCTGTTTCCTGTAAAATGCCATAGTACAACATACCAAAAAGTGAGAGAAATTACCATAGAATCACATTTCAAGTTTATTATACACATGCACATTGTCATCAAATTAAATAGGATTTAGAGCAAAGGATAGTCTTCTCAGTAGCATCACCAACCTCTGGAAAGAATTGTAAACTTTAAGACAGAGGTGAAACAGGACTACATGGAAGAACAGTATGAGATAATTAAGACAATGAAAGCAACAGAAAGACAAACATAAGGCCTGAAGGGCACTCGATGAAAATGCATTGCTTGAAAACTGTGCTTTCAAGTTTGAAACAAAACAAAAATAAATAAATAAAATAAAACCACCTCACTGCTTTTAAATTGAAGACATACTTGCTAACAAACATATCAAAGGGAGGCTGTATCATAGGCAAGGTGCATTAGATTTGAAATCTGATTCCCAATTTATACTGAGTTTTCTCACCTTGTGATATTTGCTAGGTTCAAGTGTGAACTTGCTTCACAATATTTTTTATTCTGTTTTCAGTTACTACTGTTCACTTGACCTAGAAAGGAAAATATAAAACTTCCAGGATATTCATTCTATAGCTATCCATATATGTTCCTCTTCTTGATTTAGGGCCTGAGAGATATTTAATTATTTGAATATTTATTCAATATCTACAAAGGTGTTTGTCCCCAATCCTGCTATATTCTGCTATTGGTTTAATGTCCACTGGTACACCTCTTTCTATTTTTTATTTACTCAATATCAAAAAAGACTTAAATGTGCCTGGTTGGTAAATATAGTACATCATTAGGTTCAGTGTCTCCTTCGTACCACAATAAGTTAATATTTCCTAAGAGGACAATATTTTAATTCTACTTTTAGGAAATCACCTATCTTTCCAACCTATATATAAAGACAAAAAAAATATTTCCTTACAGGTTTAAAGTGCTTATGAGCCGGAAGGTGAATCTACACCACTTGTATTCTTTATGATGTTATCTCTTCAAGCTCTGTAAGTTTATGATACTTAGGGTGAATTCCCATACTGTCTTACTTGCCATACAAACTAGAGATGCTCAATTCTTCATCAATTACAAATTGTTGATACATTCAAATATCTAAGTTATTTTGTTATATGTTAAGTTAAATCCAAAAGACAGTTCACCAAATCTATCCATTACCTTTTTATTGCTTTGATAAAATGCCATGAAAAGACATCTACAGAAGAAATGACTTATTTAGAAATGTTTTTTTTAGAGGATAATCATCTGTCATTTGTGGCAAAGTGGAAGACAGTAAAGATGAGAGTTGCCACATCTTTAACTGTCTGGAGGATTTAAAATATTCTGAATAAATGACATAAATTTTGAAACTCCCAAAGTTCTCCCCTGTGCCATACTACCAAGACCAAAGCAAGACACATACCACCAGCAAGGCCAAACTTCTAAGCCTCTCCAAACAGTATATTTTTGGAACCAAGTATTCAAATTCCAGAATTATGAAGGACATTTATCATTCAAATCAGCACATTTTACTCTGGGCACCCATAAATCTTATGGTCATTTCATAATGACAAATACATTTATAGCAACTTCAAAAACTTCATAAGTATATAGAATGCTTTACAGTTTCACTACTTTTTTGAAGTTCAAAGTTTCTTCGGGACTCAAGGTGATCTCTTAACCATATATTAGGGTAAAATAGAAAGAAATACCTTACTTCCACCTTATAATGAGCTAGAACATGTGTTACCATTCCAAAGAGAAGATGGAAGTGTAGTTAGTAAATAATCAAAACAAGACTGAAATCCAGCAAAGCCATGTCAATTCCTTTAGTTCCAAGTCCATTGGCAAATGTATAGATGGTTCTCCCTAACATATTTGTATCTGTTTGTCTGTTTCTAATCTCTGTATTCAACTTCTCTTGACACATAGTCACATCTTTGACACCGACAACATCTTGACATTCACTTTTACAGATTAACACAATGGCCTCTCATGACCTCCTGCTCTTTCCTTGCCTTTATAAAGGCACCATTGTGTCAATCATTGCTGGACCTGAGAAACTCTATGAAATAGTAGGAAAAGATTCATCCACCCCTTATCTTCTACATCTATAAATTAAGTGCCAAATGTATGACACTGCCAACAGTGAGCTGCTTGCTGTGGGCCCAGGGTCTCCTGAACACTTTAGCAGTAGCTTTTGACTGTACTTGCCTCCCAGGAAGAGAAAACATCTTATGCTCTGTTTCACAAGTTGAGTGGTGTTTTGCTCTGAGAGCATAATTCCATGTATTCCAATGAAGAATTTGCCTTTTCTTATTAGCAGTATTCCCTTAACAATTACAGCCTCTTTATCAGCACAAGACTAGGATGAAATATTCACCTTATTAGTGCTCCCTTTCTCGCCAATATATTTTGCATATTTGGTCTCATTTTCTTTTTTTTCATTTTAATTTTGTATAAGAGTAATCACTAATAGTATGATACAGATCTAATATTAGGCTCTTTTGAAAGGTCCTCTTCTAATTATTTCATAATTTTTAAATTTAGCCTCAGAGAAGTTCTAAGGGCATGACCAGGAAAGAAGTCACATTCTTTGCCAAAATATCACAAAACAGCCTTCATCTTAGTTGTTAATATTGTTCTCCTCCGAAACATCTTGTCATGTTCCTCAAGAGTCAATATTGTTATCAGACTTATCTTCCAAGCTCTTATTAGGATCACCCACTAAGTTCCCCTTACATTGTTCAAAGACGTTTCTGTACAAATTTTGAAGTCTTCAGTGCTCCTCTAAATTCAGTATGGTCAGCTGCAGAGCAACGTTTGACTTCTGGTAGCAGCTTCTGCATCTAATATTTTCTGTTAATGTGATAAAGTGCCACAACCCATGTAGTTTGTAGAAGGAAGGGTTTAGTTTAGATTTATGGTTCCAGAGGGGGAAGATCCCCTCATGGCAGGGAAGTGACTTGAACTGAAAGATGAGAGGTTACATAGTGAATGGCAGACAAAATATTAAGTGCAGATTAGAAGTGACATGAGACTCCAACCCATGACAGTTCACTTAAATGACCAATGATGTTATTCCACCAAAACGACTACACCTCCTAAGCCTCTCCAAACAGAATTGCTAACTGGTGTCCAGGAATTCAAATCTCAATCCCAGAGAACCTAGACAACAATGAGGACCCTAAGAGAGACATACATGGATCTAATATACATGGGAAGTATAAAAAGACGTACTATCCTGAGTAAACTGGAACCATGAGGACCATGGCAGAGGGCTGAAGGGGAGGGGATAGAAAGGGAGCAGAACAGAGAAAAATATATAGCTCAATAAAATCAATCTAAAAAGAAGAAATACAAGCAAATTTCAAGGTTGCATATGCTCTGATGTGCCAAATCCATGGTATCATGACAAAGATGTAATGAAGTACTTGCTTAAAATGTCATCAGAACACAAGAGGAGCACAGTAATATAATAATCACACAACAGATGGCATGTGTTATAAAACATTTGCAAGTATATGTGAAGACTTTTAGCAGAGAATGACAAAGGTAGTACTAAATATTGAACTTCATAGAGAAGGTGATAGCAGAAATTTTACTTCAAAATATATAGGAAATCTGAGGAGATACTAAAGAAATAGAAGTTATATAACGTTAACCTTTTAAGTTTACACAAACAATGCACAACTATCATGAATTCAATAGTCATTCTTTAAAAAAATGAAGATTCAAATAATTTAGTAATTATTAATGTTTCATATAAAATAGTTAATTAAAAATTGTACCAGCCATTATTATTTGCAGAAAAATGGTGACAGGGAAGCAAGCAAGAAAAAAATAATGATTTTGTGCATTGGTAGTGCAAAGCAGACATGAAATGGATCACAAGCTACAAAATATGTAACAGGATACCATATTTGCAAAATGAAGAGAACTCATTGCCATCTGGAAGCTTAACAATCTATTTGGTGAGACAAAACACACAAATAAATTAAATTAGTGTGTCTTGATTCAAATAAATGTTATCCTGCTTTGCATGAATAATTTGCAAGCAAATGGGAAAGATCAAAAGCATTTGGGGAATCCAGAGGGGGAAGATATTGTCTCTGAATGTAAAAGTGTCTCAGACTAGCTGGAGAAACAGAATGTCAAGGGAGTTCTAAATGTGACCTTGAGTTTATGTCTGGCCTGCATCGGGTTTAGTAAAGGCTGTGCTCATAAAACACATATTGAAGCCCAATACAAAATCAACACATCTGTCTTGAAATGTATTTTATTGATTGAAAAAATGCTAAATTAGCATCATTTAATGTGATTCTATTTGATTATTTAAAATCAAATTTTAACTCTATTGATTCAGGGTTTTTTATTTACAATAGAATTTTGTATTGCATGAAGATCTTTTTACTATGAGGGTTGAAATATGTGGACTGACACTGTCAAGAAGTCAGAGGTATTCCTTTTCCTTTTCCAGCACAGAGGCTTGAAAATAGGAGCATATTGCCGTCGGAATTCTTTTGAACTGTATACTGTTTTGGAAAATGTGTTTTTAAGTAGTTAAGTTTTATGAATAGAAGACATGAAAAGGATAATTTTATTCTATTCACAATATACAAAATTGTCCATTTTAAGTGTTTATTTCAACAATACTGAAATGATTAGCTCTAATTCTGCTGCTATAAAAACATACCTGGGTGTGTTTTTTACCTCTCCTTTCTTAATGAAAACTAGTGTTCTCATGTAGACACAAAAGAGAAGCTGATTTTCACAACAAAAACTTTTCCATCTCCTCAAGAAAGGTGAAAGATGGCACGGAAAATTTATCTTATTAGAGATTATTGTTTCTTCTACTTTATCATTCATTCATTCATTTACTTTACTAGTTTGGCTGAGAACCATCCTGACCCAATCATTTAGAAGTCTAAATTTGAACCAGGCAATGTGTTAACACCATCTTTAGGAAAACATGGTAAATCTGAATAATAATCTCTAATAAAAATTGTCCTTTAAATTAATCTACCAGCAGGCTGGTTATAAAGATTAATGCCAACATTTCATTTAAGCTTAAGGTAAAGCTATGTATATTGCATTGACCTCTTTGAACTCCAGGTGCTTTACTGTAGAAAGTTTTGCAATATTTTAGTTTGCAGTTTTAATATGAATTAAGGGATCTTTTCTCTCAAAAGAGTGAAAGTATAAGAAAAACCATATAGTTTTAGAAAATTATATGAAATATAAAATGTGTTATTGTCTGGAAAAAGGGAAGAATAATATACCCCATTCTGAAGTTCAATACCTGTCTAACAGAGACAGTGAACATTCCATGATTTTCTTTGCAATTAAGAAACAAAATTTCTTTCTGGTTCTGAGTAACCTTACTCAGAATTTTTTTTTCTAATTCTATCCATTTGCCTGAAAATTTCATGATGTTATTACTTTTTTTTTTGAGACAGGGTTTTTCTGCAGCTAAGGAGCCTGTCCTAGAACTAGCTCTTGCATACTAGACTGTCCTTGAACTCATAGAGATCTGCCTGCCTCTGTCTCCTGATTTCCAGAACAGCCTAGATAATATCATAGAGTTAATATCATAGTTTTTTAATAGTTTTTAATATCATAGTTTTTTAATAGTTTTTAATATCATAGTTGTTTTTATTACAACTCAGTAATACTCCATTGTGTAAATGTTCCACATTTTCTTTATCCATTATTTGGCTGATATTTTCAAGCTTGTTTCTAGGTTCTGGCTATTATGAATAACACTACTATGAACATAGCTGAAAAGTATCCTTGTAGTATGACTGAGCATCTTTTGGGTATATACCCAAGATTGGTATTGCTGTGTCTTAAGGTAGATTGATTCCCAAGTTTCTGAGTATCTGTTGCATTGATTTCCTAAATAGCTGTACAAGTTTGCTGAGAAAGGGAATAGAAGAGATCTCACGTGTAAATTGGGCATGGGGAGTGGGTGGAAAGATGGGGTTTATGGGTGTGGATGAGGAGAAACAAGAAGGCTCAGGATGAGCTTGTAGGGGGCAGGATGAAGTGGGAGAGTAATGAAAGAGTTTGCCTTGATGTAGGGGGCATTTCAGGCCCAGATTGTACCTGCTGCCAGGGAAACTCCCACGAATCTCCAAGGATGACTCCAGTGAAGACTTCTAACAATAGTAGAGAGAATGCCTGAACTGGCCATATCCTGCCATCTCCTGTAATCTGATTGGTAACTACCCCAGTTGTCATCAGAGAACTTTTATCCATAACTAACAGAAACAAATGCAGAGATCCACAGTCAATGACTGGGCTGAGTTTTCGGAATCCTGTTAAGCAGAGGAAAGAAGGATTGTAAGAATGAGGAGGTCAACATTATCACAAGGGAACCCATAGAAGTCACTAACCTGGGATCATAGGAAATCACAGACTGGGTCAATAGCTAGAAAGCCTGCATAGGACTGACATAGGTACTTGTTGGTGGAGGTTGCTTGTTTGTTTCCGGCTGCTCAGCCCAAAAATAATCACACAGAATCTATATAGGGATTTGGGTACAGTTCTCTACAAACTGCATCCTGCTTTTTGTTGGGCAAAGTAATTTACTGGGGGTGTTCACACTGACCTTTCTTGGTCCATCAAGCTAAATTAGTCTGGAAGGAATCCATAGGATCTCATCTGCTGTGGAAACAAAAGAAGAATCTCTTTTCTAAAGCAATATATGCTTAGACTCAAATTTTGAAGTCAAGAAACCTTTAAAACATATATGTTGGTTTAGCTTAGCAGTCCTCAGAATTAATGTCTCTTTGCAGTCAGAAAATTCAAAGAAAACACAATACTATACATGACCCAGACACTCTGTATATATTCCATTTTTACATGGATTATTTTTCTTACTCTATTACTTTTTCTACAAGTTTAATATTTATTTTATCATCTTTACATCTTTATCTATGACTGCCTGCACTCTTCTATATTACATTTATTATCTCATTACTTTTTTCTTCTCTCTTTCAAGCCTACATACATTTTTTAAACACACTGTGTCCCGTTGAGAGGTCTTTTATGCCTGAATCTGTCCTATTGTGTATCTGAAATTCTTTTCTATTCAGGAACACTTCTCAAAATGCTGAGCAGCATTACTAGATCTAAAACTGCTTTACCTTTGGCTCTACCTAACCCAATATAGCAGAGGTCAGTTCACTGCCTCTGAGATTGCCAGGTGGAAGCCACACTCATGCTGGTAACCAGCTGTCCCAAATAACTTTTAGTACACTGCCCACAAACCCCATTCATGTGCCTGGCCTTCTGGAAGAGGCAGAATTTGTACGGGTAATACAGACTGCCATTTTGAAACTGTGTGGGGTTTTTTTTCTACTACCACTGAATCATGACTCCATTTTAAAGGAGTCATGGCATTAAGCTGTGTTTATCTCTGTTCTTGTGTGTCTAGAATGCCTTTTAAAGCTTTCTAAGATTTTACATGGATATAGTCAACTACTTTGGCACGTCAATCTAATGTAGGAGGTTGCTAGTCTGTTCCTGACTGCTCAATCCCAAAATAATCACACAAAAACTATATTATTTGACATACTGTTTGGCTAATAGCTTAAGCATATTGTTAGTTAGCTCTTACATCTATAATTAATCCTTTTCCATTATTTTATATTTTACCACTAGGCTTGTGGGCTATTTGCAAGGTTCCAGATGGCAGCTCATGTCTTTCCCCTCTGGCAGCTTCATGGCATCTAATGACTTTGCCTTCTTTCTCCCAAGTATTCAGTTTAGTTTTCCCCACCTAGCTCTACTCTCACCTATAACAGGCCAAGCTAGTTTCTTTATTCATTAGCCAAAAAAGCAACACATATACAGAAGGATTTCCCACACCAGGCCCTCATGTGGGATAGTTGTGTAGCTTTATAATGTTTCTGTAACTCCTAGCAGGGAGATCAAGGACTTTCCCAAAAGCTTGAGTTGACTTTTAGAAACTATTCCTTACACTGGGTTGTCTCTCCTAGCCTTGGTACAAAGAGAACTTAGTTCTACCTCAACTTGGTATGCCATGCTTTGTTGACACCCATGGGATGGCTTCCTCTTTCTGACCAAAACCAGAAGAGTAGATGAGAACAGAGTAGAGATGGGAGAAAGAATAGGAGAGAAGAGAGGAGAAATTGTGATCATGATGTAAAATAAATGAGAAAAAAATAAATAAAGAAAGAATAAAAGAAATAAAGAAATAAAGAAAGAAAAGAAGCTTTCACATACAGCATCATGTTTATTTTAAAATGCAAAGAGAAATGTTACATAAATTCTAGTTGTCTTTTCGTGACAGTAGGGTATTAAAGTAGTCTACTCTTACGATGTTGTTTCTGATCTATGGCTGTTTGAGTAGCAGTATATATTTTACAAAAACATGGTTCACTTGCATTCGGTTTGTGGAATCATCAAAATGATGGATACTGTTTTCTAATCCAGTTAGCTATGTTGTGTATGTTTTATTGTTATTATTTGTAATTTTCACAAAATACTGAAAATAGATTATTTTCTCATACAATATATCCCAACCATAGTTTCCCCATCCTCTCTCCCAGCTCTTATTTACCTCCCCTCTCCTCTAGATCCTTTGCCCTCAGAAAACGTCAGACCTCAAGAGATGATAGCTAAATAGAACAAAAGAAGGTACAATAAGACAAGGCAAAAGCTCTCATATGAAGGCTGGATAAGGCAATCCAATAGGATAAAAAGAGTCCCAACATCTGGAAGCAAGAAGCAGAGACACATCTGCTCTCACCATTGCTGTATCCAACAAAAAACACCAAAAAAAAAAAGCCATAATATATATTCAGAAGACTTAGAGTAGAAGGGAGGTGGGGAAGAACTGGAATGAGTAGAGTTAGGGAAAACAGTGGTGGGTGTGTATTGTATGAGACAAGAATCTATTTTCAATAATAATAAAGAAAACCACTGTTTTATATATATATATATATATATATATATATATATATATATATATGCATGTGTATGTATGCACATATATGTACAAATGCATGTTTTTAAAAACAGATATGGTGTAAGCAAGTTTTGAATTATCATGGATCATGGTTGGGGAGAATATCCAAATTATACACCTAGATGAAATATCGTTTTCTCATCTTTTAGTTGATGTTTCAATGAGCATTTACAATTTTCTGATGTTTTTAAAGAAGTAGAAAATTTTAGCTATCATAATTTAAAATGCAACCTTTAGTGACTTAAAATATGTTGCTTTATATAAAGTTGTAAACGCTTCCTGTGTCTCAAAAATAGACATAGCCACCTCTGAACCGTATATGATTCAGTAGTCAGGAAAACTCAAGGAAGCTTTTTAAGCATTATTTAATGTCTACAATTTACTAAGCAAGGATGCCTTTGGTACCAGCTGTTCTTTTACTTATGTGTATGCAAATGTGTCATAATTCTAAGGGGGTTTGGTGAAATAATAATAAACAAGACCTTTAGCTTCCATTAAAGGTTTAAACATTTTTAGCATATTATAATTTAATTTAATTTTTGTCCTATTGATGAAAAATAGTTAATATCAATCCCATTGATTACTCAATTAATATAGCTATTATGTCAGGGCAATGATTAGTTAAATTAAAAAAATGATAGTCATAATCCACAAGAGTAGTGTTAAAAATACAGTTTAATTGGTTCAGTTTTTTTTAAAAGGTGTAGTCTGTGTAAATATCTTTCTGAGAGTTGAATGAAGAAAAAGCTGAGAAAACAAAATATAACCTCTTCAAATTGTATTTTTAGCAACATCTCGTGATATACATGCAATTTGACTCTTATGGCATTTGGGGGCAAATCTAGTCCTGAGAATACCCAACATGCCTCTTCTGAAATTTTAATTTAATCTTTTTACAATTGTCAATTTAATTTATGGTGAAGGGTTACACCTATGCTGGGCACATGCATTAAAGTTAAAGGACATGTTCTGGAAGCCATTGTGGCTTCCATCTCTGCTTTCATTCTGTAGTCAACATGTTAGACTCTTCTTTAATCTTCATCATGCATAGAATCCAAGATTTCTGCTTAGTTCAAGGATGCACAATATTTTCTCACAGTTCAGAATTATCCATATTCTACCACCTTCCCAAATTAGTGATGAACATGAATGATTTTCTGCCCCAGATATTTGTTAATGCACAATGACATCATGACATTTTTTCTTATATTGTGATACCTATTATACTTCTTAATCTGTAACATATCTGAGTTTATTCTTTCTCATCTAATAAAACATGAATCTGTTTATATGTTCAGAAACATTAAAGATTGACATGGTATTATGGTATTTCTGAGTTCTCTGTGAATCAAATACTTTGGAAGGGATATATCGGAGGGAATTCTGCATGTGAATACTAATTTTGTTAACGGATAACAATACATTTTTATATCAGCATTCTCTCAAGATAATGTATGGTATCAAACACTCAACTTCAAGAAAGCATACTTTAATGGTTCATTTTATTTTGAGGACTTTTATTCTTTCAGAACAATGTCTTTCACTAAAGCAGATGTAACAATAGAATTATACTTTCTTTTCTTGTGTTATCAGCCTTACCTTTGCATAATCAAAGACAAACTTTATTTTAAGAAGTCATCAAAGCCCATAAGTTTCTTTCCAAGACAAAGTTTGAGCTCAGATTTTAAAACTGTCAGCTCATCACTTTAATTTATCAAAGATCTAGAATATTCAGAAATTATTGGCTATCTAATTATTCTCTGTATTTTCACAAGGTGGCTGTGTAGCAGCAACCACAGCAATATCTAAAGAATTGTGTTCTATATTTTTTTTACAGATGGCCACAAATAAATTAAGAAACAGTTTTTCAGTGCATGACATAGGTTACCCCTAACTCAATTACTGCTGGAAAGAGTCACTGATGTCTATGAAACCAATAAGACCATGAATGAAATTTGTACAACAAACAGAATTAATGCAATAACTAATTTAAAACAATTTATATGTAGAGTTGCTTGTGGTGTCAAACTCTGTATGATTTAGGCTTGTTAGGAAAAAAGCAAAAAAGAAAAATCTAGAAAAAAAGTATTTATTCATTATAAAGACCAAATCATGTGTTTTTGTTTTAACTGGTTAGGAAGTTCTTTTAGGCTATCTTTTTCTTTTATTGAGGTTGATAGGGGCTTTTATTTTTTTTTTATTTTTTATGATTTCCTTTTTTATTTTATTTATAAAAGTTTATTAATTTATAAAAAGTTTCCATTTCCACCCCTCCTCCCAACTCCCTCCCAATCCCCCCTCTCTCTCTCCTCCTCCGTCTCCATCCCTAAGAGCAGTCAGGGTTTCCTGCCCTGTGGGAAGTTCAAATTCCTCCCCCCTCCCTCCAGGTCCAGGAAGGTGAGTATCCAAACAGACTGGATCCCAAAAATCCAGTATATGCAGAGGAAACAAGTCCCAGTGTCATTGTCAATGGCTTTACAGAAAGACTCCGGGCCAGCCACATTCAGAGAATCCGGCCACATTCAGAGAATCTGGTTGGATCATGTGCTCGTTCAGTCCCAGTCCAACTGGCCTTGGTGAACTCTCATTAGATCAGTCCCCTTGTATCAGTGGGTGAACGCACTCCTAACGGTCCTGCCTTTCTTGTTCATGTTCTTCCTCCTTCTGCTCCTCCTTTAGACCTTGGAGGCTCAGTCCAGTGCTCCAATGTGGATCTCTGTCTGTATCGCCATCCATCGTGGGATGAAGGTTCCCTCTGGTCTTGCCTTCTTTGCTCACGTTCTCTTTCCTTCTGCTTCTCGTTTGGACCTAGGGAGTTAAGTCCAGTGTTCCAACGTGGGTCTCTGTCTCAATCTCCATCCATCGCCAGAAGAAGGTTCTATGGTGATATGCAAAATATTCATCAGTGTGGTTATGGGCCAAGGCCGGTTCAGGCACCCTCTCCTCTGTCCAGAGAACCATCTGGGGATCTCTCCTTGGACCTGGGATCCCCTTTATAATCAAGTCTCTTGTAAATCCTAAAATGACTCCCTTAGTTGAAATATATACTTCCCTGATCCCATATCCATCCTTCCTCCCTCCCCCATCCCAATCCCCCGAGCATTCCCCATTCCTCCCCTACTCCCTTCTCTCTAACCCTCTCCCCTTCCAACAACTCCCCCACACCCCCATGCACCCGAGGTTGCCTGGCACTCTTGTCTACTTCCAATCTCCAGGAGGATAACTACATGCTTTTCTTCAGGTTCACCTTCTTATTTAGCTTCTCTAGGATCACGAATAATAGGCTCAAAGACCTTTAATTATGGCTAAAATCCACTTATGAGTGAATACATACCATATTCCTCTTTTTGGGTCTGGCTTACCTCACTCAGTAAAGCGTTTTCTATGTCCATCCATTTGCATGCAAGATTCAAGATGTCATTGTTTTTTACCGCTGAGTAAAACTCTAATGTATATATGTTCCACACCTTTTTAAACCATTCTTCTATTGAGGGGCACCTAGGTTGTTTCCAGGTTCTGGTTATTACAAATAGTGCAGCTATGAACATAGTTGAACAAATGTTTTTGTGGTATGATAGGGCATTTCTTGGGTATATTCCCAAGAGTGGAATTGCTGGGTCTTGAGGGAGGTTGACTCCCAGTTTCTTGAGAAACCGCCACACTGATTTCCACAGTCATAGTTCACTGAAGTTATACTCAAGAATGAGACTCACAAAACATGCAAAACTGACATAAAATATCTAATGATACAAATGAAACACAAAACAGTTGTTTCCACCACAGCATAAGGTGCATTGATGAATACTGGCTTGTAATGTAAAGATACCGACTCTATATTAGTCTTGCTTGTTTTTCATCTGAATTATTTATTTTAGTTTTTCAAAGTGCACAAAAGTTTCTGTTATACCTTAGGTTCCATAAATCATAAAATGAAGGAAAACCTATGGAATTTACATTAACAAAATTACATAGCAGAGTCACTTCAAGTAGAATTAGATTTCTCTGACCAAATTAGAAATAATAGATACCAAATAAAAGTAAAATTCTCATCATTTATATTTTCGTGAGATATATCACAAAGACCTATATACTTATCTATTTTCAAACCACTCCTACATTTTAAGGAAAATGTGTGAGTTATTTTTGTTTTGAGGAAATTTGTTGATAAAACTACATGAAGAAGGTAGTAAGTAGCCTTGTTGTCTAAAGGTCCTATTTCTAATGATTTCAGTTTATGTAGTGTATTTGCTTGCAACATTTTCTAAATTTCTTATTTTCACGATTATGTGAGATTTGTTAAGTTTCATTAAATGTAAATGTTTAGTATTATTGTTGTTAAACACTTTTTAAATATTTACATAAACATCATGTATATCATTTGTAGTCTTTTTTCGTGTTTTCATATTCAGCTAAAATACTTAAAATGTAGAATTATTCAAATTATATCAAATTAAGTTCCTTGTTAAATAAGATTAATACAAATCTTGTTTTATTGGAGATAAAACCACTGTGCATAATTTCTGCTTGGATTATGGAACTTTTTACAGGTCAATTTTTATTAACACTAACAAATAAAGTTGCAGAATTATTAAAAAGTTCAGGAATTAAAAATATGAAACTAGCAGCAACAACAAAAACAAAGGTTCTAAAACATTTAGAATACTGAGATGTTTTCATATTCATGAATATCTATTTATTAATTTCTCAGAAGCCTTAATTCATTGTTGGTATGTTACTTATAAATTTTGAATATTGAATCTCTCATTTTGCTTATAGTAGTGGTCCAAAACCAGGTCTGTGAATCAGGAGAAGGCCATATTTGCTGTGCATCAGTGAAGAAATGGCATATGTCTTCCACTAACTGAAAGTTTTTTTAATTATTAAATCATGCACTAGTTCTACTCAGTATAAAATGACATTGCTAATGGTTTGCCTGAACCACTGTTGTCTCATAATTCTTTAGATTATTTGTTCAAAATTGACTAAATCTTGTGATGCAAAACAT
The DNA here is from genome assembly GCF_982192425.1 of Myodes glareolus. Lineage (NCBI taxonomy): Eukaryota > Metazoa > Chordata > Mammalia > Rodentia > Cricetidae > Myodes > Myodes glareolus. Next base: position 27,802,296 of record NC_142033.1, read on the forward strand.
CAGCCTATATGTGATTATTAGGAAAAGAATTACTACTCTAAAAAATAGAAAATTATAACTCATAATGCATGTGTACCATCTTTATAAACACTGTTTACATTTAAGGCAGTAGTTCAAAGTTAATGAACTTTAACAGTTTCTTTTCTTTGTTGAAGTTGCATGGAATAGGAAAATGCTTTGGCTAAGATAATAAGAAAAGCTGAAACAATAATACTGATAACATTTTGGTTAAAAGATACCACAAATGTGATGAAGCAATAAATACTCTTGGAGGAAGATTCTTACAAACAGTAGCCTTAGAGATAAAAGAAACAAAAAGTAGTATGGCCAAGGCAAAGGTTAATGATGAAGAGTAAAGTAAAAAACACAGTGAAGTTTTGTGGAAGCTTCTAACTAAAGTAGACTAAAGTAAAGTCGAGAGGTCAAGGAAGAAGAGGCACAACAGCAACCTAGTCTTTCATCTAGAACAGCTGAAGAAAATGCTGTAAAATCAGAGGTCCACAGAGATGACTTTTGCAGAGAGAACTATCTTGAGTGCAGCATTGTCTGACAGTATATAGGTGACTCATTTTTTTTAATCCACCAAACATAGTATCAGGAAATATTTATAGAGAATCAATACAATGAAAAGTCTGAATAGTTTTCTCTAAAATCTTTTTAATGTGACTAACCTTTGGAAAACAAACAAAATATAAGCACAGAAATGAGACAGAGGTTACATAATAATAGATTGCAAAGAGAAACGGTGTTTAAATACTCAGGAAAATAGGTGACAAAATATGTCTTATCAGAGAGTATCTAATCTGTGAAAACAGATACTTCAGGACTGAAAAACAAGTGACATTCACAACTGTATACATCAATTTATAAAGTAAATGCATATATATATGACAGCGCTTACTGTTGAGCTCGAGGTTTCTTAAAATCAAGAGTCACTATTTTGCTTAGAAAAAACTAATAAAAATAGTCAGTATTTGTTTGCATATAAAAGCTCAAATTTATTTCTGCTCTGTAAATTAGATGAGATCAGTTGTTATTCTTCATGGTGTTCCCAATAGAGATCTCAAAGGATTCCATATCAGCTTCTAAATATTCTGGGCACCATATCTCCCTTTTACTGAATGTTCTTCTTTACTAGGCAATAGTTAACTGGTAAAGTGTTTACTTAGAATTGATAGTGCAGTAAATTCAGTACTTCAATACCATGTATCACACAATACACACACATGCACACACACATACACGTGCATGGACACATGGGAGAAAGAGAGAAAAGAAGAGAAGGAGAGAAAGAGAGAGGGAGAGGAAAGGGAGAAGAGGTATGAAGAGGGATACAGAGATCACGAAACAATAAGAAAATATCCAGATTCTACCAAAAAAATGAAAGAATAAGAAACAACAAACACAAGCATATAATAATTTCAGTTATAGGTAATGAAGACAGTTTGTTTTTACAATATCAAAATGTGAACTAATAAAATATAAGAAAATAGTAAATTTCAAAGAGTGGTTTAAAAGCTTCTCAAAGTATGTTGATGACAATAATTTGTTTTATTTTATGTTATGCCAGCTTTGCTCTCATTCATTCTAAGAAAATTCTATGATATCAGTATGGATTTTTTATTTTCTTTTTTCTTATAAAATTTACAATATGTAAAAATACTTTACTTTAAATATATTTTTTCAAAATATGTTTTATATTTGACTACTGTTTTTGCATCATTTCCTCCTTCTTTCATTCTTCCAACATATTCCATGCCCCATATCCTCTATAATGCATGGCCTTTATTCATCTTTATTCTTTAATTATTATTTTTGCATATACAGGCATACACACACACACATATGTGTGTGTTCATGTAGTGCTGCTCAAACTAACATGTGTTTGGGTCTGATCACTTGGGATTTTACTACATATTAGAGGTATAGTATCTACAGAATACTGATTCTCCTTCTCTTAGCATCCATTAATTATTTGTAGCTCTTTAACTAGAAGTGTGGCTTCGTCCTTTCGATTATCCATATTAGAATGCCAGCTTATACTATCAGTTTTCAGGTATTGTTTAGCAGTCATATCGTTGACATCGTATCTGGGTGTAACATTCCTCTCAAATACAAGAGACTATTTTGAAGCATCTGCTCTTGTTCTTTGGATCTTATAATATTTCTTCACTCTTCTCTACTACGTACCCAGAGACTTCGGTCTGGAGCTACCTTATAGATGTATAACTTGGTGTTGGGCAACCCATGATCAGTTGTTCTTAGCATTTGGACGAACTGTTGACTGAGTCAACATAGTTGTTGTAAACTATGAAAAAAAAACAACTTTGATAAGGGTTAAACTCACTTATCTTTCAGTATAAGAATAAGTATATAGAATGTAATAGATTTTATAGTAGTTAATGTCGATTTAAACATATTGTGAAATTCAGCAATAAAATTCAACAAAAAATATGAGTGTGACAGTATAATATATAAAAGTGAAAGAAAAATTATTTCATTGACGCCAATAATATTACTGATGACACATCTCAGACCCAGAGCTTAGAAGAACAGAACTGAAACTGACTCAAAAACCTCTTCACTGAGGCCTAAATTTATACTGTTCAAAGCTGCTATGCAAGCTGTCGTGGGTGAAAGGTAAACAGTAGACATTCCTGGATGTCTATCCTACAATCTAAAACAATTACCAGCAAGACCAAATAGTCCCAGAATGCAATAGTGGCACTTGTATCTTAGGGAATCCTATGAAATTTAGAAGAGAATTTATTATTACTAGTGGCCTAAAAGAAATAATTCCCAAATTTGTGTGCAGGATCCGTCTTTATATCCACATATAAGTGTAGCTCTGTCCTCACCTCAAAGAAACTTCCTTTTAACAGTCATTGCACAAATCTACATTTGTGAAAATGCATAGTGTGCCTGCCTACCATCAATTGGTACATCTACAATGGAAACTCTTACATTAAATCTTAGGGAATACTACAGAAGAGTAGGAGGGAAACCTATAAGAGCCAGAGGATAAGGACATGTGTTCTGAAATAGTGTCTTCTATATATGACAAGGACCTGAACCTATGATTGATTGCATAAATCAGATCCGAAAAAAAACAATTCAATTGAATGGAAATGTGAATGGGGGAACTCTCACAAGACCTACCCTAGATGAAGAGATACACTTAACTGATTAATTGATGTTAGTAAGAGAAGAAGAATTAGTCTTCTCCAGGAATGAGAACCATGTTAGGTTATTCAATCAAAAGAAGTCATCCCTAAGTGCACAAGCTCGTGCACATGCACGCAGGCACACACAGACACACACAGAACTAAATGAACTCAGTAGTTTATTTCCACACACATAAGCTTATGCACATGCATGCTTAAGTATGTTTAAAACAATAGAAGAAGAGGTCAGTAATTTGATAGGGAATGGAACAAATATAAAGGAGTTGGAAGAGCATGAAAGGATGTTGTTAAAATTTTGTAAATGTAGGATTTATATATGAAACTCTCAAAAAGGAATGTAACAAGGATGCATCAGAATCAAATAATAATTATTCAATTAATATCAAAAATCATAATCATGATAATTATTATATTTCACACACACAATCACTAAACCAAATTTCACATGATTATTATTGAATTGTGTTAGCTTAATACATCATAATTTTATAACATCTGTGCATTTCAATTATGTTATAAGAAATGAAAATTTTAGAAAATCAATCAAAACAAATAAGCATATGAAACCTCAGAAGAAAATATAGAGACTTTAACAAAGTAATCAGTTAAGTAAAACCCAATGATCAACATGTTCTTCCCCTACCAATGCAAATTTAAGTAATTTTCTTCTGTCAGAATAAGGAAGGAAATTATTTTCTTTAACTTAATTTAATGTCTATCCACTTAATGAAAGCTATAAATTTCTTAACTCATAAATAAGTGAAAAGTGACAGGTATTCTGGTTTACCCAGACAAAATAAAGGTTAGGTTCATTCTTAAATAGCAAGTAATGAATACACTTAAATGAAACAGAGAAGCTCAAAGGAATTTATAGTATTCTTAAGACCTTCTGTAGTTTTGGTTATGTTGTATGCTTATGTCTGTGTATGTGAGACAAGGATCAAAGAGTCCAGAAGAGAATGTCAGATTACCTGGAGACGGAGTTAAATTGGTATGTAAGTTGTTCCATGTGAGTGCTGGGAACTAACCTTGAGTCCACTGGGAACACAGGGAGTGTTCTCAGTTGCTTAGGTAAGACTCTACATCCCTCATTCTAGTTTTTGAGCTGACGAATACAAAGGAAAATTGTATCTGAATTCAGTAGGAAAACTTGGAATTACTTTAAACCACATGCCTCAAGGAAGAGGATTATTTATATACAGTGGTGATTCAGTGAGGAGATAAGACGACTTCCTTGAGGTGTTAATTTGATGGCATTTTCAAGCTTGCCAAAAGTCTGTAGTGAGGAGAGGGCCACTTGTTGGTTTCCAGCCTCTTAGCCGCGACATAATCATACAGAAACTGTGTTCATTAAATCACTGCTTGGACCATTAGCTCTAACTTCTTATAGGCTAACTCTTATATCTTTATTTAGCCCATTTCTAGTAATCTGTGTATCACTACGTGGCCGTGGCTTTCTGACAAGATTCCAATTAGGGTCTGTCTCTGACAGGGCTACATGGCTCCTCTCTGACTCTGCCTTCTTCTTCTTCTTCTTCTTCTTCTTCTTCTTCTTCTTCTTCTTCTTCTTCTTCTTCTTCTTCTTCTTCTTCTTCTTCTTCTTCTTCTTCTATTATTCCTTTGTAAATGATACCATTCAAATTTTCCACTTCCTCCCTTCCTCCCTTTTCTCTCTCCCACTCTCGTGTATGGCTGACAATAGGGGATGACTGAGAAGCCAATGACTCTGCCTTCTTTCTCTCAGCATTTAGTTTAGTATTCCCTGCCTAGCTCTATTACCCTATAGCCCTGCTATAGGCCCAAGCAATTTCTTTATTCATTATAGGTAATCACAGCATACAGAGGAAAATCCAACATCAAGAATCTATAAAGTATAACTTTTCAGAAAAAACCCCCTCATTACAAATGTGGATATTAAGTAATAGAGTTTCTCTCAACCACATGAGTAGGAAGGTTCTACGTGATGAGAGCAGAAAAATTGGTAGGTACTTAATCTGAGTATATTGATAAATAGAAACACTGAACTATTTCTTTTATACGAACAAAAATATTCAATTACTGATGTTTTATATCACAATAATCTATTTGATAAGACCATTTAAATAATGAGTAAATAAAATGATGTACAAAATACCCTGAAAAACAAGTAAAAACAGTATTAATTACAAAGATAAAGTGTTCAATTGAAGAAAAAACTTTAAATATATTAACAATAATAATTATCAATCTAATAATTAACAATCTAATAAGCCTGTAACACTGAATTTTATGTTCAAATCTAACATTTTCATATCATTGGAAGCAATATAAAATAACAGATATTAAAGTATATGTATCTTTAAAAGATATGTAAGTTACCTACAAAGATAACTAGAGAGTATTATCTAGGAATTTCATATTTAAACACATGAAATGAGTCCAACTAGATGAGTAGAGGGAAGCAAATGCTGTAGAATTTAATTATCTTTAAAGTTATCTGTAGCATAGCTACAACAAACCCAAGCAGCTTGTCTGTAGGTGGATGCAGAGTAGGGCTAGCTTATGCAATTTTTTGTGTGAGTGTTTTAGGGTTAGAGTCTTCAGAAAATGTTGAAGCACATAAAAGATAATTTACTATATCAAAATATTTTGTAGGAGCTTTGTAATTAATTGAATGTGGTTTGTTCTTACAAACAATTTTGTGTAACAAAGAAACCAAGGAAAGAAACAAAACAAACATATATGGATCATCCTTAATCATGCTTTTCATTCTCAAATGGATTAGAAACGAATATTCATTTTTTTAAAGTGACTGCATAAATGAAATGTATACTTGCTTCTAGTATTTTGAGAAAAGATGCAGGAGACATGAAGAAGTCATAATAAAACACTTAGAAGCAATATTAAATATTCAAAGCATGAATATTAAGTATATAGATAAGTTAGCATTTAAGAGCGATTATTAAGAGTACAAAGACTGTAAGAAAGGTTATTTAAATGAAATCTCCTTTCTTATTTTTCCATAATTAATTAGTAATTAATCTTTCCCAGCCTGATTGCATTTTCCATCCCTCAAATTCCCTCTTTCCATCTCCCACATTCACTCCTCCTCCTTCCTCTTATAAAAAAGGGCAGGTATTCCAAGTGTATCAGACAGGCATGGTTTCATCATATTTCAATAATACTAAGCACTTCCTTTCCTGTTAAGGCTGCACTTGGAAATCCAATAAGATGAAAGGGTCCCAACAGCAGATAACAGAGTCAGAGTCAGGTCCTGCTCACATTGTTAAGAGGTCCACATGATGATCAGGCAGTACAACTGTAACTTATATGCATAGGACCCAGGTCAGTTCCATGCAGGCTCTCTGGTTAGTGATTCATCCTTTCTTCTTATTATTTATAGGAAAGTGCTAAGTTTCCATAGCTGAAGCTCTCTTTTCAGAAATTTTGGAAATACTCAAATTCTTTCAGGAGTGTGTGGTTTTGAAGCACAATAGCATGTTCAGACAGATAGGAAGCAAGTCTATGTTAACAAAATGGAGAAGTGTATTAATGTAACAAACCCATGCAATATTTCAAGTAGTTATTTTATCCAAATATATCCCAAGTATCACCAATCCTTCAGCAAAGTTTCAACTGAATCAAAATATTAAGAGTTGGATAATGTGCTCAAAATTCTTTAGTTGCTACTAGCCTAAGTAGATTTCAAGAAATTACAAGGAGAAATTGTTACATTAGCTAAGGGGAGGAACAGGACATCTTTGATCATATCTGTCCTACTGAGCAATACTTTTAATTAATGACAAGAAGATCAAAGAGACATGGATGTGGAAAAATCATCAGGAGTATCTGACTTAGCCCACTGACAATAGCATAAATAATACTGAAAATATGTGTTATTTCTAATACATTAATAACTTCAGATTCATCTAAAATCTGGGTAAAATTAAAGAATTCCTTACTTAGTATCAACCTTTTAAAATATTCATTCCTCAAACTTAAAATGAATTTAGAATCTATCATATAACCTAAACATACCATGCCTTCATATCTTCACTATATTGAAAATTTTAATTAAAATGTAGCAATTTGCACTCTATAAGACTGTGAGTAGCCATTTTATTATCTGTCCTACAACCTGATGACTTGGTTTGGTTAAGGTTATAGAGAATATGATCAATCTGGACTGTTGGGGGATTTAGAAAACTTATTTCTTATCAAATTGGCTTGCATGCCTAATTTATTGTTCACTGGATAGTTTCACTGTCTTAGTCAGTGTTGAATTGTTGCAAAGAGACACTATGACCATGGCAATTCTTATAAAAGGAAAACATTCAATTGGGGTTTGCTTACAGTTTCTGAAGTTTAGTCCATTATTTCCATGTGGGGATGTGTATGGTAGCACACAATCAGACATGGTAGCTGAGAGTTCTTCATCCAAAGGTAGAGGAAAGGGAGGGAGACACTGGGGGCAGGACTTGAATATTTGAAACTCCAAAGCATACCCACATTGATACACTGCTTCCAACAAACCATGCCTCCCAGTCAAGTAGGATCACTCTCTAATGAGCAAGCATTCAAATAGTTGAGCCCATGGGGGTCATTCCTATTCATTTCCCACACCTACAAAGGTTGTCTTCAGGCTTCAGACAAGGAAAAAGCAATAGTCACCTTTTCAAAGATACTAGAAGCCTCAGAACAATGGGATTCAAGGATATGACCTCAGTCTGAGGTCTGGAAACCGAGACAGTAACAAAATATGTCTCTACTCAAGAATACTGAGCCTTTTGTGTTATACTAGCTTCCCCTATTCCCTGTAAAATTTTTCCCCAGGTTCTCATCCTACACAACTTTCATTCACGTTTCCCTTCAGTTCATAGAGCCAATGAAAAGCTACTGTTAAGGCAATTCATAGACATACCCAGAATTTTTTTCTTTTCTTTTTTTTTTTCACAATTAGAAGCTTTTATTTAGTTACTGAAATAAACACTACATAGTCAATATCCACAGCATCATATCAGTTTGATTAATACTGCCTTCTGATATGTGTAAAAGAAAGCTATAATTTGTTTTCAGATTTGAGTTTGGGAACCCTGACTGCTCTTTGGACTGGAGAGGGAGGAGGAGGGGGAATGGAGGGCGCGGGAGGGAAATGGGAGGAGGGGAGGAGGTGGAAACTTTTAAGAATAATAATAAAAAAATCTTAAAAAAAACAAAAAAGAAAAAAAAGAAAGACAGATATGGTATACAAGAGGCAAAAAGTGGGTGAGATTTATTTTGAGAGTTTGTTGATGACTGTAAGAACATCGATCATTAGAAAGTTTAGAAAATAACCCTGTTGTCTTATAGATGAATACACCCAGAAATTTTATATGCATGTCTTTCCAGACCAGCTTACAAACTCGGATTACCCATTGTATCATAGATAGATAGATAGATAGATAGATAGATAGATAGATAGATAGATAGATAGATAGATAGATAGATAGATGGATAGAGACTTAAAAATCATTAGAAGCTTAGAAATCCTACCTTAACACAGTAAAGTGTGTCAGCAATTTTACATTTCTTTCTGTGTCAATGGCTTTGTATACCAGCTTACAGATCTGTAAGCATTCATTCTCATGTGTATATTGGGTTTATGTCAGTTTTCTTTGATGAACATTGCAGTTAGATAAAACTCCCACGCCAATCAACCACAACATTGGCAAATTACCGGAAGTGTATACTTTGCAAGCCAAGAATATGCTTTAAAAGAGTGTTTGTGGTGAATATCATAGAAACTAATATCATCAATTCAGTTAACATATGGCACATTTTATATTCATCCCAAAACATTCTTAAATCCAGTCAATTAATATTCTTTGTCACAACACAATCAAGACCCTACCATGTGCATCACAGAATATTTTCCAGGACCTAAGAAGATTTAAGCAAGTTTGTATTAATAATTGGCCTCACTGTCTCAAAAATTTTTTCTTGTATTCTCTTATTAAAATATGTAGCCCAAATCTACTTGATTTTTTTATTTATTTTCATCAATAATATTAGCACATTGATGTTAATTAGTACTTTCTAAATCTGTGAATCATGACTATCTGCTTGCTTACTAAAAATTATTCATGTTGATGGGTTATATATCACAAGATAACAAGCTTAAATTCTAATATTAATATCTATTTGCCATTTTCTCTTGATTTAGGATTTGTTAGTATATAATATTCAAAACTATTTATAAGTATATATATAAATATGTATTTGAATGAGATTATATATACAAAGTACAGCATATTGTTAAATCTAAAATATTCTGAAAAAAGTAGGTTTTAAGAAATAAAAATATGAAATTCAAATTTAGTTTTAATATTATATATATACACACAAATACTTAATGATGTGTTAATTAAGTATTTTTAAAATGCTTACTCTCTGATATCTTTAAATAAAAAAAACAATGGCTTGTAAGCATCTGGAAAATGTTCTAAATTTTAATTCCAAGTTTTCTATAAAATCATTTTCACAGAAGGATTAAAAGCACACACATAAAGTCAAAAATAGGGTTTTAAATTGGCAAAATCCACATGGTACCTGATTCCATGATCCATATTTCCCTTACCTAGTATATATTTGAAGCCCTGCCTAATGAGCTTCCTTTGAACATGTTCCCTCTCTGACATTCTGACTAAGACCCCAGAGAGAGATTCAGAGACTCCTGTCTTAATTGATATCATGGTTTAAACCTCTGCTCCATCATATTCTCCTAGAAGGCATGAGAGGTGCTAATAACTTAAGGCTCAAAGTGTTTACTTCACCTGAATAGTAATAGTCCCATTATTTCTATTTATTCATATTTAATTAAATACTAACTTAATATTGTTACTATTTCTATTATATTTAATTTCCTTAATAACTATCAGATCTTTATGAATATAAATTAATACACTCTATTAGAGGTCAAGAATACATTTCAAAATGCTTGAGATTATTGCAATGTACCTATTTACTTTTAAATGATTTTTGAAATTCCACAGTGTCATAAGTTATAAATAGATATATTCTTAGCTATTGCCATGAGAAAATTTATGTTTTATTTGGGGACAACACAAAATTATCTTTTTAAATAGATCATAAAATACATGACAGTCTTCTTTACATTCTCATATTTTTATTTTATATGAGTAGAGGAGATATTTGAAAAAATATTGCTTTAGCCTATAAGATGATGTAGAATTTTAAAAACTAATACTTTATTATGTCTTTTTGACTACCCTTCCCTTAGATCTCAAACTGTATGACACATTAAAGTGACTTAATTTCCTTAGTTCGGTTATTAGTTTTATCTACATAGTCTTGGTTTTGTTATTATTGTGGAACTTGTGCTAAAACACCATGACCAAAAGACGTGGTGGCAGAAGGGACGGTTTATTTCAACTTATAACTTGCAGATTCCAGTCCATAGTTGAGGAAAGTCAGGGCAGAGACTAAGCAGGACAAGAACTTGGAGCAGAAAATAAAGGACTAGCAATGGAGTAATGCTGCTTGTTGGCTTGCCCTACATGGCTTGCTGATGTGGGATTCCCCTCTATATTCTATGAATACATTGGTGAATAAAGAAACTGCCTTGTCTTGTAGTTAGGGCAGAATAAATGTAGGTGGAAAAAACTAAACAGAATGCTGGGAAAAATAGGGCAGATTCAAGGAGAAGCCATGGATCTGCTCTCCAGAGACTTAGCTAGGTGGAGAACAAATTTTAGGCCAATTTTGTCAAACTGAATGCTGGGAGGAAGAAGGCAGAGTCAGGAGAAGCCGTGGAGCTGCTGCTTGACACAGACACTGAGAACTTTACCTGGAAAGCCACAGCCATGTGGTGATGCACAGATTAATAGAAATGGGTTAAATTAATATGTGAGAGTTAGCCAATAAGAAGCTAGAGCTAATGGGCCAAACATTGATTTAATTAATACAGTTTCTGAGTGATTATTTCAAGATTAGCAGCTGGAAACCAACAAGCAACCTCCTTCAACAACTTGCTCAGCTGATTTCTTTGACAACTCATGATGTTCTTCACGGGAAGGAACTACCTATCCACAATGATCTGGGTTCTTCTACTTCAATCATTGATCAAGAAAATTCCTCTACAGACTTGACTACTATCTATTTTTACAGAAGCCTTCTTAGATATAGCTAGGTGATAAAAACATTCTTCCTTTTTGGTTGATTCTTAACCTTTTATCCAGTACATTTAATATTATCCTGTATTTCATACATCTTTAAAGCTTTATAATGTTGTCTTGTGTAAGCTATCACAATGGGCACTTGAACATTCTATGTTGTGTTTTTGTAATAAAGAAAATAGGCTAAGAACAAATCAGACACCACATAATCTGAGCAAAACACCTATTTAATTGTCAAATGTTATTGATTTCTCTGGGTTAACATGGAGTTTTCATGTTTTACTTTTTGTACTTAGTGTTAAGGATTTGTATAGTAAAATGTAGGTGTTGTAATAATGTTGCTAAGAATGTTTAGAAAGCCCCGCTCTCCCTATTAACTTGTTAAAAGCAACAAGATGAAATAAAAGATATCTGCCTGTCATTTATACTAAAAGTTGATAAGCTCTTAAACAATTATAATGCTCTTTATTTACATTTAATATATTTATGATATCATATGTAAAATAATGCACTTAAAATACTCACCAATGAAGCTAGCAATTTCAGTACCAAAAATGCCATTTAAGTCAGAATTTATGTCTACCTGTCTCCCTCACAGCATTCTTGAAAATTCATAATATTTATTTTGTGAAAAGTTAATAAACTTTGTCATATGAAATTATTTGACTCCACACTTTATAGGAATGCTAATTATCAATTACGTTTTTGATCAAATTTTAAGAGATCATTCCATTAAAATTTACATATGAAATAAGCCTAATATTTTTGAACATTTAACATTGTAAATGATACACAAGAAATTGTATTTTTATATAACTCCAAGCAATGATGGAGTGAAATATAATATTAAACCAAATAAAAAACAAATGAATTTCACAATGCTATAATTTAATATCCTTACCAGGGTTTCATTATTTCTTTCTTTTTGTTTTTTCTTTTAATTTTTTAAAATTTGTTTTACATAAAGAGTTTTCATTGCCTCTTCTCTTCCCACTCCCTCTCTCCTCACCCAACTCCCCATCTGCTCTTAAGTACTCTCCACTCAGATGGGGTAAGGCCTCCCATGGTAATCAACAAAGAATCGTATATCAAACTGAGGCAGGACCAAGTTCCTCCCCACTGTATCAAGACTGAACAATGCATTCCACCATAAGGAATAGGTTCCAAGGAGCCATCTCATGTATCAAGAACAGGTCCTGGTCCCATTGATAAGTGCCCCAGAGAAGGCCAAACTACACAATTGTCACCCAGATGCAGAAGACCAAAGTTGATACCATGCCGGCTCCCTAGCTGTCCATCCAGAGTCCATGAACTCCCACAAGTTCAGGTTAGCTCTTTCTGTGGATTTTCTCATCACAATTTTGACTCTCTCCCCTTGCTCATATAATCCTTCCTCCTTCTCTTTAGCTGAATTCCTAGATTTCGTCCTAGTGCTTTTCTGCGAATCTCTACATCTGCTTCCATCAGTTGCTAGATGAAGACTCTATGATGACAACGAAGGACATCACCAATCTGATTACAGCGGGAGGCCAGTTCAGGCATCCTCTCCACTAATGGTAGGAGTCTTAGCTGGTGTCATCCTTGTGGATTCCTGGAAGCTTCGCTGGCACCAGATTTCTTTTTAACCACACAAAGGCTTTCTCTATCAATATATCCTCCCCATCACTCACTTCCTCCATCCCACCCACAACTCAACCATCTGCAAAGAGTGCATGTTTGACATCTTCCTTTCCAATTTGTATCCCCTTGATCTCCTTAGTTGCTCTTGTCCCTTATTTTACTGGGATCATTATGAGTTTCTCTCAGTTTAATTTGATGTTGGCTGTCAGTTTACTTGTTACTTGTATCCCGGTTCTCTCCAGAAACTTTATCATGAAAGGCTGTCAGATTTTTATCAAAGATTTTTTTCAGAAACCAATGAGATTTTCCTGTAGTTGTTTTCTTTCAGTTTCTTTATAAGGTGAGTTACATTCACAGATTTTCATAGATTGAATCATCCAAGCATCTCTGGGAAAAAGACTACTTGATCAAGGCAGATGATTTTATTAATGTTTTTGTGGATTTGGTTGGCCAGGATTTTGTTGGGTATTTTTATATCAATGTTCATGAGAGAGATTGATCTGTAATTCTCGTTCTTGGTTTCTGTTTCTGTTGTATGGAATAATTTGAGAAATATTAATATTAGCTCTTCTTTGAAACTCTGGTAGAATTCTAGGTTAAAACCATCTGGCCACGGGCTTCTTTTGGTTGGGAGACTTTTAATCACTGTTTCTATTTCCTTACGGGTTATAAGCCTGTTTAAATTGTTGATCTGAGCCTGATTTAATTTTAGTATGTGGTACCTCTTAGGAAAGTTGTCCATTTCTTTTCTATTTTCCAAATTTGTGGAGTACAGGTTTTTGAATTATGATCTAATTGTTCTATGGAGTTCCTCAGAGTCTGTAGTTATGGCCCCCTTTTTTTTCTGATTTTGTTAATTTATTTATTCTCTTTCTTCCTTTCTGTTAATTTGAATAAGAGTTTAATCTACATTGTTGTTAACTTTTTGTTTCATTGATTCTTTGTATTGTTTTCTTTGTTTGAATTTTATTGATTTCAGCACTGAGTTTTATTATTTCCAACTATCTACTCCTCCTGGGTGTGCTTGCTGCTTCTTTTTGTTCTAGAACTCTCAGGTTTCCTGTTAAGTCACTTGTGTGAAATTTCTCCAAATTCTTTATGTAGGCACTTAGTGCTATGAACTGTCCTAATAACACTGCTTTCATTGTATCCCACATGTCTTGATATGTTGTGGATACATTTTTATTGAATTCTAGGAAGTCCTATTTTCTTTCTTTATTTCTTCCTCGACCCAGGTGTGGTTCAGTTGAGGGTTGTTTCCATGAGTTTGTAGACTTTCTGTAGATTGTGTTCTTATTGAACTCTAGCTTAGCCCATGGTGGTCCAATAAGATACAAAAGGGCTATTCCAATTTTTTTTTTAGATCGAATGAGTTTTCATTTATGACCAAGTGTGTGATCAGTTTAAGAGAAGCTTCCAGGAGGTGCTGAGAGACAGTATATTCTTTAGTGTTTGGGTGAAATGTTCTGTAGATATTTATTAAATTCACTTGAGTCATAATTTCTGTTAATTCGCTTGTGTCTCTGTTATGTTTCTGTCTGGCAAATCTGCTCATTGGTAAGAGTGTAGTGTTTAAATCTCCCACTATTAATATGTGGTGTTTGATGTGTGACTTAAGCTTTAGTAATTTTTTTTTACAAATGTGGATGCCCTTGTATTTGAGGCATAGATGTTCACATTTGAGACTTCATTTTGATAGATTTTTCTTAGATGAATATGAAAAGCTCTTCTCCCTCTCTTTTGATTAATTTTAATTTTAAGTTTAATTAGTAAAATACTAGGATAACTACACCAACTTGCTTCTTAGGATAATTTGATTGGAATTTTTTTACCAACCCTTTACTCTGAGGTAATGTCTGTCTTTGAAATTAAGGTGTGTTTCTTGTATGCAATGAAAGGATGAATCCTGTTTTATATCCATTCTGTTAGCCTGTGTCATTTTTATTAGTGAATTGAGTCCATGAATATTAAGAGATGTTATTGACCAGTGATTGTTAATTTTGCTTTCTTTTTGTTTGTTTTTGTAGTGGTGATGGTAGTGTGTAATTTTCCTGTCTTTGGATTTTGCTGGTGTGAGATTATCTTTTGTCTGTGTTTTCTTGGATACAACTTAGTTCCTTGGGTTGGAGTTCTTCTTCTAGTATGTTCTATTGTGCTGGATGTGTGGATCAGTTTAAATGTTCTCACCATATATATTGGTTTTTCTGTCTATATTGATCGAAATTTTTTCTGGGTATAGCAGTCTGAGCTGGCATCCATGGTCCCTTAGTGTCTACAAAATATCTGTCTGGACCTTCTGTCATTTAAAGTCTCCATTGAGAAGTTGGGTGTAATTCTGATAGGTCTTTCTATGTTACTGGATATTTTTAGTTTTCAACTCTTAAAATTCTTCTTTTATTCTATATGTTTAGTGTTTTAATTTTACGTGGCAAAGGAATAATTTTTTTTGGTCCAGCCTATTTGGTGTTCTGTAAACTTCTTTTACCTTTATAGGCCTGACTTTCTTTCAGCTTGGAAAGTTTTCTTTTATAATATTGTTGAATGTGCTTTCTGAACCTTTTACCTGGAATTCTTCTCCTTCTTCTATCCCTATTACTCATAGCATTGGTCTTTTCATGGTGTCCCTGAATTTCTGGATGTTTTGGGTTATGAACTTATCGGAATAAGCATTTTCTTTCACTGATGAATCTCTATCTTTTATTGTATCTTCAACACCTGAAATTGTCTCTTCCATCTCTTGCAATCTGTTGGTTATGCTTGCATCTGTAGTTACTCTTAGTATGACAAATATGTAGGTGAAAGTCCTTTAGAAATGAACATTGTTAGAGTTTAGAAGACATGATGACTAGGAAATTTTATATATTTAAAGATAAATTCATTATTTCTCTCTGCACATTTGTTTTATACAAACATTCATACTTACAAGACTACGATCATTTTAGTAAAGAACTTTTTGCTATCTCATTGAGTTTTGTTGTCTAAACTGTTCACTGTTTACAGAATAGGAGACTGTGGGAGAATTCAGCCACAAATAAGAGTCTGACATTTCTTACCCCCAAATACCAGGTATCATCAATGGTAGGAGGAAGATCTGGAGTTAATAAATGACTGCCATGAAACAATGTTCTCCAGACATACCATGGCCATTTCATGCAAGAATTTATAATGACTGTGAATCCATGTTAAAGACTTCCAGAAGAAAAACCAGCCGGAATTAGAACAAAGATGGGGGGACTTGTAAAATCTCATCCCTAGGTGAGGAGAAATTGACAATTGAGGGTTTCTGAGGGAATAGGTGTGCCAAATATTATTATGTTTATCACCTTGACAGACTTTCCATTTTCCAGTAAATGATTCAACACTTACAGATTTATTGAAAGCACTAAGAGGACTTAGTACTTTGAAAACAATACATATGAAGTCACACAGGAAAATTAGGGGAGGAGTAGGGATTGGTAGGAGAAGGGGAATGGAAATTCTCAAATCAATTCAAATAATAGGGTCCACAGGCAGTAATGACAGAAAGTGTGAAGGTCTTACTCTGTACCATGGATATGTTATAAAGGTCTACTCTCTGGGTACTATTCAAAGTGCACAGAATTCTTACCTATTCAGTCAAAAAACTACTAAAGAATTTTGAATATGGAACGAGTATTCTCTAGAAGTCAATTTAGCATTTAACTCTCATATGCTTTTTAAAGGTGAGAAATCACTAATTATAGAGCTGCCTCATCATTTAAGAGCATTTGCAGCTCTTACAGAGATCCTAGATATTTCCCACTACTCACTTGGAGGCTCACAATTGGCTATAAGACGAATGCCACAGGGTTAAATACCGTCATCTGACCTTGGTCAGCACTAGGCATTCTTATCATTCAAACATACACATACAGACACTTACATGTACATATAGAAATAAATCTATTAGGAAAAGTGAGAAATCACATGTATTTGATCTTTTCTTAAGATAAATATTAAAAATACCTGGAAGATTTACCACTTCACTAATGTAATATTAATTGAACAGTTCAAAATGTTTATGACACTCTCTCAAACACACTTATGTCTCAGTGTTCAGAAACTCTGCAAACATGATAGTCAATTCTTGTTCTCAGGTATAATTAGCAGACAAATAATATATTGTAATTTTTTCTGATACATGCCAGGTTCTCTTGTATTTTTTGTAGTATTTTCAAATACTCAGCCTTGAAGTTCATGCTAGTATCTATAAGTCATTGTGAAATTTTTCTTTTTCTACCTATCTTCCTTCCTTTCTTCCCTCTCTTTTCTTTTCTTTTCTTTTTTTATTTCATCCTTCTCCTTCTTTCTTCTTCTTCTTCTCCTGTTTCTCCTTCTCCTAATCTCCTTCCTCTTTTTCCTCTTCTCTTTTTTGGGGACCACGTACTTGCCATATGCATTGCAACATACCATGCGCCTATAATATAATGTGAGTTTAGTATGGCCCTCCTTGTTAATACTTCATGTATCTCATATCATATGTCCTAATTTATTCAATGTATAGATGATATTGTGAATAACTGTTATCAATGACCATAGGAACCAGGCTATCGGAACCTTATATAAACACTATCATGCCTCATCATATAGTGATGATGTTATATCATCACTAATTTCATTGGAAGATCAATATTATATCATTGAATATCATGTCAAAAGCTATGATAGTCATTGAATATCAAATCAATAAATTTAAATGAATGATTATGATATCAAATGATATCATATCATCACTCATTTCATTGAAAAAATGAAGTTATTGACTTCACTCACATCCTTTATTAGGGATTTTGCTCAATGGAACTTAATGCTTTCTTTAGTCAAAATCACTCTAGGTCAGAGAAATAAATACTATGGAACAGTAGGGCAAAAGATTGTGAAT
Organism: Myodes glareolus; assembly: GCF_982192425.1. Taxonomy (NCBI): domain Eukaryota; kingdom Metazoa; phylum Chordata; class Mammalia; order Rodentia; family Cricetidae; genus Myodes; species Myodes glareolus. Next base: position 27,820,154 of record NC_142033.1, read on the forward strand.
CTAAACAGTAGTCTTCAGCTTCCTTTATTTACATTAGGGATATTTTGTTTAAATCCTCACAGTTATGATTGATAAACATTTCTTATATTTCAAGTCCATAGTGGAATGATTTGATTTATAAATAAGTTGTGACATAGTTGTTGTAATCTAACTAATTAATATTAATTGCATTTTTTTGATATTTATTGATTACATAAAATAAGTGTCTATATATGGTGCCTCTGTTGATGGCCATATGTTCTTCACTATCTGTATAACTTTCTAAATTATAACCCCTCCTGCCTGTACATATATATTTCTGTTTGTTGCAATTTTTATTTCTACTTTATGCTGATAGATGAGTCCTCTCTTTCACATCCTACTCATTCCATTGCATAAAACTTGTAGTTTTGTAAAAATAACTTATATCAGCCAACTCTATGGAAAGCAATTTCACTGAGCTTCTCAATTATATTGGTGTTTACTGTGGGTACGTAACATTACTGTAGGAATTAAATATTCATTTAACTGTTTGAGTGAAGTTAGGAAAGCTTGTGGTTCCCTTGGCCATATTGTGTATATTGCCTATAGCATATTTACCTCTCAGACTTTTTCAACCTTTTTTCAACATTTTCTATTACTTCATTTACTATTATGATCAGTATTTGTTCCAAAAGTTTACAGTATTCATTTTGAAAAATTAGAAATGCTGACTTTCAAATCTAGGTAAAAAATTTTGTGGTCTCGCGATCAATAGCTGAGGTGAAGAAATTACTAAAAGTAGAAGGATAATGAAAGGTTACTGTTTTTTTTTGTAACATACCTAAGTCATTTGTTTCTTCTTCATCAGCATCAAGTAGCATCTTTTTAAAAGAGAGGAAGAACTACATCTGAAAGTCTATATTTCTAGAGATTAGAAATGTTGTGATTATAATTTAATTACAACATTACTCCTTTCTAATTCATCTGAACAAACCCTCCCATATACCCTTTATCGTGATCCCACAAATTCATGACTTTTTTTCACTAATTGCTATTATATCTCTAATTTTCTTCTATATTTATGATTGACAATCAAGCCTTTCTTCCATCCCTAAAGGAGATCAGGATTCATTAACTGAGGCTAAACAAACCCTTGGACTCTCACATTTTTTCCCTTGAATTTATGATAATGTTTTCCTGTGCATATCATTTCTATTTTCAATGAATTCTTATCTCAGGGTACCAGATGCCTTAGTTAAATTTTCTAGACAATGGGTTTTTGGGACCCTAGTCTATATGAATGCACAACTTCCTAGGCCTGGACATAGGGGGAGGGCCTTGGATTTTCAGAGCAGGATTTTCTGACCTCTGTCAAGCAGGGAGGGAGAGGGAGGAGGGTTAGTGGGAGAGCAGGAATGGATTAGGAGGAGGGGAGGAAGTGTAAATTTTTGAAAGGGGAAAAATAAAAATAAATAAAATATCAATAAAATAATGAAAAAAAATTCCAGACATCTTTCATGTCTCCCAGGAGCTGATACAGGAGCCAATATCATATTTTTAGTACTAGCTTAAAATTTTCTGAGTATTCCCTTTCCAGCACATATTAACAGAATGAACGCCTGCAACATGTCTATATATTTACCTATCTTCAGAGTTTCATTTTACATTCTATTTCTGAAGACCATTTCTGGTGCCAACAATCTTATATTGAAGACCTTAGCAACAGACTCAGCTTGAGGTCTCTCTCTAAGTCCTTGATATCATTTTTTCTTGGTGTACACAAGTGTATTTAAGTGAAAATGCACCGTGCCATGGAGTCATCTGAAACAGAGAAAAGCATGATGTGCCTGCTTCAGTCGACGTTTTAATAAACAATCTCTTAAGTGGTCATAAAACCCAAAGTAATGATGTTTTAGATTTGAGAAAAATTCATATTAAAATATATGCTAGAAATTATAAGAGCTTTCTGAGTTCCTTGTCCTTAAATAGTTGAACTGATTGAAGAAAAATAATTATTCACTGCCTCAGGAATTTGAAAAAGCAAAGTTAAATTTTATAACAAAATTATAAAGGATAAAATTAACCTTAGAGGAAAACATTCATAACATTGTAAATGGATTGAGAAAAATAATAGATGACTTCAAAGCATTTTTAAATTTTTTTCTCTTTATTAAAAAATTCATAATAAAATTCACCAATTAAAGAAGCAAAGTGAGGGATCTAATACACCCATTCAACCTAATTAAATATGTCCTTTTATAATTTTTCAAACATATATTGTCTCTATCATACAATTATTCAACTGAGAGGATGCATATTTAGCAGCATGCTATAGTGTGTCTAATCACAAGGTTGAAGGTTTGCTGATCAAAGCCCAAGAAATTTGATTTTCTCTGAATTCTTGGCAGGAAAATGTATATCCTAAAATATTTAAATATTTACACTCAAAACAGAAAATTTATATTCATATAAATGACCTAGCTCATTTAACCTCAGTGTACCAGGCATTTCCAATTGTCCCGACATATAGGCCCGCCAATAAGCATCATCTCATACTGAAGATTCTTCTCAAGTTTCATCATATGAGTGCTTTTATTGTTCCACATTCAGGAAGCAGCTGTGGAGCTTGTGTTGTTCGAAGAGTTTCATTTGGTCAGTCAGCTCCATTTTACGATGCCAGTGCTCTGCCACATGACAGTTCTGCCATTTATCAATAGGCCGACCTGAACAATTTACCAGTTGCACTGTCCGTGCTTTCCTTATTAATCTTCGATATTATTTTAAGTTTCTTTCTATTACTCTCTTACATAATGAATTGTAGTTATTATATGCCCAATAGAATTTTCAGAATGTGGATAATGAAAGGGGAATAAGAGACCACACGATAACAATTACTAAAGCTTGCTTGATGTGTACCTTAGGTAGTCTCTTTCACTTTCTTAGTCCCTGTGTTGTTTCCTTCAGGAGGCTTAGAAAGTAAACAAGACATTTTCCTTAAAATATAATTATTAATTATAGTTATTGTCTTGTGTCCATACTAAATCCATTTTTTCACTTCTATTTCTTAACTGTTCTTATACATATATGTTCTGAATCACTAATAAGAAGTTTAGTGGTGTTCCCAGGCTGCCAAAGGGAAATCAAGTACCTCCCATTTATATTTACACTCCTTCAATGCTGGTACAGTTTCTTTCTACTACAATGTGCTTTTTTGAAGTTTGGTTCTTGGAGGGGTCCATTTTGGGGTTAGGGAGAAAAGCAGTGCCAAGAGAACTCAGAGGAATCCACAAGCATAACCCCAGCTAAGATAACTAGCGATAGTGGAGAGTGTGCCTGAACTGGCCATTTCCTGAAATAAGATTGTTGACTACCATAACTGTCATCAGAGAGCCACTATCAATAACAGATGGAAGCAATTGCAGAGATCCACAAGCACTAGGCTGAGCTCCAGAAAATCTGTTGAAGAGAGGAAGGAAGATTGCGTGAACGAGGAGGATGAATGGCAAAGGAACACACAGAAACCACTAAACTAGGTTTATAGGAATACACAGACACTGGACCAACAACTAGGAAGCCTGCATGGAAACAGCCTAGGCCCTCAACATATGTGTGACAATTATGTAGCTTGGTCTATTTGTGGAAACTCCTAGCAGTTGGATCATGTCCTGTTCCTAATGCCTGAGTTGACTTTTGGAAACCTATCCCTCATAGTGGGTCGCTTCTCTCAGCCTTAATACAAAGGAAGGAGCTTATTTCGTCCTCCCTCAACTGGATATGCTGTGTTTTGTTGACTTCTAAGAAATCTCTGTCCCTTTTGTAACAGAAACAGAAGAGAAGTGGTTGTTGGGAGGGCAGAAAGAGGCATTGGAAGGGAACAGGAGAAGAGCAGGAAGGGTAAACAGAAGTTTTGGTGCAAAATAAATGAAAAAAATTAATAAAACAGAAAAACATATTTACTGGGAAATATGGAGGAAGACAATAAAAGGCAGAGTATTGCGTGATTAAGGGAGCCACATTTGTCATTTATGTAAGAACATACAGTTTGAGAATATAATTGAAACTTTCGGTAGTCAAGACTGGTGTGTGATACTGTACATATGATTACCCACTGTCATTTCTATATGAAAAATGAATTGACAATATTTTTGTAGGCTTTCCCTGTCAATCAAAGATTACATGATAATCTAAAGACTCTTTCTTTATTAAAGAGGTCTACACTTAAAATGCTGCATTTATACAAATACATTCACTATAGTAAATATACACGAACATATGCTGATACTTACATTTAGAAACAGACTAAATATTTAAAATTATCCATAATATTTATTTTTAATTTTGTTATTTTCATTGAGATTATAATTTAATCAGATAATCATAATGTGTCTCCTTTCATTTTCCCTCCTCCAAAACCTCCTATATTTCCGTCTCTGGCACCCTTTAATTCATGGCCTCATTTTTCTTAATTGTCATTGCATGCATTCAAGTACTTCTATATAAATATACATTCTAATTATAAATTGTTGTGTCCATATAATGTAACTTGTGTGTATCTTTAATGCACTGGACAATCAATTTTTCTAACAGTATCTAGAACATTGAATGCTTATTTATCTTTCCACAAAGCCTATTCTCTTAAAAAACACCAATTCTTTGACCTGGATTTTAATGTACAATAATGATTATGACATCTAGATAGAAAATACACTTGATTTCTTTGAATTATTCTTTTAATATTTAATTATATTTGAGACTAGTTTTCTTCTTCCCTTTATTCCTTCCAGTTTCTACCATATGCCGTTCCTTGAACTTTTTAAAACACATCTCATTTTTGGTTACACACACGCACATGCGTACACACATACACACATATATGCATACACATATCCCCCCATATTCCGAAACATGCATGTGCACAAACACATACAATATTCTCACATACAAACATATAACTCATAAAGTATTACTCTCAAATAAACAATCAAAGATAACCATGAAATTCTAAACAAGGGAGATATAATTGAAAAAGAAAAGCAAACCAACTGTTTATCCAGTAATAGATTATCAACCCTGAAAACTAACATATAAACCACATTATACAGACTAAAACCATCACTTTAAAGGATATTGAATTTGATTTCCATAACCATTGAAGCTAATAGAAAATGTTTAATTTAGGATTATTATATAGTAGAAATTGGAAAATGCTTAAGTTCCATGATTTGGAGAAAATATTACAATTTCACCATAAAATATTTACCTGAAGGTTTCTTATGGCTTTCTTTTTGTTTATTGAGCACATATAAATAATTTTGTCCTATGTCAATTAAGGATGTTAGCTCTAGTTATGAACATTTACTTTCTGTAGTAACTCCCTGTTATTAACACTAAGATAATGATTTGTTTCTCTTCATTAAATCTATTTATTAAGTTAAGTGTACAAACATAAGTGTAAACGTGTGAACACCTGAATGCCCATGCCATGACACAAATGTAGATATCTGAGGAGAGCTGATAATGAGTTAGTTTTTCTTTCTGCTGTTTGTATCTAAGTTCAGTGTCTTTATACTTTATACACTGAGTTATCTCATTGGCCTAATAAGCCAGTATTTTCTTATGTTGTTTTTTTTTGTGTGAATAGTCTATAAGGGGGATAAAACCTAAGGTATCAATTGTTCAAAGTTCCCAAAAAATCTAACTTTTTGACTTTCAACATATTTATACTATATGACTAGTAACTCAACAATTTTAGCTTTTAAGTAAAAGGAAAAAGTCAACAGCAAACAACCTGCAATATATATATGATCAAGGATCCTAGGAGGACAGGAAACCAAAACTGTGAAATGAATTAAAGAAAATGGTTCAAGACATGAAAGTAGAAACAGAATCAACAAAAAAACCTAAAAACTAAGGGAAGTGGGAATAAAAAATTTAGGAACTTAAACAGAAATCTTAGAGGTAAGACTTACTAACAGAAAGCAGGAGATGGAAGAAAGAATCTCAGGCCTTGAAGAAAAGAGAGATTAAATGAGTACCTTAGTCAAAGAAAATGTCAAATTAAACAAGTAACAACAGCGGAACCATAAGAACAAAAGATTCACAAAATCTGCAACACTATAAAAAGACCAGATCTACTAAAAATACTGATAGAGAAATAAGAAAACCAGGTCAAGGGTACAGAAAATGTTTTTAACTTTTTGAATAAAATTTCCTTACCCGATGAAGGAAATGTCTATATAATATTGGAGGAATTGTGTAGCTAGTTATCTATGAAAGTAAGTATCATTGTGTTTATTGAACATAGATATTGCAGAAGGGACAAGGAACACCAAAATTTGAGTTTGAATTCCTTCAATATTATGATATGAATATGACAATTTTGAAACTATTTGTAGCTAGCTTAAAGATTTTCATTATGAAGAATAATGAAAATGATGCATTTTTAGTTTTTATACTGGATAAAGGATTTCTAAGATAGTATTCAAGAGTTATCAGATAGGAATACTCTTTCAAATGTTAAGAAAACAATAAGACTTTGGATCAGAAGAGTAAGAATGAGGCAGATATCAGAAACATTGTAAATTCCTGAAGTTCTCAGATCTTATCAACAGGTTTGTTGTAATAATACAACTGTTTATATAAATATATAGTTGTAATAATGTAATTTGTAATTATAGCAATTATATATGTACTCTTTTGTGGAACATATTCAGAGTTACATGATCTTTTATGGTATGTCAGCAACATCCTGAGTTTTGAAGAATAATGATTCAAAATGGCCTTACTCTAATAAAAGTTGCCATTTTATAGATAAACTGTCAAGAAAATATAATATATCATCAATATATGTGCTCTGACATAGACACTGGTCAGACATAATAATTCATGAAGTCTGTCAGTGATTCTTACTGCATATCAGGAGAATACAGACTCTCCCTGACTCAGAATGTCTTGACTTCTACTTCCTTTCCCTCATCATCCTCTGATTCCTGTTCATACTTCTTCAATTTGTGCCATGTCACCAAATAAAAACAATTCTCTATATTTTAAATGTGATCTGATCTTTGCTTGTACTCTGGCATCCAACAATCTGCCGTGATTCTGGATGTTGCCAGAAAAAAATTAAGATAAAATATTGATCCAAAATTTCATATTGTGTTGTCAAACTTTGACCTTTCTATTGAAATTCTTGTGCTTGTTTGACATTATTTTTAAAAATTAATATGAATTTTTATAATATAAATTAACATATATTAATACATATAAATTTAGTAGTTGAAAGTAAAAATTTGAAAATAATGTCATCTACTTATGAATAAAAACTAAGCTAAATATTTGATGTGTGATCCATGGAACTTTCACAAAGCTGCAATAAACAAGAAAACTTCTGGAACAGTTTTATCTAAGTGATTTCTCTAGAATTTAAAAAGTCCATTAGCCTAGTGCATTCAAATTTAAGACTATAATATACAGAGATTTTATATTGTCTTCCAGGCCACAAGGGTATCATTGGAAAAAATTGCTCCACTGAAAGAGTTAATGCAGCCTTCAATCTTTCTTAAAAGGAATGTACTGGGTTGTTACACACTGAAAAAAATCTTGTTTAACACCACTATATCTGATAAGTTCTCAGACTCTCGAAATTGAAATCATAAGAGTGAAATTGTAGAAGCCTTTGGTGTATACTTGAGAGGTTTTACCCATACTTCATAGTGTATTCCTTTATTCATGGTTAGTAATGAAAATTCACAAAAGACAAATTGTAAAGTCAATTCTTCCAAAGTTTCCCTTGAAACTTCCTGCAGATGGTCTTGGGTTTTGTTTGAAAAGAATTTGACTTGCAATTTTCAGTAGTGGCTTTATATTGTTTTTCTTTCGCATATGCTCGTGAATTTTAATTTTAATGTTAAGTTGTAATGTCTTTCAGAAGCGTTCCAGAAGTGGGGAATTTGGTACTGGTTTTCAATAAGTCTGCAAAAGCATACATTTGTGGGTGATTTTCCTTTTTTCTTTTCTTTTTTGCTTTGTGCGTATGTGTGTGCGAGTGAGAGAGAGAATATATGTGTGCACATTGCATGTGCTTAGTTATTAAATTGGCTCAATTTCTAGTTATGCAACACCTCTGGAAGGCATATTGACAAAGTTATCAGATGTGTAATCATAAGGGTTTGACTGATATGCCATATTCTCCTTCATGTTCTGAGAACACTCAGAGTAGAAATTCACCCAGAGACTCTGTACTAGAAACAGCTGTCACATAAGGCATAGTTTCTGGAGCAGGATTAAAACCATTTGAAGATCCTTTTTATGATGAGCATATTTGAAGAAATATGCAGTCAAAAGTGCCCAATTTACAATAGTATTCTACTCTGTTGAAAGAGTTAAGAGGTGTATCTACATATCTTCAAAAGTTAGAGGTTCATGACCTCCAAGAATCAGTATCATCAACAAATGCTGGAATTCTTAAAGGCAGAAAGAACTAGAGAGAAACATCAGAGATAGTCTCTTGAGAGAGAAGATTTGTTTGTTTGAAAGCTGTTCTCCACGAAAGTACAAAGAGTCCAGTGGGTATTCTTAGGGAGAATTCATGTCAGGTACATATGCAATGCAATCTGCTAGTATGTTTAAAAAAGAAGAAGAAAAGAACAAAGTCTTATTTTGTACCCCATTCTCAAATTAATGGCCTCCTTTTCTTTAATTATTAGTGCTACATAAATACAAGCAAATAAATAAATAAATCCTGCTAAAATCATTTAGTATTGCTTAAAAGTATGTTTTTAGTGCTTACAACGATACTGAATAACTAATTACATGGTTCTCTCTCTCTGTATTATATATCTCTATATAATATCTGTATTATAAATCTATATATCTATTATATCATATCTTATCTATTTTTATTTATATCTAATTTTATATGCATAATTTCTTCATCTCCATAACCATTAATTTTCTGTACTACCTGATCCATGGATGAGACCATGTGAGATTTCCCTTATCTGGGATGTCATGTAAAATCTTAGATTATTTACACACTTTTGAGATTTCATGGGAATAGTTTTTCTGTCACCTATAGACTGATCATCTGATCCTAGACTATTTGTGCCCCTCTTCACTAATGTTCACTGCAGAGGTTGTAGAGAGAAAGTTGGAGGTATATAAGCTGGGGCTGAGAACTCCCTGCTCAGTGATTCTGATATGTTGTGAATTTTTGTAATGTTCACAACATGCTTTCACAATGAATCTTTTCTGATGAAGTAGGTAAGAGCTATATTTGTCTGTGACTAGAAGGATAAGTATTAAACAGAGTTAGAAATTATGCTGATTTCAACTAACTAACAAAACTTTATCTTTAGTTCTTAGTTCAGGGAGTTCAAAAAAAATTGCAAACAATATAGGCTGTTGGGATTGTCCCTGAATGTGGTAGGTAATTTCTTGTTGCTGAAAGTGCTATGCACTTTGGAAATAAGTCTTGAAGAAATTTGGGCTGAATTTGAACGCCTACTCAATAGAAAGGCAGTCATGCATAGACCTAGCCAACTATCACTGACACTTCAAGCTCTAAAACCAAGAAAAGAACCCACTGATAGTTTTCATAAACAAGTATAATCCATAAAAGTAACTGTTCTTTTCAATTTGAGAGACTCAGGTAAATGTAGAAAAATAATGACTTGCACATGAATATTGTAAATGAAAAATTTCAAATACTCATAACCACTGTCTGATTAATTGTATCTATGGAATCATCACCGACCCTTAGAATGTAAGAGAGACCAGTGGAATTTACAGAAGAATTAAACAGAGCACTACTTATATAGCATTAAGGCTTAATTACTTTTCTAAAAAGAGTTTTAAAATTTTAGTACTATAAGTCATTAGAAATAAAATATAGTGATTGTAATCCAGGTTTTAGAGTACAGTTATAATTTCAAAATGCTTCATGTTTTATGACATCTACACTTTTTTTTAATTTTTCTGTCATATGGATTTTGGGAGTACTTACCCTGGTTAGTTCTTAGCAACTTTCAAGTATCTGATTAGCACTTCTGTGAAAATTTCTCTCTCTAAAATTTTCATTTAGCCCTATTGTGTATCTTTTCATAGCAGACAATTCAGTTGATTAGACAATTCATTTATTTATATAGATATTGATTTACATTAACAGTCATTGAATTATTATCTATATATCAATCGGCTCATCCCTTTGTGTTGTTGTTGGTGATCTGTTTGGTTTGGAAGGTTTTAAAATTTTACTTAATGGCTCAGTGTTTGCCGCAGACTAGGACATACTCAGTGTATACTTGACACATGAATAATGCATTTGTTCCAAGAGATTTTCAGTTACATCTGTAATAGAAAGTGATATTATCTCCAAACATTCAAAAAAAATATATTTGAATACACATTTTTTTTTGTACAAACTAAGCATGCTAGATAAAAATGCCTATGGGAAGTAAAGCTCATAAATCATTACCATTTTCAGCATCGTAGTTCTCAGATCCATTATTTCCCATCTGGTTGAAATGCAAAATGCTCATCTTAAATGTAATGGTAGACCTGGTACGTGCTTTCCTATGGAACTTGGTTTTATCACAAAGGTATCTAAAGTCAAATATTAACATTTTATTGTGACTTACAAATTTTCTTTTGGAAAAATCTCTTTAACCTACATTAAAAGAAATATCTGAAAAATGGGCTTTAATATGTCATCTTCACTTTCTTTATGCAATCTTGAAAAACATATGAAGAAGCCTGACTTAATTTTTGAAATATAGTACAAAAAAAAAAAACACTTGGAAAGAAATCCTATAAAACATGGCTTGTTCATCATTTACTCCCCAGCACATAACTGTGACTACTCTTATTCCTGAATGTTTATTTCTTCTTCTTTTTATTGTCACGCATATATTTTCAGTAGACCTCTGAGATTGAAGCTCTGAGCTGTGTTTGTGAATAGACATTGAACTCGTTAGTTATTACTAGAAAATATGATTATACTGAAACCACTAAAAATTCATAGAGATCTATAAAAACAAGATTTTACTTTCACATGCTAGGGACATGTTCATTCCTGAAAGAGTCACAAAACACAGTGGGGTTTAAAAAGAGTGAGAGGAATGATTTTGCATCTTATATGATTTTCATCTTGAAATTGTGTTGTTGATTACATCTTATGTTGAAGCTCATATATATATATATATATATATATATATATATATATATATCCCAATCTTGTTTTGATTTTCTCAACTTAAAGTGCATTTACTTAATGACAATCTATCTTTGTCATTCAAACAAATTCACTAGTTGGATAAGAACTAGAAAACCCACAAAATTTAGTAAGACTTTCTAGAGACAAAACCTCATTGAAACTAAAGCTCAACTACTTCTTATGATTTATTTATTCTATATCTATCTCATTATTATTAAAAACAAATGGGTTGGTAATCTCACATGATTTTATTGATTTATGAGTTCAAATGTTTATATGAAGAAATTAGTGCAAACATTCTCATTAGACTCCAAAATTATCCAGGCATGTTAAATTAAAAGAATGGAGACTCAAAGTAAGGCAATACATTAGCAAATTATATAAAATTTTCAGCCAAAATAATGTGTAATTCTAAATAAAACAGAACATTCTAAATTTTGCATAAATCTTTAATCCTCAACATACTTACTAGGAATCATGCAGGGAAAAAAAGTATGTTTCTAGTGAGCGACCAAATAATATGTATGATATAAATGTAAAAAATACAATGTTCCTCAAATACACTAAAATATATTTGTCATAACCTTATGACAAATATATTTTCCTTATATTAAAAGTTAACTAGCAAAAACACAGAATACTATTTTTTATTTTAAAGTCTAGACTTTAAACAATGAAAAATGTAAAAAAAATAACCTTATAGAAGGTAAGGGATTACAATATTTGAATAGATTAAAACATTACTATCAGTTAAAGGATAATAAATGTTGTCCAAGTCCCTACATTTAAACCATGAAAATTCCAAATAAGATTACTTTTTATCTTTTCTCTAAGAAGCATCATGAACAAGTAGAAATCAAATGATTCAGAAGCAAAAGAAGACACCAAATAATAAATAAATAAATAAATATGCTATAGTAGATTAGCAAAAGTATTTTAACACGTCATTTTTATGCCTTTAATATTTGGCTCATTGCCCATGAAACAAAGTTTTTCTCAAATTCAATGTTAAATCAATACATGCAAAAGGCATGAGTGAAAATTTAGCAACAATGCAAGAATGGGACAGTCTATGGTTGAGAACCTTGAAGCAAAGATCAAAATTATAATTATGTAGGAAAGTGTTGTACACTGGTTAGGAACATAAAAATTAGCATAGGGTAGGAAAAACAGTGGTTATGGATACTACGCAGAAATGGAGAATATGAAATTTAATGTTTTTGTATCAAAATGTGTAATATACTATTAGGAATCAGACAGTAAAAATCAAGTGAGATATTTCTAATGTCTAAGGAATAATATTTTATATGCTTTCTGATATTGTGTTGTAGTTTTATTTATGGTGATATACATTTTTTATTGATCATCATAACTCTAGACTACTCATAATACCAGAAAGTACTTTATTGGAAGAAGACAGATATAAAGTTATTACATTAATGAGCACTAAATATTTAAAATTATCCAAACTTTAATAATTGTATAGATCTACATAAACAGAGATCATACTTGTTAGAATTTTTATTTGATCTTTTGTGTCATAATAATTTCTTAGATAGATGATAAATCACAATAATATCGGAAGTTTTTCTTTTTGTTAAATGCTTTTGAATTAGCCATGAAGTGAAGGAGAATACAAACACAATAAGGTAAAATAATAGAACTGCAAACAACAAGCATTTGTTTAAACAAGCATCAGAGAATAATAAAACACTGAGTGTTTGATCAAACTGGAGGAAATGAAAGGTGAGATCAGATGATATGACAGGAACATAATCTATGGAAGAAAAGGATAAATATCTGAGTGAAAAGTGAAAGCAAATTCATAAGAGATGATCAAGGATTATGAAAAACAGTTTAATAACAAGAAAGATGTTGAACACTGCATTCAAAGAAAGCTTTGAATATTATTAGACATATTGCCAAAGTGTTTCTGAGGGTATTAAAATAGTTCATCCATATATAATATTAGTATTCCCTCAAAAACTATTTATTGAAAACTGAAAGTCTGATAACATAGAAAAATGGACTTATTTACAATGGTTGGCCTACTGAAAGTCCCTGATACATGTAATTATGAATCAGATCTTCTAGCTGAAAATTTCTTAGTCAGTTGTGTGAGAGTATGCTATGCCTACTATGATATGTGAAGATAGTAGATGTAATTCAATGGCTGAAATATGTGATTTTCCTTATCACTAAAATCAGCATTGTCTCATTTTAATAGAATACATAAAACATAGAATATAACTGGGTTCCTACATTTTTTGACATTAAGTAATACATTTAACAAACTGTACAGGATTCAGAGAGTATGAAACAGAGTGAAATATCTCCTTTAGATATTAATTTAATTTACCGCTGATTTTCAAGCTTCTGACACGTTAGAATTTATGATTGTATTTCTTGATATTCAATATGCATATCTATACTCTACTTGAATATTATTAATTATAATTTTTTACCAATTGGATAATTTTATTCACTTTAGTTAATAGAAATGTAGTTCAGTGAAGCACTCAATAAACATGTTCCAGAGGGCTCGTTGCTGGAACTTACCTTGAGTACTAGCTTTTATTGTGTCAGGTGACAGAATGAAAGCATCGGTAGGAAGTAGGCAACCAACAGTTCTACTTAGCTATGACACCAATGAAGCACATCAACAACCAACATGGCTCAATAACCTCAGGGTATGGTAGTGGCCCCATACATTGGTACTAACCATCAGTTCACCATAATTTGATTTAAAACCCACTTAACAAGTGAAAATCCATGTCTGCTACTGGAAAACTGGCTCACTACTCACTTTTAGTTAAGTCAGAGATGTTGGAAAACCTACAACCTCCTGATTATTAAGCTAGTATAATCCTAGAAGAACAATCTAAACATCTGCCATTATACTCACATAAAGTGTTGTCTTCACTACACAACAAATAAACTGTTTTTAATAAAGGATACAACTCTGAGAAACATCAACCAATCAAAAATTTTAGAGTCAGGTCCCAGAAGATACATTTACCAAACACTAAGACACATAAGATATGAGAAACACTGGGGAAAGGGGCAAAAAAAAGATGTAAGAGCTAGAGAGAATCAAATAATTTCATGTGAGATTGTGTCTTCTAGTAATTTCAGAGCTATACCCATGAAGTCTTGTTAGCATGAGTACCCAAATATCAGCTGTACAAGAACAACACCATTAGACCTGCCAAAGTGGCCAGGGAAACTCATATTGTCTCATCCTACATAAAGGACTACAGGCAACTAAGGAGTGTTGAAATCAGGAGAAATAGTCTTTCCCAAAGAAGAGCCCAGCAATTAGTTATCCAAAACCAAATGATCAGTTCAGAAAATATGTATACAAGTAACATTATACAGCTGAATGTGTTATGTTTAGAGTTATAATATATATATTAATATATAGTATATGTTATACTATAGTACACACAGTATAGTATATAGTAATGCATAGTATAAGATATACTATATACTATACTGTGTGTGCTATAGATAACATATACTATATATTAATATAATAATGATATATAACTCTATCATTATAAATAATGATTTATAATTAAATATAGAAATAAATATTATTTATTTAAATAAATAAATATTTATATATCATATATAATATTTATATATAAATATTTTATATATCATTTATATGTATTATAAATATATATAACTCATATATATATATATATTATGGTAGATGAAAAAGAGGTCATAAATTTGAAAGAGACCAAGGGATGTTTATACTCATGGATAGAAGGAAGAAAGAGAAGGGAGAAAAGGTACTATTTATATTATTATCTCAAAAAAGTAGAAGTAGTATCAAAAGAATATTCGTTCATGCATGCAATGTTCTCAGATGATAATGAAGCCCCATCTCTACTTGAGCACTCTTGGTAGTTTTTGTGGGATGGGGAGAATAGTTTTGTCAAGTGGTGGTTTTCCTGAATGGTTAACCCTTCTCCTGTATATGGTTCCATACACCGTGCATATACAGCAGCATTCAATGGATGCCATAGATAGACAGTTAAACAAAAAGAAGGTAGAAACAAGTTTGGAAAAGAAAATGGTGGAATAAGAGAAAGAACTTAAAGGAGAAAATCAGTCATTTTGATGTGAGTAAAATGTGTTTATGAATGAATATTTAATAAGCTGTTGCTTTAAATTGCTTAAAGGTTAGAGTAGAAATGAAAAAAATATTGAGTAAATCAGGACTTCAATTTAACTAATAATGGCTTCAATTTGGAGGAATGGAGAGGCATAGATTTTGGGTTGCTAATCCAAGTCATGTGCATTTTACCTTTCTAAAAATTCCTCTCCAAATGTCCTATTATCTAAAACTGTCACCCTTATATTCTAATTTAAAAACATCACTTGTTAGTTGACTGAGATTTTAGTGCAATGAGATTATATTATGTTAGCCTCCCAAGTCTTTCCAGGTCTATGTCCACATTCCTCCAGCCACTCAGATTTGCAACATTTAATTTAATCCATCAATATCATTTTGTCCTGCCCAAATATTCCTGATATGCATGTGTGCATGCATGTGTGCGTATGTGTGTGTGTTCACTGGAGATTGATGAACTTAGTACGGATTCCCTCAGAGAAAACTGTATCTCTCTCTTCCAACGATTGCCAGTATCTCCTTGGTCAGGGGTAGGATTTTTTTGTGCCTTTCTTTTCCATGTTGAGATCTGATTTGATTTTAACATGCAATTATAAAAGCGCTTAAATAATCTAGCAACTGAACAAAACCCCAACATTTTTACCATGTTTAAATTTGCCTATTAATAACTACAAAGAAAAGATAAAATGAATGAATTATTAAAATATTTGGCAAAGTGTGTATTCAAGTAAGCTGCAGTATAGTATGAAGAACAAATGCTGTAAGTCTTGGACAAAGTAACTATTTACAAAACACCACTAGCTGTGAAGTGTTTTCCTTACTATGACCATGTCTGAAGTACAAAAAATAAAAATAAATAAAATAACACTTTTTTCCCTAAAGTTTCTCAATCAACTATTCAACTAAACTAATTCATGAACTGAAGTTTTGTGAAAATAGAAACAAATGCTGACCTTTTACTCTATAAGGATGGCACATACACAGTTTAACATTCACAGGAAGGAACTGTAAAAGGATATAAACATTTAGACATAAAATTCAACAAATGCAAGTGAATCTTTATATGACTCAGAGTTTTGAGAGAATATAGCAAATGAAAGGAACTCAGAGACACTTGTGAGTAATTACTTTATATTCATTTAATTTTGTTCTGTGTTCATGGCTACTTTGTTTTCTTTTTCTTTTGGCTAGAGTTGTGCCCCACAAGGTGAAAACAATATATTTTCTCTATAAAATACAATCATGGACAGGACATTACAGTTTGCTGATAAAAATATATAAGGCAAAAATTAACAATGTAAGAAAATCAGATTAGCTTTAGTAAGCTAATTAGAATTCTTGCCTTTAGGAGACACTATTTCACATTTACAACCTACGCATCTATTTGTCAGTATAGCTATAGATTTCAGGTGACTAACGACAATTTAATATGGTAAGTGCTCATTATTTCATAAGTGTATTTATAACATGTCTTACAATGCTAATTTGTTAAATTGATTCTCAAAATTAAGAACAGAAGGAGAATAATTTTTAGCAGAGTTTCTTGCTTCTAGACAAAACCATCTCCAGCACAATAATTATGAAATTCTGATAATCCATTTGGTGGGATTCAATAATACATTAAAGTCCTTTTTTTAAATATATAATATCTTGTTTCAAGTAGAATAAAGACTTTGAGTTAAATGTAAATATTCAACATTGATCTATTATGTCTAACATCTATATCTGAGAGTATTAGGGAAATGTGTTTCAGATACTCTTTTAGCTGTCCTGTGCGTGTTAGACTGCCTGTGAGTGACTTAGAGAAGCACATACTACCTCTTTCATCAAAGACTGAGTTTCTTCTCCTCAGCAGACAAATATGATTTATGAACTCAAATCCATTCTTAAAATCAGACCAGCCTCAAAAGTTCAATATTATGTTCTGAACAAAACCATTTAGTGCCTTATTGAAAGAGCTAATAACGAGGTTAGAAAAATTTAATTCCTGAATATTAATCCCATTGTTAAATAATAGTTCATAATCTCCATTTTCACCCTTTTCCCTCCTTCCCCTGTGAGAGAGAAGTTCTTACTCCTGAGGCTCTCAAGGGTGCCATCTGTTGGAGTAAGCTTCATCAAACTTTAGTATTCACGTGTTACTTTGTATAATTATCAGCAACTTTCATCTCTTTCCTGAAAAAAAGGCTTTTTCTAACAAGTGTTCTTGCTTTCAGTAAGTACCTAAGCAATATAAATCAAACATACTAATAAAATTAGTTTTATTAACCAATGACTATGGTCAAACCAACATAGAGTTTTATAATTACTATTCCCTTCAATTTTTCTTTAATTTAGTAAAAAGGCAAGAGTTAACCATCTCTGTACACTATCACAGTTATTGCCTCGATTTAAACCTTATTTATATCATAGACTTGTCTTGCACTAGAAACTATGATAGTCTCTTTTGTAAGAGAGAACTTTCAAAGCTTTTCCCCCTAAAACCAAAATGTAATTGCACTCTATCATCTAAAATTTATAGAGAATTTTGAGAAACAAACGTTTCTATGGAGTGTTATTTTCTTCTTTGACCTACATACTACAAGTTGCATGATTTTATTTTGTTAGCATACTAAAGTTCTTTTGGTATCTTTCTTTCACTGTTATTATTTTAAGTTCTTTGTTAGCCCAAGATACATATGGCTTCCATTCTTCCTTTCATTAATGCTAAAACCATAATATCATGAGTGTTGTTGGAAATACCCCAGGAGATCTTGAAAAGAATAATCACTTTAAAAAATGTCAGAAAAAGCTGATCATGCAGTCGGGGTTAGTTATTATCCTTCCTGAGTATATGTCCATACTAGTGAATAAATCTCAGGCTGTACTATTAATTGTAACTAATTACAATATTTCAGAAACAGTTTTTTGTTTCTTTTTCGAAATACAGTTTTTTTTTTTGTTATTGAAGGAAAAATTTCAGTCACTAGAAGCACTGAAAGAAAGGCTCATCTACCAAAGGAGATCAAGTTAATTCAAAGCATGTACCCCAAAGAAAATTAAAGTGTACACTCCTAATGGGACTGAAGCACAGTGGGGCATATATTGTGCATTCCAAAGTTTTATACTTATGACATAGATGGTGCATTAATGGAGGCATGACAGCCATTTTCCCTTTCACCTCTTTTTGGTATATTTATTCCCTTGGACCCTTAGAAAATTCACAGTAAGAGTAGTGGTTAAAATCCCAATATAAATGGTGTTATGGGTAAATCCTAGGAATTTTGAGGATGTAGAATTTTGATTAGTGTGCATATAGGAGAAGATGCCTTGGTGCTTTAGTTTTTTAATAAAGCAGGAACAACAGATCTGCAGTCTCAAAGACATTTATCCATGGAGGGCCTTATGAACAACAAGGCGTCCAGGTATTCAGATGCAGTTTCTATGGTTATTTAATAAGTATCTCCTTCTCTACTCAGTATCATTTCTCTCATTAAAGAATATCAACCCTTATAATCTTATGATTGAAGAGGGATAGAATTCCATTTCTTCATTAGTTTTTACAGTCTGAACAATGATATTTACACTGCGTATGTTTAAAATGCTCCTTGATTTTATTTCCAAGATAAACAAGATTATGAAGGTTGAGAATGAAACCATATTGATACCAGTAACAGATGATGCTATTTATTGAAAGGCACCACACTATTTCCCCCCATGGGATTGAATGGAGGTTATGTTTTCTTTTTGTCATATCGGAGAGAAATGGGATATATCTGGTGCAACTATCTGAAGCTTAATCAACTGAATTTTGGGAGAATCCAATTTGATTAGTCATTGAAGGAAGCAGAGAATGAAAATACTGAAAGCGTAAGAAACCTTATTAAAGGGACAAGAGAAGCCAGTTACCGTCATTGCCACGCACCATGCCCACCGTCTGTGCTCTATGCTCTACAATACGCACAAAGACAGACAGACACACAGACCTCCAATTACTGTTACAAAGGCTCTCCTTTAATAGCACCATGGAGGCTTAAATACCCAGCAGTCAATGGCCAACAGGTAAAAATCCCATCCTCTGATCCTCTAGGCAAGGCACAGCTTTTAGTAACTTCAATTAGAAGGTTCCGGCAAGGAAGAGCTGGTGAAGGCCAGGACTCCAATTGGTCCCAACAATAGTCACCAAGAAGAATCTGGCAGTGGACAAAAGAACAGAGTGGCATTTTTGACACATACATAATCAGCTAGTTCTTTCCATTCTTGAATCATTGTGGAGCAGATATCTCTCTTATGATATTTATTACTATATTTTTATACAAAGTGATAACATAGCGTGTGTATCAAAATTACATATAAATAGCATAATGAAATCCATGTCTTTACAGTACATAGACTATTGATTGTTGTCTATATTGTTTTGAATGGGGAATTCTCTGGTGCCTTATATGTTGATATGAAAGAAATTGTTTGTCTGAAGCTTAATATACAATTTAACCACAAAAGGGCCTTCTGACCATCAGGAGACACTGCAACCTATATCTAACACAATTTCCTTGGTTACTTTGTGTATAATTCTTTCCCATTTAAAATCAGCAGCATTTTGATAAGTTCTTGCAGCAATAAATTCAATATTACAGAAGAAAAAAATCTCAGCCCAATAGTGAAACCAATAATCTAAGCTGCTACCAGGACATTAGGAAAAGAGCACAAACTAGAACAAGTATAAAAAGATAAAATATGAATAAATAAATTTGAACAAAAGAAAGCTACAAATAAACAGTCAAAACTATATTTTATTATGTAATATTAACGTTCATGAGCACACATCAAGAATAGCATGCCAAACGAACATATACTTTTTTAATATTTAAGCTTTTTACTATTCATCTTATCAACATAAAGTTGAGGACAAGGCAAACTTTAAATATTTTTGTTAAGTTAGAGAAAATAAATTGATTATTAAAATATATGCATTATAACAATATGCTCAAGGAATTGTTGATAATCAAACTGAACAATATATATGAAAAAAATTAAAATAGCATATCAATCCACTAGTGTTTGCTATTGAGCAGCAATAAAGCATTGATGCCACAGTTTCATCATTTTATTAAAAATATAAGCAAAACATAGCAGTTTGAAACAACACTAAAATTGAATTTTCTTAATTGGTGCTGTATTTTTGAGTATAAACTCTTTCATCAAACAAGATTTGAGGGGGCTCAGGTTTCTTTAAAAATGGTTTTTATGAAATAATCTAGAATTAGACAGAAATAAATGATTGTTCAATATTCTTTAGCAATCACAAAAAGAACAAAAAGTTTACCAAATGCACATGTATGTCTAAAGATTTGTGGAAACCTACATTTTTGTTCCTTGTCTTAGTGTGACTGGCCTTGTAGTGCAAGAAAAGAAAGAGCCAAAGAATCAAAATTTTCTGCTTGTAATTAGATAATTCACCCAAGAACATGTCTTTGTACTCAGACTGTTTTCTTTTGTTAGCAAAACTAAAGATATTCTGTAGTAGGAGACTGCTTGGCCACTTTTTTGTTTCCTGGCCACACAGACTCCTGAAATAACCACGCAGAAATTGCATTAATTAAATAACTGCTTGGACCATTAGCTCTAGCTTCTTATTGGCTAATACATCTTAATTTAACCCATCTCTATTGATCTGTGCATCGCCATATGGCTGTGGCTTACCATGTAACCTTTCAGCATCTATCTCCAGAGGGGTTGCATGGCTTCTCTCACTCTGCTTTCTTCTTCCCAACCTTTAGTTTCAGTTTTCCCCACCAACTTCTGTTCTGCTCTGCCATAGGCTCAAAGCAATTCTTTATTAATCAATGGTAATCATAGCATACAGAGGAGAATCCCACATAAATATTCATGGCAAAAATCAAACAGAATATCTTATCTGTTAAGTGGATGATTTTCAGCACAAGTAGAACAGAAAACCTTGCAAATGTTATATATTTGAACTCTGGAAAGTGATTCTAAGTGTGTTGGATTCTCTGAGATGTAATAAAAATACGTGAGAGGAACATGATGAAATGGAAAAGACTGAGTCCTTCATTCTTAGGATTCCTGTCTGCCAGCAGAGGATTCATTTCATTTATAGTAAAGAGTATGACTCTCCATGTCTCAGTGGTATTGACCTCTCTACTGACAGCTGAGAATGATTTTACTTGTTTATTTGTTTGGTAATATTTTAATCTAATACTACAAAAATAAATATATTTCAAAAAATTAATCAGCAAAATATTAATATTTTGATTCAAGATATGATCTAGCAACAACTTGATAAGCTTTATCAAAACTTGAGGGACTCCCAAAATTATAAGCCAATAGGTAACCAATTTGTTTTATTTTATATAGTGCTAAGAATGGTATGCAAAGCCTTGTACATGGTAATCACAGCATACAGTGGGGGAAATCTCCCATTACTCAATTGCTCATATTTGTGCAACAGGCACTTTATTGACTAAGACATCCCTCAGATACAATAATTGCTTTGAACCTGCATTCAAAGTCATTAAATTAATAGATAGAGAATATAGTCTTATATTTTAAAAAGGACCATTATACAAATTCATAGTATTTGCATTATTTAGACTAGTAAACTTTTTATTGAGAGAAAGTAGCTAAAAATGAAATATTTCTCTATATCTGACAAAATATCGATACCTAGAAGTCCACTACTTTGTAGGGAAAGCTAATGAAATCAGTACAAGATGTGAATATATTTATAAATTGTATACGACTTTTAACATAACGCAGGGTTACAGCATATAATTTGACCTTGGAATCCCAAAAAATATTTCCAAAGTTAATATTCATCATCTAAAGACATCAGTCTTTGCTGAAAATATCCATTTTTCAATATTACTTAAAAATCTCTTGCGAAAAAAAAAAACAAAATTAAAGCCTTTAACTACCTTAAGTATTACAATTGTTATCTAAAATATTTAGTATGCTGCTTTATACTCCATGGTTATTGAAATGTTACAGTAACCAGATTCATAAGAATTTGTGAAACATTTCCTTGGCCATATATTAATTAAACAAATACTCAATTTGGTGTATAATCATAATCATTAAAATAAAGTTGCTTCTTTATCTTGCATAATTCAGTCTTTCTCTGTATATACTGAAATGAACTAACTCCTTGACTTCTCTCAGGAAATGGAATTTGGTCAGCTAAGGCAAATTTTAAAGACAATGTTGAGATTGTAGTCATACAGTTTAGAAATTAAAAACAACGCTAAGATCTTTTGCATTATGAAGAGAAACCTTGTATCAATTATCAGTTTGTGGCTCTGAAGATGATCAGTTCTTCCATGTTCATCATCTTAGTCCCACACTTCACACTCTTACACTCAATAGTCAAAGATTTCTCTGTGGCTGATCACCTCAATCACTTGCAGACTGAAATCTATGCCCTAGATAGGTTTATGAGATGAACATGCGAGTCACAGCAGTAATCAAACATAACTGGACTGTCAATGATTGGCATGGCTATTAGGTCATCCTCGCAACCAGAATGGATGATCCAATCAGCAATCAAGGCTCAGTGCTCTACTACCCAAGCAATTGAGCAAAGGAAATCAGTTGTCAGTGCTCAGTTCCATATGCTCTATAGATACCCACTGTGTTTCTCATCATACAGAGTGATATAGATTGCCCTTCTCAGCCTTGTTTTGTTTTCAGTTGACTCTGCTCTTTTGCTCTACATGTTTTATTAAACTTTAATTATTCTGCTAAATTTATAAGAATGTATTTTAATTAAGAGTTACATTATATGTTTTAGAGTGTTTTTTTATAAAAGTTCTTTATTTTAAAATATTTTCAATGTGTAAAGTAAAAAAAATGCAATTAGAATCTAGTTATAATTTACCCACCTATATTAGATTCCTAATAATGATTATATCTGAATATACATGCTATTTGTGTAGGAAATTACAAGATTGAGGTTATGTGCACTGGGAGTCTGAAACAACATGAACTAGTATTTCATTTCCACTAGCAAACATGCTGACAACTGAAGTGATAAAATGTTACATCTTCACACCAGGGATTACTCGTGTGATTTATCCTGGGAAGGCACTGTTCCTTGAAACTTTGAACACTAGGAAGTGGAAATGCATCTTCTGTTCAAACCATTTTCAGTATGATCAATGTCTTATTTTATACCTTTTTATATTCAGGATATAATGGGAAAATGAAGAGCAAAGAAAAATGTATATAGATACACATATATGTACGTATATACACATATCTTTATATGACTTTAATACATCTATAATAATAAAGTATCATATATCTCAGAGGCCATTAGAAGTTGGTAGCAACTAGTGTTCAGATGTCAACCCACCAGAGGCATTGTTATCCTGAAGCAGGATTAATCCTGTCCAGACAAGGTCTGGAGGTCCATAGATTCTGAATGCTGTTGCACACTTTTGCTGAATTAGCTTTGTGCCTCCCAGATATCTACATTACAGTGTGTAGTCTCCTGTGATTTACATATGTAATCTCATGATTTCATCTCAAACTTATGGGTACATATTCTGTGAGTAGTCAGGGGGGTGTCTTTTCATTTAGCTATAAAGCTTTTCTACAGAATATATACTGGGACTTGCTTCATAACTGAATTTATTTGTCCCATAAGGATTCCAGACGTTTAAAAGTCTGCCTTGTTCTTCTGCTTATTGGATGGTTTCTCCTACCTTGTGAGACCTTCAGTGAGAGAATTTAGTCACATAGTCAAAACCTTGGTTTCTAATGCCATATCTTCATTCTGTTCTTGAGATACTTTGGAAGCCAGCTCTCTGCAGCTATATTCCACTTGGCAGGTCAAGCAATCAGAAAATCAGCCTTTTATATAGATCATATTTCAGAACTTCAAAGATCAAGGAAATTTCCTTTGTTTTGTGTGTATGTAAACTGGAAACTTAACATAACATCGAAGAACAACAGAGGAAGAATAAAGAAAATGATGTAGAAAAATATGTAGTAGAGAATTCCTTTCACCCTCCCAGATCTTTCTTAGTCCCACTCTTGCTGTGACCCTTCTATTTCAACCCTGAGGGGACATTGAGGCTGGCACTCATAGTCCCCTGATATGTGTATATGTACTAAAATGTATTTATATGTAGAAATGTACATTGTGTATATTTATATCATATGCTATAATTTTCAGTAGAATACAGGAAATATCTTATTATTCCTTATAGTATCCTTAGTGGTATTTAGATATCATTGACTAAATTGAATTAACTTTTTCAAAATTCTTTCTTTAACTGTAATACTGTATATTGAAAAGATTAACCACTTTTTATTATTAAAGTATAGAAACCTGTCAAGTGGTTGGTGCCTCATTTTAATTTATCAGCGCTACAAACAATGGATGTTATTACTAAAATTTTAAAACATAATAAAGGAGTTAGTTGTGTATGTATGATATCACTAATGCATGTGTTTAATGGTTCATCAAAGGTTTAATTCCTTATATTTACAAACCTTATTAATGATCAAAACTATAGGAAACCAATAGGAATTCATTTTCTGATGTTTCCCTTAAATGCTTCAGCAAAGGTTAAAGTCATAAGTATAGGGAGAAAAAAGTTTAAAAAATAAAAGCTTATTATAATTTTTAATTACTATGTCCAAAAAAGTTCTTAAAATGTCTATTAAAAAGAATGACTTGTTTTGTCCTGAAGAAATCAAGGTATACTAAAGATAATTTAACCTAACACTGTATTTTTTCAGAGAAACAATTTGATTAAACATTTACTTTTTAAAGAAATCAAGTGGCCTCAACTGTGATCATTATATCATTCAGGAAAAAGCATAATTTTGACGTGTATTATATTATTATTTCCTTTTTCACTTTAAATTTTTTGTTTATTGTCATGTGTGACTCTCTTTTTGTTTGTGTTTGATTTCACATAATGTTTGATGCAAGTTCTACGGTTCAAACTTCAAGCAACAAAGTCTTTGACTCTCACATATTGACAAAGAAAGCATGATGTGTTTAAAATTTGACTATAAAGCACTAAATAAGGTAATTGAAATAAAACACACATTTAAATATTTCTATTGTACAAAACATTAATAAAGAAATACCTGAATAGAAAGGAACAATATTAACTAAATAGTATATATAGAACTCTTCATCATATTGTTGGAAATAAAAGTATTTTAAAGAGAATACATTTGAGATGCTGTTAACCAAGCAAAGTAATCATAAACCTAATAAAATAAATTAAATGTTTGTTTTGCAAATAAAATAAATAGAAAGTGGGTGGAAAGTGGTATACTTTTTACACTAGTGCTTATGTCAGAAGCTAATGGAAGTCATTTAAAGAAAAAAAACAGTATTAAAATATAACATAAAATTAGATTCATGAAGTTGAGTGCTCTTAGAGCAAATAGTAAAAACTTAACTACTGATCAACATAAATATAAACACAGAAAGTTAAGTGACTTTTAAAGAAGACTTCAATTGATCTTCCTTGGCAAGCACCCATATAAGTTTAGTTCTTCCCCATCATCAAAGATATTCCTCTTGGTAACAGATGGAGGCTATTATAGAAAACCACAACAGGTCCAAATGCAGAAAACAGTTGTGGTTTTCCATGATGATCTCAGTCTTCTGCAAAAAGGGACTTCTTTGATGAGGCATGAGAGCTCCATTTATCCATGGGAAGGATAATTATTTAGAGTGCTGCCGGCATAGACACTGGTCTTTTAAAGTGGCAGTAGTAGGCTTTACCTTCTATGACCTTGCTAGTCCCAGATAGTTTGCCTAGGTTTACACCATTCACAGCTTCCCTCCTGCTGAGCAGACCTTATGTCTCTTGGCTAGTATCAATTGAAGATTTCCTTCATTGCAGCCCCAGGGATACCCTGTGGTTCTGATCAGTGTTTTGATTCATAGGTGTCACAACAAGATAGGTCTATTGATCTCCAGTTTTTATTTAGTCAATCAGTTGAATAACACCTTACGGAGCTTTGAAAGCTATTCTTCAGGAAGGAAGTCTTCTGGTCTGATCTATGTTGAATCTTACAGTCCTGTGTCCAAAATATGAAGCCTTCAGCATTAGTGACTTACATAAAAATTTCTGGAAACAACAGATTATTGGGGAGGGTGCCCAGCCCCAGTAGATACATAAATAGCATAACCCGTTTGTCTAAGGCTTGGGGAACTTAGCAAAAGAGGGAGTGGGGAAAAGATTGCAAAAACAATAGGAGTAAGAAGTCTGATGTCAGATCTTTTTTCCTAACGATGACTATCGGGCTTTACCAATAATATCACACAATATTGCTTGCCTGAAATATAGTCCCTACAAATCACACAAATGGACATGCTAATATAGAAAGGAAAAAAATCACTGGGGGCATGACCTCTGGACAAAACACTATACTTTAGGATAACTGAAGAAAATAAGAGTTAGTCTAATTTAGTCATGAACACTTTAGTTGGTTATTCAGTACCAAGTGTACACCCCTGAAGTCATATACACACAAACAAATTAAGTGGTAGTATTTGAAAATTTATGCATATGCATAACATAGAAAAGGAGGTCATGAGAGTGAGTTATCTGGATGGAGACATGGAAGGGTTTGGAAAAAAGGGAAAGGAGACAAATACTATTAACATATTTGACCTTGAAACATTAAACAGTTTTTTAAAACATATGGTACACTGTGGAAGAGTGGCTCGGGAGAGATTCCCTCCCCTATTCCCTCCCCTTCTCCTCCTGCATTGGATGGGAGAAATGGCCCTGAGATTATGAGTGGGAAAGCTGATCCTGCCCTCAACCAGTTGTAGCATTCAGGACAGCAGTCGTTAAATCTCTACTGGGAGAGCTGAGCTGATTCTGTTGGCAGGGGTACAGGTGAGCCAGCCCTGAGTGGTGGAGAGAAGATTTGGCTCTGCTCATTTGCTGCCGGCTGCAGTGGATGAACTACTCAGAGCAATGCTGGAGAGCTCACATTGGTGGTGACTATGATGGAAAGCTGGCAGGTTTAGCAACCCAGATACCACCCAGGCCCATAACCATTTCTATGATTTGGCCCATCCCAACATCCACTTAATCCATGAACCGTAGGAGGGTGAGAAGATCATGGACCAGCTGATCCAAACTGAAGAATCTCCATGACACAAGGCAAAAAAGCAAAACCAGAATACTCAAGAGTAGTCCCAAGTTAGGCCCAAGAGTAAGGACACCTTAAAGCAGACCAATGACTCAATGTAATGAACCTTTACAGGTAACAATGTGTAGAATAAAGTGTTTATTGTGTGACTCATTGTATCATACTACATCTTTCTAGCTGAGATTTTTTGTTTGTTTGTCTATTTTATTTTATTTACAAGGGGAGGTTGCAAGTAAAGAGGACAGATATGAAGGGGGAGAAGAATGGAATCGGGATGCATGATGTGAAATCCATGAGAAACCAATAACAAAGATTTTTTTTGAAATAAGATGTCATAAAAATATCTAAAAGAAAATAAATGATGTGAATTCTTCTATTACATAATATTATTTTATATTATTAATCAAAAATATTAATCTTGTTCTGTAATATCTATAATAATTATTTATTCTGGATAAAATAATGAAGTAGAAGCTGCCTCCAGGAGTAGATTTGAGCAAATTTCTATTTATTCCCAAATGGGCATGAAACCAACGATTGACCAAAGCAAACTAACATGGAGAATTACTGATTTTATTGAGCTTATATACAAGAATTTGGGTGATGGTCTATGGCATCTATGAACCACAATAAAAACTGTAAGGACATGGAAAAATTTAAAAACTTGGCAAGATCAAGAGCTTTTTAGGACACTGAGTTCGAGTAAAAAACACACAATGTTCCAAGATGTTGCCACCTGTCAACACCTATCTTTGTGGTCTAGACATAAGCAGATGTAACTGCTTGGGGGTGGGCAGGGGCATGTACAGAAGCAGAAGTACGCTTTAGGGAAAAAGGACTATGCAGACGTAGTCCACACCCTTCTTTTAGGAAGATCAACTACCTTGACCCAAAATTAACCCAGCTTGCACTTTTTGCCTATACATGATGAGGAAATGGAGCTATCCAAACGTGGACATGGAGATCTCCCTACTGTGCACTGTGTCTTATGTGGTGGTTGAGCTCCCAGACTGAATGGAGAATAAATCTTGCTTTTGCACTCTGGACTTTTGATTGGATTCCAGTGGTCTCTCTGGGGGTCTCAAATTGGGCACAACAAAACCAAAATGGATGGATAACCTTATGGGTGAAGTAGTGGCACAGATAATTTGACAGTAACCAAGAGTTTTCTAATTGGACTTAAAACCCATTCAACAAGAGAGAAATTATGCCTGATATTTACAACATACCCAAGCACCCTCTGCTGATGAAATCATGGTTTACAGAGGATAAAATACAACCATCACTTGATTATGCCAGCTTAGTCCCTAAGTACATGCAAACATTTGTCCTAATATACACATATAATGTATAGTCCTCACCCTACATCAAGAAAATAAAGGAAATTCTTTGCAAAAGAAAACCACAAAGAATCAAAATGCAGAGGATACATCTGCATCAAAATGCAGAGGATAATCCAAAGGATACATCTCAATACAGCTCCTGTACCCAAGGCTCAGGAATAATTGTGGAAGAGCAGACTCAAATATTCTACATTCTTCACAATATCAGTAATCATTTTCTTAAACAATCTAATATGAATAAAGATGTCTGCTGCTTATTTATGCATATTGTTTGTAAGTGGCAGGATGCAATTAAGTATCCCAAATCATCAAAATTCTGTCACAGTACTGAATTAATAAAGCATAATTCTTACTGACATTGATCTTTTCATGAAACTGAAAATTTCCCTAAGTATAATTTCATTTACGAGGTCAATACATTTGTATATTTTAACTCCATTGTAATATTTACTGTTATTGTCATACTTCTTGCTATTCTTTTTGTTAGTCACTTTGAATTAAATTATATATTTTTGCACATTTGAACCTTGATTGTACACAAATTATTTTTTAAGATTTATTTATTTATTTTGTTTACAGTGTTCTGTTTCATGTATGCTTGCAGGTCAGAAAAAGGGCACCAGGTTTCATTACATATGGTTGTGAGCCAACATTGAATTGAACTCAGGACCTTTGGAAGAACAACCAGTGCTCTTAACCTCTGACCCATCTCTCCAGCCCCCCACAAACTATTTTCTTTAGATACATTTGAACTTTTTTCTTTGCACACTTTGAAATACTTGTTGTTATCTACTTAATATTTTCTTGATCACATAATAGAATCTTGTTGATCGACACTTTGTATTAACATTTATAACATAATAATATGGACATTTATAACATAATAATATGGACATTTTAAAATTTACAAATTTCTATTAGAACTAATGACCTTAGTTTCAGTACAATGAAATTTATTTAATGAAATTATTCTTTATATATTAGTGTTGATTTAACTATGTTGTAAAGAAGGTTACAAATTGTCTATTAAAATTAAATAGACTTAGAAAATAGTAGACTCAATTTATTTAATAAATTTAATTGCATATACTATTTTAAGATATTTAAAAATAAAACCACATTTTGATAGGAATGGCATGTATTCAACTATACTGATCAAAAATGTCACTCAGAATATATGATCATTAAGACCTTTATTCATCTAGAATGAATTGAGAATATAACATATAAGTATAAACACTCTTTGAGTTTATCAGATGGGTGGTTCTAGAGTCACTTATATTGAGGGCTCTGGCCTCGTGTTTTATTGGATAACTTATTGACATTTTGAACAGAAAGGAATAAAGTAGTATAACTTTAAATTTATGGAAAATATTCACAATGAGTTGTTTCATGAAAAGCTAAATGTTTTTGTACCTGATTCTGTAGTAGCTCTAAAGTGCCACCTGTATGTTGTGTTGTAGATTATTCCACATCCTTCTTAGAATGCTGTCCTGAATTTCTGAAACCTTGGCAAATATAATTCCTCTCTCCCTTTATTATGTTTGGTATTTTGTCTAAAAAACCCACAACGCCTAATATAGTCTGTTACATACTCATGAACACATAATACAATATGGTTCTAGGAGTTCTATGATTGCTTTCTAAGTAAACTCTGTACAATAGAGAGGTAGTAAACAACCTACTATTTGTTACTCTTAGTATGATAAAGAATCTCAAAATCCAGTGTGTGATTATGACTGCATAGTAGTGTCTCTATTTTATAAATAAATGACTAAAGAGTATTAATAAAGTCCTTACATTAACTTGATTCAGTGCATATGGCTAAGCACATTAACAACAATGGTTTATAAAAAATAAAAGGCTACTGACATAGTCCTAGAGGCTAGCATATCAATTAGTGTAGGGCCAGTAACATCATGGATTCTATTGAAGAACTGTTTGCTGCATTAAATCTTGGTAAAGGATTCCATATAGGAAGAAATAGCAAAGTCTCATTATCTTAAATTTTATTTTTGAAAATTAATATGCAGGCATATAATATTTGCTCAACATGAAGCTAAGAATTTCTGGAAAGAAGTTCTATATGCTGATTGAATAACTAAAATTTCAAGGATGTGGAGGAGTTGGAAAGCAGTTCAAGAGGGTAATTTAAAGTTATTTAGATTATATTTAGTCTTTGAAATATTCGTTCTTGGACACCCACTCCTTTGTAGGACCTTACGTCCTATGAGTAACAAATAAATCTATATTTAACATCCAGATAAACACTTAAAAACATTTGGATGTATTAAATTAGCTTTTCACTAATCAAAGGTCTGAAGTGTGTTGTCAGCACGTAAGATCTATAATAGACATAGGCCTATAACCTATGTTCCTAAAATACCCTACAATGAATTTGAAAACAGCCTTGACTTATTAATTTCTTCTTTCACTATAAGAAAGATCATAAGCAGCCATTACATCAGAATATGATATTTGTAGAGAACGCAGTATATGTCCATGGACCTTGAATGTTCATACTTTGCTCCAGAGAAAATCATATTTACTTATCTCTTTGAAGAGAAACTTCTTTTTTGTTTATTTGATTTTTTGTCAGCAAAAATGCTCAAGACTTAATTACACCTCCAACTTCCTTTCCCCCTACTCCATGTAGTTCTCTTTCAGCATCATGTTCTAATCTTATTATTACTCTTACTATTGTTAGTAGTAGTAGTAACAATAGTTATTGTTTTAGTTTTTTATTAGTATTTGTACCTTATAAGGTAATAATTCGTGCTCTCAATGTGTCCTTGATTATGAGGTATCTGTTGAGGTATTAATGATGTCCCAGGGTCACACCCCTAAATAAAAGTGATTCTCTCCTATGAGACATTAAGTGCACTGTACCAGTGATGGTAGCCTGGAAAATATCAGCGTTTTAATTTAAACTGATGCAGTTTTCTAATAGCTCTGTTCTAGTAAGTACTACTCTCTGAGTTCATGTGAGTAATAGTGCCATGTCAGACAGACAGCAGGAACTATTAGAACTTCTACTTTCGTATACAATTAGCAAATAGAGCATCTCTCACTACTTCATGGCCATTAAGTACTAAGTGAGTCTGTGTTCTCCCTAATGCGTACTCTTTCCATCCATGCTTCATTTGACAATTAGCAATTTTTTGTTCAAATTTCAAAGCACTTATATGTTTATTTAATTTAGTTTAATGTTATCCACACTTATAGAACCTTTATTTTCAAGATAACTGATAGTGTTTATTCTGGAGTTGCTTCACCTTATAATTCTGGGAAAATGAACAACTACGAGTGGTATCTCTAAAAAGGGATCTTGTACAACCACCCTCTACTATCAAGAAGTTGTGCTTAACTCTGTTCTTTTGTGTCTATAATTCCATCCCAAGTTTTATGTGGGTATAGTTGCCTTATTTTGGGTGCCATTGTGTAAATGGAGATTGCACATTGGTTCCTGGCCACTCATATCTGAATAATTATTGGGACTAATGAGTCCTGGCCTTCAGCTGTTCTTCCCTACTAGAGATTTCTAACTGAAGTGACTAAAAGCTGTGCTTTGCCTAGAGAATCAGAGAATGGGATTTTCACCTGTTGGCCATTAACAGCAGGGTAAGCCTCCAAGGTGCTATTAAAGAGGGCTTTCTGAACCAGCGTTTGGAGGTCCGTGTGGCGGTCTGTCTCTGCGTGTGTATTCTCAACCTCCAGGCCCTTGCCCGAAGCTCACGAACTGGGTTCTAGCTCACAGAACACAGACACAGGGGTGCGGTGCGTGGCAAATTATCACACAAATCTATATTAATTACAACAATATTTGGATTATTGTGCAGGCATATTTTTAACTAGCACTTATATCTTAAATTAACATCTCTCTATCTCTATCTATCTATCTATCTATCTATCTATCTATCTATCTATCTATCTATCTATCTATCTATCTATAAATATCAACATGAGGCTGTGGCCTATAGTAAAGTTCAGGCATCTTTCTCCTTCAGCAGCTACATGTTATCTCCCTGACTCTGCCTCGTCTTTCTCTATATCTCTATTTTAATTTCAGGCCTATCTTCATTCTGCCTTGCCATGGTCCAAGACAGCTTCTTTATTAACCAATGGAAATAAAACATATTCACGGCATGCGGAGTGAAATCCCACTTCAGGATCTGAATCAATTGCTAGTCACAGTACATATTTTCAGTTAAAGGCAAAGCACACCTGTGACATTAGGAGAAAGTTTAGAATGCAAGGTGCTCTTCACAACTTCTGATAACTGATACAGTTACTCTTCCTAAAATATCCTAAAAGTATTTTATTGACTTTCACACTTGTACTACACAGTGACATTTCAAACCTATTGTTTGTTGTGAAGTGAGCTTTATTAAAAACCTATATTCTTCTTAACAATATTATTTGTATTTGAACTTTTTCATCAGGATCATATGCTCCCAAGAATAACATGAAACTTATAATTAATTATGAAAGCTTGGCTGATAGCTTAGACTTGTTTCTAACTAGCTCTTATAAGTTAAATCAGCTCAGTTAGGTGCGGCCATGTGTCTGACGGTTTGTTACCTCATCTCTTACATGCCATGCTTTCTCTGTTTCTTCTTGACTCTGTCCTTCTTCCAGAGTCCTCTGTGTCTGGAAATCCTGCCTAGATATGGGCCATTAAACTGCTTTTAGTAAACCAATCTGAGTGACACATCTTCACAGAATACAAAAGGCTTATTCCACAACTATTATTCTCTTTCCATTAGTACTATACGTTCCAAAGCTCTATATTTTTGAAATCCTACAAAAACATTCTCAGTTTTAGGCCAGGAAACTGTACAGCTTACTCTGCTGTGCTGTAATTTATGTTGTATTGCTTTGTAGTTGTCTTCATCACCATTTAGTAAAATAATTCCTGTAGAATGTGATTTATGGTTTATCATTTTTAGTACAAAATAATTTTAATAGGCTTTAAAACTATTTTAAATGAGTAAATATACATTTAATTAAATAAATCAATTATTTTTATTTCATAACCTTATTACCATATGCCTTTTAAATAACATATAAAATTATTCTACCTGGGCAGTGGTGGTGCACAACTTTAATCCCAGAACACAGGAGGCAAAGATAAGTGACACTCTGAGTTTTTGGCCAGCATGGTCAACAGAGAAAATTCCAGTACAGCAAGAGTTACAGAGAGAAACACTATTTTGAAAACAACAACAACAACAACAACTACTACTACTATTACTGCTGCTGCTGCTGCTGCTGCTACTACTACTACTAATAGTAATAATAATAATAATGCTCTGCTCCCTGTAAAGAAATGTCTTTTATAAATGTTAACAGTTTCATAATCTGAAGGTTCCATTAATTCCAAACAATATCCTACAGGACTTCAATTTAAGATTATTACATAAAATTAAAATAATTATAATTGGTAAAAAGCATGACAGAAACTTCTCTTATAGCTTTTCCTATTCCAAACTTACTGATTTTGTACTATCAATTATAATAAGTCAACTTTTTTTTCTGGCTTTCTTCTGCATGTTCAAGAAAATGACTGAAAGTCTACTAAATAAATAATTATATGATTCCACAACCTATTTCTTATTATGTTCACTACTAATTTTGTTCATTCATTTTCTTACTCCTTTAATTAATGAATTCCAGTCACAGGAATTCTAAAATTTTACAGTAACTTTCAGAATTTTATCAGATAGTGCCTCATATAGCTTGTGTTTTGTTTTTTTCAAAAGAAATCCTGTAAATCATTTCTCTTATGAGCTAGTTTGTTGGAGCTCATTCCCTAAGTTGGGTTACTTGTTCAGCCTTAATGCAAGAGGGAGGGTCTCATTATTGTCCCAATTTAATGCTCCAGACGTTGTTGACTCCTCATGGGAGCCCTAACCTGTTGGGAGGAATAGATAGAGGGTAGACTGGAGGGGAAGGTGAGATGGAGCATGACAGGGGTGAGAGGGAAAACAGTTGTTGAAATGTAAAATATAATTAAAAAATAAGTAAATTAATCTAATAAGAGTAATATGAATATTAAGTGCTCATATATTAATAAAATATTCTTAGAAATTAGATAAACAATAGTAAAATTTCAATATTTTTTCCTCCCATGAAAATTTAAAGGGAGATTTAATTGGTTAAGAATTACTCTATTATCTTTAGAATTATTTTTTAATTGATTAAATGACAAACTCATATATGTGTTTAATGTATTCCAATTATTCATGTGTCTCTCTTCCACCCCTACCATTACCTTCCCCCTTTAAAGTTACTTTTCCATCTTATCTTTAAACATTTTTCAATCAACAGAGTCAATCTTCTCCATCATTAAAGATACTATATAAAGAAATGTGAGTAGAATTCTAGTTTGTTACTATAAATAAAAAATAAGGTTTTTTTTAACCAAAATAATTACATACTTTCAATCTCCTTGTGTAGGGGTCTCTAACTACCCTTTACGATAGTTTTAAGGAAAATGTCCCATAGGTCTGATGGTTGAATGCTTGTTCTCCAACTCTTTGGGCCATTTTAGTAGGTTTAGATGGTATATGGCCTTGCTGGAGGCTACATATCACTGGGGAAAGGCATTGAGATTGAAAAGTCTCTTGCCACTCCTTGTGTGCTGTTTGCTTTCTGCTTAAAATTAATAGGATGTGAGCTCTCAGCTTCTTGTGCCAGTCTCCATGGATGCCTTGCTGCCTGTCACCATGCCTACTGATATGCTGCTCCATTATCATGGTGATAGATTCTTCACCCTCTGGAACCATAATCACTAAATAAGCCCTTTTTCTATAAGTTACATTTTCATGGTGTTTCATCACAGTAAAAGAAGGGAAACTATAAAACCTCTCTACTTAGCAATTCAAAACTAACCCAGACTTATGCACAGAAAATAAACTGGGAAATGAATCTAAATCCTGCCAATAATCAACTGTTTTAATTTGCTTTTTTGTTGCTTTGACAATCGTCATGATCAAAATCAACATGTGGAGCAAGCTGTTTCTTTCTTCTAGACCATAAGTGAGGAAAGTCAGCCATGAACTCAAGGCAGGAAACTTGATAGTAGGAAACATGAAGGACCACAGTTTTATTGCCTTGCTCCCATGAATATGCTCAGTTAGCTTTTTATACACCCCAGGGCCAACTTTGGAAACAGAAATACTACCCACAGTAGGCTAGGCAATTCCATGTCAATAAACATTCACAAAAAACTCCACAAGCTTTTTAAATGTGAGGATTGGGAATAGCTTGGGGGAATGGGATAGGGGGGGAGGGAGGAAGGATGGATATGGGAGCAGGGAAGTATATATCTCAACTAAGGGAGCCATTTTAGGGTTTGCAAGAGTCTTGATTCTAGAGGGGTTCCCAGGTCCAAGGAAAGGTTCCCAGATTGTTCCCTGGGCAGCAGAGGAGAGGGTGCCTGAACTGGCCTTGGCCCATAACCATACTGATGAATATTTTGCATATCACCATAGAACCTTCATTTGGAGATGGATGGAGATAGAGACAGAGATACACATTGGAACACTGGACTTTAACTCCCTAAGTCCAAATGATAAGCAGAAGGAGGGAGAACGTGAGCAAGGAAGGCAGGATCAGAGGGAACCTTCATCCAACGATGGATGGAGATAGAGACAGAGACCCAAATTGGAGCACTGGACTGAGCCCCCAAGGTTCAAATGAGGAGCAGAAAGAGGGAGAAAATGAACAAGGAATCAGGACCACGAAGGGTGCTTTCACCCACTGATACAAGGGGACTGACCTAATGAGAGCTCACCAAGGCCAGGTGGACTGGGACTGAACGAGCATGTGATCAAACCGAATTCTCTGAATGTGGCTGACATGGAGACTGACTGAGAAGCCATTGACAATGGCACTGGCTTGTTTTGTCTGCATGTACTGGCTTTTTGGGATCCTAGTCTGTTTGGATGCTCACTTTCCTAGACTTGGAGGGAGGGGGGAGGAATTTGAACTTCCCACAGGGCAGGAAACCCTAACTGCTCTTAGGACTGAAGATGGAGGAGGAAAGGGAGTGGGGGAGTGGGAGGGTATTGGGAGGAGGTGAGGAAGTGGAAATTTTTATAAATAAATAATTAAAAAAATATTTTCCTTCATAGGTTCATATGTTGATGGTTCAGTTCCCAATTGCTACTGCTATTGAGAGTTGAAATATGATAGAGCTAATTCATTGCTTTATGGGTCATAAATGGGAGCTTTTAGGGTATGCAGTTATCACAAGGAATGTGTCTTTGTAGAGTAATTTTGTCCCTAAACACATTCTTTTCACTGTCTGTGTTCTGGACAGTGTAATTTTAATAGTCTCTATCATATTCATATTCCTGAAGCCATATCATTTTGCTCCCTTATAGAACCACAGTAATGGGAACAGGTGATTCTGAATCGAAATTTCTGATTCATGAAACCAAACAAACTGTTTCTATAAGTTGTGTGCAAGACATAGACTGTAACAGAGGTATAAAGATGACTAAAAAAATTGCATTGCAGGGCTGTGGTGGTGCAGCCCTTTAATCCAAGCATTTGAGAGGCAGAGACAGGAGGATCTTTGTGAGTTCAAGGTCAGCCTGGTCTACAAGAGCTAGTTCCAGGACAGGCTCCAAAGCCACAGAGAAACCCTGTCTGGAAAAACCAAAACCAAAAAAAAAAAAAACAAAACCTTATAACAACAGTATTATCCTGGTCTCTTCTGTCTAATAATTCCTATACTCATTTTGCATGAACAAGTACTTAGTTGGTGTAGAAATTTCTTCTG
The DNA here is from genome assembly GCF_982192425.1 of Myodes glareolus. Lineage (NCBI taxonomy): Eukaryota > Metazoa > Chordata > Mammalia > Rodentia > Cricetidae > Myodes > Myodes glareolus. The sequence continues at coordinate 27,857,743 of NC_142033.1, forward strand.
TTTGTGTGTTACTTTTATCGGATAATGAATTAAAAACCCTTCCTTGTCCTAGTTGATAGGACAGAACTTAGGTAGGCAGAGAAGACAGACCTGAATTCTGGGAGAAAGAAATCAGAGAGAACCGCCATGGAGCCGCCAGAATCAGACATGCTGAATCTTTCCTGGTAAGCCACGATCTCGTGGTGATACACAGATTAGTAGAAATGGGTTAAATCAAGATGTGAGAGATAGCCAATAGGAGGCCAGAGATAATGGGTCAGGCGGTGATTTAACTAATACAATTTCTGTTTGATTATTTTGGGTGTAAGCTAGCTGGGCAGCCGGGAAAAACAAAGGGCCACCCTCTCCGTGTAACACTTAGTGGCCATCATCAAATTATTCTTGTTAATAATTAGTGCCAGATTGTCATGTAAACTTCCATTCTTTTTATGACATGATTAGTTTTATTCATTTTTTCTTATACCATGAAAAACTGAATGTTCCTAAATCTGGAGATAGTTCTTCAATACAGTGCATTGAACCTTGGGCCTCACACATAAGAGACAAATGCTGTAATACATAATGTTATCAGTGAGCTCCTACTTTATTTCAGTTTTTATTTTAAGATAAGATGTAATTAAATTTCTCAGCATTGTTTAAAACTCAATGCAATTTCAGGCAATTTTGATATTTTGATCTTCAAGCCTTAAACTGCCGAATTCTGGAATTACAAACTTGTACATGTAGGTCCAGCTTTAGAGCATTATTTTTGAACTTCATTAATATTGATGAGTTCTATGGATGATCCATTAACTGGAAATTTCCGGTTCCCCTAGTGCAATTGATGGCTTGTATATTTCTAAGTGAACGGATGCAGTTCACTTTGATTAGGAACATTCAATACAAGTTTTCAGTATGGCTTATTTTCAAAAGAATGTGTGGATATGAAATTGTGAGCAATTTAATTTTGTTGTTATTTGCTTTTATACATTACTTTTCAATGTATTTACATGTATTACAGAAATATATGAATAATTTATGAATTTTCAATTCATAAACAGACATTTAAATTAATAGTAAACATTTTCTGAACACTTATTTGCTTCAGTTTTTAACTTAACTTGTATGTCTTTTTTACTTTTCATATCCTATTTCATAGTATGACCTGTATTCTCAATTAATAAATTAAAGACCTGAGGTTTAGGTTAATACATTAACCAATGCTAGACAACTATAATTTGAATATTGACTGTTTCATAAAATTTCTGTCCTCAGAATTTTTCCTTTAAGATTTGTTTTCAGAGATAGAAGTATTCAAGTAAAATTTAACAATATTTCAAAAAACTGATCTTGATAGTGCAAAGTTTTATATTCTGTGGGGTTTAGTTTTGTTTGGAGTAGTCAATATAAAGTTCTTATGTTGAGGAGAGGGAGCCAGAAGTGGCCCGAGCCTATAGCCACACTGATGAATAGCTTGCATATCACCACAGAAGTTTCATCTGGCGATGGATGGAGATAGAGACAGAGACACACATTGGAGCACTGGACTGAACTCCCAAGGCCTAAATGAGGAGCAGAAGGAGAGAGAACATGAGCAAGGAAATCAGGATTGCTTGGGGTGCGCCCACCCACTGAGACAGTGGAGCTGATCTAATGGGAGCTCACCAAGGCCAGCTGGACTGGGACTGAAAAAGCATGGTATCAAACCGGACTCTCTGAACGTGGTGGACAATGAGTGCTGACGGAGAAGCTAAGGACAATGGCACTGGGTTTTGATCCTACTGCATGGACTGGCTTTGTGGGAGCCTAGTCTGTTTGGTTGAGCACCTTCCTGGCCCTGGATGGAGGAGGGAGGATCTTGGACTTCCCACGGGGCAGGGAAACCCTGACTGCACTTTGGACTGGAGAGAAAGGGGAAGGGGAGTGGGGGGAGGGGGAGGAAAATGGGAGGTAAGGAGGAGGAAAAAATAAGGTTTTATAAAGATATTTTAAATATAAGACATTTAATAAAGTGTATACTCTGGAAAATAAATAAATAAATAAAAAGTGTATATGTATCTTTTCTGCTTAATGAAACCACTGATATTTAATCCTATCAGATTCTAATAATTTCCCCCAAAGGATTGCAGTTGACCATCCTTTTAGTTCCATTTACACAAGAGCAGCGTTGTTGTAGATACTACACTGCAAAAGCATATATTATAAAGTTTCTTCTTTGATAGCGATACTAAACTGTACCAAATCATGAGTTTTTTTACTTATGAAACAAAATATTCTTCCACTAAAAATATACTATATTTTTCCTGAAAATGTTTGAATCCTGATTCTTCATACAAGTTACTTATAGCAGTTTTTTTCAAATTGATGTATAACTGACATAATTGTTATATATAAATGGAGACAGCACATGCATTTTCCAGCAACCCAGACCCAAATAGTACCACAAACACTATATTAATTACAACATTGTTTGGCCTCTTAGCTCAGGCTTATTGTTAACTAACACTTATATCTCAAATGAACTCATTTCTATTAATTTGTGTATTACAGTAAGGCTGTGACTTACTGGGTAATGTTCTGTTCTGCCATCTTTCTCCTTCTCTTTTTTGGACCACCAGACCCCCAAATCATGACCGAGACTTTTTATTAGTTATTAAATTCAACCTTAGCTTATTCTTATTTCTAACTAGCTCTTATAACTTAATCAATTTCTATTAATCTATGTGCTGCCATGTGGTTCATGGCCTTTACTCTCCCCCTTGCATATTCTGCTTCTGCTACCTCTGGCTGGTGACTCTCTTGCCTAGATTTATCTCCTTTTTCTCTCCCCCTCTCTCCAACAGTCTCACCCAACCTCTTCCTGCCTAACTATTGGTCATTGAACCTTTTATCAAATCACTCACAGTGACACATCCTCACATATTATAAAGGAATATACTTTATCATTTCCCCCTTTCTTTGTCTAAAAAAGGAAAGGCTTTAAGTTTAAGATAATAAAACTACAAATGATAAACTGGTAAAATATACATCAACTATCTTTTAGTACTTTTATGTTTATTTATGTCTGCAGCCATGATTTTTTTTCAGGTGATCTCCTCAAATCAAACCTTATCTCTATCAACCACTTATCTCAGGTAACTACCATCTGTAGGCTGCCTAGCCTACCTGAGAAAGTGTGGTTACCAGGGAGTCATACTTGATATCATGTACTGAACTTTTTCTCATTTTTTAAAGTTTTCTCTTGTGTTATATGGATATACATGGCTAGGCATTTATCACCATGTGTAGAAGGCTTTTTTGGGCTTCTTGACTCAAATCATAACACAGAGACTTTACAATTATGAAAACTCAGTCTCAACTTAGGCCTCTTTGTAACTAGCTCTTGTAACTTAAATTAACCCATACATATTAATCTATGTTCTGGCATATGACTCAAGGATTTTATGTCTCCTGGATATCCTGCTTCCTTTGCATCTGGATGGTTACTCTCAAGGTTCAGATCATTATCATCATGGCAAGTACTTTGGCTAAATGTAGGCAAAAATGGTGTTGACTACAACTTTCCTTATGGGAAACAGATATTAACTGTGACACTGGGCAGTCTCCTAAGCAGCAGAAACCTCAAAGAATGCCCCAGCAGTAACACACATCCTCCAAAAATCCATACCCACTCCAACAAAGCCTTATCTCCTAATAGTGCCACTCCCTAGGATGTTATGGGGGACAATTACATTCAGACTACCACATCCCATCTATAACACAGATCTATATCCAATTGAGAGCCCCTTGCAAATGAGAAAAAATTGTTTGTTCAAAAGAGTCCCACTAATGAAGGACATATACTTAAAGTAGGCCACATTCCCAGCATTAGATATCTAACGAAAAATGAACTCAGTGGAATCTTTTGAGCATTTTTGCCTCATTATGTTAGGTCAGGATATTTTTTTCAAACTTACAGGTATTTTGTGTAAATATTATGGTTTCCAGTGTGGGATATTTTATAGGATTTTTGTGTGAGAATGAGTATTTTGTCCCAAATACAAATATTTCTAGTGATTCTTCTTTGTCTCTTTCTCAATATTTGGTTATTATGCCATAATATTTTGTTTTTCTTCATTTAAGTTTATTTTATTATTATTAATAAAATGTGGCTCTCAATAGGAAGAGATATGGGGATGCAATGGACAAGGTGGAAGCACTGCAAGCAATAATCACAATGTATTTTGTAAAAAGAATCAATTTGTTTTCAATAAAAGAAAGGAAATAAAATATTTTCTCATCAGATATGGTAATTTTCCCCACATTGTCAGAAGCAAATTTCACCCTTCAACTCAGATTTCCACATTACTGTATGCTAAGTTTTATTCTATATTAAAAAAAATTGGCTTATCTATAAATAAAAAAAAAGCCATACAGTTTATGCCCAGTTATTTTGGGAGTCTTACCTGTTTTTCCATGTTTTTATAAATATTTTTCTTCTCTAAAATCTTTCTGTCATATGAAAACTCTACCTGGAAATCCCCCAGAAAACTAAATCTCATATATTCAGTTCAGTTTACTTTTTCTACCTGCTTGCATCTGCGGAAGTCAATACCACTCTGATGCCTGGAATGTATAGTGTAAAGTCAATGTGACATAATGGTTTAGTGCATTGATCTGGAATAAGACTACCCAAATTTGAACTGATTTTCAAGTTCACCTACATCTACTGTCTCAGACAAGATAAACTCTCTATGCTTTGTTTATATAAACTTAAATATAAGTTTCTTATTTTACTTAATAAACTGTAGTAGGAGACTGTGTGTCATTTCCTGGATGCTCAGACATGAAAAATCACACAGAAACTATATTAATTAAAACACTGCTTGGCCTATTATCTCAGGATTCTTATTAACTTACTCTTACATCTAAAATTAAGCCATTCCTATTATTTTGTATTTTACCATAAGACTTGTGATTTACCAGTAAAGTTCCAGGGCATCTGTCTCCTTAGTCATCTCCATGGCTCCATTTTTCTTTCTAAATAGAAAGAAATGTTTTAACTTAAACATACTAAAATTACATATAAAAAACAGGTATCAACACAGAATTACAGTTACAGTATTTTTATTTACCTTATTTATCATCAAAACTGAGAAAAACTATAATTATAGCTATCTTAACTGTCTATTTTAAACTTCATCAAAGACTCAGGAAGGATATATTACCTAAGTAAACAGGAAGTGCATTGAAAAAAACTTCTAAAACTCTAGAATTGACAAAGATATCTTGCTGTCTGGACATTCACCCAAAGGTCTTCTGTAATGTTTGGGCATCCATATTTAGCCTGTAGGGCCATAATAACTGGTAGATTTTTCCATGAAGCAGGAAATTTGAGGGTCTGTTTTGTCCTGTAATGACAAATTTTGTCAATTGTATTGTTCTGTGTTCTGCAGGATGTCTGGCACACTCTTTCATGAAGCAGCAATCCTGAAGAACTGCCTTACCTTTAGCAAGTTGAGCATTAATTTTTCTGTGAGTCTTGCATTTCCAGTTTATACAGCATTGATGTAGGTGGGTCTTCTTTCCATGTGTCAGTTAATTAATAAAAAAGACTGCTTGGTCTGATAGGTCAGAACATAGGTAGGCAGGGAAGACAGAACAGAATTGTGGGAGAAAGAAAGCAGAGGTAGGCAGACGCCATGGGGCCACCAGGTCAGAAATGCTGAATCTTTCCTGGTAAGCCACCACCTCGTGGTTCTACAAAGATGATTAGAAATGGGCTAATCAAGATGTGAGAATTAGCCGATAAGAGGCTAGAGCTAATGGGCCAGGCAGTGTTTAAATGACTACAATTTGTGTGCTGTTATTTCGGGTGTAAAGCTAGCTGTGCTGGAGCCAGGTGGGACAAAAAGCAGGCCTGCTTGCTCCTACTACTACACAGCATACCAATGTAAAGTATTCATCTTTATAGCATATCCCCCTTTAAATGTAAAAGAATTTTATAAGCAATCACTTAGGGAAGCTTGGCATTGCTCTCTAGACTACTTATGTTGTTTGGTGGTGCTGTGTATCAGGTTTTTGATGGAGTATCTTGAGTGGTAGGTCAATCTCAGCCACAATTCTGAAGCTGTAATGAATGTTGGGCAATCTGGACCATTGCTACAGAGGGCCTTGTTTGATAAAACCATATTAGTCAGCTTTCTATCCTCTTTGGAAACAAAACAGAACCTCTTTTCCAAAGTAACATATTTATAGACCTAAATTTTGAAGTCTAGATGCTTTTAAAAATAAATATTCATTTAGCTTAGCAGCTCATACAATGAAAAGTCTCTCTGTACTTAGCTCATTCACTGTCAAAATATTCAAAGAAAACAGAATAGTGAAATAGTCTAGATTCTCTGTGTATTTTACATCTGTATGTGGCTTTTTAAAATTATGTTTACTCCTTTAATTTATGTCAGTCTGTACTCTTTTATTTCTTTTATTGTCTCTTTAAAGACTAGGTTTAACTTTTTAAAACTATTTGTATCTTTTATAACTTTCTAAACTCTTTTTTCTCTCTCTTCCAAGCCTTCATACATTTTTTTTTAAAAAAACAATCTGTCTCTTTAAGAGATCTTTTCTCTCTGCATCTGTCGTTTTCTGACAAGGAGCATTATAAAATTGTAAGCAGTGTGGTTGCCATGGCCTTGGATGCTGACTCCATCCCTCTCAGCCTTTCAATTAGGTAGAGGTATCTTTACTACCAGCTCTGGGATAACATGGTAGGAGCAACACTCATGTTTAAACTCTGAAAAGCACAGTATAGCATATAAAAACTTTTTATCTCAGTAAAAGCTGAATTTCCAATTCAGGCACCCTCTCCTCTGCTGCCCAATGACCTAGTTTGGGACAACCCTATGGACACCTGGGATCCCATCAAGAGCCAAGTCTCTTGCCAACCCTAAAATGGCTCCCTTAATCTAGATATATTCTTCCCTGCTCCTATATCCGCCCTTCCTCCATCTCCACCCTCCCACTACCCCAAGCTCCTCCTAGTCTTTCCCTTCTCCCTTCTCTCTTCCCCTCTCCCCTTTCTCAACTCCACCCCCACTCCTATCCACACCCCTATGCTCCCAACTTTTGTCTGGCAATCTTGTTTACTTTCAGTTTCCAGGAGGATCTATATATGTTTTTCTTTGGGTTCACCTTGTTATTTGGCTTCTCTAGGCTTGTGAACTATAGGCTTACTGTCCTTTGTTTATGGCTAGAGTCCACTAATGAGTGAGTACATACCATATTCATCTTTTTGGGTCTGGGTTATCCTAACTCAGGATAGTGTTTTCTATTTCCATCCATTTGCATGCAAAATTCAAGATGTCATGGCTTTTTACAATGAGTAGTACTCTAATGTGTATATATTCCACAGTTTCTTTATTCATTCTTCCATTGAGGGGCATCTAGGTTGTTTCCAGGTTCTGGCTATTACAAATAATGCTGCTATGAACATAGTTGAACAAATGTTTTTGTAGTATGATTGGACATCTCTTGGGTATATTCCCAAGAGTGGTATTGCTGGATCCTGAGGGAGGTTGACTCCCAGTTTCCTGAGAAACTGCCACACTGATTTCCGCAGTGGCTGCACAAGTTTTTTTTTTTTCCCACCAGCAATGGGTGAGTGTTCCCATTACTCCACATCCTCTTTAGCATAGGCTTTCATTGGTGTTTTTGATTTTAGCCATTTTGACAGGTGTAAGATGATATCTCAAATGATTATCTTGAATATCACCATAGAATCTTCATCCAACAATGGATGGAAATAGGGACAGATACCCTCATCAGAGCAATGGACTGACTCCCAAGGTCCAGTTGAAGAGCAGAAGGGGGAAGAAGATGAGCAAGGATGTCAGGACCACGAGGGATTGGTCCACCCACTGAGACAGTTTGCCTGATCTAATGGAAGCTCACTAAATCCAGCTGAACTGGGACTGAATGAGCTCTCTGCATGTGTCTGCCAATGGGGGTAGACTAAGAACCCATCGATAATGGCACCAGGACCTGTTTCTACTGCATGTACTGGTTTTCTGGGACCCTAGTCTATTTGGATGTACACCTTCCTAGGCCTTGATGGAGCGGGGAGGGTCTTGGACTTTCCACAGGTCAGGGTACACTACCCTCTCTTAAAGAGGGAGGGTGAGGGAGGTGGGGGAGTGGGGGAGTGGGAGGAGAATGGGAGGAGTAGAGGAAGTGTAAATCTTTGCATGGAAAAAAAAAAGCTGAATTGCCATGCAGTGCACTGTGTTGCCTGGAAATACCTCTATGTATAATGGAGGGAATTCACCATGCTCTCCTGTTTCTGCATGACTAGTAGACCCAATGTGGCTGGCAAGGGTGCTGAGTTGCTGGCATGTTCTCAACTTGTTTCTTCTTGACCCTAAGTGGGCACACAAGCAAGCAACTGAACCTGAAGTGGGGGACTGGCAACACAGTTTAGTCCCAAATATACCACTGCAATTTTGGTGTAGAAGACTGTTTCTGGCTGCCTGGACACAAATAATCACACAGAAACATATTAATTAAAATATTGCTCAATCTATTAACTCAGAATTCTTATTAACTAACTCTTATATCTTAAATTAACCCATTCCCATTATTTTGTATTTTATCATGAGGCTCATGGTTTACTGGTAAACTTCCAGGGCATCCATCTCATTTGACAGCTACATGATGTCTCCCTGACTCTGCCTTCTCTTCTCTCTCTCTCTCTCTCTCTCTCTTTCTCTCTCTCTCTCTCTCTCTCTCTCTCTCTCTCTCTCTCTCTCTTTCTCTCTCTCTCTCCAAGACTGACTATATTCTTTCTTGCTATAGGCCAAAACAACTTCTTTGTTAACCAATAGTAATAAAACATATTCATGAAATACAGAAGGGAATCCACATCATATGATGACAAGACTATATCCTTATTTGTATGTGCTATAGGCATGTATGCACATACATGTACATATAGTAGGCTGCACAACTGTGTATGAGTGGAGGCCTGAGAAAAACTTTGAATTGTCTATTGCTTTACTCTGTCTGTTATTCACTTGAGAACAAATCTCTCACTGAACCAGAGATTGATATTTGTCATCGTCATCTTCAGCCACTCTGAGTCTCTTCTTTCTACTCTAACATGCAAGATATTATTGAATATTATAGCCACTGACTCTGTTTCATGGCTCCTAAAGATTTGAACTCAGATCCTCACGTGCAAGCAGCAGGTATACTTACCTACTGTGTTATTTGTCTAATCTCTCTCAAGAAGAATGGGATATGTCACCTTACTATTTCTAGATATTTTATGTATTCCTAATAAAGTTAAAGTATTAATACTTTTTAAGTCTCAAAACTGACATATCAGAATAGAAACACAATAGTGACTTTTCTTTGTTGTAAATTTAGAAACCTATTCAACTATGGGACTCACCAGCATTCAAAAATTCTTCCTTTTTTTCACTTTATTTCTGCCCTCCATGGCATTCCATTTTGTGTACATGTATGTTTTTAATGATATTCTATTTTATTAAATATATTTTTCTTTCTCATACAATATAGCCTGTTTAGAGTTTTCCCTTTCTTTACTCCTATGAGTTATTATCCACCTCCCATTCCTTCTAAATTTACTTTCTTTCCATTTTACTCTCATTAAAAATGAACAGGCTTCAAAGAGATAATGAGCAAACACGAAAAAATGAAAGATAATAAGAAAAATAAACAAACAAATAACATAGCATCAAGGCTGGACCAGGCAACCAACAGAAGAAATGAGCCCAAGAGCAGGCACAAAAATCAATGACCCAGTAGTTCTCACATTCATGATTCCCATAAAAATCTTAAGCTCAAAGCTGTAATACATATCTAACTTAACTGATGCAGACTCATTTTGGCCCTATGTTTGCTTGGTTAGTCTCTGTGTGTTTGAGCCTTACTCATTTGATTAAGAAGGCCTTGTTCTCTATGACCTCTAAATCTTACACTGTTTCTTTCTCCTCCTCCATAGGGTTTTCTGAGATTTGAGGGGAGGGATATCATGGAGACCTCCCATTTGAAACTGTGTTCCAAGGATTCTTCCTGTCTGTATATAATGTGTGACTGTGAATCTCCACATCTGTTCCAATTTGCTATGGCATGAAGTTTCTCTGATGATGGAGCAAAGTCCAGATCTATAAGTATAGCAGAATGTCATTAGTATTATCTTTTTATTACATATTTTCTAAACCAGCAGTATTTGGTTTTATCCTAGGTCTCTGAAATATCTAGGCTCTGATTCTTGATCTCCCAATATTCTGGAACTCCCAATGTAAGTTCCATTACCTGATGGGGGCCTGCCCTTACCAAAGCAGAAGCAAACAGGCATGAATGCTCCATGTAGGGATCAGTTCAATGTCTCCATGCTTAATGAGTTATGTGGAAATCATCTCTAGTAATGTGGCCACACTGTCAGTTTTCAGAGAGCAACCAAAAATCTTAGCAACAGCCTGTTTTGTGAAAATATCCATGAAACTCCCTTGGTCAACAACTCAACTGAATGCAACCCAGTCCTGGCACAAGGAAGCTTCATTTGCAAACAAGAAGTACCCAGTTCAAAATCCACCTTAGGAGACTTCATTAACATCACTGCATGTATTTTAGGAAGTTTCCACTGAACTAGATTTTCAAACCATTTCTTAAATGGCCCCCATTTCTAGTCAATGCTCCTCATATCCCCTCCTCAAACCTATCTTACTACCTACCTGATACTTCCATTCCATGTTCTCCCAACCCCAGTCTACCCAGAAAGTCTATTCTATTTCCCCCTCCCAGGAAGATCCATGTGTCTCCTACCTTCCTCTCTACCAAACATTTTATCTCTGGGTCTACAGATTATAAGTTGACATTCATTTAATGACTAATATCTACATATAAGATATATATATATATATATATATATATATCTTTATATATTATGCACATGATAAGTATCTTTATGAGCCTATGTTATCTTACTCAGGATAATTTTTAGTGCCATTCATTTGCCTGCAAATTTGATTATGTCATATTTATAACAGCTCAAAAATACTTTGTTGTGTAATTGTACCACATATTCTTTATCCACTGTTCTGTTGAAGAATATCTGAAGGCTGTTTCCAGTATCTGATTATTATGAATAAAGTAGTAATGATCATGACTGAGCATGTGTCGTTGTGATAAGATGGTCATTTGGGGTATATTCTCAAGGGTTGTATAACTGGAACTGAGGTAGAGCAATTTACAGCTATGTGAAGAACCACTGTATTGATTTTCATAGTGGTTGTACAGTATGTACTCCCATCAGTAATAAAAGAGTCTTGGCATTATTCCATATCATTGATAGCATTAACTATTACTTCTATTATTAATCTTAGCTAACAGTGTTAAGATCGAATCAGAAAGTAATTTTGATTTGCTTTTCACTGACAATAAACATATTAAATATTTCTTCAAGTGTTTCTTAGCCATTTGAGTTTCTTGAAAATGCAATCAACCACATAAACAAATTAAAAACAAGCAAATAAAAGTGTGATCATTTCATTATTTGCAGAAAAGTTTTTGTCAAAGATCCAAAATTCCTTAATGATAAAAGCCAAGTTGAGATTAGAGTTACAAAGGACATACCTGAACATAGTAAGGGCACTTTTCAACAATCACAAAAACAACATAAAATTAAATGAGATTGACTCAAATTAAAATCAGGAGTATGACAAGGCTGTCCACTGTCTTGATACCTATTCAGTGTAGTACTTGGAGCCATAACTAGAGCAATAAGGTAACGGATGTAGTTTAAGTGTATTTAAATAAGAAAGGAAAAATTTTAAATAACTTATATTTTTAGATCAAATGATATCAAACATATGTGACTCTAAAAAATATCTACCAGGGGACTACTACATTTAATAAGCACTTTCAGTAATGTTGTTGGATACAAACTTAACTTAATAATCACTATTTCTCCTAAAAAATACTGAAAAAATATTATTAAAACAAAACCCGTTGCAATAGTCTTAAATAATACAAAGTACCTTGGTAACTCAAACCAAGTAAATGAGACTTGTATGATAACAACTTCAAGTTTTTAAAGTCAGAAATTGAAGAGGATATCAGATGATGGAAATTTCTCCCATGCTCATGAATTGGCAAGAATAGCATAGTAAACATGGCAATCTCAAAAGTAATCCACAGATTCAATGTAATTCCCATCAAATTTGGAGAACATTTATTCACAGACCTTGAAAGGATAATTCCAAACTTAATATAGAAAAACAAACATTTAACTAAAACAATAAGGAACTATATATGCTTTAAAAAACTGCTAGAGGTCTCAGTGTTCTCAATTTCAAATTGTACTTATAATGCTGTATTGGTAAAAATAGCACCATTTTGACAGAAAGATAGACAAGTTGATCAATGGGATTGAAATGAAAACCCATATATAAATCCACACCCCTATGGACACCCGAGTTTTTATGTGAAAAAATAAGTAGAAATTCACAGTGGAACAAAACACAAAATCTTCAGTAAAAATGGGGCTGGTAATGTTGGGTCTATTCATGCAGAATAATGCAAAATAATCCATACTAATCATCCTGCACAAAACTCAAGTCCAAAAGAATCAAATATCTCAACTTAAAATGAGATACATTGTGTCTGATAAAAAAGAAAATGAGAAATGGCCTTGACTTCATTGATATTGGAGAAGAGTTTCTGTGTGTTGAAATATATTAATTACCAATTAACAAATGGTAATTCATAAAATTGAGGCACTTCTGTGAGCAAAGTACACAATCAGTTAGAAAAAACACAGCCTGCAGAATAGGAAAAGATTTTTACCAATTCTACATCTGACAAAGTACTAATATTCAAAATATATAAAGAATAAACTAGATACCATAAAACCAAATAATTCAACTATAAATGTTTAGTGAGGGGCTGTGGTCATGCCTGCTTTTCGCCTCACCCGGCTCCCGCATGGCTAGCTTAGCCCCAGAAATAACAACACACAAATTGTATTCATTTAAGCACTGCCTGGCCCATTATCTCTAGAGAGTTAGTTACTGACTAACTCTCTTATCTTGATATTAACCCATTTCTAATAATCTATGTAGCACCACGAGGTGGTGGCTTACCCGAAAAGATTCAGCATGTCTGACCTGGTGGCTGGCTCCATAGCTTCTGCCTCATAGCCCTCTTCCCAGCATTCTGTTCTGTTTACTCCGCCTACTTAATTTTCTGTCCTATCAAAGGGCCAAGGCAGTCTCTTTATTAACCAATGAAAATAACACAATAGACAGATAACCCTCCTCCATCATTTCCCCCTTTTCTATTTAAACAAAAAAGAAAGGCTTTCATTTTAACATAGTAAAATTATATATAACAAAACAGTAAGAATTTCAGTTACAATATTTATATCTATTTTATCTTTATCATAATAATCGGAAATGATAAGTAACCATTCTTCAACTCCATCAAAGACTCCAGAAGGATATATTACCTAAGTAAACAAGAAGTAAGCAACTTCCAAAACTCTAGAAATGACAGACATCTCGCTGCCTGGACAGTCCCCCAAAGTTCCTCTGTATCGTTGGGGCATCAATTTTCGGCCTTTAGGCCCATAATATCCATCAGACATTTCCATGAAGGCAGGAAATTTCAAAGGCAGTTCAGTCACTATCTGCTGTGTCCTGCAGAATGTCTCACAGACTCTTTCATGAATCAGGAACCCCAAAAGATCATCTCACCTTTAGGCAAGTTCAGCAGTCCTCTCTCTGCGGGTTCTCTGTGTCCAGTTTATATAACAGTCCAGGCAAGAGCAGTTTCTTGCCCAAATGGCTAACCAACTCCATAAGGAGCCTCTTCGATGCCCATCTTCCTCTTGAAGTAGATTGGTGCTGCCAGGAGCAGACGTGTCTCATTGTCATGAAAAGTCCTAAGTTATTAAAACATTAAATGCCATGTTCTGTAGTCTTTGAAAGATATGAATGTCTATCTGAAATATATCTATGCACTTCTAGAAAATCAGACTAACATTACTATAAGCTTGACTATTATCGATGATTATCCATTAACAACCTATATTTTTAATTATACATTGCATTTTTATATTAACTAAACAATCAAAATCAGAAATATATACACATATAACAAAACTGACCTTAAAATCCATACCAATGCAAATTATTCATTGTCCCGTGCTACCGTCTTGCCCACAAGAACAACGCGGGGCACTTAGGATCCTTTTGTAGCAAAGCTTTAATGCGTCTTGAGAGAGAGAGCAGAAGCTTACATTGTGGAGACCCAGAATGAGGGGAACCCAGCCCTTATAAAGGAAACAGTCCTCGCTTTTGACGTGTCACTCTTGGATTGGTCCGCTGCCCATTATCCCAGATGATGCCTCGGAAGTAGGCAGGGACGCAGCAGTAGAGAGTTACCAAGCACATGCACTGGGATTAAAGGCATGTGCTACAACACCTTGAACTCACAGAGATCTACCTGTCTCTGCCTCCCAGGCATTGGGACCAAAGGCGTGTACCACCACACCTTGAGGTCACAGAGGTCAATCTGCCTCTGCCTCCCAGGCATTAGGACTAAAGGCGTGTACCACCACACCTTGAGGTCACAGAGGTCAATCTCTACCTTTGTCCCTTAAAGCAATGGAGAATGTGGTTGCGGCCCTCCACAATTCATATCTATATCATATCCCCCTTTAAATGTAAAAAAGCATTTATAAGAAATATTTGGGAATATGGACGTAGTTATTTCTCTCTAAACTTCTTCCTGCTGTATAGGGGCGCAGTTAATCAGGTCTTTCATGGTATATCCTGTCTGCCAGGTTCATCTCAGTCGGCAGTTGAGTGAAGAAATTTTTTGAGGGTGTTCACAGAAACCTTTCAGGAGGGTGTGGTCTATCATACCATATTGGGATAGAAGCAATCCACAGGGTCTCATCCTCTGTGAAAACAAAAGAAGAACCTCCTTTCCAAAGTATCATATCCTTAGATCCAAATTCAGAAGTCAAAGTATTTTCAACATATCTATCTTTGATTAGTTCAGCAGCATTTATAAACAAATATCTTTTAGCAGCTGTTGCTCCTTCCTCAGCATTCAAACAATTCAAAGAGAGCATAATAGCATACAGTATCAAGATTCTCTGTGTATTTTCCATCTTTATGCAGCTTATTTTTAACCTCAATTTCTTTTATTTTTACTTTTTGAGACAGGTTCTTTTATATCTTTGTCCTGGAATAACTCTGTAGACCAGGCTGTCCTTGAACTCACAGAGATCCCTCTGTCTCTACCTCCCCAGTGCTGGGATTAAAGGTGTGTGCTACAACAAACACCTTGAACTCACAGAGATATGTCTGTCTCTGCCTCCAAGGCATTGGGATTAAAAGTGTGTGCTACCACACCTTGAAGTCACAGAGGTCAATATGCCTCTGCCTCCCAGGCATCGGGATTAAAGGTGTGTACCACCACACCCTATTTCTCCCTTTCTTTCTTTTTTATTTTTAATGACTTTAACCTTTAGCCTGCATATATTTGTAACATACTGTAAACCATGTAGAGGTTTTCTTCCTCTTTGAATCTCTCTTTACTGTATATCCCTCTTTTTCTGACCACATGAGCCTTTAAGGAGAGGCCTAAAACTGTGGCTTTGACGGCTAGATTCAGCCCATTCCTTAGCTTTCCAGCCTCGTGGCTGAGGTACCAGCCAGAGCTGTGTTCACTGCCACAACTCTATGATGTTTCAAGGTCCTTGCCTCAAGCAAGCTGCAGCATTCTGCTCACAGACCACACTCAGTTGGACTGCCTGCCTAAAAGAGTCAGAGATTACCCGGGCAGGACGGCCCAGAAAGCCAGCATTTTAAAACAGCGCAGCTTTTTTTTTCCTGCTACGGCTGAAAACCCGAAAAGCATGCGTTCAGGTTTTCATCAACACCATTTAAGTGTTTTGTGGCAGGACCTCTTAAAAGAACTACAAAGTTTTGCAGCTAAAGCTGAGTCAGGAAGCCTCTCTTAGATGAGAGCACTTGCTTGCCTCTAGCAAGCAGAGCAGACTCTAGAAATTGCTGCTACCAACAAAACATGCTTTACTCTATTCTTTCCCAAGCTTTCTCAGGCTTTCTGTGGATTCAGTTATCTATGTCTGGGCACCATATGTAGTGAGGGGCTGCGGGCATGCCTGCTTTTCACCTCACCCGGCTCCCGCATGGCTAGCTTAGCCCCGGAAATAACAACACACAAATTGTATTCATTTAAGCACTGCCTGGCCCATTATCTCTAGAGAGTTACTGACTAACTCTCATATCTTGATATTAACCCACTTCTAATAATCTATGTAGCACCACGAGGTGGTGGCTTACCCGAAAAGATTCAGCATGTCTGACCTGGTGGCTGGCTCCATGGCTTCTGCCTCATAGCCCTCTTCCCAGCATTCTGTTCTGTTTACTCCGCCTACCTAATTTTCTGTCCTATCAAAGGGCCAAGGCAGTCTCTTTATTAACCAATGAAAATAACACAATAGACAGATAACCATCCTCCATCACAAATGGTGTAATGATCCACATTACACTTGACATATTCTAGAAAAAATTTACATCCTAAGTATGTTCATTTATGTCTTTGGGAGAAATCTTGTCCCTATAAATGCATGTTTTTATTTTTTTTTTTTTTGTTTTTGGGGACTTCTTCTGCATTCAGAATTGTTGGAGAAGGGCTGTTTGCTGATTTCTTGCTGCTCATCCCCAAAATAATCACACAGAAACTATATTATTTAAATCACTGTTTGTCCCATTAACTCTAGCTTCTTTTTGACTAACTCTTACATCTTAATTTAACCAATCTCCATTAATCTGTATATCACCATGTGGCAGTGACTTATTTGGTAAAATTTCCAGCATCTGTCTCTGGTGGCTCCATGGCTTCTCTCTGATTCTGTTCTTCTTTCTCCCAGCATTCAGTTTAACTTTCTCTGCCTAGCTCTGTTCTTTTGCCCTATCACAGGCTAAGACAGATTCTGTATTCATTAATCAATAAAAGCAACACATAGGCAGAAGGACCTCCCTTGCACAGAATATGTCACGCCTATATCATTTTTAAATAAGCTCACTTGGAATTTCCTGTATTTAGCAAATGATCCTTTGCCATCTCTGGTTTTTATGTATATATGATATCTTCATGTAAAAATTTAAAATTAGTTCCTTTGACTAACAGAAGTTCATTACTGCAATAATTTCCCCCAAACTAGAAATCAGTTTAAGTTTTGGATTCAATTTCATTGCTGTTTTATGCATACATGTGATTTTTAAAAATTTCTATGATCATTGCATAGTTTAATGGACTATAAAACTCTAATTTTTGCTTTCATTAATGTAGTTAATGAGGACTATAACTTTAGTAAACAAAGAAAATTATAATATATTCTTTATAGTGTTATTATACACATATATCCTTGAGACATAATTTTAACTGAAGCTTCTGACAAGTTAATATCAATACAAGCTATATATTAATTTATAATATGTAAACAATTAAAATCATTCACCACATGTTGGCATATACAAACAGTTTACTGTATCTAAATCAATCTGTAGTATATTTCTGAGTCTATTTAATGTAAAATTTATCTGGTAACAACTAAAACTGAAAAGAGATTGTATTTTAAGTAAATTACATATACCATGCTTTAATGTATCAGCTTCCATTGACATCATTTCTATTGGGAGCTTAGTATGCTCTGAAGTAGCATTTACCTAAACAATAGTGGCTGGTTAATCAAAATGCCTATGACTGAACTAAACAGTAAGCTTTTCTATCCACTTTTGTTTTATCTCTGTTCAGTGAAGTTTCTATATAAGTTGCCTGTCCTTTGTCTTAGCCACATAAGCCTGCAATTCCTACTAGAATATTTCTGCTTCTACAGCTTTGTTCACCATGTCTTTAGCCTAATATTCCAGGGCTTCAGGGCTGATTACCTCATCTCTGTGTCTACATAAAATAGTTTCTGACACATATTTTATTTTCTGACATTGAAGAATGTGCACAATATCACAACTGACTTCTTTAAAATAGTGTATTTTTCACTGAGATATACTGATTTTCTGTTTGGGAAAACAAGCAAACAAATAAAAATCTTTGAATGAATTTCAACTGCTCCTCATTAATTTCCTTAGAGATTTTTTATGGCAGACCTGTACTTCACACTTATCTATATCTGTGTCGCTGTTCCATAAGCTTTGCCTGTTAGTAAAGTTTAGCTTAGTCTAAAATCTTGGCTGTGTAGCTGTAATAAAAAGGTAATTTACAAAATGAAGGAATTTAACAAGTTAAAGAAGCAATATATAATTTCACAAACCTGAAAACAATGCAAAGCTTTTATAAAGAGGACATTTTACTGTTTTTATGTCTGCTCCTTTTTACTAAACGGCCTTCAAGAGCGCCCTATCACTTCAGAGCTCTCCTGGGAATCTGTAAGCTAATTGTATCAATACAGACAGGTACTTGATAGGCCAAGAGGTAGAAATGGATCCCATGTTGTGAGTTAATTTATGCTTTTATTATACAAAAATTAATTTGCCCGGAAGATAATTTTAGTTAGCTGATAGGTTTGGCCTTGGAGTTTGTTTGTTATTTTTTTTTACTTTTTCTTCTTTTTTTTTTTTTTGTAGAGCTTGGGTGTGGTGCCAGGAAAGAGAAATAGTCTTCCTAAGAACACAACACTAATAATGGACAACTTGAGTCATCAAAAGAGAGACACATTTTTGTTTCTAGAAAGAATGACAGAACAATGCAAATTCTATTGAAGATGATGATAATATGTGATAAACTTAAGATTTCTTGAATCATGACAGTTAAATTTGTTCTCATAGTTTTATAATATCACACTAGATATAGCATCTTATTCAAATGATAAGTGATACGTGTCTCCCCGTTTTAATTTTGTCTTTCATTAAAATTTATCCAAAACTTTTGTTAATTACTGTCTGGAAAAATTCAAATTCTGATTAAAGATCAACAGCAGCTCTTTTGATTTCATATTGTGTGTTTTATAAAATTGCCCTAAGCAATCCTATGTTTTTATTCTATTTACAAATAAATGTAGTAGTTCCTAAACCTTTAAGCAAAAATCATCATTAATTATAATGAGATTACACAAATATTGAGCTTATATTCCTATCACCAGTACTATATATTTTAATAGCAGAGCTAGGTAGTACTGATTAGAATCAGATTGATAACCAGAGAAAAGTATGATAAAAGACTAGATGATATGAATCAACTGATAAATAGCATTAATTTATTCATTTGGTTAAATAGTGAGTTTATGTGGGAAGGTGCAAGTTCAACCTGGAAAAATATGAATTGCTTCGTGTGATTCATAGAAATTTTGTGAGTCTCAGTAATAATTTACGACCATCCCTTAACTAATTACAACTCTTAAATCTGTAGGTCATATTAAAAACCCTTGTATTGAAATATCTCCCCCTCCTCAAAAGCATGATAGCATTACCATCTTCTTTGGTTATTTGATTCTTGTATAACACAAGATAAAGTTATGTAATCTTAGAATATAAAACTACATAGTTCATGTGTAAATCTTGAAAGTGTGCTAAACCTTGTTTTATTTAGTAATTTTTGAACAATTTGATAATGGAAAATTAAAAAAAGATTATTAAATATAAAATACTGTAAATCATTCTATATTAATGCTAATATAATTATTCTTTCCATAGGAAGTTATTTTATAATATTTATGGAATAAATATATATGTTTGATTTTAAAAATTGTTTTCTATTTTAAAACAAAATAATAAATCCAAAACTTGTTCTTTTACTGTGTGAATTTCAAAGTTATATTTCCTTAAAAATCATTTAAAGATTTATTATAATTATTTGTGTGTGTTGTATGTATGTTTATTTGTGACCACGTGGTTTGTGTGCAAGTCAAAAGACAATGTATAAGAGTTAATTGTCTTTTTAAACCATATGAGATCTAGGTATCAAATACAGATTCTCAGTGTTATGTGACTAGTGTCCTTTCTTAATGAGCTGTCTTGTCAGCTCCTTTTAGTGTTCTTATCTAATATTATACTTAATTTGATTACAAAATTATTGACAGTTGAATTTTATGTATATTTAAGATAAAAAATGAAAAATTATAACAATGTTACCAGCAAGATAATTAGCCTGTCTATTTCTATTTATTTATCTTATTTTATGTATATAGCAAAACCTAAGGTCTGAGCTCACAGTATGTTTTTAAATATAACTTTCATTATAATCATTACTTATCACTGCCCATTTAATAAATAAAAGTTACAAACTTTAGCATGAATCTGCCTCACTCAACCATTAACTAACATCATATATTTTATTTCATGTGATTATGACTTTGGTTCCTTTAGAAAACAAACATATATTTTCAGCTTTTAGTGAAAACAGATTAAATGTATTAATTGTTGAAATTTAGTGTTTTTTTTAATCCAAGTTGAAACTGGTATAGATAACTGAAAGTCATTTTACAATATTAGTGTATGATTTTATGATTTTTGTTTACAAAGAGACAGAACAGAAAAGCTGTAGGCTTGTTACACAGCTTTCCCAGAAGCCTTTGGCTTTCAAATGACTAAGGAAGGGAAAGAATTTTCTGAAGTGCTCAGAGAAAATCGCAGAGAATTTGTCTCAATGTTTAATGTCACTGTCACACCCACAGAAAATATAAAATACTAAGTGGAAACAACTCAAAGGGAAAGTAGAGATGGTAATAAAACCTTATTGAAAATAACTGAAGCATTCATGTCTGATATTAGATAATTTGTATATGTACATATCTAATGTGTAAAGTATTTCGTTAACCACAATACTAATTATTACATCTTAAATGTAATCATTAGAAATGGTATTACAAAACAGTATCTCATTATTCATGGCATCAATATAATTAATAACAGATTATGAGATAATAGTATGGTTTCTTTTTATTATTTTTATTCATTCTTCTCTCATATATGATATCAAACTTCAGTTTCTCCAACCTCCTCTCTTCCCAGTCTTTTCCCCCATTTCCTCCCCCCATCAACTCCTCTTCCATTTCCCTTCAAAAAAGAGCTGGACTCTTAGGGATATCAACTATATATACCATATCAAGTTTCAACAACACTAGTCACATCACATCATATTAAGGCAGAACCAATCAGGAGGGAAAAAGTAGCAAGAGCAGGTAAAAGACTCAGAGGCAGCCACATTCCATTTGTTAGAACTCATGAATACAGCATGTCTAATGAAAATTCAGAGAAAGATATTGGGGTTCAACCTGAAGGTCAAAACAACAAAACAGCCAGCCACTGGCTCTTACCTTTATCTTTGTCTGAAATGGCAATCCTGCCTTAATGAATCCTCAGAATGATGTTGCGACTGAGAAATATCTCCTCCTGTCTTTTATTCCTCTCTAGTTTTGGGACTAAAGGTATGAACCACTATCACTTGGTTTCTATGGCAAACTAGCATGGTTACTGGGAGTAAAGGGATGTGTCACCACTGCCTGGTCTGTAAGGCTGACCAGTAGACTGTCTTACTCTCTAATCTTCAGGCAAACTCTATTTATTAAAATACAAATGAAATATTACTACACATGAAAGCTTCCTGATTATCAGTTCATTCTCTGTGAGACATAATGAGCATACGTTAGTTGATTGTGTGTGTGTGTGTGTGTACGCCTGTGTGTGTGTGTGTGTGTGTATGTATGTGTAGTTTCCTTGATCATTCTGTCTCCTACAATCCTACCTCCCCATCTTTTGTAGGATTCCTTGTGCTCCTCCTATTAGTTGACTGTGGGTCTCTGCCCTTGTTTTCATTAGATGCTAGATGAAGTCTCCCTGATGATGATTATGCTAGGTTCATGTTTATGAATATATCAGAATAAAATTAAGAAATATTTCAAAGACTTTTGGGGGGAAGGGAAGTAATATTTGCTACTATCATAGGTTTCTAGGATATCCCGTCTCTGCTTTTTGGCCCTGCAGGCGGTGTCAGGTGTGGGTTTCCTTTCCTGGGATGGGTCTCAAGAAACACCAGACACTAGTACATCTTGCATGCAGGACAAGTTGTTGGTTCAAGGTTTTGTAGCTGGGTTGGTGTCTCAACCACTCCACTGGAAGTCTTGTCTGACGAGGACATGGCCAGTTCAAGCTCAATACCTCTCAGCTAACAGTATTAGCTGGTTCACTCTATGGTGAACCTGGAGTTTTCATAGCACTAGGTTTCTAAGCACACTATGAAAGAATTGGACATTTTGATATGGATTACAATGGTGCTGAGAATGTCACACAAACATTCAACCACACAGTTAGTTTCTTTCTGTTTGTTTGTATTTCTTATTTATTTATGTTTTGATCCTGGGGTTTGAACTCAGGACTGCACTAACATTAGGCACATGCCTTGCAATTGAGTCCAGCTAAGTTCTGTTAGCTGGGTCAAGTTATAGTTATAGTTAAGTATGGTTATAGTTGGGTCAAGGTTATTTAGTCCTTTGCATATATGTTCTTAGTAACCTTCAAATGAAAAACATAGTCCAGAGACTATCACTAACTGTGAAGAACATATTTTCGGGAAGACAAATTATTTTTCTAGCTTTAATACTCTATAAGTAGTAATTGCCTAATAAATTATCCAAGAAAGGGTACAAAAATGCAAGCTTAAGAACATATACGAAAGTATCTGCTTGCATGAAACAAGAAAACATTCCCTGTACAGTTAATTACAGTAGTTTTGAAGCTGTGCCCAAGTTTTGTTTGAATGAGAATTTAATGTTCCTGCAAAATACACAGGGCATAGGACATAAAATAAAAGAAAAAATACAGCCTGCACAATCTGAACAAAGTTTAATGTATACATGTTCTTAGGTTGACCATTTGACATTACATAATTGTTTGTTGGATTCTTCCCCAGTATTGCTATTTATCCAACTCTTAGCGTTTTTCAGTTGCCTATAATTCTGTGTGGAAATGAAGTCTTCTGGGCTTTCCCCATCCCCATTAGCATATGTATCAGCATTATCCTTGTTCAGGTCATCTTTAGAGCTATTTTAGTAAGATTATATGTGTGTAGATCCTGACATTACTTGGAGACCTAATCTCACAGCAAACCCCTCTTTCTCTGGCTTTTACAGTCTTTCCAAGCACACACTTTTCTCAATAATCCCCACGCTTTAGGTCCAGAAATTGTGTTGGACATGTCACAGTTGGAACTGGGAAGCTTAATTCAGTAGTTTGATTGATTGAGGTCCAGAAATCGTGTTGGACATGTGGCAGTTGGGACTGGGAAGCTTAATTCAGTAGTTTGATTGGTTGTGATTTTCTTTAATTATAGCTGTCTGTTGCAAGTTGAAGTTTCCATGATAATACATGTATATTACATTTATCTATGGGTAGTTGTATATTTAAGAATATATATACTATACATAATGTACATAATGAAAATCTATGAATCAAATTGATGAAAAAGAAGGACATGAATTTGAAAGAAAATGATGGTAGTGAATTGGAGGAAAGGGATGTGGGGAATGATGTAATTATGAAATCAAAGAATAAGAATAAAAGAAAGGAAAAAAGGAATGTAACTATCAACTATGCAAATTATAAAAATAATTAATACTAAAACTAAAAGAAGTCTAAATAAGTCTTTAAATAATGGATATTTGCATTTTACATAAATAGATTTTAAGACTTTTTCAATTATAAATAATGAAACAGAAGTATTCATAATAATAGTTTAAACAATGCTGCTTATATATTTGAGTAAAGAATTAAATCTTAAATTCATTTGTATGGAAATATGCAATTTTTATGTACCATTCTGAAGCAGGAAGAAGAAATAGCTAAAATATTCATGCACTGTAGAAGTGAATCTCTTTTATCTCATTTAGATCAGTTCAAAGTCAGTGCATGGTGCTTTTCAATTGGAAGCATAAAGGGGTGAACTCCCATTGATAAGGGTCAAGCATGGCCCTGAATTAAAGAGAGAAATTGGCTATTGCTCTTGGGTTATTAGAAGCTCTACCTGGAGGGGCTCTGCATTGTTTCCACCCAGGCTTCCGAATATCTTGATGCGTGACTGAAAATATGCAGGTGTCAAAAGATCAAAGTAGCAATGAAAAAAGCAAACGTAATGCCTGCCATCGAAACTTTTAGAAAATACATAGAAAATATATTTTTTCTTTTTCTTTCTTTCTTTTTTTGACTTTTTACCTTTATTTTAAATATTTCATGTAGAAAACAGTCAATAAATAGTTGAAGTTTTTTTTTGCTTACTGGTGTAATCAGTGTTGTATCATAAAAAATGTAGCATTGATTTGTTTATAACGCTACTTGCTATGTTAAGACAGCACTAGTTAACATATGGAAGCAAGATGGACACTGACACGGGTGCTGGTTGGCTTATGCCCACACTTCAGGAAAAATTAACTCTGGGGTGAGTTAACAGGGCTAACACAGAGGCAATATACTTAATACTGTAATTCTGAAGTATCTCCAGACTTTTAAATAAGAGAAAGCACCTTTTAGAACAAAATAGTAATCATACCTTCTACTGGGGAAATATAAGTAGGGCTTACCATTTACTTATGATCATAATCACCTTTTGGTGATTGGTATAAAGCTAAACAATGAATGTACACCAGGATTTAGGAAGCCATGCACAATGAAGACCATGAAGATGTCAGGAGACTTTAGTTACAATAAGAATGCCTTTTTGGCTTACTTACTAAAACTAATTATGCCGTAGATAATAGGATGAAAACATAATTGAATTCTAGTTTCTGTGGCCTCAGCCAATTAATGGTACATTCAAATTAGCATGTAATAATATATTCACATGCTATACTTTATAAAAAAGAGTAGATGAAATCATTGGGAACCAATGGAGAAGGTAAGGAAAACAGGTTGTTATAATTTTACCTTTGACTTTTTTTTTTATCAAGAAAACTTAATCAAAAACTGCTTTGCTTTAAGCTACGATCTGAGACTTGAAGAAATTATTTAAGGAAATAGCAACACCTTGTCTTTGGTACAGAAAGATGAATAACAAGTTGTTTGAAGAGTAGTAGGTAGTGTGGAAAGTCTGAGATGTAAATGGATTTCTTTAATGTGAAACAGTAGCACTTATTAAACAACTTGATGAATATCCACCATCACAGAGGGGCTGATCACAGCAGAGGCACTCCTGAAAGGAAGATCTGCAATCTAATAGCTGGTGGAGGACTGGGAGTGGAAGGAGAGTACAGGGTTGATATGATCAAAAACATTGACAATGTCTATGAAAATCTCAAATTTAAACACTGAGTAGTAGGCAGTGGCGATGTGTGTAATAAGTACTTGATTGGAAGGGGTTGCAGAAGTATTTTCTAAAAACAGTAAAAGGCTTCTTATTAAAAACTGGAGCAGTTTAGCCTAAGTGTGGCAAGGATGCAAGGTTGTACCCCAGCATGAGCAAAGTCTGGCCATCATTTCCTGATCAGCTAACCTTGGGTGAACATTATATTACTATACCTGAATAACAAGCACATTAACTTCTACTGACTTATGTAACAGAAGTGTTCCTAAATGGTTTATGTAAGTTATATGATTTTGTGTTTGCATCAAGCCTAGGGAGTAAGATGGCTGTAATCTACTGTCATGTAGGTAGGTGTTGGAGGCATGATATGAACCCAAACATGTTTACATAAAACTGATTAATTTTGAGAAATGGCCAAATTTTGACAAATGGCCAAGTAGTCCTAGAAAGCTATGGATTTAACTAGAAGGCACAGTGTCACCACTAGCTTGCAGTCCTCCTGCCTCAGGTTTCTGAGTGGTGGTATTACAGGGTGTGCCTTAGTTCTATGAATGGTAAAGAGTTATTTATAATAATAATACAAACACAAGTGGTTTGTTAAGACATGGGTATAACCTGCTTCTATTTTAATTAGTACAGAAGATTTTGAACTGGTGGGCAATATTTTTGCTTTGTTTTGATAGTGTTGGGGAATTAATTTAGATCCTTGCACATGGTAGGCAATATGTCTAACCTTGGGATATAGTCCAAGGTATTTCTAACGTTTTGATTTTTCAGACAGGATTTTGTTAAGTAGCTTTGGCTGGCCTTGCAATTCTCCTGTATCATCATGCAAGCAGTAGTGTTTACTGCCTTAGGGCCTGTATCACTATTCACATGTTTAAAGTTTAGGTGTACACAGAAGGAGCATGGTTCAAAAGATGACAGCATTTATCCAGTTGTTCAAGGAATGGCTGCTTTATCCATATTTTGTATTTTTCAGGTGAATAAAGGTTTCTTCATTAAGAAGAACCTGATTTCCTCTTTTGTCTAGTATAGAAAAAAGTATAATATAATGTTCTCTAAATTTCATAATGTGGACATATTCTTGGCATCACAAGTTTACATGTAGGGATCATTTACATCTATTTAAAAGGTAGTCAGAGAGAGGAATTAAGATCTTCAATGGCTGGAAAGTGGTGCCACATGCCTTTAAGTCCCAGCACTCAGAAAGCAGAGGCAGTTTGAGGTCAGCCTGGTATACAGAGAGTTCAAGGATAGCCAGAGCTATGAAGTTAAGAGAGTAATGCAGAGTTGCTGAAAATACATGAGGTATCTTTTGGCAGAAAAAATAGACAGCAACCACGGTGACTAAAGCCACTGAATTGAAGATGTGTTTAATAAAGGGGAGTTTTCAGAGAGTTGGTGATTAAAAATCCAGGGCAAGAACATTTTTGATACCACAGCAATTAATTCCATTTTGGAGATGTTTACTTGACATCCCAGTGATAATGCAGAACTGGAAATGACAGTAGACAATAAGAAAAGTTGTGCTAGCACTTAGTACACAAAGGCTACTTATACGCTACATCATATTTTCATGTGTATGTGGATAGCTAGGCTATGGTATAGATTACATCGTATTTTCATATGTATGTGAATGGTTGTAGACATGAACACAGATTGGTTAGCTAAAAGGACTAGAGATAAAGTTAGTCATCCTGAAATTTAAAGTTGAAGAGTAGAAGAGGAGTCAGCTAATGTAGTTAGAAAAGGCAGCCAAAGACACGGGAAACAGTACACGATAATAGAGCCACATAAACTGAAGGAGAAAAATATCTTTTTTTTTTTATTATATTGTTTGAGGCATGTTCTTTGCTTTTGTGCTAAACATTTTTTTTTTCTTGGTGGCTCTTCACATTTATTTTATTTATTTATTTATTTATTTATTTATTTATTTATTTATTTATGTAATAAAAATTTCCACCTCCTCCTATCCTCCCATTTCCCTCTCACTCCACCCAACTCCCCCTCCCCCTTGCTCTTGAGTCCTAAGAGAAGTTAGGGTGCCCTGCCCTGTGGAAAGTCCAAGGCCCTCCCCCCTCCATCCAGGTCTAGGAAGCTGTGCATCCAAACAGATTAGGTTCCCAAAAAGCCAGTACATGCAGTAGAATCCAAATCTGGTGTCATTATCATTGGCTTCTCTGTCCGTCCTCATTCAGAGAGTCCGATTTGATCACATGCTCGTTCAGTCCCATTCCAGCTGGCCTTGGTGAGCTCCCATTAGATCAGTCCTACTGTCTCCATGGGTGGACGCACCTCTCGCGGTCCGGACTTAATTGCTCATGTTCTCTCTCCTTCTGATCTTCATCTGGGCCTTGGGGGCTCAGTCCAGTGCTCCAATGTGGGTCTTCTGGAATTCTCTATTTTCTGATAACCTATTGGAGGCCAGTGGTACTGAAACAAACTTTAGTACCGGTAGACTTCAACGAATAATTTGAAATAATAATAGTATAGCAGCTTAGTTCTTAAAACTATATAACAGCCATGACATGTTTTCAAAAATTGTGAAAACTTCCGAAACATGACATGTGATAATGGCAGACTTAATCTATAGTATGCTAGCTGCCAATGACTAACGCTACAATCTGTCTCTAAATTACTCTACTGCCTTTCCTATTCTCATTTACTTTTGAGTAGATTGAAGCATACATCCTTAGCAAATACTTTTCAAAAGAACTTATAAAATGTCCAATTGCCCAACAAAAAAATGTAGTGAACATTATTAACTACCAAGAAATTGCAACCCTAAACTAGAATTGTGATAAGAGATTATAGACTTAACATCGCTGCTATAAAAAGTTATTTAAGAAATATGTCGGAGGAGGTGGGAAGAAAGCAAATCCTACATCCTCATACCATTTTTAAGCAACATGAACTAAGATAGTCAAGAAAAAGACAATTGAGGTATCTTAGTAAATATGCAATAGAATTACATAGAGACACATGTCAGAACTCATAGAACAGCAAAAGGGGCTTTTTTTGTCTGCTTTTCCTTGTTTTTTTATATTTTGTTTTTTTTATTGAGATTCTTATTTTCATTCGAATTACTTTAAAATTAATTAATTGATTGATTTGATGTGCACTGCTTTTTTGCCTGAATATATTCTATGGGAGGGTGTCAGACCCCATGCAGCTGGAACTATAGACAGTAGAGTACTTCCACGTGGATGCTGAAAGTTAAACCAGGGTCATCGGGAAGAGCAATCAGTGTTTAACTGCTGAGTCATTTCTATAGCACAATTTATTGGTTTTTTTTCTTATTTTTAGTTTTCCTTTGGAGGCACTACACAGGTGAAGGACAAATATAGAGAGACTTGGAAATGAGTTCGTTTGGATAAATTATGTGAGATTTCCAAAGAATCAATAAAAAATTACGGTAGTTAAAAAATGAAAAAAAACAAGGAAAACAACAACAGAAAGTAATAAAAATATGAGTAAAGTTTGGCTGGAATAAGTAGTAGAGGATGGTACTGAAAATGAATCTAAAGAGATATAAAGGTATACAAAATGTTGAAATCATCTAGGCTATGATTCGAAATATATTTCATTGCATTTACAGGAAAAATAATCTAAACATTTTAAGGATATAAGAAATCACAATAAATACTATAAAATTCTTCTTAGAATAACACAACTCTCTCTCTCCACATATATAAACAAAGAGCGGTGGCAATGGAGATTTATTTCTTCACCTTTTGTTTTTTAGCTGTTGTTTGAAATGGAATTTATTTGACTAATTGCTAACCTTTATGGGCTATACCAGCATTTAACAATGCTATCTCTCACTCTCTGTCTCTGTCTTTCTCTCTCATCTATCTTTCTATAATCTATATACAAACATATGTGTATTATGTGTGTATTTAAATGTACATATGTGCAAACATGTATATACATGTATGCATGTATCCCGCACATGTGCTATTCAGCTATATACATACTTATTCATATATATATATATGCATATATAGCTATACCTATGTATGTAGATAGCATATATTAGATAGTTTACAGGCTTTAGGACTACTACTTTGGCATGATATCTACAAATAGAAGGTCCAAAAATTCAATAGTAGTTAAATTTAATGAGGCTGGATGTTTCAGTAGGTCTTCAGTAGAATTCAGAATCCCAAAGAAATAAACTCTAATGTCAGTGAATTAATGGATTTGCAAGCAAGAGTAGCAATAGGAAGGCCAAGAGTAAAAGTGTCCTTATCTCCCATCCTTTTTACAGGCTGTCACCAGAAGGTGTGGCCCAGATTAAAGGTGGGTATTCAAAAGATCTGGTTAAGAGTCATTCTTCATACTTCAAATGTTTTAACTAAGAAAAAGGCCGCTTAAAAGTGCCAACATAAAAGAAACTTCAGATATATTCAAGCTGACAGTCAAGAATAGCCATCGCATAGGATTTTTGTAAGTATCTTTGATCTCAAGAAGACGCCTTTTAATTTATAGGTTGTAGATGTATCATTATAAAATATAAGTATTTCACTAGGGACATAAAGATTGTGAAAGCCAGAGAGGCACAGACATGTTGCTCTATAATAGTGTGTCCATGTAATATCAGAAGTCTCCCAAACATGACTGGCCAAAAGGGAATGTGTCTTGATCATATCCATGTTTCAATTCCCCTAAGCCCCAAATATATCTGACCAATTCTTCTTCATGAATTTAGCTTTTATATTCTACTAAGTACAAATAGTGTTGTGTGTGATGTGGCATACGTTTCTGTATATGTGTTGTGTTGATTGGTTGATGAATAAAGATGTTTTGACCAATGGTTTAGCAGACTAAAATCTAACAGGAAATTCAAACAGAGATATGTAGAGAGGGTAGACAGAGTCAAGGAGATGCCATTTATCTGCAGGAGGAGGCAGATGACATGGAGCTGCCCAAGAAGCAAGAGGTAACAAACAGGAGCATCATGGTAACATAAAACATCAGTGAATTTTCCAAACTCAGCAGGGAAAAAAGACTATGAGGACTGAACCTTATACAAAGAATTATAGAAAATGAGGAAAGGTGGAATTTGGAGAAGTGGTCTTCTCTAGGGAAAAACATACAAGTCAGTTGTCCCCCGCTCAATAGTCAGCCCTGAAAACACACATGATAGTAACATTATATTTAAACTGTGTATGTATGAAAACAAAGAAATATGCATGTAATAACAGTTAGTGAAAAAAGAGTCCCTGAGTTTGAAAAGGTTTGGAAAGACAAAGAGATATATGGAAGGACTTAGAGGGAATATATGAAAGGCAGAAATATAATTATACTATAATCTCAATAATGAAAGAGAAACTGTACCACATATAGGCCATTCTGGTGGGGCCATTTTTTTTAATCAACCAAGGTTTCCTGTTTACAGTTGTGTCTAATGAGGGTCAAGTTGATGTGAAATTATTAAGAATAAATAGATAATCAATTGCACAAAGTGTGGCTAGAGTAAGAGAAATACAAACACACACACACACACACACACACACACACACACACACACATATATATATATCAAGCTATATTTTCTTGTTCATGTTTATGGGTTCAGAACCCATGGGTTCAGTCAGTTCATGTTTATAAGTGCTTAAAAATTATTTTTTCTAAAGATGTCTATATTTCTATTTTTCTCCTTTATAATGCAGCATAGATATATACATATGTATAATAATAATAAATATGGTATTTAAATTGAATCAGTTTTTGAATAATCCTAAGATGATATAAAATGTATGGTGTGATGACCCTAACTTATATGCAAATATTATGTCATTTTGCTTGAGTAAACTGAACATCTGTAATACATGGTATCCAAGTGTCTGCCTGAAACAAGTCCTACATGGGACAAAGTGCAACCTATACTTGCTCTTCCTAATTATTTGTCAAGGAGAAAAAAAATCAAATCATTTTATTTTTACACATACAACAAAAATAGTCATTTTAATCACAATACAAATATATGTTCTAATAAATAACTAAACATCTTAAGGATTCACAGTTTGAGGCATATTCATAATACTCAAGTTTTTATCAGAGTGAAACTCTCATTTTTTTAATTTTGAAATTATTGCTAAACCCAAAATTTCAATGCTAAAAACAAAAACAAAAATCAATGTTGTAAAACAAGATTCTGTCTAAATTAGTAAATATTAATAACACTTGGGTCTATGAAGGTAAGCTCAGTTTAGAGTTTTGTGTCTGAGTGTATCCAGATATATTGTGTCACTGGAGACTGTATTGAACATATAATAAAATGAGTTAGTATGGTCCCTTTACTGCTGAATGTAAATTGTTATATCTTAGCTTGAAAGTGAAGTGAAGCAAAACAAAATAAAACACAAGAAAACAAGCAAAAACCCAAATAATTCATTTTCCATTAAATTGAAAGAATAGATTCAACTGTTGACGACAAATACATCATAGCCAAAGTTCTTGACTTAATAGTCATGAAAAAGCCTTTTGTACCCTGATTCTTTCCTTACTAGCTGACCAAATGCACTCTGAGGATAAGTCACAAAAAATCACTTTCCCATTGTTTTTCTGTTGTAACTCAATTCTTTCACACCAAGTTAATAAAAATGTAATTTTGTCATTAAAAATAAATGGACTATTGCAAAAGCACTTTTATCTTAAAAAATATTTGTCACACTTGACTTATTTTAATCACATCTGGACGGGATGTCTTAACTGAGAATCTCTGAAAACACTGATCCTCACATGCAGGAAGCTGGCAAGGAAGAAGCTTTCTTTTCACACGTCTGAGATGCCACTTATGCTTCATTTCCTGCGCGATCAGTTTCAAGGCTTTCACATTAAAGCATATGGCTTAGATCATTCTGTTTCCCTGCACACTCCTGTTATCTCTTCCCACATCTTGGCTGGCTGGCTAGAATAGCTGCTGTTTTGGCCAGTGAATTCTGTTTCCCTGACTGAGTAGAAATAACTAAAATCATAATTGATATATTTCAACCATTGCTAGGAAAGCTGCTATGGCTGATGAAAGTTCCCTTTTCAGTGGCTCTACACCACATTTATGAAACTCCAGTAAATGGGGCATTTGTGTGAGCTCTCAATTGGCTGTTTGTATTTCAGACAAGAGCTAGACCCATCTTTAGAGGAATTTGGTCTTTTATTTGGAAAAGAAAATGAAGTCACAGGACTCTCTTCTGTACTATTTAGTAATAAAGAACATCATGAAATAGCTCACTATTATTTGCATATCTGAAATCCTAAATGTAATAATGATTGCCTGGAGAAAGAAGGCCTGGTGTATTCTGTTGTTAAGAAAGAAGGAGAACAGAGTCAGCTAATCATATTCATCTGATGAACATGATCTTTCTCCTACAATGGACTCCATTCCTTTAAAAAGTGGACATATAAGGATTCATCATATTTCACACAAAAGATTGGATATCTGAATATATTTGATGAGGAAACTTAATTACCTGAGTTTTTAAAAGTACTGAAATACTAACACACAATTACTTCCCAGTACAATGAAAAAGTCATGTGTTTATAGAGAACTAATACATTTATATAAGTATTTAAAACAAATATAAAAGAGTGCATGCACACACAAATTTTTGAACCTTTAGTATATGGAAAAAAGTTAAATAACAGCCTCATTACATTGGTTAGAAGTCATTTATGCTTATAATTGCAATTAATTTATAACTTAAAGATAAGATTACATAACAATTACTAAAATACCTATTTTTACATAAGGTTTGTACATTCGAAGGAAAACAGATACACACATGAAACACAGAGAAACATATGCATAATACTTTAAAAGAAAACAAATATCAAAAAATAGTAATTTATGATTTCTTAATATTTAATTAGATCTACAAATATTTCAGACACAAATATCTAGGTAGAAAAATGCTGAAAGGTTTCAGAATCAATTTTTGTTCTACATAATTAGACATCCTTTACAATCCTTCTGATAGAAGTCAATGTTATTCAATTATATGTTGAGCCAGATTAAAGAATAATTGGTAATTGATAGACAAGCAGCTTCAAAATTCAAAATAATTTATATAAAATAATATATATGTAAAACATATAAATTTATATGAAAATAAAAGCAAGTATATAACTGATTTAATACAAATATATAGGATCCTTTCAGAGTTGACAAATTAAGGTGGGTGAAGTGAAAAGAACTAAAGAGGATAAACTTAAGGCATTTTAGTACTGCTGATTTGATGGTCACTTGAAAAGTAATTTGAGACCAAACTGACAGCTGAGTTTAGTAATATGTACATGTTTTCGAGGGAAATTTTCCAGTTAAAGGATGGATTCAAATCTAACTAAATAGAATTGTCCCTGAGAATAAACCAATTCCATGTAGATATGACAATGAGAACTGATACAACATGGATGTTCCTTCTAAGATTTTGATAGAATTTAATTGCAATTCTACAGTGATAACAATTAGGCTTAGGAGTGCTTGGCCCTGGATAGTATAGCTCTCCTATAAACATAAGCGTTTCGAATCATAGGAGAGTGTTTATTGATCAGTGTTTTAGTTATAAAAGCATGAGTTTGACTATAATTTTTTCACTTGCCTCCTCATCCTCTATCTCTTCTTTCTTTTAAAATTTCATGCATATATCCAATGTATCTTGATCACATCAATGTTTCAGTTCCCCTAAGCCCCACATATATCTGAACAACTCTTCTTCATGAATTTAGTTTTATATTCTACTAAGTACAAATAGTGTTGTGTGTGATGTGGATTATATTTCTGTATATGTGCTGCATTGATTGGTTGGTGAATAAAGCTGATTTGACCACTAGCTTAACAGAGTAAAGTCAGGGAAGAAAGCCAGAGATATGTAGAGAGAGTAGACAGAGTCAAGGAGTTGCTATATAGCTGTGGAAGAAAGCAGATGCCATGGAGCTTCCCAAGAAGCAAGAGGTAGTAAACCACTAGCCTCATGGTAAAATGTAAATTCTTAGAAATGGGTTAATTTAATATATAAAAGCTAACTAACAATATGCCTAAGTTATTGACCTAGCAGTACTTGCAGTGTTGTATTTAGTATAGTTTCTGCATGTTATTTGGGTCTGAGAGGACAGAACAAAAAAGCAGTCTTAATTTAAAATGTGTGTGTGTGTGTGTGTGTGTGTGTGTGTGTGTGTGTGCATGTGTGCATATGAACAGTGTGGCAAGAGAAATCTCTAAATGACTGTAATACTTCCAAAAGAAAGTGATCCATTCTCCCTCAATTGTGACTGTCAACCTAACAGTAGTGGCATATCAGGGACTTCTATTCATTTCATGGTTGAATTTTTAACTGTCTTGAACCTGTGCGATTGTTGTAAAAGTTACCACAAATTCTATTATGCAACAGCATTCTTGCTCAGAGGACAAATGTTCACAGCACTTTTCTCTATCTACTGTCCTTTATATTCCTTCTAAAAAATCTTTTACTCTATTCACTGAACTCTGTGAATGAGATGGGAAGATAGATGTAGTTTTTCCATTTATGAACAAACACTCAGAATTGCTTTTTCTCTGCATTGGGTATAGTTAAAAGTACTATACTACCACTAACTCCTGAATAAGAATTTTCTCTAATCCAGATAAAGAGTAGAACAAATTGATGAATTTGAATATAAATATCTAGAAGACATTTTGACAATAAAATTATATAATAACATCAATAGGTTTTTTTTCCTTAAAGTCTAAAGCTTCTGATTTATTTTTACTTTGATTTTTCTGTGACCAGATTTCTCCGTGTTGCTCTGGATATCCTGGAACTCACTCAGAAGAACAGGATGGCCTTGAACTCACAGAGACCCATTTGCTTCTTTCTTCTTAGTGCTGTGATTAACGTGATTTACCACTATTGCCTGACTGTGTCTATTGTTACTTTTGCCTTGTGTTTAAATGTTATTTTACAGGGCTAATCACTAATTGTCTCCTGTGAAGCAGGTCTCATATTCAATCAAGGGATAAGTTATTTACTTGCATAAACAATTGCCACTATTGCAATGGATACATGTTGCTTATTAGTCTTGATTATAATGTGTAGGGTCCCATATTAGGTCAGTCTAATGATGTGTTTTGTTTCCAGGACCCTTCATAGTGCTGGCAAGTACTAAGAAAGATAGAAACAGGAGGAACTAGAAACTGAGCACAAATATATATGAGTACAGAAGTCATACTGGTATGTAGGGTGTGAAGTACAAAAGTGCTGTGGGACAATGGTCTTATACCCTGAAAAGATTTGTCACTTGTATTGGTTTAAGAAAATGCTGAATGGCAGAGGAACAAGAATAGGAGAGTTATGGGAAGAGGGAAGGTTCAGTCTGTACTCATCACTTTGACCAAGAGAATGCAAAGTGAGCATGCCTCACTGATAAAAGGTACCAAGCCACATGTCTAACATAGACAAAAATTATTGGGTAATTTAGGATGCAAAAGTTATTACACTGTCTAAGCTAATAGATCAACCAGTAGTCAGATAATAGAGATAGATTCAAATGAAAAATAAAAACTCCAAATGATTTGCAGTGTGTTTAAAAATATAAGTAGACTTGGAAGAGAAAAGATAAAGGATAAAGTCCCTTTAATCCCATCACTTGGGAGTTAGAGGCAGTCAGATCTCTGTGAGTTCAAGGACAGTCTTGTCAACACAGTTAGTGACAGGACTGCCAAAGATACACAGAAAAACCCTGTCCAATAAACAAACAAACAAAAATTAAAAATTAAACAAAGAAATAGAATTTAAAATACAGCCATATAAAAATGGAAAATGCACAGAGAATCTGAATAGTGTATGTTATTGTGCTGTCTTTGAATTGTTGGATGACTGAGGAAAAAGCAACAACTGCTAAAACACATTTGATTATAAATGTTTCTGGATTAATTCAACATTTATATTTTGAAAGTACCTTGACTTCAAAACTTAAGTCAAAAGACATGTTACTTTGAAGAAGAGGTTTTGCTTTTGTTTCCATAGGAAATAAGATGCTGTGAATTCATTCTGCATTAAGAGAACTCAGGCTTGATCAGGGAAGACCACCTGAAAAGTTTCTGCTAGAAGTGGACGGCCCAGATGATCCACCATTTTCGAAGACTTCAGTTGGAGTGTCTTCTTAATTCTATATCCAGAACAGCCTCAAGACTGCTGGCAGAGATGATCAAGCCTTACAGAATATTCTAGTCAGCACCTACCCATAATCTTACATTTTCTTTAGTTCCCATAAAATAATCAGTGCCCCCAATCAGCAATAACTAGCATAGAAAACTATGCCCACATTCATAAAAAAGATGGATTTTAGTTGTTTACCTTTGTTTAGAATGTTGGTTATAAGTTCTTACAAATAATTGTCAGGAAAAAAGCTAAACAAAGAGATTAGATTCAGAGTTCTTGTTTTGAAAAGAAAAAAGTGGGAAGTGCAGTGGGACAATGGTCTTCTACCCAGTAAAGATTTGTCACTTGTATTGTTTTAATTAAATGCTTAATGGCTACTAGCTAGGTAGAAAGTATAAATAGGGGAATCAAAATAGGAGAATTGTGAGAAGAGAAAAGGTTCAGTCTGCAGTGGTTACCTAGACCAAGAGGAAGCAAGATGAGAATGCCTCACTGAAAAAAGGAACCAAGCCACATGACTAGCACAGACAAAAATTATTGGGGAATTTAAGATGTATGAGTTAGCTAATAAGAAACCTGATCTAATAGGCCAACCAATTTATAATTAATACTGGCCTCTGTGTGTTTCTTTGGAACTGAATGGATGTGGGACAGGGCAGGAAAGATACTTCAGTCAACACAAAAGAAAACCAGATATAGTTTACAGTTAGAATTTGACTACTTAACACATGATTTTATAAGGTCACTATGAGGCCAATGAGGTGGCTCAAGAGCAATGGACTTACCGTGCTTATGTTTATATCATCCAGGTTGCCTGAGTTCAATATTCAGAAACCATAATGTAAGGAGAGTACCCACTATTAAAATTCCATTTATTTGTGCAGTAAAAGCACTTGCAAATCTATATTAATCCACATCACACACACACACACACACACACACAAACACACACACACACACCATACACCCCAACAAACAATAATGAAAGAAAATTTAAAATAGTATTCTTTCTGAAACTTAAAAAAATAATAATAAACTTTAATTATATAACTTCTTTCATATGACTAATACAAACTGGAAAATATTTTCTATATGATAGTAATATATAATCCTTTCATTTTTCAAATCTTTCCATGCCTTTCTGTTTGCATGTACATATATGTAAATGTTTATTATATTTGAAGAGTGATCCTTGAGAACATAACAATACAAGGTAGAAAAAAACTGGTAAATTTTCAAAAAGTTTAAGGTTGTTATTCTAAATGACATTTTATGTACTGGAGAGACAATGAAAAAATAGAACAATATAGAAAGTTCATTTGTTTTGATCTATAAAATGACAACGAAATTTATTGAGAAAAGATAATATGTTCAATTAATATTCATGAACTTAACTGTTTAAGAAAAATTAGTTTGTAAAAAAAATCAGAAATCTAAATGTTGTGTAAAACACAGCAAGGCTTCTGTATAAAATCATAGAAAAATTTCTATATTGTGATGATGCAAGCGAAGGAGATGATCTTGGAATAGTGCACTTTTGCTAGCAACTATTAGTAGTAAAAAAATAAAAATTCTGAGAGCAGAATGTCCTTTATTAGTACTTGAAGTCTAAATTAGTGCTCATCTTCAAGTTTCTTAGGTATATACAGCAATAACAAACACAATGTTTATGTATTTGACATATTAATTAAGAGTTAACAAACATCTCATATTTTTATTATCTTAAATTCCATAATAATAGTCTTTCTTGAATATTCCCTATTGCATTCCAATGAAAAGAAACATGACTGAGAAACATAACAAAACAATGAGAATTGAATGTGAAATCAAGTGTGTAACAATTTATTTTCATGTAAAAACAAAATATTAATAGGGACACAGAAAGATAGAAGGACAGAAGGAGAGGAGGCAGAGATACAGACAAAAAGAGAAAGAGAGCAACAGAGAGAGAAAGAGAGAGTGAGTGAAAGAGAGAGAAGCAGAGACAGAGTCAGAGAAGCTTGCACACATTTTAGGTAGAAGAAAGAAAAAGCATAATATTAGAAATAATTAACCATGAATTATAATTCTACTTTCTTTGCATATTAATCACATGCCTTTTGGCAATACATGGTTTGCAAAAAGTAAATAAACTAACAAACAAACCAAAAAATGAAATTATATCAAAGAGATAGGAGTAAACCAAATTCTAAAAAGTAAAAAAAGGAAGAAAAGAATGTATGCATATGAATATTAAAGATGATTCAGTATTGCAGTTTAACAGAGACAGTATCCACCAACTTCTCTGCATTTCTCTGCACAGCACAGTAGGAATGCTGCAAGCTTTAAAAGCAGATGCTACTGTCACGTCTGAATTTCCTGCTGTTCTTTTTCCTTCGCAGCTATGAAAGTTCACACTATTTCCTTCAGAAATCTTGGAAATGTACCATATGGCACCGGTGATTTATTGGACTGGAATTTCTCTCCTCACTCTGTAACTCACCATTGTAGATGTCAATCTTTGTCAAGGGCACCATCTGATGTTCTATGCAAATTGCCTTAGGAATAGAAAATTTCCTGAAGTTTTCTCAAGTAGTCCCTTGTGAAAACTACTTTTTCTTTTGTCTTCCTTCTAGTAGCATATTTTTTTTAAACAAATGAGGTCAAACTTTCTTTAAAACACACACACACACAAACACACACACACACACACACACAGATACCGCATACATTTTAATTTTGGCAATAGATGCTTGTTTTTTGTTTTTTTAATAGCAAATCATCAAATCGGATAAGTCAAAGATCTTTAAGCATCATTGAATTGAATTCAGTTCTGTACAATGCTTCACCTAGCCTAGGCATTGGTCAATTTCAACAATATAAATATTATTAACATTTGTATATGAGCTTATTTTCTTGAATATTTTCTCACATATTTGTAAGTTGTATATTTGGTGCCATATTAAATAAATAGCATCAGTATATATGTTTATTACATTAAAGAACAGAACTCACGAAACAATCCTAGTTATTTATACACTTATATTTAACATTAATGTTTTCATTTATATCAGCAGAATTACTCAGCAAAAACAAATTTATAGAAGTTAACCCTTTTCAAATAAGATATATATTCTATGTACTTTTTAACAGTCATATATTTATCATTTCTTTAGTTTGCCACAGAAATTTTATGAATTTTTGTTTGTTTGTTTGTTTGTTTGACTTTGGCTTTTTTGAGAAAAAGTTTCTCTGTCCTTTGGTGCCTGTCATGGAGCTAGTTCTTGTAGACCAAGCTGTCTTTGAACTCACAGAAATCTGCTGCCTCTGTCTCCTGAGTACTGTGATTAAAGGCATGCACCACCACTGCCCAGTTGAAATTTTATGCAATTTATGAAAGGGTTGTGGGTTTGAGTATGTTGAACAAGATTAATCTTGATTTGATTTCTTTTCCATATTTTGAATCATCAGATTATTTCCATTCATAGTTAGCTTATCTATGTTCATTTAAAATTGTGTGATACATTACATCCTTTTTTATTAATTCCACTTCTTATATATCAATATAATGTTTAGAAAGTAATGAGTTATGTTACGTATGATGCAGGTAGAGTTGGATAGTAAATTTTAGGAAGATATAGGAAGAATTCAAGAATTACAATTTGTGAAGGCAAAGAAAAAAATCATAAAATTAAGATAAATATAGTTTTTTTATTTTTTTTATTAGCAGCTGAAAAAAAAAGCTTGCCAGACAGATTGTGGTACTTTATCTGATATCATCTTCCATGTTTCAAAGGGACAGAGTTTAGAGATATGTTGAACAAGAGAGAAATGTCAAATGAATACCAAATCTCTCCTTGAAAAACCTTAAATACTTTTCTCCATATTTATGAGTTTAATTAATGGATTGATTGGGTTGAAAAGCATTTTAAAATAGTTAAATTCATTGAACCAGGAAAAGTTGGAGAGTCTCTAGAACCAGAGATAAATGGGTATAAACTTCAGTTGTGCAAGATAACTGAATTCAAATACATATTGAATAATAGATTGCTTCAAGTTATTGACACTTACTATAATCTTACAACGTAAGAAATTGTCTTATGAGGACAGTCTATTAAATGTGTTTGTAACATTGAATCATTTCATCTTCCAAAAAAGAAAATAATTGCTTTTAATAAATAGCAAAATGTATGTATATGTATATATGTTTATATAAATATATATAACAGAAACACACACACACACACACACACACATATATATATATATATATATATATATATATATATAATTTACTGAAAGAGACAAAGATTGATTTTCAGATTTAAAACATTTTAGGTCAGGGAAATACTCATTATCGTAGTCATTCCAGTATTCCAGTGCTGCAGCATTATGGTTGTATATGCAATCTTTAATGTTTCAAGACCACTGCCTTTGTGAAAGTACTGCATTATTTGCTTGCTAACTGTAATGTTTATGAGGAATTACATAGTTTTTCATTCCTCAGTTTCCTGATATGACAAATGGAAAACGCATATAACTCAGATACTTATGAACTATAAATCAATAAATATGTTTAAAAGGCTTTTTCTTTTATAGGAAGTGTTGCGTGTCAGCTGAAGTAGAATTATTTCTGTTATGATAAACTTTTTTTGTCCTGAATGACTCCGTCCTTGCTTTATAGACTGACCCTTGCACGTGTGCTG
Organism: Myodes glareolus; assembly: GCF_982192425.1. Taxonomy (NCBI): domain Eukaryota; kingdom Metazoa; phylum Chordata; class Mammalia; order Rodentia; family Cricetidae; genus Myodes; species Myodes glareolus. The sequence continues at coordinate 27,898,892 of NC_142033.1, forward strand.
AGTCTTTGGTTTCACATCTGGTTTTAGATTCATAAAACCATGTCAGAAGCTTTAAACATGAGTATATTCAGAGCTTTTGGAGTGAAAAATCTCTCTAAATAAACCTGTTCACATTTTTTTCCAAGCCCCTAGCTGTTGTTGCTTTCTTCCTTTTTCCCCACCTTAATCCTATATCAGAAGTGTTCCATCATGTCAGTAAAATCCCTAAAATAGTGTCTTTATAATAAAGAAAATCTGCTCCGCACACAAGTGTAGGTTTCGGTAGCTAGCAATAGTTGCTGATTGGCTCCAGCAAAGATAGCCTTGGTTTCCTTACATAGTGATGACATTAGACTGGGAATGCAGGAAAAAAATAAAAGAAAATACGACAGGATGGGAAAAGAGAGCACTTGCAGTGGGACAAATATTGCTTTCAGTAACAAACCCCTTGCAAGAACTAATCAAACCTCATAACAATCAGTTATTTTTGCAAGGTGGGGATGTTCTCAAAGCGCCAGCTGCTCATTCTCCTTCTTGAAGTGTCCTTCATGATCCCCACTGGTGAACTGAGTGCCTTATAACACAAATGCTCTGGAGGAATAAGTCTTGTACAAATTAATGTCACTTGTCTTTAAAATGAGAACTGAGAACTCAGGATTCTGCGATGTATGTCTCACTGAAAGGTGAACAACAACCCGCATGAGGCAGAGTTTTCTTTAAATATGTCATATTCTAATCGACACAACGAACAATAGTGAAGAAGACCTAAAAATAAAATATCTTCAATAATGAAGAAATAAAAATAATTATGGCTTATTAATGATATAATAAGCTAAAGTAAAAATGAATGAGAGTACTATGACAAGAATGTGTGTTAAAGCTTCTATGAGAGCCATATTGAGAAACTCCTTGCCTAATTTTAGTTACAATCTTGTTCTCTGGTACAACTCAGTGAGTTAGCCTTACCCTTACCCATGTATACACATATAATATCCACCATCGCCAGACCTAACACACGTTATACACACCCTGTGTGCTAATCGAGTCTGGTGAGCAACATCTGTGCTCATTTTAAACTCAAAATTTGACCCTGGTCTCAATTCTTTGTGATTCCCGTGGCCCATTCTGAGATACCCTGCCTTTATCATTTGCAAAATCCTAGCTTGGCTGTGTTCTTACCTTATTTTAGGCAACCAAACACAATGAGTTATCCTGAACTTAGATAGACGTCATCCTACCCAAACTTCATATCTAGCCTTCTTCATATACCCAGTACAATGGGCCAGACTGGTAACCACACCTACACTCCTCCTAGCCTCCACGCTTGGCTCAGATTTTACAGTTTGTACTCGCCTATATATGGGTTCTTCTTGACTCTTTCCCAACCAAATAATACCCAAACTCCAACTATGTGTATTGCATGCTAATAAAGTCTGATGAGTCCCTAGACCTAGCTAGCCTATATCGTTTTAATATGGTTTTTGTTTAGCACTGAATGGGATTCCTCCCTGTTCGACAAGCTCTTAATTTCTCACCTGAATCAACCAAACTTGAGCAACAAGAAAAATAGAGCAAATTTTTATTCAAGAGAGAAGGCCTTGAATCTCATATTAAACACATGGCCAATGAGAGAAGTCCACATGTGCTGGTCTTATAGTGAAAACACAATGTGAAATGTGAGGGGTCAAGACGGGATATCCTTCCACAAATACACTAGTAATATATAAATGTCCTCCCATGGAAATTTGGCAACAGAAGCTTCTATAGACCAAGTTATAACTAGATCCACATACTTTTTACTTAGCTTATGCTCTTAAAAATTTTATAACTCCCAAGTGATGATGGCACACTCCTTTAATAACTGCACTCGAGAGACATATACAGGTGGTACTGTGAGTTCGATGCTGGCCTGGCATAAAAAGAGATTTCGAGGATAGCCAGGAAACTCTCTATAAAAGAATTTAACCATTTCTAACACAGTCATAGCAATATTCTAATCACATAAGAAATTTTTGACTATAGGAATAACACTGGTGGTAAAATATTTAATTCTCGAGCATGAAGACCTCAGTTTCATTCTTATGACACATATTAGATAAATAAATAGACAACAATAAAACAAATTCTGAGCAAAATAACCTTAGTTTAAAATTTCATCATTGAGTAAATTTACAAAGAGGCTCAGGGTTTGTTATCTGTTGCTTTTTTGGTGGTTACATGGTTCTTCTTGACTCTGCTTTTTACTTCTATCTCTGCTTGAATTTTCTACCTTGCTATATTCTGCCCTGTCATAGTCCAAAGCAGCTTACTTATTAACAATTGGTAATGAAACATATCTATAGCCTACAGATTGGAATCTCACATCAGAGACAATGACTCATGTGTATGTGGGGCTTTCTAGCCTACCTTTGAGTTACAAATGAAGGAGAGATCCTGTATGAAGTAGATGGACTCTATTCTTAAGGATGATTGTAAGAATATCTTCTGTATTTCAAACACTCATGTATATATAAACACAAGAATGCTCATATAGCCATCACTCATGTGAACACATATATGTACACATAAATATGCATAAATAACTATAGAATTTTAATGGAAAATGAAAAAAATAAATAACCATGATCAAAAGAAGAAAGGAAATAGTAAAGATAACAGTACAGCAGAGAATCAGTTGAGAAATCTGTAAGAAAGATTGAAACCTCTTTTATGCACCTAACAATAATATATTTTATCTCTTCATCATGAATAGAGAGAACTTCAAGATTGTTCATTCTCTGGTACTGTAGAACAATTTACTTAGTCTCCTAAATTTGAAAGTCTTTGAAAGATTCTGATATATCCCAGTCCCACCTTGAATGTACTATATTGTTGAGGATTATCATAAACTTCTGATTATCTTATATCTAATTAAATAGAGCTGTATTTTTTAAACTATACACAGATGTCAGTAAGCCAAGTTTATATGTTACTGGGATCAACTACAGTATTCTGCATTACTGGCAGGCACTCTACCAAGTGTGCTATATCATTAGCAGAGCAGTTTTATATATATATATATATATATATATATATATATATATATATATATATAAAAATTTTCTAATTCCTGTTGATTTTTTATTATAAGCTCCAGTTTTATGCTTATTATTATATTTTATAGTTAAAGACAGAGGAGTAAGTGATAGAAATGGGTCAGGGATCCATTATAGCCAATGAAAATAAACATAAACAAAAAATAGAAAAAAGTGTAAGTGCAAACTATTCTGCTATTTTAATTTTAGTACTCTTAATTTGATAATTAGCTATAGTCTATTTTCATATATTTTAATACTTTTTTAAATTTCACTTACTTGAGTTTTACATAGATCATTTCACGTGTGCTATGACTGTGTATGAAAAAACAGTCCATCTACACATCTGATATATTGTTATTTTCAATCATGATATAGCAAAATTATTGAAACTCTTAATATGACTTGAAATAAAATTAGTTACACTCTTTACCTCGATCATGTCCCAGTAGCCATATCCAAACTGAGCAATATTAAATAGTTTTTATGAAATTCTTCATCTCTCAAGCATTTCTAACTTATATTCACTTGATTATTACTGTGTTATCTTACTTTTTATTTATATTTCAAAACAGCATGAATATTTAGGCTACTTTGGTAAGAATATATAGGCTACTTTTAATTCATGGGATGGCAGTATTGCAGGGTTGAAAGGCTTGCTTACCAGATGATAGGAGAGGGAGCTAATTTTTCCTCTAATTTAGACAGTTGAGTATTCAGAGGCTGCTCCTAACATGGAAGAAAGCTGTGTATGTGTGAGGCTCTGCAGAGTGCTTTATTCATCAAGCTCAAGTTTTTGATGAGGGCAATAAATAAATCTCTTCCCTTCTCATCTTCAGAGGATAGCTGAGGTACTTTGGGAAATGTCTTCAGTAATTGTTTCCAAAAGTTTCTGCTTCAACTAGCACCTTGAATATTAGTCCCCATGGAACTTAGGCAATTACCAACCATCGTAAGAAATTTCTATCACTTTTCACAGAAAGAACAGAAATAAATATACACGTATAGCTTATTCTGTCAAACTGACATTTGACAGGCAGGTGGAAATGAAATGAGCATGAGTTGTATTCAAATTCTGAAAACCTTTAGAAGGCATCTGTGGGAATGGGAAAGCTTCATGAACATTGATTTCTCACACTTTTTTCTTTAAAGTTATATTTATCATTTAGAAATAGCAACAGGTAGGTTCCTAGTGATGGTTGGATTTTCTGTTGGCATATAAGTGCAATGTGATCTTAAGGTTCCCTGGGTACCTTACCTTCTCTGATATGCTCAAAAGACCTTTGGTTCCAAAGTCACAGAATAAAATTGATGTTTAATTTGTGTAATAAATTACCCATCCCTTTTTTCTCTAGAATCATGCAAAATGTACATACACTGGAGTACTTGGAAAATGATAAATGATTATGATGAGTGTTTATTTATATTTGTCTTTCTGGAACTGGGTTACCTCACTCAGTATCATATTTTCCAGTTTCTCATATGTATCTACAAATTTCTAGGATCAGTTTTCACACACACACACAGACACACACACACATATAAAATGCTTATCTACATGTACATATATTTACATACATATACTTCCATTTTAATTTCAATTTATTGATTAACACACATCAGACAGCTTACATTTCCTAACTACTGTGACTAGAGATGGAACAATATGATACAGCAAGTATCTCTGTAATAGAAAATTGCATTCTTTGAGCCGAGGCCAATGTACTTACACTAGACATTCAATATGTACACATAATATTATGTATCTCCATAATATCAGAGGGAGTGCCATTATTAGGAGGAGTGGCTTTGATGGAGTAGGCATGGTCTTGTTGAAGGAAGTGTGTCACTCTGAGGGCAGGTTTTGAGATTTCCAATGCCCAAAATACTGCCCTGTTAGTGAGTCAGTCAGCTTCCTGTTGCCTGCAAGATAATGGACTTACATCTACTCCAATGCTATCACTACATCTGCCTGCACACTGCCTTGCTACCCAACATGATGCTAATGGACTGAACCTCTGAAAATCTAAGTGAGTCACACCAGTTAAACGTTTTCTTTATAAAAGTTTCTGTAAACTTGGCATCTGTTCACAGCAATAAAAATCCCTAATTAAAACAGGTTAGTATAAATCATATGGTAAATCTATTTCTTGTTTTGTTATGTTTTTGGTTGGTTGGTTTCATGAATTCCATGATTCTTTTCATAATGGTTGCAACATGAATGATTATTTAGCTTTCTCCAATTATTTGATCTCATTTATTGTCAGTTTATTTCTTGATTATACTAATTTTGATGGGTGTAAGATGAAATCTTAAAGTAGTTTTAAATTTAATTAAAATGATTTCTAAGAATGGTAGATCTTTTAAAGAGATTTGTAATTATTTATTTTAATTTTTCTTTTGAGAACTGTAAAGAGCCAGATTTCAGTTTTTAGTGAAGTCGTTTGCTTTCATAACTGTTTGTTTTCTGAGTTATCTTCATACTCTGGATAATAATTCTCTGTCAGGTGTAGAGCTGGTAACAATTGTCTCCCATTTTCGGGTCTTCTTTCTCACTTGATTAATTATTTCCTTTGCTGTAGGAAGCATTTTTAATTTTATAAGATTTTATTTGTCTGCTGTTGGTGTTTATTCCTTAGGAAATGAAATCCTGCATAGAAAGTCTTTTACAGCATCCATGTCTCTTCTAGAAAAAACAGATTTCATCTAGAAGTTTCAGTATTTCAACTGGAGGTGTTTGATATATTTGGAGCTGATTTTGTTTGAAAGTTTTTGCAGTTATTTTTTTATTTCAAATGTAAGGGGATTTTGCAGGCATTTATATCTTTAAATCACATTTGTGCAGTACTAAAAGAAGCCAGAAAGCATGTCAAGTCGCTTGGTCTCAAGTTGTAGATAGTTCTTAGCAACCACATGGGAACTAGTTGTTTTTTTAGCCACAATTGGGAACTAGAAATGAAACCTGTGCTCGTCAAAAGAACATCAAATGTCCTTAAGAGCTGAGATATCTATTCTACCATTGGAAATTTTTTTTAGTACCATTGTAGTCTTCTACATGTAGGAGTCAAGAATTTTTATCATCATTTGTTGCATATCATTTATTTTTTCTAGTGTATACTTTCTCTTAAGCAATATGCCCCTTGCTATGTTTTAAATCTACAACATTCTGCTCACAGATAGGTATAGCTCAAACCCATAATCATATGATATTCTTCTTGCAAAATGTGTAGGTAAATTCAAAGATCAACAACTAATCAAAATTCAAAGAATAAGCAATTGGGGGTATCCATTCTGATTGATACATCTATGATACAAAAAATACCTATGGCTCTAGGAATATCTCAGAAAAGAAAGGATTCTAAGATTCAATGTAGCAGGGCTACTAATATGACATAGTATCTGTTTGAAAAGAGTAACCATGAGCCAAATAAATCTGAACAGTATCATTGCCTAAATAAGACATAAATAATGATGACTTCAGTTCACAGACAAAAGGGAATAGGGTAAAAGTAAACAGGTCTCAACTGCATAGAAAAACTACAGACAGTTAATGGCTGTTGAAGAAAGTAAAATCTTTTTTAACAGGTACTTACACCCCAGTGAATTACCTAATTGTCATTCCTAAGCAACACATGTGCCTATTGGAAACCATACATGAACTCAGTATGACATATACATATAGGATTAATATATCATACATATCCATGATATATAGTATATAATACACATGATTATTATATATATCAATGTTACCATGTGTTACCTAGGATATTATGCATAGATATGTATACATACATATACATACACAGACACACACACATACATATGTGTGTGGGTATCATCACACACACACACTATGTTAAGAAACCCAAAGGGAGTTGGGTGAATTGAGAAGTGAGAGAGAAAGGAGTTGAAATCATGCAAAATTTTAAAATAAATAGAAATATGTGCTAACTGAGCCTAGTTTTTAAAAAAATATCTATTGGTTAAAAGGTTGATAGCACATTATCTCCCTCTCTTACTTATCCCAATGGGACAGTGTTGGTAGACTATGTGTGCATGTGACTGGAATAAAAATTACTTAGCCTTGTACCAAAGTAAGTCACTTCATTACAATCTACTTATTTGAAACTCACTGGTGTTCTGTAGGTCACCGTGCCTTACTTGTATAATGCAGGACAGCCTTTTAGTGTGTCTATAATGTGGGAGTCCTCTCTGTATGCTGTGATTACTATTGATGAATAAAGAAACTGCCTTGGCCTGTTGATGAGGCAGAACTTAGGTAGGCAGGAAAAACTAAACTGAATGCTGGGAGAAAGAAGGATGGAGTCATAGAAAAGCCATGTAGCCCCACTGGAGCCAGTTGGAACTTTAGCTGGTAAGCCACAGCCAGGTGTCCATACACAGAATAATAGAAATGGGTTAAATTAAAATGCAAGAGTTAGCCAATTATAAGTTAATGCTAACGAGCCAAGTGGAGTCTAAGCAGCCAAGAACAAACAAGCAGCTCCCTCCTTACAATACATTGGCCCCCTCCAACATGTCTAGGAATCCAGAGTTTAGAGAAATTGTCCAAACTGTTTGGTCACTAGCTCATTATATTTACATGTTGATAAAACATTTCTTTTCACTTTAGAATTTACATTTATAAATGAAAAATTATTGTGAAATGAATGTTTCTTTAAAACCAGGATGTATCAATCAAATAGTAAATTTGTTATTGTTCAATATGCATATATATATATATATATATATATATATATATATATATATATATATACACATATATATTTTTCCCTCCCCCTTCAGTCTCTTGTAGAACAGACTGGCCTTAAATTCACAGAGATCTGCCTGCCTCTGCCTCCTGAGTGCTGAGATTAAAGGCATGCACCACCACCAGAATATTTTTCTATTTTGATAATGATCTTAAGCAGAGGTCAGGAAAGACGATTTTGTGTTATATTTAATTTTATAAAATATATTTGTGTATTTGTATAACTATGTATCTTTGTCTTTTCTTCATGCCAATTTGGAGAATTTTTATATTTGACTTCAGATTATAATATCTTTCTTGAGACTTCATGGAGCAACGCAATACAATACTTTTACCTGTTCATAGCAGGAAAATATCATGAGATAATGCCTAACAGTGCATTTGGAAAGTTTTCTCACTTGATTCAACATGAAAATGAAAAATAATAATGATGATGATGATGATGATGATGATGATGATGGTGATGATGGTGCAGCAGCCATTTGCCTCTGTGTGAATATCAACTTTAACCACATTTGACACCACCAGCCTACTGAGAACTCAATGTTCTTCTGTCACTGAAATACCAAAAACAGTATCTGATGAAGAAAAAATAAATTTTCTTTGTTCAAGGGATAAAAACAATAACATTTGATAGCAATGCAATAAGTATTGGTATAATACAATAATACCAATACCTTAATGCAATATAATATAATATATTATAATAATATATATTATTATATATCATATATATAATACAATAATAATATATTACCTTAATGCAATAAGGTGTAATACTGTACCTTGTGAATCGGAAAGCACCTTAGGCGCTCGTAGGCTCATCTTGTGTTTAATTGACATCCAAAGCCTTGGTGGTACTATGAATTGTCCTTTTTCATTCAACTCTGCTGGCAGTTGAGCTGTTTCAATTGTTAACAAGAAAAATGACACAGAGAATCCAATCTGTTTCTCTTGTCACTTGATCTCATAATAAGTTTATTCAAGCTTTATTTATTATAATGAAAAATGACATAAATTTTGATTGCATAATAGACTTCTGCAAAATGCTATGTAACTTTTAAAGCAGTAGTTTAAAATTACACTGAATTATTATAATTAATTAATATATTTTATTATATTACATAATATTATCATTATTAATTATATTATAACTAATTAATATATTTTTCTAGCAAACAGTTTATATTTTGGAGTTATTTTGTGCAATTTTGCAATGTTATTTTAACTTTGTATTTAAAATGTAAAATTATTAATACTTATTTTAACAGACTATTCCTTTATACTCTTTTTGAGTATATTTTTTAAGTACTCTATATCTTACTAAAGAGATATTTGCTCATCTGTGTTCCTTGATGTTCTATTCATTACTGATACTAATTTCATGATATCATTATCTTTTTTTGGCTGTGTAGTACCCCATTGTGTAAATGTAACACATCTTCTTTTTACATTTTTTAGATTAAGGAGCATTTTTATTGCTTCTAGGTTCTGGCTATAACAAATAATGCTGCAATTAATATAGCTAATTACATGTCCTTCTGGTATTATTGAGCATCCTTTGGGTATATACCCAAAAGTAGAATGATTTTTATCTTATTTACTCATTGGCCAAAGGAATCCCATAGAAATCCCTAAAATCACTTGTTAATTTCAATATTATTAGTTTCTCTCCATTACTTCATAGTGAGAACATTTATTTACATACTATAAAAATTATTTCCAGTTAATCATCAAAACTCAGAGCTGTATACTAATTCTTATTTTAAAAATTATGCGGTAGAAAATAATTTGTGTTGTTTCCTGTCCTGCCCACATATGCTTCAAAAAGAGTTGAAACTTATGTCACTATTAAAAGGCATCTTTTGGTCAGCATTAATGAATACATAATTTACTCTTAATTTTTACTAAGTAGAGTGTCTTTTGAAATGATTTAATCTACTTCATTGACTTGCAACATGGTGAAATTCTGAATTATGGTACTAGGAAATACATGTTAGATTTTGAGTGATAGAAGTATAGTTTTATTTCTTTACAATATTGGAAAATACTTAGCTAACAATTAGTATAAATATATCTTTATCTATAGGTACAATTCTTCAATATATCAGAAAATTCATGTGAGGTTATGTGTTATATTTTTGATGGGTATTTAATAGATCAGTGCTCTGAACCTCGGGGTATATGAAACATAATATGACATGTAGTAAACTTTTTTTGTCTTCTCTTGAAGAAAGATGTGTTTTGCAATGGAGATGTAGTGAATCTCATGGACCATTGTATCTATGAACATATATCAATAACATAGAAAAAGATGATCAAATGCAAATGTTGATAGTGTCTCCTCTCCATTTATACAATGTAAAATTTTGAAAGCCATCTTTATTTAGATATTTTCATTCCTGTTCTTTACAGTCGATGATGATCCTACAGCATAAAGACATGTGCCTTCTATTTCCTCTCTCCAATTCCATTTCTAGACTTGTATCTAGGAAAACTTATTATTTATTCTGCTTTTTTCTGCACTTTGGGAAGGAGCTACTTTATAATTTCCTTGAATGAGACCACTTCCTTTCATTGTTGTGTTCCAGAGTCTTAAGCAACTTTCAATGAGAAAAACAAAAACTTTGTGAAGATTTTCCAAGACTAAGGGAAAAATGACTTCTGAAGTTTTTTTTTTCCTGTCACTGTTTCAACTTTCAATTGTTTTCCCATGAAGCTATTTTCTTTCTTTTTTTTTTGTTAAAACTATATTTACTTTTCCTGATACCTTTTATCATCTAATTTTATGTAAGCTTATTAATGTCTTATATTGTGCCTCAATACAAAACAAAACTTTCCCTTTTCTTTCTCTTCCTCCTGGTCCCTAGTGCAGTTTAGTAAATTTAATTGAATGACAATTTCATGCTTCCAAATCTTGTGCATCTTTTCTTCACACCTGACATTGTGGAAATTTACAGGTATGGATAATCAGTAATTACCCCATCAGCAGCACAGCTGCATTTGTTGTCTGTTAAATAATGATTTTTGCAGTATCTTTCCATTATCATGAGGAAGGTTGAGGAAGAGATAGTTAATGTTTGCATTTAGTCTACATTGTTTTTTCTAATGTATGTGTGTATTTCAGGCTGACCATTTAAAAATGAATAACCTAATTGTATATTTCTTCCTGAGAATGAATAATTCCTCCACTGTCATCAACAATGTATTACTAGTAGATGTTTGTATACGGTTCAATTAAAAAAAACTAAATAAAAATTTATTTATACATAGAGACTCATACTTACTACTTTGTTATGTAAATATATGATAAAGTAAAGAATAAGAAATAGGTGAAGATTATATCCATCAAAAGTGGTTATTCAGAGTCATGGTATTAGACAAATTATAGCAAAGGAAGATTGAATATAGAGAAGGTGAGACCTGAAGCCCTATTACATTTAGATGTCAAAAGAAGGAACTTCAAAGGTGTAACCCAGCAAAACCAAGAACAACTGACCTAATTTTTGGTTACAGTAACATGAACTATTTTATTATTTCATTTCATCATCAAGTCAAAGTAAAAGTACGTGTGCTTCACAGAACTTCAAAGACAGAGAATATTGAATACATGGCACAAGTTTTCTTCAAGGGGTAGAAACATTATTTCATGTGTCCATAAAACACATAAAATAATCTGTGCTTATTTATGGTTTATATTGACTTAATTAAGAGTTTTCTTAATTATCAGCTGATGGACTAGCAGTCACCAAGAACAGGCAATAGCTTCTTCCACAGCTGAAAATCTGTAACTGAAGAAACCATTTCCTTTTTCTTTAGCTACTTCACCTTCTGGATTGAATAATGTATTACGGTAATTTCAGGCAGATGTTGAAAAGCTGAGCAATTGACTCTCTCATAAAATTATCAGGCTAAACAAATGAAAAATATATTATGTATATGCCTTATAATCATAAAAATGCATTAGTGCCTATATAAAGTTAGGCACTAATATGTTAGTAATTTATATTTTCCGTGTGTGTGTGTGTGTGTGTGTGTGTGTGTGTGTGTGTGTGTGATTATCCTGGCTTAAAGTAATTTTGAATGGAAATGGGGGATGGGAGGGTTGAGAAATCCCCAGACATTGTTTAGTGTTAAATATTATATGTGTAGTTGATAAAGGGATGTTTTACTTTAAGTAGTGTTTTTCCTTTATGGAAGTTTATATTGTTATTTCAAGAGTGTCTGATTTGATGTCTCTAAAGGTTGATTTAGTATACCTCTGGTATTTCAGCAAAATCGTCCAGAAACTTTATTTTCAACAAGTCACTGCTTGTTCAATGTACCTAATCTTTTGATTCTGACTTAGTATTCACAAGGTAAATCTTCTGGTAGTGATTGCCAGTGAATGACTAGAAATATATTCAATAATGCTGAGAATATAATATTCTTAACTCTGAAAATATGAATTCTTGGATGTTTATCCCCTTTAATTCATACCTGTATATAATTTTTGAGACAACTACTTTCCAAGCCAAAATGCCAAGTGAAAAGATAATACTACCTGATAAATTAAAGTTTGAAACATTCACATAAAATAATCAGATCAAACTCAAAGGTGCTTTTTTAAAACTTATTTTATTCTGTTTTACATATTTATGGTTTGAGAGTGTTTTCATGGTGTGAATTAAAACTAAAATCACGGGACAATCAATTTATCATTAATCTCAGATGTTGGTGGTATAAAACACAATAGTTGCAAGACTGGCAAAAGATAGAAAGAAGTTAAATATTAATTATATTTTAAGATAAAAATATATACTATGTTATACTTTGTGTGTATGCATTACTTTATTCATATCATATTTACTTGTATTATATTCTAATAAAATACTTAAATTTTGTGGTAATACTGTACAATTATCAGTAGTCTATGTAATTTTAAAAGACCATAATGTCTTATGCCTCCAAATTTATTAAATTATTTCTCATAGCATCCCACTACTCAGGAGACAGAGGCAGGCAGACTCCGGGGGGTTCAAGGGCAGCATTGTTTAAACATGAGTTTCAGGACAGGCTCCAAAGCATCATAGAGAAATCTTGTATCAAACCCGCACCCCCCAAAAAGAACATACTAGGACAAAAACATTTCCGTGCCCCAACATTATTCTTTGTTTTTCACTGACTCCTGACTGACAATGGAAAAATCTGCCCATACCAGGCCCTCTGAATGTGAATGATAGTTGTTTGAATAGCGCAGTTTGTGGGGTCACCGGCAGTGGAACCAGGGTTTATCACTAGTGCTTGAACTAGCTCTTTAGGCCAAATTTTTAAGAAATTTGAGCTACAGGACTCTTGTATAAATCAACTATAGTTAATAGTGTAAAGATAATATTACATGACTATAAAACAAAGCAGCTTATTTGATATAAAATTTATACCGTATATATTTTACCTATTTAAGTGAAAAAATGGATATAGAGTTTATATTTTTCATATATATTTATATCTATGTTATGTTTTTAAAAAGGCTTGGTCTTGCCTCAAGTGATATGACAGACTTTGTTAACTCCCTGTGAGAGACCTTACCCTCTCTGAGGAGTGGATAGGTGTGGGGTGGGAAGAAGACAGGTAGGGGGAGCAAGGATGACAGGAGTGAGAGGAAACTGGAGTTGTATATAAAGTAAGTGTGTTTTATAAGAAAAAAAGGAAATATTGGCAATATATCACGTAACAGTTAGTTACATTTAGTATGTTGGGCAACTATGACCATGACTTTTCCAAAACTTAATCTTCAGCGGCAATATAAAACTGTGTAGCCATGAATTCCCATTCCTTCATTAATATAACTCTAATAATCAATGTCCAAATTTCAACCCGATGCAATATTTTACTTTTGGTTTTGTAAACAGGCATTTCTTGTCCCAACCATGCAGCATCAAATAACCAACTTAGAGACTCAATATGAAATATAAATGCTCATTTGATAGCACAGACTTGTTACCATCTAACTCTTACATTTAAATTAACCCATTTCTATTACTCTATGTATTGCCATGTGGCTCATGACTTTATATGTCCTCTAGGATGTCTTTCTTCCTGGGCAGCTGGAAGTCATCTCCCTATGACTCTGCCCTCCTTCTTTCCATCATTCCCAATTTGGCTTTCCTGCCTAACTTCTTGTCCAGCTACTGATCTATTAGCTTTTTATTAACTTCTGAGACTAATATGCATTCATGGTGTAGAAAAGAATTGCTCTACAGCAAGATACGTCATGAAAGTGGAATCATGTATTTGCCTTCCTTTATCTGACTCATTTTGTTCAGCCTTCAGTTTTAACATGTATTGCAACGTGGATTACATATCAATTTACTTGCGATGAAAATGTCTCTGCCTCTCTCTCTCTCTCCTCCTCTCTCTCTTTTCCTTATGTATGTGTGTGTGTGTGTATTCTTTTCTTTACTGCTGACTTGCTGATTCCCTTTTTTGCCTTTAGTAAATGATGCTGCAATGGACATTGATATTAACATCTCTGTTTTAATCCTTTCTGTAATGAGACTGTTTGCGTCCTACTAAAACTTATATGTTAGAATTCTAAGTTACTTAGATAAGATATGACTATTACTATGATGGAACCTTTAAGGAAATGTGTAAGATTAAATGAGGTCTCTAGGTGGACCACATATTTTGTTCTATTATTAATTGCCACTTTGTTTATTTATATCTTAATTCATTCTAAAATACACATTACAGGTCAGGTAGATGGTAGAGGTTAGAAGCACGGGCTGCACTTGCAGAAGTCCCAAGTTCAGTTCCCAGCAACCACATGGTGGCTAACAAGCATCTATAATGAGAACTGGTGTCCTCTTTTGGCCAGCAAGAAGATGAGGCCATCAGGCCGACAAGCAGACAGAATACTGTATACATCATAAACAACTAAAAGTCTTACATATTGTACATTTTACATGTGTGCAATTTTCATAGTATATGTCATTTTCCTTTTCCAATTTTTAATGCTATATTTTACCAGTCAGATAAATTAATGCTTGTGGAGAGAATAAAATCCCATTAAAGTATATTTAAAAAAATCTTACCACTTTTGGTATACGTGTGTAATTAAGTTTTAAGCACTTTTGAATAATTACTAACTTCGGTGCATTTCTTGTTAAAACATTTACTGATAAATTAATCAGGAAAACAGAATAAGGTGGAGTGAAATTAAGAAAGTAAACTTCTGGCCTTTTGTGAGTCTGAACACTCAAACACACACATATCTGAACATGTATTTTACACATACAAAAGAAGAATAAAATATTAGTAGAGATGAGCTTTCAGCACTAGTATCTGTTTTCTCTCTCAGGAGTTATTGATCTACATTACCTGATATCCATTATCAAAAAACACTACTATGGATTCATAATTTGTTTTTTCATCTTTTGAAATAAGAGTGTAAATCTAGTCCTTATTATTCCATCCAAATGGAAGAAGAAATACGAAGGTTATAGGGGTATATAAAATTTGATGGATCATCTCAAAAGATAACCTCAGAGAAAGAACTGCTTTCAGGAATAAAGAGGAACAATCCATTATGCTAAAATAATCAATTAATCTAATAATAAAATTGTGTGTGTATATATATATATATATACTGTCTTAACAATAAAATTTTTAAATATATAAAGAAAATAAAATATCACACCCAAACTGAAGCATTATAACATCCTTCTCATTTTAGCTGGCAGGAATGTATAAATAAATGTTATTATTGATAAACATATGTGAGGATTGGAAGAAACTGAAACAGACTTTATGAAAGAGTGTGTATATTAGCAATCAATTATCTTCTAAATACCTATAATTTTGCACATTATGAGCATGTAAATATTTATCAATGAATAATATATTATTTTGTATTTTATTCATCACTCAACATGTATGAACTGCCTTAAATTCATAAATTATTTTCTAATTAAATGTATATTAAATTTTAGTTAATACAATATCACTAAAAAGTCATATGAAATTTCTTAGAAATGCACTTCTGTGCATGCAATAATAATGCCAGTTTTGGCAATTTGTGATATTCAAGGGTTTCGTCTGATCAATTTTGCTATTTGTCAGATAAACTCTATTTTCAAATAGCACATAGTTTTAAAATCTTATTTATGCACTGTGTGTGTATGTATGTATGTATGTATGTATATATGTATGGATGGATGGATAGATGTATAATCCCCTGTTCAGATCAAAGAAAAACCTCTTTGACTTACAAGTTGGTTATCTCTTTGTACCATGTGAGTTCCACAATCAGTTTGTAGAGGATCAGGCTTGACAAAAATTACCTTTACTTACTGATTTTTTGCTGTCAGGTTCTTATTTACCTTTTAATCTGCTTTCTCCATTTATATTTCAATTTTAATTTTAAACTTGAAGTTTTTGTTTCAGGAAAGTTTCATATAATGTTTCTTCTGAATAGCTCTTTTGACTAATACATGCCACTTGTTTAGTTTTTGGTTTTTCTTACTGCCATTCTTTAATTTATTTTTTCTTGACTGAGAATTTCATACAGGTATATAATTAAATATGGTCATGTTGTCCCTCATTTTGCCACTCCACCTTCTCACACACGTCCAGTAACAAGTTCTCACACATAATATTTTCAAATTATTTCTTGACAATACAATTTATTTATTTCTGTCTCTCTATGCAAATATAAACATATATATGTGTATATATGCATACATACACAAACACACATGGCCACGCAATCTTTTTCTTGGAATATGAGAAACCTACTGGTGGCTAACTCTACAAAAATTGTTCCCCAATGAGCAGCAGAAATTGTGAACAATAGCTTCTATATAGTAGGAGGCCTAAAAATCCTCTACTTCATTTATGCTACATTCTTTTTTCTTTTTAAAGAAGAGTAGAAAAATGAAAAGTTTCTTTGGAATGCTATACATATATTGAATAGAATACTTAATATTCTTCTAAAATACTCCTGTTTATGTATTTGTTTGTATTCTATACATCATGAGATTTCTTGAATTTAGTACCATTGTTTATTTAACAGAAATGCATAGAAACATGACAGTACTTTTATTTCTCTCACATCTCTGTTCCTTTTGCTTAATAGTTCCAATTCTTATGCTACAACCCTGGAACATGCAAATTTTATCATGGCTGAATCCCAATAAATGTTGCCCCAATGTGTGGCTTATGATAACCTACATATGTATTTACCATGTTAACTAACATAACTTCAGTAAAAGCATCAGACTACCTTCTGCTTGGAAAGTGACTAGAAGTACCAGTCTTAGAGAAACAGGCAAATTTATTTCTGGAGCATTAAGCAGGAGCTTCTGGTATTATTGAATCAGTCTTAGACAGTGTTGCAAAAATGAATACGAAAAAAAAAACTGTTAAGATAAACACATCTTCTGGTCCAGTATTTATTGTTGAGGCAGACAATATAAAATTTACAAATGGATTTCACGTTATATTCTAAAGGGTTCTTAATCCATTGTCAGGGATTTGCTTTAGTTGCCAGCTAATGCAATGCCACTTTTTCACAGCAAGACATGAATTGAAATCCTTTAGTCTCTGGACTACGTTGATCTTGTTGCATGCTCAAACAGTTTTATTTTCAGCAAATCCAAACAATTTTCAGAGTTGAGCACTTGAGCCCAAATAATATATTCTTCTAGGCATCTATCACTTCATATAATATATGGAAAGATTTTTGGATACAATAGCATAATGCACTCCTTTGGTACTCTCTTGATTCATAGTATTCAGAGACATGGATGGATTCTCTTGTCTCCTAGGACTCACCTCTAAGTGAGCTTTGGCTTCAGGATAATGACAGAGTTCCTGCACTATGAAACAGCTTCAGCAACTTGCTAATCACAATCATGGTAGCATTTTATTGAAATGCATGAAAGTCAATGTCTTTAAGTAAGGATCTCATATCATTTATGGAACTATTATTAGCAAAAACTACAACTAATCCATGGTATTGCTGTGTTGCAGATGTCATCAACCTCTTTAAAATAAAAGATAGTTAGAAAAACTAAAGTTATCAATAAATTTTAATAGCTTTTAGGTTGAAGGCATAAAAGAATTTTAATAGCTAATTAATGCTAATCATTTTTTATTTTCTAGAGAATTTTGCTAAGAAACATTGTATCTTTCATTTTCCCTTTCAGTCATTCGTAATTATTTAAAAGTCATTAACTTTTATACTGGACACATGCTATTTAGAAAAGAAATAAAGTCACTATAATCTGGGAGCATTCACGACTGTGATAAAAGATCAAAAACTTAAGAAAACTCAGAAATAGTAATGGACAAAGCAAAACCTCAACTCTATCAATTTTGGTTTTCAGATATGAAATTGTGTTCAGTTTTTAGAAATGAAATTAAGTTCAGTTATAAAATTTTAGTTCTTTATTTTAAAATGGTTATTATAATGAAACAAAATATTAAAAGACATTAATATTTCAATTATTAAGTGTTATAGGATAATGATCCTGTACACATTAAAGATTTGTCGCTTATATTGATTTAATAAGATGTTTATTTGCCAGTAGCCAGGCAGGAAGCACAGGCAGAGTCACCAGACTGGGAGAACTATGAGAAGAGGAAAAGCAGAAACACAGCCAACATCTAGACACAGAGGAAGCAAGACGAGAATGTTTTATGGAGAAAAGGAACCAAGTCATTTGGCTAAACATAGATAAGAATTATGAGGAATTTTATGTTGTAATAGCTAGTTAATAATAAACCTGAGCTAATAGTGCAGTTTATAATTAATATAAGCTTCTGTGTGTTTCTTTGGAACTGAGCAGCTGTGGAACTGTGCAGGATAGAAGATTTCATCTACAATTAGCATAATCATAAAATACTAAAAGCATCTAAAAATAAAGGCAAGCTGTAGTTAATAATCTACATTAAACATCACATATATTTTTATAGTAAAATAAAATTTTGTTTACGATTGCTTAAAACCATTTCACGCAGTTACACATCTGTATATTATATCCAATATTAAACTATGCTTTTATTGGAGCTTTTTATTCATATTTATTGTGAGTTTAACTACCTTAATAGCATGTAGACTGTACACAAAACATCATCTCAGAGAAGAGTAATTATAAGTAAACTTATTAACAAATACTAGCAATCCTGGGCAACATTGCTCACAGTTTCCTTCATACATCAAAGGATTTGCAAAGGTATAGTTTCCCTTAGGATGAATGATCACAATAATACTTTCAGTCTGTTTGATATTCTTGAAGTTGTTTTAAGACTGTATTGTTGTATGCTGATTAAAATATATAATGGTGATAAAACAACAACCCAGGGAGCTATTGCTGCTTACATCACCATAGTTTTCATGTGTGACTTCATGCAACCCCCCTGCAAGCTGAGAGATGTCTTTTTTCATTTTAACATCTCAAAGCTAAATCTTAAATTTACTTCAAGTATTATCAACATCACTGTATAGTAATTTTGATGTTCTGTGCAAATAGTGTTGTGTGTATGTGTGTGTGCTTGCGAGTGTCTGTTGATCTTGACATAACTTCCTGAAAAAGAACTTAATCCATGACATTTTGAATTGTTGGGAGGATGATTGCTTGATTCAAACAACACATGACTCAGGAAAATTTGTAGTTCAGTGAAATAAAGAAATTACTTTATGCAATGTATCATTATATACTATTATGACTTAATTTGTTATATAAATGACTTGAACTATTATTCAATATATTAGTGCAATTTTATATTTTATTTTTTCTCTTTTAATATCCTCCAATAACCACAATTTTTGAAAATTTCCTGTGATATATTTATAAGATTTGGAACATTGCCTTTTTGACAGGGATTTACAGTAAAAATCATCTTGTTGGAGGACCAACCAAAGTTGGTTTGCAGGGAAATGCAGTGACATTTTCAATATAGATCATTATAAATCAAGTTTTTAATGATCACTTAAAATCACTTCATCTCTGTATTGATTGAGAAAAATTATTTTTTTAATTTTTTGTTGTTATTTTCCCCAGTCTGTTGAAAATTTCCCCTCTTCCCTACCTCCATCCTTTCCTCACAGTCCCTCCCGCAACGTTTCTTTCTTCCAACTACTCCTTTTCTTTACCTCAAGAAAGTTCAAGACTCCCTGTATATTGATCAGACACGGCATATTAAGTTGCAGTAAGACAAGTCACCTCCTCTCCTGTTAAAACTAGTTGAGGCAACTCAGTAGGAGGAGAAGGGTCCCAAAAACAGGTAATAGCATCAGAGACTGCCCCTGCTCCCCATGTTAGAAGTCTCACAAGAAGACCAAGCTACACAAATATAGCATATGTATAGAGGGCTTCTGTCAGATCCATAAAGGTTTCCTTGTTGTCAGTTCAGTTTCTGTGTGCCCCTATGAGAATGGTTAACTGATTCTATGGAGTCTTTGATTCCTCTGGCTCCCATAATTTTTTCTCCTGTTTTCCACAGGATTGTCTGAGCTCCAGCTAATGTTTGGCTGTAGTTCTCTGCATCTATGGACGGGGTAGATTTCTTGAAATATACCATTAAATGTAAAACATACTCTTCCCAAGCATTTCATTGGAAGAAGAATCTTCTGTTATTTAATTTTTAACCTTCTAAGATAGAAACCATTATAATTAAATGAATCAGTGATACATAATCTACTGTATGCAATTCCTAAAATTCATAACCATAAGTTCATCCAAAATTTTAATCTTAAATTTTACTATTAACTCTATTCATCAATATACAGATATCTTCAGAGCATCTTTGCAGATTTTTGTTTACAGAAAACTGCACAGCAAATTGTGTTTGTTTTATTCTTTCCACCTTGACATTAAAATTCTATAGGAATTTCATAAGCTAAATTTTCATACCTATGCAGGTGAGAGTTACTTAATCATTGGTGAATAGTATGCATTTTGTATAGTTTAAATTTTATTAATCTGCATAATGAAAGGAACTTCAGCCTGTTGTGATACACAAGAAATCAATCAATTCAAAGAGTGCTCACTTCCCAGCTTTGGCCCTACACTGCCAGGAAATGATAAAGGAGTTCCCAGAATCTCAGTGTTAATTGTAGTGTAGTGAATAAAGACCTAGTTGGGAAAGACAAAATCTTCTTTGATCTGTTTTACATTGCTTGTCATTTTGTCTACAACTGACTAGAGTAAGGATCATATCATGTTTCTTTATTTAATTTTGATTAATTTAAATAAATTTATTTAATTTTAAATATTTTACTTGTTTTGTCAAATATATACATTAAAAAGTTTTCCCAGTTCCTGTTTCAGAAGGATTACTCTTCCTCATAAATATCTTAGCAATGTTTGGTCAGATTTGGATTTTATATTAGCATCACTTTGTCTTTCTCTGTCTCTTCCAGTCTTTCTTTCTCTGCTTTCTGTAGTTCTTCTCTCTGCCTCTGTCATGTGCCTCTGTGTATGTGTGTGTGTGTGTATGTGTGAGTGTGTGTGTGTGTGTGTGTATACATGTGAATATAAGGACCCTGCTTTCTCTCTAGGACATTCAAGGTCATATTTTCCTACTTATGGGATATAAGTCATAGTACCATAAATAGACATGTCACTCATTCAGGTGTTAGCCTCAAATGCAAGGAACTCTAGAAGTAAGCTTTGCAAGTCTTAGGCAATATCAAAATGTAACTCGCATACCCCAATGTGAGACTCACTGAAGGCATATCCTAACTATGGAGCTTGTCCTAGAATCATCCCAGTCCTTCATGATTATCATGCTGCTTGGTGTCTCATCTCTCTGTCAGAGCCTGCAGTTCTCAACTGTTCTTTCTTCTCTAGCCAGAAACACGACAAATGCAAGTTTCTGCCTGCATTTCCATCCTCAGAAGTCTGCTTTTGAAAACCAATGTGACAAAATCAGCTGAATAATACAATCTTAGACCTAGATCTCATGATGCTTTGAATATTCATAAGAGCATATGACATATTTGCCTACCATAAACAAGCAAAAAAAACCCTTTGAAGTTGCCTTGTAGAACATTTTACTACTAGAATTTATGAATATTTCAAGTTATTTGTTCTGTCCCCTGAATATGAAAAAGCAAATGAATCTTCGGTACTTCTTGTATATTAATACTTTCAGTTGATATTATCTTTTAAAATTTATATATTTTCATCCTCTCTAATGTGAGAAATACCAACATAAACATAAATGCTTATAATAAATTTTCCTTTGTCCTATTTTAATATTATATCAATGCAGAATATGTTTTAAAGAAGAATATCAAGAGAAAGACAAACTATGATGTTTTAAATATTCAAATGGAATGTGCAAATTTTAATAGATTATTGTTTTTCAATCATGACTTGGTGTTATTGTTGATCAGGTCTTGTTTAGACAGCCATATTGTGAGATTTTTAGCTTTTCTGACATTTCTAGAAAATGCAATCACAAAGGAGCCATTCTGTTCCTTTGGCTCTTATAATCTTTCTGCCTCCTGTTCCATAATATAGCCAAACTCTCAGGTACAGCAGTTATATTGTCAATAGATTAGTTGGGACTGGGTATGTAAATGGAGGCTTTTCTGTCCTCCCCAGTACCACAGTGGCCTTTAAAATGATCACTAAGAGACTTAATATTAATCACATACTATTTGGCCTAATGCTCAGGCTTGTTACTAACTAGTTCTTTCAACTTAAATCTACCAATTTCTATTCATTTATATTTTGCCACATAACTTCATGGCATTATCTATTTTGTAATATATCTTGTTGCACTGGTGGCTCACTGGAATCTTCCCTCACTCTACCCTTCTTCTTCATGCTTGGACTTCCCACCTGGCTCTATCCTACATTGTTATAGGCAAAAGTATTAACCAATGGTAGTAAACATTTTCACAACATATAGAGGGATTTTTCCACAGCACTAACTCTTAATCACTTGTTCTCTGCATTTTGATCAGTTGTGGTTTCCTGTAAAGATCTCCATCTATTACAAAGATTTTTCTTTCTTATTGTTGAAGGGTCACAGCTATGCTGATCTGAAAGGAAACATTAAATCATTAAATAAAGAATATGGTTTAATAAACATGTATGTTTCATAAAGTGTTGATTGTAGGTTCTGCTACAAAATCCATAACTTCAGTTTTTCTGAAGTATTTGGTATTTACTTATTTTTATTAAATGTCCCTGACTTGCTAATTATTATATTGATATCTAGAAACATAATATATAAATAATTTATCTTACTCATAAATTCTCATTTTGAGGATTTCTTAGTATGAAGCCTTATTTTTAGGTCAGAGAGAAAACCTGAAGACATGAAAAAAGGTCTGGAAGTTTCATTTCCATAATGGCTCACTCGGAATCTGATCAATGGCACAACCTTGGAACATAGCTATAGAAATAATTAAGAAACATACATGTTTTCCTCCTGTGTATAAGTATTAGGTCATAAGAGCAAATTCTGTAAGAGGAAACAAATAGAAGACATCTGTCTCTTACAACCTCAAACCAGAAACTATCATCTGATAACTTCTAGTTCATCTTTAAAAGTCATAGCAGATACTAGGAGCCTACTTGTTAAATGCATAAAATTTATATTATTTGTGTGAAAAATATAAATAAATGAATTAATATTAAACCACAATATTTTTGAAGCAGCAAGAAAATCTTTAGTAGGAAACAAATTGACCATGAAATATTATAACTATCAAACAAGAATGTAAAGATCAATACATCCCTTCACCACTCCCACTAATTTCCCGATTCATTTGATGATCTGCCTGCATGGTTCACTTGTGCAATAGTGGCACATACCTTATGAGATTAACCAACCAATAACTTATTTAATTTAATGCCTGCTCCTTAAGGCAGAACACACCCTTGACACTGCTTGGGTTGGACTGCCAAAACTTGATACTAGGCAGACCACAGATATAGGACAGAACAAAATACAAATTCAACATTTAAAATGAAAGGATACAGAATAAATAAAAAGCAACCTAAATTTTATGGAGTTTTTTTAACCTATTTTCTTCTAATTTTTGATAGTTATTTGGTAATCAAATCCAGCAACCAATGTGCCATGCACAGCTCTACATCTGTATATTATTTGGATGTGATTATATCCAAAGTGGGCAAGTATCTTAAATGCTGTTGTCTGAAGGAGTTCCCACAGTACAAAACTAGAGATCAGTAGCTAACAGCTTCTTATCTAGGGATATGATTTATTGCCTATTTACTCTCTCTATGCTAGGATTGGGTCAGGTGGAGATTATGTATGTCTTGTGCATGCTGACTCGTGTGCTGGGAATTGATATGTGAAAGTTCCTTGATGTGTCAACAACAAAGAAAAGACAGTAACAAATCCAATGTTTCCTTGAAGTCACACATGAGCTCACACTCTTACAATATATTTCCTCCAGCCCCATAATGATTTTTGAACCTTAAGAGAAGGGTGTTTTATGTGGATGTCCCATTTTGGGAAGAGAATTGTACAATATTTTATTCTCTATATCATGACCACTTGCAGGTCTCTTTGTTAATCTATGTGTTCATTGCCATCTATTTGAAGTATAAGGTTCTGCGACATGAAATATTGATTTAGGTGGGCCTTCTGTCTATGTGTTACTTTCATTGGTTAATAAAGAGACTGCCTTGGCCTTTTTGATAGGCCAGCCCTTAGGTGGGTGGAGTAGACAGAACAGAATGCTGGGAAGAAGGCAATGAGGCAGACGCTATAGCTCTCCTCTCCAAGATGGACGTAGGTTAAGATCCTTTCTGGTAAGCCACCACCTCGTGGTGCTACACTCATTAATAGAAATGGGTTAATCAAGATGTGAGAGTTAGCCAATAAGGGGCTGAAGACAATGGGCCAAGCAGTGTTTAAAAGAATACAATTTGTGTGTAATTATTTCAGGTAAAGCTAGCCGGGCAGTCGGCAGAAAGTGGCCCTCTGTTCCTTTTACAAAATATGAAGGCTGAGAAATCTACTAATCTATGTGTATAGCATGAAGTTATTAACAGTCAGTTTAATTTAGCAGAATAGTATTACGCTCTCCTATAGGTATTTAACCTGTCTAGATACAGGTTCATGGCTCCAATAACACTGAGAGATATAGATTTCAACTTGTTGAATGAATCTTTTATACATCAAAAAAAAATATTATTTCCACAATACCCGTGCCACTATTGAACTAGTCGTAAGCAAGTATTATATGGCTGGTCATTATGTTAGCTTACATGGTTAACAGATGGATAACATGTTTATTACTTTTTTCTTTTAGTAATGTGCTTAGCATCCTCCGGTATTGTAAAAGAGCATTTTGGAATGATGTTTCCAGATGGGTAGGTAACATCTTGATTTCTGTCTTTTTTATTATTCAAAAAATTATTATTAATAAATTTTTACCAAGAAGCTCTATATGTAACAAAGAATATTGACAACAGCCCAAAATTTGCAACTATATATAACAAATGAAACAGTTATATAAAAGGAATACATATCCTACAATATACTATTCAGCTCAGAAGAAAATTAAAATTATTAAATTCAAAGTTAGTTAGAAACAGTAATTACTAATGAGGTAATTGAGACCAAAATGCTTTCACTCATTTGTTTATCCTAGCTTTGAATCCTTACATATGTATGTTTGATTTGAAATATCCACAGATGTCAAAAAAATGGTAAAAGACCATGGGAGAGGTAACAAGAGTAGAAAGGAAAAACACAGTGGTGTGCAGTTTTAAAAGGGAATAAAAGAATAGGAAGGGTTAGATGTGGTGGAGATCAATGGGCTGGGTAATTGAGGGTATAAAGGGATGATTAACTAACACAAAAAACATTTTGAAATAAGATCTGTAAATCCAGTATAGTCGTGGCTTCTTAAAATTTATAAATACACATGTAAATAGTTGTTTAATGGAATAACCCTCTTAGAGGACAACAGTAACCTAACTAAAGAGTACAGGGTAATATATAAAAGCCCTGGTGTCAGATGAGTTACTTGTTTTGGAACTCTTGACCAGTTATTCTCAAAAATCCTAAACCTTACAGTTTGCCACCAACACTCTTAGGTATTAGATTTAAATATCTGTTTTTCATCCTCTTGTCAAAATATTAATGATCTATCCACACAATAAATTCTCAAAATATTGATCACAACAGATTAATTTGAGATTCATATTAATCTAAAAACAGTTCTTGGGTGGAATTAACAATATTTGAGATTGATTATAATATTTGTCTCAATTTTTCTCGTGTTTATATCCCTATGTACAAAGAGACATATGTGTTTGAAAGTGTGTGTGGACTTCTATATGCATGTACATGAGAGCCAAGGGTTGGTGTTAGCCTTCTTCTTTAATTGTTCTTCACCTTATTCTTCAACATAGAGTTTAATGACATTGCCAGATTTATTATCTGCTTTCTTTGTGCATGTTCTTTATTCCCTTCTGAAGCTGGAATTACAGAACTGCCATATTCCCTAGAATTTCTATAAATTTCCAGTTTCTGAACTCTTGTTTCATTGTTTAAATGTAAATAGGAAAGTCAGGTGTGATATTGCATTCCATCCAGGCCACCATGGGCTATATATTGAGACCTTGTCTTACACAAACAAATGAAAATGTAACAGGGAAGGTGGTAGAAAAGATTGTTTCTTTCCCAGTTTTAAACAATAGAGTCTATGCACTAATTTTGCTGACTATTCACATTTAACTGTTTTTTGAAGTGTTTTTAAAATTATTGTTTCAAAAATTAGCATCCCTGTAAATAAGAACCTTATGACTTGATACAATTATTTCACAAAGAAAATCAAGGAAGTATACATTATTATAATGATACGTTTTAGTTTTGTTTCCTAAAACACACATTCTTATTTTTGTCAGCCTTTGAACAAAAACAATAAATAACTTTGCTAGAGATCTTCTGTCTTGATTTATATTCCTTCTCACAGGAGACTGGACATGTCCAGGATCTCCTGGGCATTGACTTGAAGACATTCATATTACAATCATTGTTTCTGTATTACTTTATAAGTTTGTAATGCCATGAAAATAGGAATATATTTTCTCATACTCTGTAAAGACTTGATCTGCTTATAAATGTTAAGTATTGATAACAGTATTGATAATCAGTAAAAAGTCAGTGAAAGAGGGGCCAAAACACATGACAGTTTATAACACTGGATGCCGAAACCAAGTGTCTGACTCTAATTTCTACATGTGGTACTTATATATTCCAAGTTACCAAATGCTGTAAGTATTTTTAAGTGGAGCTAATAATAATAATACTCATAAAAATGTCGAATATTTACCATTTGAAGATTGTTTATTTTGCACTAGACAAAGAAGTTTTGTTATTGCAGGTTATTCTCTCCAATTCTCATGCTCGCTCAGTATATTGAGTGAAAGTCCATGCGAACTTTGAAGAGTACTCTTCTAGTAAGACAAGCTTCCTTTCGCTTTGTTCCTAGTTCCTTAAAGGCTTTACAGCGGGGTTGCTTTTACAATAACATGAAAAGGACCTCTAACAAGTCACTCCAAAATGCAGAGTTTGAAAGATCATATATTGTAAGGTTAATATTAGACATTACATTCCACTTAAGGAGTCAGAAGTGGCATGGCAAGTCTCCAGTGCTGGCCTGGCAGTTCATTTGACTTAATAAATAGTCAGTATTGGGGATGGAGAGAAGAGAGCTACAACAGATAACATTTTCCAGGATCAAAGAATCACAAGTTTAGTTTGGGCCTAATCTCTGGTTTCTGCATCCTATTTACATTGTGCTCATCATTTGGTTACCTATCACAATTATCCTTGTTGTCTTCAGAGCTATGTTAATTGTGAATACCTCTAAATATTAATGGTGATTGATGCAATTTATCAGCCTATTGTCTTGATTATCTAGCAATTTCCCTTTTATCAGAATAATTTTATCATATGTTTAATCTAACACTGACAATATCAATGGCATATAGCTTCCTTACTCACTTATAATATTTTATTTTTATGAATTTTCAGTGGGAGGTATTTTCATGGATTGTCCCCTTGAGGGAGTTATAATCATAAGAAAGAGAAATTAGCTTTTATATATTAATTACTTACCAAATGTATACGTAAACACACAGAAAACCCATTTTTTAATACTGGGTGCTTTCACATGGGCAATTATACAGAGGAAGTAAATGGTGAAAACTTGCTGTTAAATTAGTACTGCAGTCCCCCAAACAGTATGCAATTATTCTGAATGAACTAGCATAAAATACCAAACTATAATTTAATAAAATTAAAATCTTTACCTACAAATCATGTTTCACATGGTTATAATTTGATTGTGTATGAGATGGCACCACACCTGCAACTTGAAATTCCACACCATTCACTGATACTATGCCTCTCTCAGGTTTACCATATATCTCTATCTTTCCATCTTCTAAACACTTTCTGCGACACAAGCCCACTTCCTCAAAAATACTACAAGTCATTGGGGTTAGGGAATAAAAGGGAAATGGCTTCCCATGGGCACAATCAAGTTTCTAACAAAATCATTAGTGTCATGACAGCAATATAAATATGTTAAATATCTATTCATAATTACTTAGAGATCTGTAGGAAGGCTATTTTATGTACTCCTTAACAAAAAAGCAGATCTGTTTCCTTAAAAGGCAAGCAATACTTGACTGTTAGCTTTATTGTGCAATTTTCTTTTATTTGTTTAACAAGGTTTGTTCCAATTTCCAGTCATGGTGGAAATTGCGTTCATATTTTTAAAAAATTTCATCTCTATGAAGTTTAGACTGTGCAAAGTTCAAAATTATAGACCAGATGACCATTTTGTAAATATTTAAAAACAAATATTTTATTTAAATTACATGATTAATAAAATAATTTAATTTTCATATAGATATTTCTATAGACAAATATTAAACTTCTCAGACATGGACTGAGATTACTCATTGATTCCAAATATTTTATTCACTTATCCTTAAGAAAAAAAAAAGCTTTCTGGCAGGTGTCAGAGAATCTAGATATCTCTATGAAATACACCATTGTCAAGTAGTAAAAATCTAACATTCAGAAGATTTGTTTGACTTACTTTTAGATAATTTTTTAATTTCTTGTGCATTTTTCATATTTACATGTCTTCCTTAACATCTCCCTTGACTATTAGGATAAAAGTAAATAAAAAGTAATATACAAAAGATTATTTTGAATATTACCAATGTTTTTCTTCCATCACCTGCAAGGGAGATATGTGAGGAAACGTCTAAGTGACAGCCAACAGAGCTTTTCTTGCCTTCAATCACACAGCACAATTCTAACAGTTGCAGATTTCCCAGATGTATATGGATGCTGACTGTGCTAGCTGACATGCTGTTCTTAGCAAAATGCAATGTGTTCAATCAAGCTGGTAAAGCTAGAGTCCATAAATTTATCATGCAAATGTTAGTAGTGAAAAGGCCTTCTCAAATGAGTCTCATGAACACGGATGCTACATTTGGCATCCTATTTGCCCTGCAATAAATTCAGTAGCACAGCTGACCCCCACGGCACAGTGGGCTACTTTCTCAAAGCTATGAAAACTTTGGTTAAACTTTATCTGAAAAGGGTAATTGTAACAAAAGATTTTCCTTTTTTAAAAGAAGAACTCATCCTAACATAGATCTTTTTGCTTTTCTTTGTGCTGTTCCTTATGTGGTGATGTACTAAGATGACTCTTATTGCTTTCACTCACTAGGCAGAATTACATGAAACATGTCTGATAGTTAAAATTTTACTGAACTGTACCATTAACAAAGGAGGAAAAATGTCTCAACTACAACAGCAAATTTTACATGCAAACAATGACTATGGTTTTATCCAAATTAAATCATGTAAATGAGAATCGTTGCATATTTCACACAAATAAAGACCAGCTTCCATTAAACAGAGAAGCACTCTGTTCTATTATTGTCTTTAATAATATTTATCATTGCTCATTGTTATCAATTTTGCAGGAGTTAGTTAAAGTAAGTAAAAACTGCAGAGAGCCTTGAGTGTGTCATGTTAATACATCTTCAGTTTCTTTAAAACCATTTATTTAAGTTGGTAAGAATTGATGAAATCATTAGTTATAATATGTTTTGTTGATATTAACTGTGTCTCCTATATGCCAGCAAAAATCTGTTTTTGACAAACTCTTGTGCATTACAGACTACACTACGATATTTGAAATAACATACATTTTATTTTTAATGTGTTTTTTAATTTGAAATTCTAAGTACGTTTATCTCTCCTCATTGATCTCTCTAAACTCTCTATTTGCTATTTTTTTAATTCATATTATTTTTATTGTATGCACACATGTATATCTCTGTACATATATATTCCTAAATATTACCTGCACAGTACATAGTATATATAAGTATGTTTACATAAATGTCTATTTGTTATTAGATAAATAATTGGTGTGCTCTTTCCTAGAGAAGACCGTTCCTTCTGCTTTCAGCATTACTTAGTTGCCTATGGTTCGTTGTGTAGGGTCGAGATCCCTCCATTTAGTATATGTATTTTTGTTGTCTTTTTCTTCAGTTCTTGCTTACTTAGCCCAACTATGTTGGTTAGAACTCAGGGGTGTAGCTTCTGACTTTACTAGGACATAACCTTACAGCAAAACCCAAATCTTGTAGATTTCAGAAACTTTGTGCCACCTATTCCACAATGTTCCCTGAGACTGGGGTGCAGGCTTGTTTTGTAAATATAGTCATTCTATTAGTATTCCAGAGCATTTATTTCATCTACAGATATTCTCTGATTTTCTCTAAATCTTCTTCTCTCCCCTTAATTTCCTCTCAAGATTATCCCCCTTTTATTGACTGTTTTCTTTTCTTAACAATAATGAATAACTCCATTTCTAGTATTTGCCTTACTGAAACATATGTGCATGAGACAATGTACTTATATGATGACATTAGCCCAATGAAGGAATATGTAGTAAGCCATATGTACAAAGTCACACAGTATTGATTCATGTATCTATCAAAATGATAAATAGATTAGCACTGAGTAAATTGGATATGCTTAGAGGAAGGAGATCAAGTAGAAACCATTAAAAACGTCTTTGTAATAGTAGGATTGTTTCATAAATTTAAATTTTATGTTGGCCATAAAATTCTATATATGTAGTATAGTTCATAAAAACTTCTACCACTGGTTAAAAATTCCAAAAACTAAAACTCTTTGACACAGAGCTACACTATTCATGCAAATTATAGAGTTTTTGAAAATGAAAGTAAAATTCAGATGCTTTAACAAGAATATCGTGTGCTTCACAAATTATTTTAAAGAAGAAACGTACAAATATCTTAAAATTGTTTATGGTTTTTATAACATCACATCCTTCATCTCAGCACTGTGGACATTTATAATCATCCTTTTATATATCCTGTTCTGTGATCTAATTTTGTTCTATATTGTCAGCTCTTTAGGCTAACCGGGACAGTCCAGAAACACTGAATCTAGAGCAGTGGCAGGATCTCTGTATGGCTGGAGGAAGTGGCTGGGTCACTGTCTTCTCTCCACTATTCTAAGGATGCTCCTACAGAAGTTTTTTCAGAGAAAAAGCTGCCAAGATATTTCAGCTCGGAAATTGGAGATACTTAATGCTTGAGCACATGGCTCAACATTTGCATTTTAACTTGGCATGAGCCTCAGTCTCAGGGAGAAACAGCTGTTTGGAAAAACATTGGGGAGATGATCATTAGAAAGTTTAAAATAAGCAAAAGTTGCTGTTCTGCCATGTCACTGGAGTTTGTGAAATGTTGATTTCAGCCAAAGCCTCGTTTACTTTTATTAGGTATAAGTGAATCAAACACACATGTGTGAATCAAACACACATATGTGTGAATCAAACACACACACACACGTACACACACACAGAGTATTAAGCACTACATTCAATAAAAGAATGTATGTTGTTAACATAATGTTTTTCACTTTTCTTTTTTTTACAACTCATCCTGTGAGCTACTACAGGAGGCATACGTATCTTGCTTTAATATAGTTTACATTAATTCATCAATGTAATCATTTTCTATAAAGGAAATTGACATTGAGTCATTTGTTAAAATATTATTTCCCCATGATGCAAATAAAAAAAGAAAATATTATTTAATCTGACAAAATTACTGAGATGAATACATTCCTTTTCTACATTCTTCTGTTCTTCATGTTGCTCATCTACCCCCTTTTTGCTGTTCTTTAATGCAACTATAAATTTTTTAATTTAATAAAATGACATGCAAACTTCAGTCTTATAAAATAATAATCCAGAGGTGAAGAAGTGCACTCATGTTTCATGTGAAACATGAACACATGAAACATGTCTCATGTGAAGCTACACTTGTTCAAGCAATTTCTGTGAACTCTTGACACTTGGTGACATCTAGTTGTTCTGTTTAATTTTTAAAATAGGCATCATTTTCCTTTTATGGTGCATATAATATATGCTCCCAAGGTCCACTTGAAGAGTGGATGGAATGAGAGTATGGGCAAGGAAGTCAAGACCATGAGGGGTTCACCCACTGAGGCAGTTTGCCTGAGCTACTGGAAGCTCATCAACTCTAACTGAACAGGGAGTGAACGAGCAAGGGATTAAACTTGTCCCTCTGAATTTGGTTGACAAGGCAGACTGAAGGGCCACTGACAATGGTACTGGGATTTGTCTCTACTGCATGTGCGAGCCTTTTGGGATCCTGTTCTCTTTGAATGCATACCTTGTTCAACCTACTTGTAGTAGGGAGGCCCTTGGACTTTCCAAAGGGCTGGGTGCCTTGCCCTCTCTTAGGATTGGAGTGGGAAGGTGTGGGAGTTTAGGTGGAGGAAGTGGGAGGAGGGGAGGGAGTAGGAATTTGGGTTGGTATTTATTAAAGTAATATAATAATCATAATAATCATAATAATAATAATAATAATAATTTTTCAAAACCAAATTTATGTTACAAATCAATAAATTTGAATTTTCAAACCTGAGTTATTTCATTTTTCCATTTTAGCTTTGAGCATTTTAAGCACAAAGCTAGTTACCCTTCATTCACATGCATTTGAATACTTCAGACATTGACCTCCAATGCCTTATTCAACAGTCATTAAAAACAAAAAGTAATTTTCTCTTAGAAATAAACACAAATCTAATAACTCCGATCATTTATGCTGTCTGTCAACATGTTATTCAAAGTTAAATCAATCAATATCTTTTTTAAAATGCACAATTATTTATTATCTTTAAAGTAATTATACAATTGGGACTTGGGACACTTGTTTTAAAAAAATACTGTCTGTGTAATCTTATACAGTTTTGTTGTAGTTTGGTGTGGCAAATTATCAAAGCACAATGTTTTAATATTTGTGAATTAAAGGAACAGTAGATATTCTATAGCTTAATGTAATAAGTTTTAAATATTTTAAATTAATAAGCAATTGCTTTTTTAAAATGTGTGTGAATGTGTGTGTGTGTGTGTGTGTGTGTGTGTGTGTGTGTGTGTGTGTGTGTGTTTTAATGTGTGCACTCCTTAGGTGCCTTTCACTATTTCATTATTTGGTATTGTTTTGAGGCCGTAACTCCAACTGGTTTGCAGCCTGTGAAATGGGACTAATCTGGGTGACCAATGCAAATCAGGAATCTACCTGTCTCTGTCTCCTCACAGTTTGTGTTTAAAAGATTTGTCACCTGTCCTGGTACTTTTAGATGGATGTAGGAATCAGCCCCATGCCCTTTACTGACAAAAGTAGCTTTGAATCTGATTTGTTTTATATTCCCATGAAATTTAAACATTTCAGACCAAAATAAAACATAAAATGAAAAATTTTACACAGGTTTATATATCAACATTAAACATTTTTTCTTTGATTAACCACTTTCCAAGACAATAATTAAAATGATTGTTTTTATCTTGACTTTTTGGACTTGCCAGCTGTCTTTGGTTATTGCTGCATTCTGGCTGGTTGACTTATCATAAATGGTAAGCTACAAAAAGGAGGAACTAGGGAGGCTGTCCTTCCCTCCTTTTGTGACTAGGCTAGACCACTGGTGCCTTCCCTGGATTCTTACCTTTTAATCCCAGTCTTCTTTGCTGTAATCATTACCTCCTGATGTCACTTTCTTAACAACTGAACCAATGAGCATTCTCTCTTTTTGTGGATTTCCCCATATAACAATTAAGTCAGTTTAAACATTTAAAATTTAACAAATCCATCATTTTAACTTTTCTTCTTGAGTCATATGAAATTTCAGTACATATGTTTTTGCTTTCTCTTTAAATTGTAGCATTTCCTCTTAGTTTGCATGTCATGGAAGCAGACCTTCACTAAACCAGCCCCGGATAATAGGATCATTTCCTACTGCATATCTTCTGATGTGCATCCTTTAGCATTATACTTTATGAAAAGCAAAACAAACAGATACCCCAAAACAGTAGTGTCACTATTATTTCTGATTTTTTTCTTTTTTTTCATTCTGTAGAAAAATACACCTTGAATAATTTGTATAGTATTTTGTGTACAGAATTCATCTAATTTCTGATAGTCTTCTACCTGTTGTTACTGAGCACACTAGCCTATAGCTCTTTATTAATTGAAAAACAACTTGTATCTTAATGAAAAGATATAGATATATTTTCATGTTTAAGTATACTTGGATTATCACAGGTGACAGTTAAGGGGACACTTTTATGATTCAGATTTAGCTGAAGAATTTAAATAATTTTGTTAGATTTTTTTACATTTTACATCACTACTGAAAATCAGTAGTGTATCCATAGATTCCAAATTTTTATAACTATTCATAATTAAAACATAGGAACAAGTTAATTTCACAAGGTACTATTATTACGTGGGATAATATAGAACAATAAATTTATGACAACATATGATATTAGACCCAGACACACTGATTTAGAAAACTAAAACCACTAAATTCTTATGTCTCTTTTATATTGCATATTATGGTATGCTTCTGTGAAATAGTCCAGGTTAATTAAATTTGTTTTATAAATTTTCTGTAATTCAGCTAGCCTTTTTACTGAGCTAACCATAGACATCATCTGTCATTGATTGCCCAAATATTCCTACAAAATAGTCTGAAGATAAATGATCACGTTTCCTAAAAATGAGAATTTCTTTTTTTTAATTTTTTTCAAAGTTTATTAAATTATAAAAGTTTCCATTTCTGCCCCTCCTCCCAACACCCTCCTTCTTCCCCCACACCCTCTCCTCCTCCCTCTCCATCCCTAAGAGCAGTCAGGGTTTCCTGCCCTGTGGGAAGTTCAAGTTCCTCCCCCCTCCCTCCAGGTCCAGGAAGGTGAGTGACCAGACGGACTGGATCCCCAAAATCCAGTATATGCAGAGGAAACAAGTCCCAGTGTCATTGTCAATGGCTTTTCAGAAAGACTCTGGGCCAGCCACATTCAGAGAATCCGGCCACACTCAGAGAATCTGGTTGGATCACGTGCTTGTTCAGTCCCAGTCCAACTGGCCTTGGTGCACTCTCATTAGAACAGTCCCCTTGTATGAGAATTTCTAAAATGTAAAAACTATCATTTTAGAAGTAATATATCTCTTTCTATTGTAGGATTTCACCATTAAATCAGTTTTCACATATCAGTTGAAATATTTAATCTTTCTTGTAAATTGACATGAGTAAATTCTATCAGAAGTATATCATGACTTCAGATTTAATCGTGGAGGCCACATGTAAAACTAATGACTTTTATTGTATAAAACAATTAATTTCCCCTCACAGATATTTATGTGTGAAATTAAATATTTCATACGTTCATTAATTTTATAATTTTCGAAATCAGCTACGTTGATGTGCAATAATCAACTTTTCCATTTATGTGAAAGCTAATTCTTTAATGGACAGCAATAATTTTCTCTGTGTAATGAGTCATCTTGCATGCCCTGCATATTAAGAACTTAAAATAAGCCTTTTATTTTCATCATGGTCAACAATATTATGCTGTGTCTCTATGCATAAAATTCATTTCTGTTGAATTAGCTATGTAAGTCCTTCACTTTAAGTAGGTTATAAAATATTAACATATTTTTGCCCTTTGAAAATCTAGCCATTTTTTTTCCAAACTTAAGTTCTCTGAAAGTGTCCTTGTTTGATATTTTACTAGTTCCCAATAAAAGTCTGCCAAAGTAATAGGAATCCATTGCATTCTTTGTGATCGTCATTCATCACAACATACTTAATGAAATTTGTATATTAACAAAATAAAAATAAATTTCTAGAATAATATTATACATATATATGCCACCATGTAGGAGATTTTATAAATTTATAATTTATAAATTCTAAAAGCTAATAAGCAAACTTTACTTTAAAACTTGTGGTATATTCCCATATTAAGACATTTTTTTGGAAAGCAATTAAATATAATTTCAATAAGACAATAATGATGTTTATATCATAGGAAAATGCTATTTTGTAAGGAACTAAAGGAAACACATAATAAAATTAATATTAACTTATAAGTAAAAATTAATTGTTGCATAAGTATTGAATGATATTAAATTATTACAAAATCAATTTGATTCAAAAGTAATTATTCAATACCCAATTAATATTAATACGATTAGATTATTATCTATTATAAGGCACAAAAGTTACCTCCAAGTGTGTCGAAGTCCTGAATTTGAAATCAGACATAATTTAAAAAATTGTAGAAGAAAGTAATGTCAGTACCTTATAAAATACAAATGCAGGACACACAAGTCCTGTGACTAGGACTCCAATTTCCAGAAATTATGTGCAACAGTTGACAAGTGGGACAACATGAAACTAATGAACTTCTAGGGGAAAAAAAGTCTAAGGAAAAATTAATCAAGCAAAGAAGCAATTCATACAAAGGGAGAGATTCCTTGCCAGCTACAAACTTGTGAAAGAGAATTAGTATCTAGAATATAAAAAGAACTCAAATACAAAGTCAAGGAAGAATGGGAAAATGAATGATGGAAATTTATTTTAATAATAAATATATGTATATATAGTGAATACATACACATATATGAGGATCTAAGCAGAAGTATTCAATAGAAAATAAAATAAAATGACCAAGACATACTACATAATCATTTTTTACCTTTAGCAATTGGGGAAATACATAAATCAATACAACTGAGAACTCAGTTTACCTAGGTCAGAATAAATATAATCAGCAAAACAGCAGACAATAAATGCTGGCAAGATTTCAAGGAAAGGAGTTTTTTTCATTTAGTGCTGGTAAAGCTGCAAATTTGTATGTCTATTCTAAAAATCAGTATGGAGAATCCTCAAAATTGTAAATATAAATATACCATATGACCAATATATGCCATTACTCAACCTTTTCCCAAAGGACTCAATGGGCTACTCGATAGATATTTGATCAGCAATGCTCATTGTCACTGGAAAGACTGTTCTTAGGAAGTAGAAACATTCTAAATGTCATTCAACACTTAAATGAATAATGACAAAGTGGGAAATAACACAATGAAATGCTATTCAGATATAAAGAAAAATGAAATAAGGTGCTGTAAAAAATTATATTGGTTGAAGTAACTAGACCCATAAAGACAAACACCACATAGTTTCCTTGTCTGAGGTTCTTATTTTCAAATCGTCAAGGGGAAGTCTACAACACAGAAGTAACCACAGAAACTAGGAATATACAAAGAGTAGGTGGAAAAATGAAGCGGTGAAGGAGTAGCAGGACACAGGTAATAGGAAGCAGAAAATTAAAAGTGAGTTGACAGCTTCAACCAGGAAGTGATAATAGAAGTAAACACAGAAAAAGAAGGAAAGAGAGGGCTAAATAACATGATTGAATGATAAAGCCTTCAGGAATCATATTAATTTATACCTACCTAAAATTATACATGATGTATATATATTTAGTATCTTAATTTATTTGCCTTGTACTACCATTGCTTTCCCAAGAACTAATAAAGCTCCCAAGATCAGGCACCAATAAAATACCTTTAGAATGGATGGTCAGAATGATCCAAGAGACTTTCAAAATAATATAGACTGCTGTCCTTGGTTACCTGTATAAGGTCAAATGTAAGTTCATATTTTTGAGAACCCAGAATACTTAGGATGCAGAACTCAAGTTATTCATGCCAGACATAACCAGAACTACTAATTCCAGAAGTCTAACAAGCATAGTACTAGAATATATTAAGCAAGTGTTCAGAGAGGGAAGAAATGCATAGTTTCATAGTTCATGGTCACCTATGAACCACAACAATGACAATCACAACAAGACAGCAAAGGCACAGTGAGTGGCAATCACATGTTGTTGGTAACTGCAAACATCATAACTGAATTTAAGCTTCAGGCAACATGAGGTAAATCAAGATTGAACCAGAAATCAAGGCGTTTTTCAGGGCTAAAGTGGTCACAGATTTTAGGAGAGAACCAACTACTAACATTTTGTTAGCATTTATACATTCTAACTTCATTCTCTATTTTATTTTGATACCTAGAGATAAATGTAGTTAAGATTCCTTATCAAATAAACCTCCCTTTTTAGCACATGAAGACCATCAGAGATAATTGATAGTGGACAAATGCATTGATTAAAGAATTGTGAGTAGCATATAGCCTCAGTGTATACGCTCTCATTACTATTTTTGCATCTTTGGCTCTGGAAACAACAGAAGAGTAAGTGGAAAAAAAATGAAAGAGCAAATAAGAAAAAAAAAGACATATTTCTCTGAAACAGTCTGTCCTAGAAATGGTCGTACAAGTAAGACAAGAACAATTGGAACAGTTGCAGATCTAACGTGGAAAAGGAATAATTCCACAGAATCTCTAACCTAGACAAAGAACTACAGGCAGGTAGAGACTGCTGAGAGAGGGAGAATTAGTTTCTTGCAAGATGAACTTTCTTATTACTCATCAGATATAAAGTAGTCAGCCCTGAACCATTGTATACACAAACATCAAAAGTGGACCCAGTAAGTTTTATTTATATGACATTGCACATATACAATGCACACACACACATACACACACACACATGCAAACACACACCAATAACAAAAAAAAAAGGTCTCGCTTTAAAAGTGAGGGAGCATGGAAGGAGTTGTAGAGAGGGAAATTGAGAAAGGCTAAATAGAGGAAAGAAAAGAATGAGAGTGGTAAAATTATATTTTAATTAAAATGTATCAAAAGAGAAATAAGTATCTTTTTTAATTTTTTAAAAATTTACTTATTTATTTATTTATAAAAATTTTCACTTCCTCCCCTCTTCCCAATACCCTCACACTCCCGCCACTCTCTCTCCTCCTCCTGCTCCAGTCCTAAGAGCAGTCAGGGTTTCCTGCCCTGTGGGAAGTTCAAATTCCTCCCTCCTCCCTCCAGGTCTAGGAAGGTGAGCATTCAAACAGACTAGGATTCCAAAAAGGCAATACAAGGAGACGAAACAAGACCCAGTGCCATTGTCAATGGTTTCTCAGTCAGCCTCCATGTCAGCCACATTCAGAGAGTCCGGTTTGATCACATGCTCCTTCAGTCCCAGTCCAGCTGGCCTTGGTGAGCTCTCATTAAATCAGTCCCCTTGTATCAGTGGGTGAATGCACCTCTCGATGTTTTGACTTCCTTGTTCCTGTTCTCCCTCCTTCTGCTCCTCATTTGGACCTTGGGGGCTCAGTCCAGTGCTCCAATTTGGGTCTCTGTCTCTATCTCCATTCATCGCCAGATGAAGGTTCTATGGTGATATGCAAAATATTCATCAGTATGGTTATGGGCCAAGGCCAGTTCAGGCCCCCTCTCCTCTGCTGCCCAGGGAACAATATGGGGACCTCTCCTTGGACCTGGAAACCCCTCTAGAATCATGTCTCTTGCAAACCCTAAAATGGCTCCCTTAGTTGAGATATATACTTCCCTGCTCCCATATCCATCCTTCCTCCCTCCCCCCAGCCCATTCCCCCAAGTTATCCCCAATCCTCCCCTTCTCCCTTCTCTCTAGGGAGCAAATAATAAATGTAAAAGCAAAATTGTGTTTAGTTGCAACCTCTATATGAGTATTATACTTTATAGCTATAAATAGGTTAAAGAGCTGTCCCTAGACTTAGGTGATTTTTCTAATTATAAGCCAACATTACCTTGGGAATAACTTAATTCAAAAAACACCTAATATACATCGAACCTGTCAATTATCCTTGCTTAGATCCCAAGTACCTTAGAAAGTGATGACTTTTATAATAAACATTAAATAACTCCCTGGGATTTACGAAATGGTGTCCATAACTAACCACAGTGCATACAAATATCCAACTGTACTTCACCTACGATGGCAATGATCATAGCTCAGCATTGTTTATATATAATTTTGCAATTGTTTTAAAATTTCACTACCATGGTAAAGTGGAAAATTACTAAATCAAACAATCATATGTTCAGGGTCTTCTGCATAAAATAAAACATAATTTAAAATAACTAATGTGTTATTACATATCATATACATTTAATACTTCAGTCTTCATATATTTTTATTATGATTTTACTGGGTTTTTTCTTTACTTATCACATATTTTTGGAAGAAATAGTCTTAGTAAAATAATAAAAGAAATTATCCTTTGTCATGGCTAACTAACTTACAGAGGTTGATGTTTTAAACAGTCAGGTATTTTCAAAGTAACGAAAACAAATGAATTTCTTTGTCATTAACTTCTCTAAGCCGACTGACTTTTGTGAATTCGCTGAAGCTAGGCTCCAATGGTGTATGAAATGAAAATTTCCTGCCTAACCACTGCACATAGGAAACATCCTGATGATATCTTGCAATCAATGTTCTGTTCAGTTATTTTTTATAACACTGTGGTCATGGAGTAAGACACACTTAGTGAGGAAAACAAAATAGGGCAAAGTAAAAAATTTTTTTCAAGTGACATCTTGACATGTTTGCTTTTTACATTTATGTGGAGATATTAGGTCAACTTGAAATAAAATGCCCTTTTTGATTGGGTAGTCGTGGATGTCCCAATGTAATGTATTAAATATGACTCTCATGTGTATGTTTAGGTTATATTAATTTTTGAGCACCATTCATAATAATTATGCTAGATATGTAACCTCTATGAAATAGGGGCAAGAGTACTTCTCTTACATGCTTATGATGTATTCACAAAAATGTAATCATATCTGTCCTCACATCACCATTGCTGTGTATGCTAGATGCCATGTGGTACAATGTGGAGATAAACTGACTTGGTTTATAAAGAGGCATGGCAGCAGCTACAGATGTAAACACAAACTGTAAACTCCTACATAATATTCTTTCTATTTCCTCTTGTA
The DNA here is from genome assembly GCF_982192425.1 of Myodes glareolus. Classification (NCBI taxonomy): domain Eukaryota; kingdom Metazoa; phylum Chordata; class Mammalia; order Rodentia; family Cricetidae; genus Myodes; species Myodes glareolus. Next base: position 27,940,040 of record NC_142033.1, read on the forward strand.
CTGTTCATTTTACTTTCATTTTATCCGTATAGCTAGAACTCATTGACACATAGCAGTAAAACTACTGTCACAATTTTTTAAATTTTGCTCTCTAAAAGAATAAAATAGGCATGCCACATATTTTTATATATATGTTTATTTTTAAACTGGATTTTGTCTATTCCAGAGCATTACTGAGACTTCATTTCCCACTTTTAAAAACTAGAATCGGTAGAGATACAAGAGAAATAGTTTAGCTTGTCCCTTCATTCTTCAGATTTTTATTTAAAATCTCATTTGCATTGTCTGTTACTATTTTATTCACAAACAGAATTTAAAACAGGTGGCATTTAGCCCCCCTTTAATAACATTCCAATCCCACTTGCACTTAAAAATTAAGTCTAGAACAATGCACATTAATCTTTTACTTGGGAAATGGTTTGTCTTTAGTTATATTTTACTTTGTTTCTTGCTGTGATGCAATGGTCTGTACCCTGTCAATTGTATTTACATAAATGCTGATTGGCCAATAGCCAGGTAGAAAGTACAAGGCAGGGTGACAAGGCAGGAAGTATAGGTGGGGAAATGAGAATGCTAGGAAGAGGGAAACACAGTCTGCAGTCGTGACCCAGCCACAGAGTAAGTAGGATGTGACTACCTCACCAAAAAAAAATGTACCGAGCCGTGTGACTACCTCAAACATAAATTATGGGCTAATGTAAGTTATAAGAATTAGTAAACATAGTTGAACAAATGTTTTTTGTGTTATGATTGGGCATCTCTTGGGTGTATTTCCAAGAGTGGTATTGCTGGATCCTGAGGTAGGTTGATTCCGAATTTCCTGAGAAACTGCCACACTGATTTCCAAAGTGGTTGCACAAGTTTGAATTCCCACCAACAATGGATGAGTGTTCCCCTTACTCCACATCCTCTCCAGCAAAGGCTATCATTGGTGTTTTTGATTTTAGCCTTTCTGATAGGTGTAAGATGGTATCTCAAAGTTGTTTTGATTTGCATTTCCCCGATCACTAAGGAAGTTGAACATGACCTTAAGTGTCTACTGGCCATTTGAACTTCTTTTGTTGAGAATTCTCTGTTCAGTTCAGTGTCCCATTTTTTTTGAATTGCATTAATTAGAATTTTAAAGTCTAGTTTCATGAGTTATTTATATATTTTGGAGATCAGACCCTTGCCTGATGCGGGGTTGGTGAAGATCTTCTCCCATTCAGTAGGTTGTCTTTTTGTCTTAATGACAGTGTCCTTAATTGTAATAGTCAGAAACTGAAAACAACCTAGATGTCCCTCAATGAAAGAATGGATAAAGAAAGTGTGGAATATATACGCATTAGAATACTACTCAACGGTAAAAAACAATGACATCTTGAATTTTGCATGCAAATGGATGGAAATAGAAAACACTATCCTGAGTGAGATAACCCAGACCCAAAAAGATGAAATTGGTATGTACTCACCCATTTGTGGACTATATCCATAAAACAAGGTCATTAAGTTCACAAGTCCACAAAAGCCAAATAACAAGTAGAACACAAAGAAAAACATATGTAGATCCTTTTTTAAATTGGAAGCAAACAAGAGTGCAGGGCAAAAGTTGTGGGCATGGGGGTGGGGACAGGGATGGGTTTGAGGTTGTGGGAAGGAGAGAGGGGGAAAGGGAAGGGAGAAGGGAAGGACTCGCAAGAGCTTCTGGGAGTGAGTAGGTGGAGATGGAGGAAGGGAGGATATACAAGAAGGGAAGAAGATACCTAAATTAAGGGATCCAATTTAGAGTTGGCAAGAGACTTGGCTCTAGGGAGGATCCCAGGTGTTCACCTGGGATGTCCCCAGCTAGGTCCTAGGACAGCAAAGGAGAGGGTGCCTGAAGTAGCCTTGCCCCACTATCACACTGATGATTATCTCGAATATCCCCATAGAATCTTCGTCCGGCAACAGATGGAGATAGAGACAGAGACCCTCATCAGAGCAATGGACTGAGCTCCCAAGGTCCATGTTCTAATGGGAGCTCACCAAATCCAGCTGGACCGGGTCTGAGTGAGCATGTGATCAAACCGAACTCTCTGATTGTGGCTGAGAATGGGGACTGACTGAGAAGCCATTGAAAAAGGTACTGGGACTTGTTTTTACGGCATGTTCTGGTTTTTTTGGGACTGTAGTCTATATGGATGCACAGCTCCCTAGGCCTGGATGTAGGAAGGAGGGCCTTGGGAAGAGGGAAGGACGTGTAAATAATTAAATGGAAAAATAAAAATTAAATTAAATTAAATTAAAAGGAAAAAAAGAATTAGTAAATAAGAAGCCTGAGCTAATGGGCCAGTCTGTTTACAACTAATGCATACCTCAAAGATCTAATGTTATTCTTTGGGACTTAACGGCAGCAGGACTGGGCAGGATAGAAAACTTCAATCAACAGTTTCTAAGTTCAGAAAACTCAACACTGTAATTACAGTTTTATATAATGTATTTAATTCACAATGGTCCTACAATAAATAAGTAATTCAATAAAAAATAAAATGCACTATATAAACCAAGAGAAACTTATAAGATGAGTTCTAGAATGTGTGCTTTGTGATATCTCACTGGTCAGCCCACTGCAAATAAGAATGAAGTAGCCTGAATTGAATGGACAGTTTTCCCTTTACTGTGTGACTTTCAACGTTTCAGTTGCTCCCTGTGGAACTGCACTATTTTCATGGCCATATGAACAAGCAAAGAATATTAACTCTTTCAAAATATAGAGCATCACACAAAATGTTTATTTCCTATTGTTGCTATGGCATCACACTATGGAGAATAACACACTAATTTAAGCTCTCAGCAAGGATGTGCACCTGCTTCTAGAGAGATTCTTTATTGCCCTGCTTACTTTTGGATAGTTTGCCACAAATATTTGGCCTTCTTTCTTTTGTAATTATGTGCATCTCATCCTTTGTCATATCATACAAATTTTCTTTGTGTCTCTTTATAATCTTAAAACAACAAAGGATTTATTTTGTGGCTCACAATATTTTGAAATGAAGTAAAGTTTTCTCATTGTGTTAGTTTCAGTATTATTTATTTGAAAATAAGGTCACATCATCAATGTAGGATTTCAATTTAACATTTAAAAAATTCAATTCAAAGTACAGTATAAATAACTCACTACTAAACAAAAAATATAGCTTGAAAAATTTTGAATGCAAACAATAATTTCCTCAAATTTCCAATTCAAAACTCTCATTATATTATATGCTACATAAAACACCATTTGTTAAAGGATGAATCAATACTAAAAATCCCATTAAATTCTGAAACTTTCTTCACGATTTTTACAGTGGAATAATCCTTCTGTTTACTGTATGAATATATGTCACCATGTTTAGTTTAATAAACAAGCTAGCTGGGAAATAGCTGAGCAGGATAATGTTAGGCAGGAAAGTCAAACTGAGAATGCTGGAATGAGGAAGAGTGGAGTCCAAGGAGTCACCAGGCAGACTGAGAATGAGTCAGACAAACAAAAGGGATAAAAGTAAAAGCCATGGGTCTCAGGGCAGCAATACATTAATAGAAATAGATTAATTATAAGAGCTGGCTAGAAATAAGCCTAAGCTATTGGCCAAGTATTTATAAATAATCTGAAGTCTGTGTTGGTTATTTGGAAGCTTACGTTCAGGATAGAAAAACTCAACCTACTGATATTTAAAGTTTTCTCATTTTGTTTTTAACAAATAACCTCACAAAGTATTCATAGAATTTCTTTTAAATAAGGGGACTCAATTTAAGAGAACTGCTTAGTAATTTGCTCAACATCATATAAATACATTGATGTGGAAATTAGTACTCCTTCACTAATAAGATAATCATATTTTTATTCTGTGTATTGATTGTGTCCATTTTCTTCTCATTCAGAGTATACTGTCTAACTGGTAATCCAGAGCCAAAACTTGAGAGTCATTTTTTATTTTTCTTCACTTTGATTCCCTATACAAATAAATAATGATCACCCTGTGAATTATAATTATGTGTAATTCCCTTTTTCTTTCCAGTTTTCTGTCTTTGTCAATTTTTCTTTGAAGAGTTACCTAAAACCTGAGGTATACGGTGTTGCCATAATTTTCTTCAAATAGATTCTGTGACTTAGTGTTTTCTGAGCTATCTTATTAAAACAAAGCATACTGCTTCAAAAAATTAAAATATATTCATAGATTTATTATACTCAATAGCATATCCAAGTTGAATTCATAAAATGAAATTTATTTTATAGTCTATAATGCATAAACCTTAACTTCTGTTATTATTTTACCCTATTGCCTTGGGTTTAGCTAAAACTAGATACCCAATTTTTCAAATATTTACAAATTGATTTACATATATTTGATTTTATAATAGTCACATTGATACTTACTCCACTCCTGATACCATTAGTAGAATTATAAACGTTGTAACATGTTTTATTTTTCCCATGGGTCCTTCAACTAGTTATTGCTATTTTTAATTTTATATAAACTTTAAAAAAACTAATTTTGTCATATGTGTTACGTAACTCACAGTGACATACAAACGTCTGAGGCTTTGAGCTTAGAAGCTATGCAGCTTGCAGAGCTAAACCCACTATGCTATACTTCATGCACTTATAATGTTTAAATGACTTTTAAAATTAATTTACTTCCCATGCCCTTATAGCTTTATAAAGCTGATGGAAAACTCTTCCCTAGTCTTTTAATGTTGAGCCAGTTATATTCATGTGTTGTAAGGAGGTCTTTTGTTTGCTTCCCAGCTGCTGGGCAGCTCAGATCCAAAATAATCACACAGAAACTATATTATTTAAAACATTGCTTGACCCATTAGTTCTAGCGTCTTGTTTGCTAGCTTTTACATATTAATTCAAGCCATTTCTAGTAATTAGTATATCACCATGTGGCTGTGGCTTACCGGGTAAAGTTTCCAGCCTCTGTCTCTGGGGGGGATACATTGGCTCTCTATGATTCCACCTTTCTATCTCCCAGCACTCAATTTAATTTTCCCCAACTATCTATGCCATGCTATAGGTCCAAAACAGTTTATTCATTAATAGTAATCACAGCATACAGAGGGGAATACCACATCACCTCCCCTTTTCTTATTGAATAAAAAAGGTTTTAAATTTAACATTGTAAAATTACATATAACAAAAAAAATTACAGTTATAATATTTATATCTACTTTATCTTTCATTATAACTAAGGAAAACTATAATTATAATAATCAATTTTTCAACTCCATCAAAGACCCTAGAAGGATATAAATGTCATATTGCCTAAGTAAACAGAAAGTACATTGTAAGCAACTTCTAAAATTCCACAATTGACAGAGGCATATTTTTGCCTGGACAGTCACCCAAATTTCTTCTATACCGTTGGGACATTCATCTTCAGCCTACAGGCCCATAGTATCCAGCAGACTTTTCCATGAAAGAGGAAAGTTTAAAGACAGATCTGCCTATATTGGCAGTTTGTTTATCTGTCACTTTCTTTTGTATTCTGCATTATATCTGGCAGACTCTTTCATGAAGCAGAAACCCCAAAGCGTAGTCTCACCTTTAAGAAAGAATGGTAGTCATTACTCTGTGGGTCCTGCAAGTCCAGTTCATCATAGCATACAATAAAGCAGTCCAGGCAATTGTAATTTCTTGTCCAAATGGCTAAAAAACTCCATAAGGAGCCTCTTCAATGCCCATCTTCCTCTTGAAGTAGATTGGTGCTGCCAGGAACAAATAGGTCTAACTATTTTGAAAAGTCCTATGTTCTTAAAATATTTTAAATCTCATATTCTAAAGATTTCTGAAAGATTTGCAGAATACCTGTCTAACTGAAACATATCACTGCATATCTACAAAACCTAACAGGACTACAAACTTGACTATTAATGATGACTATTAACCTATATTTCTTAATCATCCATCACACTTCTAACTGAGCTGCACAAACACAGTACCTTAATCAAGATCAGAAATATACATAGAACAATGTTGATTTTAAATTTGTATCAATAAACGAAGATCCATACCGATGCAAATCTCTATAGCATATCCCCCTTTAAATGTAAAGAAACATTTATAAACCATCATTTAGGGAATTTGGGAGTAGTTCTCCAAACTGCTTTCTGCTTTTTATTGGACGAAGTAATTTTTGGGGTTGTTCAGAGCAACCTTTCAGGGGGTTTTGATGTTTCAAACGACTTTTGCCTGGAAGTATTCTACAGGTGCTCATCCTCTGTGAAAACAAAAGCAGAACTTCTTTTCCAAAGTAACCTATCCTTAGGCCCATATTTTGAATACGTATGTTGGTTACTAAGCTTCTTCATAGTCAAAACCTTGAAAGGAAACACAATAATATACAATAATCTAGTCTCTCTGTGTATTTTCCATCTTACTTTGCTTATTGTTTTTTAATCTATTACTTTTTGATATTTATTTTATTGTCTTTATTTTGTAATCTATGATTGTCTTTACTCTGTCTCTTTAAAGACTTTGTTAAATTTTTTTAAAAAAAACAATTTACTTCTTTTCCAACTCTCTATACTTTTGTTTTTTTCTCTCCCAAGCCAAGTACCTTTATTCACCACTATGACCCAGGTCTTTTTTTGTCTGAATGTGTCCTATTGTTTATTTGCAATTCTTTTCTGACCAGAAGTGCTTCTTAAAATGCTAAGCCCTTCTTATGAATTTAAGCAACACCAGGGGAAATATATCACTCCCTTCTTGCCCTGCCCAGCCCTGTATGATGGAACAGTTTGCTGCCTCTATGAGCCATTTTTGGCACACAGTCAGTCTATATTTCCATTAAGTAAGTTGTAACACTCTGTTCACAAACCCCATTTAAATGTTCTGCCTCTTGAAAAAGCCAGAGGTTGCACAGGCAGCTCAGCCCAGAAACATGACATTTCAAAATGACTTGCCTTTTTTTTAAGTACTGTAGAATCAGGAAGACTTAAAGGAGCTATGATACATTGCAAGAAAAATGCTGGCTACCAAGAAGCTGTGCTTAACTCTGTTCTTCTGTGTCTAATTATTTTTAAACTTTCTCAGGTTTTACATCAATTTATTCCACCACATTAGCATGCCAATTTTATTGTGAGGAGATCTCTTGTTTGTTTCCCAGATACCCAGCAGCTCAGACCCAAAATAACCACACAGAAACTATGTTGTTTAAAACATTGCATGGCCCATTGGCTCTAGATTCTTACTGGCTAGATTCTTATTGGCTATTATAAAATTTTATAATAATTTTACCTATTTCTAGTAATCTGTATGTCACCACATGACTGTGACTTACCAGGTAAAGTTCCCATCGTCTGTCTCCAGTGGAGTTACATGGCTTCTCTCTGACTCTGCCCTTCTTTCTCACAGCATTCAGTTTAGTTTTTCCCAACTAGCGAAGTTCTGTCCTGCTATGTGTACAAAGCAGTCTTTAATATTTAATGGTAATCACAGAATACAGAGGGAATCCCACATCGTTCATGTTTGTAACACAGCTTGTTTGCACAGGAAGAATGTAACCTCTCTGAGTCCTATGTTATGTGAAAATTTATGAGTTTATATAGTTATATTGCAAGGAGATTTCAAGACCGCAACATAATAGATATAAATTTCTATTTTCAGATAAATTACATTCATCTCTGTGAACATATAATCACAGTGGTTATAAAATTATATAATGATTCCATCTATTTGTCTATATGACTTTTCGGGTTTTCAGCAATAGCATTCTTGGAAAATATTATTTTTATTACCACAGTATTCTGAGACTAAAACAGTGGAAAATTTCAAAATTTGGTGGCTTTTTGAAATGAATCAAGGATCCTATTTGTTCTACCTGTGTCTATGTGTTTTTATGTGCATCTGTATAAGCATATGCACACAAGTGCAGGTGTCTGAAAAGAGTAGAAGAAAGTACCACATCCTTGTAGTTGAAGTTATGTGAAATCTATTGCCATTTATCATAGGAAGCAAGAAAATATATGCTCGATTTACGTGAATGTGATAAACAATTTTCTCAACAGTATTCTTGACATCAAGGCATGTGAGAAATATCTCTAAGCATATTGATACAATGTCATAAAGATGTAGTACATTTTTAAATATTTGATAAAATTTGTTTGGAAATAGTGATATTTAAGGTACCCTTAGAAATATAGTATATTAACTGTTGCTCTATAACATTATAAATTGTCAAATTATTTCTGTTCATTTCCCATACTCCTTAAAAATAAAGTAAAATGAAAAACTATAGTGTTTCAATTGACCTAACTCTAAACATGATAGAAACTATTTTGTCTGCACTCATTATGAAAACACAGCATGAACTTTAAGGACTCATTATGCCAGTTGAACCTAAAATTACTCAGCTGTTCTGGGATTTTAGGGTTTTCTGTCTTTGACCTTTGAAATGAAAGTAAAAACGAATCCATTTTTCTACATGTCAACATATTCAACTGTTAACTCCGGATAAGGACAATGTATTATTTTTTCTTAGTCATTTGAATGAAAGTGCATCCTAGATGTGAGAATTTCAAATCACCTGAAAGTTATGAAATATTTCTTTTTTCTTAGACCCTCATGTAAAGTATCATAGAATGGTATCAAACCTTGATTTATACAGTCTCTTGTGTATTCTCCTAAATAGGTTCATTAAAAATATCATGTTTGCTCATTATTTGGATCTCTATTAAAAGCTTCCAAGTGATAAAAAAATTATTTCAATCACTTTATATTTTGTAATTGTTTATGCAGTTATGAAAAAATATAGAATTATATTCTGCAGTTTTCCTTTTCACGATTTAAAAGAAGTATAGCTTAATATAACAGAAGGAAATATATTGGAAAGAAGTTCCACATGCTACCTCTGAAAACATATCAGATGTTTAACAAATTCCTTACTCTTCACCAATATGCATATATTCATGTGTTTTCTACATCTCCATCAGTTGTTTATAATTTCAAGCAACATGCAGAAAAAACTGCACTGTGCATCAATTTTCAAACTCATCAGTGAAAACTGCATAGGTTTCTTTTGGATTCCTCTCTCCGCACTCCTTGTTAGATTAGACTCCCGGAAAATTACCTGCCAAGTTGAATAAGAAACCTTGGAACATTCAGTTCTCCGTGGGATGTACCCACCAAATTCCTCTCATTAGAGATACGGGAACCCAGAGTAAGAGGAGGAGGAAAGAGTGTAAGAGCCAGAAAAAATGGATGACATCATAAACAAGGCCCTCTAAATCAAAATGATCAAAACATACATAGACTTAGAAGAGACTAGGGCAGAAAGCACAAGACCTGATTAAGATTGTACCAGATGGGGTCCTTGAGCAGAAAGAAGTGGGCAAATGATCCTATTCTTAACTCAGAAGCAATCTGTAATTGATAACAATTTAAATAAAAATTTAGTTACTCCAAGGGAGTCTCACTGGGTAAACAAAGTACTCTGGAAAATACGCTGCATGCCATGCAGTCAATGGACAACAGAAAAGTGAACTCAGTAGCATCATGAGCTGTTCTTTGTCTCAAACTATATTAAGTGTTTTCATTTTTCCTAATTTTATTTTATTTATATGTTGTTCTGCTTTCTTGTTGCTGTTCATTTTCCTTGTGAATATATTATGATTCCTAGTTAGTATTTTTATGGGATTCCTGAATGGGGAAGTTTGTGAATCTGTTTCTTATTGTCTACTCCTAAGATCTTTTTTGTTTCTTTGTTTTGTCCAATTCCAAAGTGTTAATTTTTGTTTTAACTTATAATATCATATTATATCATAATATATTATTTATAATCTCTTAGATGCTTGTTTGTTCTCTAATGAGATAGAGAGAAGGGGTGGATCAGGATGGCAGGAGAGGCGACAGGAGAGGGGGCAGGAGTAGAGAGAGGGAAATAGCAATCAAAATTTATTATGTAATAAAAGAAAAACCTATTGTCGGTAATAAGGAGGAAAAGAAAATCATCTGCTAATAATTGAAAATTCCCATTATTGTCAAAATCTTTAAGGCAGGAGAGGGAAGAAATGTCTTTAAAGATCTTCTTTCTTCTAAGTATTTCTGCTTCCATCTTCAGTAGCTTTTTATACTGTCCTTATTATTGTATGGTAAAAAATACACGTTCAATTACATTACTATAGGAACATGCGAACACAATTGGTTATGTTAGAATTCCACAAATGAAGGCAACCCATTTGACTTGCTTACCATATTTCATTTATTCCTTCAATATGTGCAACAGCATCTTAATATCTCTTGTGTTTCAGTTTTCAAAGAATAAATGTGAAGGTAGAATTTTATCTTTATAATACATGTGAAGTAAAAATGTGGCTACTGAAACACCCAGGAATTTTCAATTGCTCATGTGTTCTAACTGGTGAAATTTGCTTTAATTCTAGAATCATTGAGGCATACATTTTCATGTGTCAGTTATTGAAGCTAAATGGATATATATGTAGAGATATAGCCATAATTTCTTTTCTAATTGTATAAAATTGTATCTGCTTTATAAAATATATGAAAAGATTTTCTATATATATTCTAATGTTATATAAATATCTCTAGTACTACCAGTGATGTAAACTTATTTTGGAAGGTTTCTTAGTGAAATATCTCTGAGCAGCTAGACATCTCTTTGTACTCTGCTTGATTTCCTTTCATTTCTCAAGGACCTTTTTACTTCCAAGGTAAATTAAGGGAAAATATCTCACAAAGTTTTAAATGTCAAACAGCATGGTCAGTCACAGTTTTTGGGTCTGACAGGCAAACATACACAATAATCATTGAAGATCATGTTGAGTCTACCATACAACAGCTGCTCTTTTTTTTGAGCATTCCTCGGTACTGGGATGTCTATTGCAATTGAGTGTACCATAACTAATAGTCTCCCCTGGGGTCTCTCCCATGACAATGAACTTAACAAAAGGTGTCAACCCTCAACCTTTCTCTGTGACCCATTTGTTTCTGGGCTTTCATCTTCAACTATGAGCTCCTCCAGCCAATCTGGTAGAAGTATTTTTCCAATTGCTGTTTCCTTATACAAAATAACTGTAGGTGTATCAGGTTGACTTATCTATCCAACAATTCTATAAGCTTACTTTCTTATATGTATTCACATTTTGATTTCATATGGTAAATCTAAGTATCAACATTATGTTAATAATATAAAGCATTATTATATTCTAAGAATTAGTCAAATGTGTAGAAGATAGTTGCTATATAACTTTGCAAGTCAATGAGAATATGGTTTGAATAGCCCCCTCTTCCACATAAGTGGACTATGCCTTTTGTAAAGTGATTACTGTATTTGTCAGCAATTGGAAAGTAATTGCTTATTTACTTCTAGCCTGTCTTTTGGTTTGAGATGATCTAAATTAGTATTGTCAAAGCATTCTAGCATTAAACATGGATAAATTAATTGTCTTTCCCTTTAGCCTAATTTGTGTAACTAATTTGTACATAAGCAAAATTAGTTTAAAGTGCTGAAATCAAAGCAATGTATGAGACAAATTGGCTTCTTCATATTCAGGACAAAGATTCATAATATTTGTGTTTCTCTGACTATAATTACATATCAAATATGGTCAGAAAATCTCTACAGGTGAAGTTGTAATATTTAGTCAATACTGAAGTCAAATAATAAATAGAAAGTGTCTCAATAAAGTTTTCCCAAAGGTTAAATATTTAGATGATCCTGAGTTGATAATTATTCATCTTTTATACACACTGTGTTCTTGTTCTAGCTGAGGAAGTTTACTTTGTAGCTTGTTTGGAAGAGTAAAACGTATTTGTCTTTATTTATCATCATTACTGAATGTGCATTTGAGAATAATTTACCTCTTAGAAAAATAAATGTAAAATTATCAAACTGATTCTTTTTACAGTAGCACTTAATCCCATCCAGGAGGAAGATATATCCTCATGAGCTCATTGCCTCTTTAGAGCATATTCCTTAATGTTACTTCATTGGAAGTAAGTGATTTCTAGAAAAGACATTCTCAAATCACAACACATTCACTGATTATATTTGTTAGGGCTTGAAAAGCATGTATCTGAAAGATATAATTCAGCTCTAATGTGTACCAATTACACTGTACACATACATGGTTATTTCAACCTTGTGAAAATTTGGGTAGATCCAAAAAAATACATTATTAAAAAGAATTGCTAAATGGTTTATAGAAGAGAATTAAACTGAGTTCATGAAAGATTTATTGACAGTTTTGAATAGCCAAGTCTCATTATTGTCCACATGTAAAAGTTTTAAAATATTCTATTAGAAATTGAATAAATAAAATTATTTTCTCACATTGCAGATTTATATAAGAACAATAGTTTCAAAATATGGGAGGGAGGAATTTATAAGATATTGAACTGATGGGAAATTGTTCTCTGTCCATAGCTTCAGAACTACATCAATAACAGCAAAATTGTTTACCATACTTAGATTAACATTCGTATTATGAGGGTCAGAATAGGCTCTTGTCACATTATGAAATGTTGCTATATTTCCTTTAGCTAAAGCATTAAATTCTAGTAGAGTTAATTTTTTCAGACCTGGAAAAAATTGAAATAAAATTTTAAAATAATGCACATAAAACAGTCTTAATTTTGTTCCACTTCACTGTTTGTTTTTTTTTATTTTTTAATAATGTTAAGCATTAATGGGTGATTTCAACCTGTTATTTCAAATAAGTGATTTAGCAATATGTTTTCATATAAAACTCACTAGATAAATATGTTATTTTGTAAAATACCACCATTAAATAGATATGTGTTTAGAAATTCACTAAGTTTCCTATCTTCTTATATCAGCATATAAACTATTTCTTCCAAGTTTTAATACATGGCTTATTAAAGAATCTTCATGGCAGATACATTGCATAGTACATGCTCTCTCTTGATTTATACAAGTAGTATATAAAATGAAATGTATTACAGCTCTAGTAAAAATATTTGTTTCTGCAGCATATGCAGTGGTATGCCTGAAACTATTTTGTTTTTAAACCAACATAAACAAATATACAAATGTTTTCCAAATAATGAAAAATGTGTTTCTTGCCATTAGAAAGAGAAGCTATAAGTAATGAAATAGAAAGGATGGAAAAATTCCTTGTGGTTGAATGGCATCCAAAAAGGTATCATGAAATATTTGCATGTGTATATATTATATATTGGTTATTTATTTGTCTGTCTACATATCTAACTACCTAAATTCAACCAAATATCTAACTTATATGGTGGTATATATAGGCATTATATAACTGTACATGTTCTTAGATGTGATGACTTTGTAATTAGTTGTGTTCATATGCACAATTCTTATATACTTTTATACACACATGTTTGCATACTATATATTTTGCTATACATATCTATATTGTGTTATGGATATCTGTAATGTATGTTTACTGTATAATTTGTACCTATGGGTTATACTAATATACTATATTTATATATACATAAAAGTGGGTAATGCTGCCCTAATCGTGGGTAGCAAGTATTACACTTCACAAAATTAACAAAGGATTTTTAAATAGCTAGTTATTTCGGATTTTTGTGTGTGTGCATGTGTGAGTGTGTGTGTGTGTGTGTGTGTGTGTATGTGTGTGTGTGTGTGTGTGGTGTGTAAAATACAAGTCCTAATCATCTTGTATTACCCAATCTATTTTTAAAAAATAAGGGTAGGTTTATATAAAAAAGGAAAAACAAAACAATCTGAGAATGATGCCTGGTAAGACATGTCAATTCATCTTAAAATACTTCTGACTTATTCTTAACTAAATTCTAAAGTTTGTATCTAAGAATTTGTCACATTAATTAAGTCAACAACAAGAAACAAAATCTTATCAGTCGTTTTTGAATGTGACATTGTCATGATAGAATGAGTGATGTGGGAACTGTACAGTTTGAAGACACAATCAATATAGCATAGGGTATTCAGTTGAGTAGTGAAAGTGAAGGTGAACATTGGTAAATATTGAAAATATCTGTACATTAATGCTATCTATTTAGTAGGATTGCTTCAAATTAATTTCCAGTCTTTGATCATTAAATGATTGACAAGCAGCTTGCTAATATTAGTGGTGAAAAGAACATGTTTAATATGTACTAATTCACTTACATATTTTCAAATGTATTTTCTTTAGTGGATCAAAATGAAGACTCTCAGGGTGTAGAGGTAAATATACTTAGTGTGGCAGAATATGAAATCTTAAGAAGTCAGATATTGCATGTGAAAATGAAAAGACAAAGGAAGGTCTATGACACTCTATGCTTGGCCACAAATTGTCTAGTACACAAAGAGAATTTGCATGACAAATCAACCTACATGTTCAATTTTGGTATTGCATTCTTGTAAATGCACATTCTGATTACTGGATACATTTGTTCGGAAATGTTTGAAATTATTTAATCAAACTACTCAGTAAATGAGGCCTGGGGCTTGATGAGGTTTCTGAAGCTTTAAAGGAAGATAGAGCATTTCTGGTCTAAGCAAAGGGGCTATGCAAAGGTAATTACTGATGAGAGTGCAAAAGAAGGCTCTATTAACTTGAAAACATAAAATTGGCATAAGAACATCTCAAATTCTGCTAAAATGGTTTCAGTATAGCTAGTATTTCTAAATAAAAACAAAACAGAACTGAATTAAATTAAGAAGGCTTACTATTTGATACATAATAGTTTTAGAAAAATGTAAGTACTTGCTGAGAAAACAGTTTTGTTACCTTTTATAAATTTCATAGTGTAAAACTGTCATGTTGAAAGAATTTCAAAAAATGTGTTTATGGAATAAAGTAATTAGATAAAAGTAGTTACACATTTAAATGTAAAGATTATTAGAACACATATGGAATAATCCATAAATAAGAGTGTCTTAGGAAACATAAATGGTACAACACAGTCACTGAGCAGACAGATAAAGAGACATTTAGATACACACACACACACACACACACACACACACACACTCCTACTAGACTAAGGAGATAAAATTTACCCATTTGTGTCTGTTACATCCTGATAAAAATCATCCATGAAAATCAACTTTGACTAATTCTCCAGGACACTATATGGTGAAAATAGGAGAATGTACAGGAAAATGTGTCTTTCAGAGAAATATCATTACCAGAATAATGTAATAATAATTACATTATTATTAATGTAATAAGAGTACATTATTATTTGCTGTAAAAAAATGAATATAGTGAGAATCTTTGTCAAGGGCCACGGTTATTTGAGTCATGACTCTGTTGGTGAAAAGTTCCAAACAGAAGACTCTAATTTCCCATTTCCATTACTCAACAGTGGAGAAATAGAGACAACCAAACGTGAGGACTGACTTTCCCTTACATCAACCTGTTCTCAGGAAGAATAAGTAATTCATCACAGGTGACTAGCATCAACTGTTTCATCATGTTGTATCACCAAAGATTAATTACCTAATGAACAGAGTTCAAACTCTTAGTGGTTCCAATACCTACTACTGATATAGTATAAATGAAGGGACCAGAACCAATGATTTGGTAATATTATGCACCAAATTATATCCTTTACATTGCGATGAAATCTAACAACCTCATTTCTCTTAAGGAACTCTGCATGTACAAGAAGACAAAACTGTCACATACATAAAATAAAATAAAATAATAAGAGTAAATAAATAAATGTGTGCAAGAAACACAAATGTATAAGAAAGAAGCATGACTTAACTTTCTAAATACAGGGGAGTACTAATTAACCTCCATGAGACCCTAGAAAGATGAAAGTTATTTGTTAGGGTCTGGGTGCTCTGAATTAGCAACCTTGGTTTGACAGACTTGACTTTTTGATGCATAATGAAATACTAAGATATTATGAGAATGCACCAAGGCCAAAATGGAATGGAATATGCAGACTATTTCTTTATCGATGTATATTTATTTATTTTATTTTATCCATATGGCAGTTTTATGTACACGTTTGTGAGAAGGGGATATCGAAGTCCCTGGAACTAAAGTTATAAATGGCTAGAAACACCATATAGATACTGAAGAAAGAAATTAGCTTCATGGTTGAACTAACAATTGTTCTTACTCACACTGTCATATAATCTCCAGCTTTTTTAGACCATGTCATATTTTATACAAAATATCAGTTTAATACAGTATATTCTGATCATAGTTTCCCCTTCTCCAAATTCCCTAATATTTCTCCAATCCCCACTCATCCAAATTGACACTCTTTAATTCTCTGTCTTTCAGATGCAAACAAGCATCTCAAAAGTAGTAATAAGACTAAAATTTAATAAGACAAAATAAAACCAAACCATAATAGGACAAAACAAACAAGCAAAAGAACAGAAGGAACATAGCAAAAAAATTTTTTTAAGAAACACATATAGATGCAAAGACATGTATATTTGCACATCTAGAAATCCACAAAAACAAATAACAAAAAGCACAGAAACCAAACAAATGGTGATGGCACACTGCTTTAATCCCAGCACCCTGGAGGTGGTAACAAGAAAATCTCTGAGAGTTTGAGGCCAATGTAGTCTACAGCAGAGTTCCAGGACAAACAATGTGGTTACCCAGGCCAACTTTGTCTCCAACAAACAGACAAGCAATATAAAACAAACAAAGAAATAAACAAAAAATCTGAGCCATATTACATAGGCAAATGATTTAAAATGTAAAACTAAATAAAAGTTTGGGAGAAAAAAGATTCTGTTGTAAAATTATATGACAATAATCTACAAAAATGCCATTGAGTTTGTTCTGTGTAGCCATCCAGTGCTGGGCATAAGGTCGGATGTTAAGAGTGGTTTGTGTAACCAGTGAGACTGCATTGGGAAAAACTAATTTAACATCAGGGTTAGAAATGTGGGCTTGCGTCCAATTGTTCTCTCAGAGCTGGGGCTGTATCAGGCTCAGACATGTGCAGTCTCTATGCATGATGTCATGATCTCTGGGAATTCTTAAATGCAGTCCTGCTCCATTTACAAGGCATTGTTTCCTTAGTTTCTTCCTTTCCTGCGGGCTTTTACAATCTTTCTGTCCTCTTGAGCAGTTCTCTCTCAGCCTATTTCTTGGTGATGGAGAACTTGTGTCTCACTTACTGCCACTGTTGTGAATATACAAAACAAAATGTCATCAACAGTATTGTAAAATCCTCATTTAAATCTTGTATAAACACCCCTTTTCTTTTAAAATATGATACAACCTCTTTAGTAACACTAGAAATTAGATATAACATTGAAATATTTTAAAGAGTTTGTAATAATTCTCCCTGTTTCGTTTATTTTGAACTTTCATATAAGGTAATATAAGATTGAAAATACTGGGAAATTATCAGAAGCAGCAAATATATGAGAATTACAATTTTGCTGAACAGATTACTCTGTATTGTTCTTAAATATCTTAATGAATTACTCTGAAGTAAAATAACTCCTACCATTTTGGAAATATATATTCTTTGGAAACAAAATTTTCTTTTAGTCTTATCTGTTAATTAACTGCAAGAGTTTGCTTCAGTTTGAAATGCCTCCCTGCTCCATTGTCCCAGACTCCTTCACTTAGACTTTGCTTGTATAAATGCTCCAGAGCAGATTATATGTTCTTGGAAGACTAAAACAGACAAGAAATTGCATATGGAAGGACAGGTATACCAAATGTATCGATACGTACACATGAGCAAAGAGAGTCAATTATGCTTAAAAAGTCTTCTTATTAGTAATAACAATAGAGAATAAAATGATTGAAAAGGAGAAATCCATTTCACATTTACCTTGATCTGTGATTAAGTTTCTTCTGGTTGATGAAATGTAGAATTCATCTGTGCAACTAATATTGGATATAAAGTAAATATATTCTTTTACTACAATAGCAGACATCAATTTCCTTAGGCATTCACCAAGCTACATATTTAAATCAATTTTTATCAATGTTGATGCTTTGCATATCTCTAGGAAATTAGATGAAGCGCATTGCTTGCATCTCCATCCTTCTCTTGACCTATTGTCTGTAGTGCACAGAGTGACTGCTTCTACTGGCTGTGCTTTGGATCAGCATTGAAAACCAAATTATTCCTCGGCTTGACAGATATTTAGAATGCTTTAGCTGCTGTGTGTATGGAGGGCAAATCCTGTCCTTTCAAGCAGATGAGATTTCTTACTTTAACTCTGTTCTTGGAATACTGTTAACAATTCCATTGTCATACCTTTTCTACCATTTATTTCTGTCTACATATTTTTGATTTAGTGTCATTCTATTAGAGTACTTTGAAACAGGTCAAGGTAGTACAGATGTTGGGAGTATACAAAAGTTAGATATAAATAAATTTTAATGATTTCAAATTGTTAGCACATCATTTAAATTTATAGAATATGAATGTGGCAATTATTGTGATTAAAATTGCATTGATTATAATATTCTCTTCAAAGTTTTTTAAATTAAAAGCTAGAGCATCAGATAATGAAATAGTAATAAGACACTTTCGTAACATTAGGAATTTGAAATATATTTTCTTGCACTTTTAAAACATTTAGTGCTGCTTTATTCAAGAAAAAGAATGAAAATATTAATCTTTACAAGTACTATTAGACATGGTCAGTTTCAAAAGTGGGATGAACTTCTGTGGGCATTAGTCTATGTGCAGAGGTTTAGATACATAGGATAAGAGTAAAGTAAAAGAACTCTTCAAATATTCACCTAGGAATAAATTACTTTATATATATACACACACATTAGTACACTAGTTTGCTTCTTCACACACTTGGGTAGAAGCTGGTAGGCAATCAGAAGAGAAGAGCAATTCAGTTCCAAATAACAGACACATCCATGGGATCAAGTACTATTTATTTTAAGCATAAGGAAATACTTTAGACAGATTTTAATGAGTGAAGAGGAAGGCATGAGAGAAAATGACAATGATTAGGAGAGAGGAAATGGCTGCTTAGGAAATGCTTTTGTTCTACTATGCTAATTCTCCTATATTCACTTAATGTTCTCGCTAGGAATCTGAAGTCACTGTTACTTGACTTTTTTTTCATGAAAGCTAGAATTGTATTAAAATATGTAATGCGATATAAAATTTCAAAAATAGTCAATAAAATATTTTTTTGTAATTTTAGCACTAAAGTTCCCATTTAAGAAGACAGCTTATTATTTGCTTTGACTTTTTACTAATTCTTTATGGTTTCACATCATGTACTCAATTTCCACTCATAGCCATGTCCCTTCATATCTACCCTCTGACCTTGCAACTTCTCTCTCAAAATAAAACTAAATTTTAAAATCAAAACCAAAAAAATCTTGTTATGAAAGCTAGAATATGTCAAAGTGAGTCATGTAGATCCTTCCGTAGATCGTCACATGCCAGTGTTTATTGTACTGAGTCAATGGTCTGGTTTGAGGCCTCTGTCTTCTGCAACACTGTCAATACCAATACTGAGTCCTCACTGGGACTACTTTTGCATATCCTGTCATTTTCCAGCATCATGAATATCCTACACTTTTTGATGTGCAGAAAAACCCCTTTATTCATTCCAGCAGTACATTGATGACATGGATCTTGGGGTGGGCCAACTCATAGTCTCATAGCCCAGAATCTGGACCATGGTAGACTTTAGTTCATCAGTCAGAAAGCTGTCCTGCATACTCATGACCAGGACAACTTCTCCAGCATGGCCATGCTAGTTCAACCACTGCTTAATAAAGCAAAGGGTAGAGCCAATTCTCCCACTCTCATGATTTCTGGACTAGTTCACCAGAATCCATACCACTAGTTCTACTGGGCTAGTTCTAGTGTGCTGCCCAGGCAAGTTGCAGGGCATGAGTGATATATCAGGAGAGGGACAGGGGCAGCTCTTCTTAGTGCTGCATGCAGTGAGGAGCAGGGCTAACTCTGTGAAGCCCTCAAATATCAGCATGCTCTTAGGCAGCTGTCCAGATCGGGGACATACATATGGCCTTTGATGGTACATTGCCCATGCACATTAGCACAGAGCCCTAAGGCTGCATGGCCATGAACCCAATCATGACCCTCAATAGCATCATGGACCTGGACTTCTCTATGGTCTCAGGTTACTACACAGTCTACTCATGTCAGCCTGTTCCTCTCCATCCTTTTGTCTCCAGATTCACTTCTCTTCATAGTGCTTAAGCTGTTCTTCTTCTCTTTTTCTCTTATCTCTCTACCTCATACTTGTATATCCTAGTGGCCGGGAAGGTCTCCAGTTGTCTTCTTCCTTCCCATTCTAGGTGTCTTTGAGTGTCTATGCAACGGAAAGCATATAAAAGAAATAAAACTGTGGATAAAATTAGACACATCATGATGAAATGGTAATTCAATGTTGAGTTACCAGTCTCATATTGAACCAACACCACAACCAATTAGAGAGATTAATATATAAGGCAATGATGATATTTAAACACAACAGAACATGTCCAGTCAGTCAGCATTCTCCATTCTGCGGGCACAATTCTTCTTTCTGGTATAGCTTGCAGCTCTGGGAGTCACAGACACTCATGCAGTGGTCAGTTTTCACAAAGGAAGAAGGCATAGGCCCAATAGCACTTTTTTTGTGAGAATCAGTATGTTGCTGCTGGTCATATCAGAAAAGTAAAGGTCAGCAAGAAGGAGATCTTAGACCATTGTCCAGCCTGGCCTTAGCTGGGAAGTTCGTAGAAAACACTGGGTATGGTGGGAAATGAGTACGTAGATGGTGGAGTGATGACAGAGGAAGAATGGGGCAAGCCGGTGGTAGAGAAGTGGAAGAGGAGCACGTTGTGTGCTATGAAGTGGGGCAGACCTGGAGAGGCAAAAGTGGTGGGTGAAGTGGTGGCTGTTCTTCCTTCTCGTGAAAAGGTGAATCACGCTGCATATCAAGATAGAAAATAACAGTTTATTATGAAAGAAAAATAGTTTGGGAATCAATTAGAGTAAAGGACATAGCATTTGGAACATATAAGATGAAAAAATCCAAAGCCGCCCTGCCATATACACCTGAACAATTTATGTTGCTGAGAAAAAAATGCATTGATATTTGATTTGACATATGCTTAAAGTAGAATTTTAAAGTTTGAGGTTCAAGAAGAAGGGATAGAAGAGAAAGAGTAATAGGAAAACAGTAAAAAGGGAGAAGAAAGATGTGAGAAAACAAACCATGAGCCTGATAGTAAAATATAGACTAGTAGAAATGAGTTAATTAATACGTAACAGTTGGCCAATAATAAGTCTGAACTAATTGGTCAAACAGTTTGTAATTAATAATTAAGCCTTAGAGTGCTTTTTTCTGGAAGAGAAAGTGTTTTTTTCTGGGAGAGAAACAAGCATTTACACATGCCTATTTGAAAAGTAAAGCCTTAAGGTCAAGGCCTCCTGGATGTCCTTAGAATTTGTTTCTCATTCATTTATATAGCCCTAACTGCCTCCTTACACTTATTTTCTTTATAGATAAAGAAATATAGCTTACAGAATACAAGAAAAGATTTATGCATCTATATACACTTGAAATTAACTTTTTCATTTTCTATTTTATAACTATTACATTTAACACTTCATTAAAATATAGGTTGTTGTGGTGGTGGTGGTGGTAGTTTTGTGAAATATTTTGCCCCATCTAATCATCTGCACAAGAATGGGAAATAGACTGGGTATATTTTGATTTTAGTTTTGTGAATTTATTTGATATAGTTGTTTAGACAAAAAGCATCAGTCGGTAGCCAAGGTCGGTTCCAAACTTGGGAACTGTTCTTGTGAGTCTCCTGAATAGTCGAATTACCAATATTTACCATGATTTCTGAAACTAGACTGGACAATTTGATGAGAAGTAAGGAAAATCATACAACCATGGTGCCTTATGTATGATTTTTATTTGTTTCTGTATTTTCTTACTTATATTCTTTGAAACACTGAATAATGTAGTAAAGACTGTGTTTAAATACACTGTAGCTGAGGAAACATTCAACCTTATCAAACAAGTTTCATGTAATGCTGAGGACAGGACACATGGTTTATTGCACATTAGGTAAGCACTTCTGCTGATCGAGACACATTCTCAAAGCAGAGGGTAAATTTCTGTGTTTTTGTTTGTTTGTTTTATATTTTGATATTGAAAACACAATCAATTTCTCATTTATGATAGCAGTAACAACAGGATTTCTTATGTACGCTATTTAGTTAATTAGCTAGCTAAACTGTTTCCCTAATTGAAAGATTTTGGATGAATATGTTGGTTCCAAAAGCACACCGATATTTTAAAAAGTTTTTATGACACACATCTCCCACATCCCTAGTGGCTCTCTGGACTATGGACGCCATTACACAGAGCAGAACAAGAGGTCAGTGACCAGCCTCTGGCTGGACAGCTCAATGTCCTGGCCCTAGGTACTAGAGAAAAATCCTGAGGGACCCTCCCCAACATACCTCAGCTGTACTCTTCTGCCAGTGGCAAACTTCCTCAAGGCAGGCTACTCCAGCACCCCAACAGTAAGTCCTGTAATCTACAAGCCCCTCTCCATCTCCAAACCAACCCATTCCCTGCTTCCACAGTGATTCTCTGGGACATAGACTATGCAAAGAACAGAGCAAGAGCTGAGTCAGAAACTTCATTCAGCAATGAATAGAAACAAATGCAGACATCCACAGCTAGTACTCAGCATAGTTCCCAGAGTCGAGTCAAAGAGAGGGAGGATCATAAAATGAGCAAAAGGGTTAAGACCATGATGGGAATATCCGCAGATACAGCTGACCTGAGCTACTGGAAGTTCACTGACTCTAGACTGTTGCCAGGAAAACCTGCATAGGACCAAACATTGCACTCTGAATGTGGGTGACATTTGTGTGGCCGGGGCAGTCGGTGGGACCATTGGCAGTGGAACTAGGATTTATCCCTAGGGCTTGTATTGTGGTCTAGAGACAATTCTCTTTGGAGGGATGCCTTGTTCAATCTATAGAGGAGAGGGCCATTGTCCTACCTCGAAGTGATGTGTCCAAGTTTGTTGACTACACATGGGAAAATGTAACCTCACTGACAAGTAGATGAAGGGTGATTTGGGTGCAAGTTGGGGAGGGGATGTCAGAGGAGAGAGAACTGATTTTGGTATGTAAAATGAGTAAATTTTGTTTTAAAATAAGTAAAGGTTTTACCTGCATTCATTTATTAATTTTATTGAATAAATATTTGTTGTGCACTATTATACCAATATAAAAAATGGTCAAGTGTTCGTAATTATAGGTGTTTCTTCTCTCACAGTGCCTGAAGAGCAAGATGGAACATCTGAGAAAAATATGTACATAATTGAAAACTTTAAATTGTTCTTTTTAACACAGAAGAGATAAATATCTGTGGAGTATTAATAAAGGGATGTATTTAGTCAAGGTTTAATGGAGATAGTTCCCTAAAGAATTAATGATTAATGTGTGATTTTTTGAGAGAAAGAATTGTTTACAAAAAGTGTACAGTGAAGAAGAAAAGAGCAGGTCCTAGAGCCATATGTTGTGACAGAACAGAGGACAGAGGGAGGAGCCCACAGGCAAGCATATGACATGATCCAGAAACACCAGGAAGATAACAACATGGAGGAAGTTTTAGGCCCATTAAGGAATTTGCTGTTTATCTCCTGAGCAGTGGATTTGTTTTAAAGTGTTTCAGCAGGGAAGAGAAACAATTTTATGATAAAATAGAATCTCATGCATGAAGGCAATATTTTCTTAAAGATGAAAGTCATGGACTTTCGTGCTTCTCCTGATATTCGCAGGTTACAGTCAGCTACTAATGGATTCATCATCATCTAACTAATACTTTTAAAGTTCTGAGAACTTTACATAAGTAATTTAAAGATATGACTGTATTTTTAAATCATTTTACAGTCAACCTCTTATTAAAACAAACTTACCCAATATAGCATATAGAAGAAATTTTCTTGCATTTATATGTATAAAAATACTTTATGGTAAACCATTATACATTTGCATAATCTTTCATTTCAAAAAGGCAGGTAATCGAACCAAATTTAGAAATATGTGTTGAATCCAAGAGGTAGTTTTCTTTAACTGTGACATTCCCTAAATTGGAAGAGCATTTATATGCAAATTATATGTGAAGATATTCATGATACATCAATATAAGAATTAAAAGAGACTTGAAGTATCAATGTGAATGTACACTGTAAAACTTCAATGTGATTCAGTTATAATTTTAGCTATATACAAATGAAAAAGAGAAAGATTAGACTCTAAATTTACTTCATCTTAAGCCACCTACATTGTATAAATTCCAATGGAGTTTGTTCTTCCATAAAATTGCAAATATGATGTCCAAAGTTTAAAAAAAAATTGTTTCTTAGTTTTTTTTAACCTTAACTGTAGGTATAAATTTTAATCATCCTTATTATTTTATACATGGATAGTTTAAATTTTAACAAAAGAGACAATTTCCTTTTCTGTACATAAAGTAGCAAATTACAGTTTTGAGAATTGTTATTAGAAGATTCTAACTGATATATCTGTTCTGTTATCTGTTAAAAATCAAACAAAAGAAGTGCAAGGGAATGATGAATGTAAGATGTTGAGGGAAACAGTTGGGCTCATGGGAGAACTGGGTAATACCACTTAAGATCACATGTATAATGGAATCATAGTCACATTCTCCCACTATATCAGACAATCATTGTCATCCTCTATCATCACACTACACTTTCCCATTTTTCTAACTTTTTATAATTTCTTACATTTTATACCTATGAAGCTAGGTTTTGGATTATGCATTCGTTTTAATTAGGGCTTATCTGAATGTTTAAAATTCTGATAAAGGAAATGAAGAAAGATCAGTAGATTTAGTACTTTGGCTTCAATTTAATGAATATTTGATATAGTTATTACAATCAAAACATATCTCTGGAAATGATTGTAATCACTTTGACTTGGGTAGTCCTGATAGCAAATAGGTCTCATCAAATACAAGAAGGTAAACTAAATGAGTACATTATACTGAAGATTGAATCAATCTTAGGGTAGTATCTGTCACCATGTAAAATGAGAAGGAAATAAGAGTACTATTTTTGCACTCAACTCGTGCAGGACAATTCTATATTCTGTCAATTATGTTTAAAATAAATGCTGATTGGCCAGTAGCCAGGCAGGAAGTATGGGTGAGACAACCAGACAGGAAGTAGAGGCAGGGAAATGAGAACAAGAGTATTCTGAGGAGAAGGATGATCTTCTCACAGTCCTGCCCATCCTCCAAAGAAGGAAGATGTGAACTGCCCCGCCAAAAAGGTTACCGAGCCATGTGGCTAACACAAAGAAGAATAATGGGTTAATATAAGTTATAAAGAGTTAATAAGAAGACTGAGCTAAGGGGCCAATCAGTTTATAACTTAAGGAGACCTCTGGTGATTTTCTTTGGGACTTTACCAGTTGTGGGAATTGGGCAGGACAGAAACCTCGTCTAGCAGGCCCTCATGTTACACTCAACCACTGAAACTGATTTTCATTCCTAACACAAGACATTGTATGGCATAAAATAAGAAATAGTTCATTTTTACTGGAGACTACTTTGTTGATAATGCTAGCTGAGAATGGAAGAATATTTTTATGAAAACACTCTGTCTAAAATGTAAAGTATTAAATCAGTCTTGCCAAGTAGTCAATAGAAAGCTTCAGAAGCCAGCCTGAAGGATGATCTCAGAGAAGTGAAGAACACAGAGGTTATGTCCCTGGAAAGAATAAACAGCTCTGAAATGTGACTTTCATGGCAGCTATATACAAGTGCTCAACTGTTGACTGAGGGTTCTGTCCTGCCCAGTCTCTGTTTAGTTGTAAATAAACACACAGAGGTTTACATCAATCATAAACTCTTTGGCCTAATAGCTCATGCTTCTTATTAGCTCTTACATCCTACATTAAACTATAAGTTTTGTCTGTGTCAGTCACATGACTTCGTACCTTTTATCAAAAAGGAATTCTCATCTTTCTTCCTCTGCAGCTGGGTCACGACTGCAGACTGAATCTTTAGTCTTCCCAGACTTCTCCTGTTCTCATAACCTCACCTCTACTTCCTGCCTGCTTTCCCCAACTATACTTCCTACCTGGCTAATGACCAATCAGCATTTTATTAAACAAGTACAAGAATCAAATATTTACAGGGTCAAATTATTGTCCCACAGCACTTTAGTCTATTGAGAAAAATCATTTGTTCTTTGCTTGCTGCTTAACAATTTCCTGCTTATACATTTACTGCTTAAGCATGTCATGCCTTTCCATTTCCTATTTGTTCACTTCTACTTACACATTTCTGTATATTCATTTCTTACATATCCCATTTCATCTTATTCACATCCTTCATGCTCAGCTTTTCTTACTGACTTCCTGCTTCCCCAGTTATATTCACAATTTGATAAAGCTATTATGCATATTAAATATTAATAGTAAATTTAAATGAGGATCCTTTGTATTATTCATTTCTATGTCCTCAATAAATAGAAAAGCATCATGACCTATTATTCCCTATTTCTAGAGTAGAATAACACATCAAAATCTCAATACATTTGTTACTAATTAATAATATTAAAATTTTAGGTTAGCTTTCTGTAAGAGAAAAGGGTAGTTGCAAGTCTGTAGAATTACTAACTCTACCACTTATTGTGGTTTATGTTGGACAAAGTAAATAAAACACCTGTGGAAGATGGACTGCCATAGGGTAGCTATAGATGACAAATAATTAAGTAATAAAAGCAGAAATTAACACATTTAAGTACTCCTAAAAGAAGTGAAGAAAAATGAGATCGGTGGTTCAGATATTATTTAACACTATTGAACTAAAACTACATGCAAGTTAATCATGTCCAATTCCTTTACTTATACATACCTGTTTGGATGATAAGACTGTTACTGACCAAAAAATGGTATAATTTGTACCAGTTCAGTTCAGATAGTCATAAAAGGAACCTATTATTGTCTGGAAAGAGTAAAA
The DNA here is from genome assembly GCF_982192425.1 of Myodes glareolus. Lineage (NCBI taxonomy): Eukaryota > Metazoa > Chordata > Mammalia > Rodentia > Cricetidae > Myodes > Myodes glareolus. Next base: position 27,966,985 of record NC_142033.1, read on the forward strand.
TTGTGTTTTGAGTTATATTAAATTGAAGGCATGTGAAAGAAATTGTATTACGGTATTCAAAGTAAACTATGTACAACTTTGAAGACTGTTCTGTCACCATACCTTTGCATAATCAGTTCTTGGTGCTCTTCTGATCACCTTGGCACAGCAGCCAGGGAAGGCTAATGGGTTACACTTACGGGAAATGTTTAGTCAAAAAGGGTGTTATTATAATGGGCAATATTTCTTCGGGTGGAATCTCAGAATGGCTAGAAGCACACAATATGAAAAAGTCAGGTTTACTTTTAGAACAGATTCATGCACCATTTCACCATTGCCTAGGAAAACCAGCACACTGAAAGGTAACAAAATAAAGCATGATTTTAATAAGGCTGTATACAGCAGTAATAGTGATATGTTCATGATGTCGCCAGTTCTCAATATTTCAATTTCTATTTTACTTAAGCCTCTCTTCTCTCTCTCCCTCTCTCTCTCTCTGTCTCTCTCTCTCCACACACACACATACACACACACACACACACACACACACACACACACACACACACTCACTCACTCACATATGCACTCACTTTCTCTCCTGTGTCACTTTTATTCCTTTTCCTTTTTCTCCCTTTTTCTCCTCTATTTTCTTTTCCTCTCACATCTTTCCCCCCAGATCTTTCTTCTACCGTCTAACTCCTCAGTTTGCTTCTCCACTCTCATGAAAAATTTGGAATGACATCATAATATGAAGGACATGTTTGTCAAAATCATTTGTTAAGGTTTTAGTCTATTTTTAATTGATACCAGGTAAACTTACTTTTTATTCTTGTTTCCTTTTTAGTGAACTTTTATTGATAATTTAGCAAAATGCCAGTAAACTGAAAAAAAATGAATGGAATATTTTGATCTCTTTTTTATTTTTTTCTGGCAAATCTGCATAATTCAGGGATATTTCAAGAGTATGAGTCACACTTATATTTATATCACCTCCTCCAGTTTCACTAGTATTAGCTTGCCACAGTAGTACAAAGGAAGGATTATTTGCTTCCAGTTTGGTGCTAATGTTCACGACTAATGTTCTAATAAATATTGTAAGCAAATCAATTGTACTTTCTAGCAGTAAAATGAGGTGAAATAGCATTTTATACAAAATCACAGGAGATTGCATACTAAAGCTAGAAAGAGATGATTCTGATTCGGGCATTTTATTGTATATTGGGATTTCTGCATCCCTCCTAATGTACAGTTAATGTAATTTGAGATTTTTAGCCTTACAGTATGATCTTAAATTAACCAATCTTAAGATTCAATTATAGTAGATACATTCAGAGTATTCTGACCAGGAAGCAAAATACTTGGAAAGTTTCCTCCTTCTTTTGGAAAATGAAGAAATAGTTTTGATTTGTCATTGAAATAGTTCATGAGCATTGCAGGTTATATATTTATTGAGGGTATAATTCTAAATCTCCATCTCATAGAACTCACTTATACTGCAAGAAAAGCATGGGTCTGAAATAACAAGAAAAGACAAACAATAAAATATTGATTTCGGTCATAAATGTAATATGATCTGTATCTCAGGAATCTGTGAACACAAGGATATACACTCACTGCCATTTTTGAATTTTTTAACACTTTACATGACCAATAAGTTAAAGCAACAAAATAATGGATTCCTTTATGCGATTTTTTGAAATATGGGTAATGGGATAATTCCAATTCATTTTAAATGTAAACAGTATGAAAAACTGATCTTTGAAAATTTTTTACCTTTATTCTACCAAAATCTATACATATTACTATATGCTTATGACTTAAAAGGAGCATAATATATTTCTTTTATATATATATTATCAGAGTTACAATTTAAAGTCCCTTTAAGCTCCACATTTGTAGTATTTAGATCTACTAATCATCAACAATAGGAAAACTGTTCATATAACTGATTTGAGTTTGATTAGTTAGGGAAGCAATGGTAAATTTATAGAAGTTTGAGAGCTTTAGGGAATGGTAGTAGGTGAATTTTGGGTTTTGAGTAGCATTCAGTCAATTTTGAATCAGAGAAGCAAGACTTAATTCTAGCTTTAAATGCTACGAAAAGGACAGAAAATATGACTTTTTAATAGTTACTTTTATTTAGAGGGCATGGGAATGAGTTAGAAATAGGGGTAGCAATGAAAACATAAATACACATTTATCACCAAAAGGGTATTAGTCATCTTTGCATCCACTTTACATCCTTGACTGCAGGCTGATAGAAGAATGATGTATGTTCAACTGGTTTCATTCTCAAAAGGCATTCTTTTTATTTTCTCATTATGTTGAAAATATAAGAAATTAATAAGTCCACACCGAATATTTATTAGTATGCATTTATCTAGATTTCAAAATTCTTTAGAAAATCCAAAAAGCAGAAAGAAATTTGTTGGAAACACAACAGCTCTACACACATGAACTCATCTATTATGTAACGGCTTTTCCACCGAAGTTGGATTATATGTTTTGCCATAAAATTATAACTAGCTGGAAATTATAGATATCAAGATATAATGTGACTTGAATGACTTTGATATGTAATATACAAATAATACTTCCAAATTAAGATTAATTTATAAGGATATTGTAATGATATTTCATTTTTTTAATAAATAAAGCTTGCCTGAAGATCAGAGAGTAAAACAGTAAATTTGTTGAACTTTATAGACCTAGCGTGGTGACACACACATTTAACTTCAGTTGCCTCAATAGTTTGCCACAGTAACCAGGCAGTAGTGATACACATCTTTAATCCCAACCCTAGAGAAGAACAAAAAATGGGAGGAGACTGCTCTTAGATGCAATCTCAATCTGACTTTCCTGGAGGCAAGATCACCATTTCAGACTAAGGTAGAGGTTAAAGCCGGTGGCTGGCTGTTTTGCTTTTCTGACATTCAGGTTGAACTCTCATATCTACCTCTGTGTTTTTATTATATGTGCTAGAGAATGCTTTTATATTTTAATATGTATGTCATCTTAATAAAACAATAAGTATAATTATGATATAACCACAGAAATTACTAGAGCAATAATTACTGACTGCAAAATTCAGAGACCCCTGGCTTAGAGTATTAGAGTTAATATTAGTTGTTAACCCTGTGAATAGATATAATGTATTTTAGCACCTTGCTTCTAGTATTATATCATATTATAACCCAATGAAATATTTAATACATTCTGTGCAGAGCAAAACATGGAGAGTAATTGGGGTTCCTATTTTGTTTGCTTTGACTGATCTCTTGGAGTCAGGAAAGTATCATTATCCAAGAATTTCTTTTACCAATCTTATCTTCTTTTTCCCTCACTGTCATATTCCAAATTCATAAAGTACATTTAATACTATTTCTATAAAGTGTGAAAACGATAAGAGAGGGGAAAAGATTAGATAAATGATAGATAGATAGATGATAGATAGATAGATAGATAGATAGATAGATAGATGATAGATAGAGATACAACTAAGGGAATGATAGTCAATCTATGAGCTAATGAGAGTGAAAAAGAGAGATAATCTTATTTTGAAGGTTTCAGGATAGCACCATAGAAAAGACCAGCACTAAGATTCCGCTCTAGAGATCTATTATGAAAGTACCTTTCGAAGTAAACTCTAGCACACTCAATTCTATTCATAAAACTTAATGTGACCTTAAAATTGTATGATATATACATACTATACACACACACACATATATATATATATTTATATATCCCTACATCTATCTATCTATCTATCTATCTATCTATCTATCTATCTATCTATCTATCTATATATCCCTACAGAAACTCAATTGCAAACGGATCAAGGACTTTGGCACAAGGCTGAAGGTAGATACCCCAAATCTGACAGAAGAGAAAGCCTTGAACAAACCAAAAAAGGCCTCCCAAGGTAAGCTGGACTCGAAAAGATAAATATTTTATATTCTCTCTTATATGTAGCTGTTAGCTGTTAGGCCTTAAATAGGCAGTCTATGATCCCTTTAAGCACTGATGTAAGGTGTAGAGTAAAGGGCTAGTATGAATTGGATAATCTCACAAGGAAGAGGAAATAGAATATGTATTATAGATCGACAGGTGGAGCCTAACGTGGCAGGTAAAGGAGAAGGGGAGTGAAGTGAGGCTAAAGGAAGGTATGAGGGAAGGAGCAACTAACACTAAACGGACAGTTGAAGAGTCATAAAAGAAATCTTATTATTGAAGAAGATCCTTTAAATATATTCATATATAAAAAAATCAACATGGAGTCACCAAATAATAGGGTAGAGAATGCCCCAGTCTTTCAAAACCAAGTGAAATCACCTGTGTCGGGAAAGGTTTACATCTAGCAAGTATAAGGGTTTGCCTTGAAAGGGTATCCTAGCAATTGGAGGGGCCCATAAATGCTGCAAAAATCACACCATACAACAGATTTCACATAAGAGGTTTATTTATTTATTTATTTATTGAGGATTGGGGAGCAACGAGGAGAGGAGAGGAGGGACAGAGCAGTTACTTAGTAAGTGCTAGAGGGTATCAATGATACCAAAGAAACTGTTTTCTCAGACTGTGGGAACATGCAGAGGACCTTCACAGTGCAGAAAGGGGGAAGTGGACTCATGTGCCCAACCTGAACCAAGAAACTGTCTCAGATTGACATCTGCTTTAAAGGAAAAATCAATTTCCTCCAATGGAGTCTCAATGAGTATGTTTGCCACACTTAAGCAAAGCTACCACTCTCATCAGTAGATTCCCCAATCAAAAGGAAGGATGAATATGGGATCAGGGAAGAATATATTTCAACTAAGGGAGTCATTTTAGGGTTTACAGGAGACTTGATTATATATGGGATCCCAGGTCCAAGGAGAGATCCCCCAGATTGTTCTCTGGACAGAGGAGAGGGTGCCTGAATCGGCCGTGGCCCATAACCATACTGATGTATATTTTGCTTATCACCATAGAGCCTTCATCTGGCGAAGGACGGCGATACAGATGGAGACCCACATTGAAGCACCGGACTGAGCCCCCCGAGGTCCAAATGAGGAGCAGAAGGAGGAAGAAACATGAAAAACGAAATCAGTACTGCGAGAGATGCTATCACCCACTGATACAAGAGGTCGGATCTAATGAGAGTTTACCAAGGCCAGTTGGACTGGGACTGAACGAGGACGTGATACAACCAGATTCTCGGAATTTGGCCGGATTCTCTGAATGTGGCTGGCCCGAAGTCTTTCTGAAAAGCCATTGACTATGATACTGGGACCTGTTTCCTCTGCATATACTGGATTTTGGGGATCCAGTCTGTTTGGACACTCACCTTCCTGGACCTGGAGGGAGGGGGGAGGAACTTGAACTTCCCACAGGGCAGGAAACCCTGACTGCCCTAAGGGACGAAGAGGGAGGAGGAGAGGGAGTGGGGGAGTGGGAGGGTGTTGGGAAGAGGGGCGGAAATGGAAACTTTTATAATTTAATAAAATTTACTTAAAAAAAAACAAAAACAAACAAACAAACAAACAAAAACTTAAGGGTAGTTTTTGAGGTTTTTTTTTGACTCATAATGTTTTGTTGGCCATATTTTTTTTGTTTATTCGTCTTTTGTTTTTATGCTGAAGTTTTTGATTCTGTGTTTTTACTTTAGTGTGTATGTGTGTTTCTGTTTGTGCATTTGTGTGTGCATCTGTGTTATGTTTTTACTTTCTGTCTTGTTTGCATTTTCTTTGCCTGTTTGTGTTCCAAAAAATAAAGAAAGAAAGAAGGAGTGAGTGCAGCTGACTGAATAGGGCATTGGGGAGGATCTGAGACAAATTAGGGATGAGAACACAGGTATTTGAATGTCTTTGATGAAAAATAACTTATTCTTAAATTTAAAAAAGATGGGTATTCCTTGTAGGCCATTATTTTGCTTTATTATGTAAGATTGTTCACTGACTTAAGTTGGTTCAATTTGAACAACGTATGGAACTAAACTTGCCTAAATGACTAAGGATTTTTTAATGTTTTCCTTCTTAAAATATATCGGTATTCTACATAATAACAAGTCTGTACATATAAACATCCTTGATGTACATAACAAGTAATTATTGTTCTGAAAGGAAATTTTCCTTGAATTCTGATTTTAATCTATACAACTACTTGTAATTCTATTTTGCAAAATGGCAGGTATGTCAGATGTTAGTATGCTTCACCTAGAAATAGAAATAAATGAATGCAATTTTTCTTGGAGAAGTCATGTAATGGTATTTATAAGGACCTATGAATACATTTCTAAAATCCCTGTGACTGATTCTTCTACATAAAACATGGAAATCCAGTCAATGTGAAATAATATTTTTGTAAGCTCTCTGTGTTTAGTAATTCTCTTCCCTCATTTTCTTATCACTGTGGGGATATTTACATGAAAATTGGTCTCAGTTGCTAAGAGTTCATCTGTTCCTGCTGCTTATTTCTCACCTGAAGTCACAATTCTCTGAATATACATTATAATCATCTCTGCATAAGCCAATTCCAGTGTCACACTTAGAGGATTATGCCTTCAACTGAGAAATAAACAGCAGGGGCTACAAAATTTAAAAACCAAATGCCCCATTTTATGGAAATGCCCCAATTAATAAAAATACAGTTGAAGAGGAAACAATTTAAGTTATATATCAGCAGAATTATCTCTCAGCAGAAGTTCTTCCGCTTCTTTCATGGCGTTTCAGCGTTCTTTATACTCAGGCTAGTTAAACCTGGTTTATTCACTGTTAATTATGCCAGCTGCCTTTTTATCCTTCTGTTTTTGTTTAGCATTCTGTCCCAGTTCTATCATTTTTAATTATGTAAAGCTTTTGTGCTAAGATTCATATAGAAGTAGTAACTCCTCGCCGTAATCTACTGATAGCTCAGAATAAAGTGAGAAAGGAACAGATGGTCATACACTGCATTGTAGACTCACATGGAGACTCAGATAGACTTTAAATATCTCAGTCTATTAAAAATCATGATCCACATTGACTTGTGGTTCCACTTAACTTTATATATTGGCTTTTCCATGCTGTCATCATTTATGGCCCTTCAGAGATTATCTCATAATTTGGCATACATTTCAATCCAATTTCTTCATTGAGTTTTCATACTAAATACACATCAAAATGTTAGTTTACTGTCTGTTTTCTTTATTACTGCCATTAGGCACAGACCAATCTAAATGTTTTATGAAATGACAGAGTATTTATATTCATTACTAATTAAGTTAATTATCATTGACTCACTGCCTTACAATCATAGACTCAACATAACGAGGTGATGTCCTTATAGAATTTAAATGGTCAATGCCTCAATAAAGCTTAGTGTTTTCTAAAATATCTGTACTGAATCAAGGTATCTTTTCCTTGTTCTTCTTCTCTGTTTCTCCCCCATTTCAGTGATGGCATTCCCTCACATTCTCCTCCCTCCTTCCCTTCTCCTACTCTCATCTTCCACCTTCCCTTCTCCCCTCACTCCAGGCTCCAATATTCTCAGAAAATTTTGTCATTTTCCCCAACTCATGGGGATCCATATATGTTTCTCTTAAACTTTTCCCTGTTACCTAGCTTCTCTGGTGTCATGGATTATAGGCTTGTTATCCTTTGCTTTATGTCTGATATTCACTTATGAGCGAGTATGTTGTTAGGAGGCTCTTCGTTGGTTCCCAGCTGCTCAGAAACTCAGAACCAAAATAAGCACACTGAAACTTTATTAATTAAATCACTTCTTGACCCTTTAGGTCTAGCTTTTTATTAGCTAACACTTACATATTAATTTAACCCATTTCTACTAATCTGTGTATCACCACAAGGCTGTGGCTTAGTGAATGATGTTTCAGCATCCATCTCCAGCAGGACTACATGACTTCTCTCTGTCTCTGCGATTCTTTCTCCCCACATTCTGTTTCGTTTTCCCTGCCTAACTAAGTTCTGCCCTATCAACAGGCCAAGACAGTTTCTTTATTCACCAATGGTATTCACAGCATACATAGGGGAATCCCACACGAGTACTTACCATGTTTGTCTTTCTACATATGGATTACCTCACTCAGAATGGTGGTTCTTCTAGTTCTATCCTTCTGCCTGCAAATTACAAGATGTTCTTGTTTTTTACTGCTGAGTAGTACTACATCGAGTAAATGTACTGTTTTTACATTATCCATTCTTCTGTTGAGTGGAATATAGGTTGTTTCCAGGTTGTGGCTATTAGAAATAATGCTACAATGAACACAGTAGAACAAATGTCCTTGGGGTATCAGTGTGCAACCTTCAAGTATATATTCAAGAGTGGTATTGCTAGGTCTTGAGGTACATCGATTCCTAATTTTCTGAAAACCCACCATAATGATTTTCAAAGTGGCTATAGAAGTTTGCACTTCCACCAGCAATGGAGGACTGCTTCCTTTACTCCATATCCTCATCAGCATAAGCTATCATCAGTCTTTTTGATTTTAGTCTTTCTAACTGGTATAAGATGGTATCTCAGAGTGATTATGATTTATGTTTTCTTGATGCCTAAGGATGTTGCTCAATTCCTTAATTTTTTTTTTCAGCCATTTGAGATTTTTCTGTTGAGAATTCTCTGTTTGGATCTATACCCATTTTTAATTGGATAATTTGGTATTTTTTATTGACTTTTATTGAACTCTATATTTTTCTCTGTGCCACGCCCTGCCTCTCCTCTCCCCCCTTCAACCCTTCCCCAAGGTTCCCATGCTCCCAATTTACTCAGGAAATCTTTTCTTTCTACATCCTATGTAGATTACATCTATGTAAGTCTCTTTTAGTATCCTCATCGTTGTCTAAGTTCTCTGGGATTGTGGTATGTAGGCTGGTTTTCTTTGTTTTATGTTTAAAAACCACCTATAAGTGAGTATATGTGATAATTGTCTTTCTGTGTCTGGCTTTCCTCACTCAAAATAGTGCTTTCTAGCTCCAGCCATTTTTCTGCAAATTCAAGTTGTTGTGGTTTTTTTTTCTGTTGTGTAGTACTCCATTATGTAACTGTACCACATTTTCCTTATCCATTCTTTAGTCAAGGGGCATCTAGGTTGTTTCCAGGTTCTAGCTATGACAAACAACACTGTTACGAACATAATTGAGCACATGTCCTTGTTGCACAACTGAGCATCCTTTGGATATATACCCAAAAGTGGTACTGGGTCTTGAGGAAGGATGTTTCCTAATTTTCTCAGAAATCACCACACTGACATCCAAAGGGATTGTATCAGCTTGCATTCCCACCAGCAATGCAGGAGATTTTCCTTTACCCCACAACTTCTCCAGCATAAGTTGTCATCAGTGTTTTTAATCTTGGCCATTCTAACAGGTGCAAAATGGAATCTCAGAGTTGTTTTGATTTGCATTTCTCTGATGACTAAGGATGTTGAACATTTCCTTCACTGTCTTTCAACTGCTTTAGATTCCTCTGTTGAGAGTTCTCTGTTTAGGTCTGTACTCGAATATTTTATTGGATTATGTGTTCTTTTAATGACCAATTTCTTGAGTTCTTTGTATATATAAGAGATCAGACGTCAGTCTGATGTGGGGTTAGTGAAGATCTTTTCTCATTCTGTAGACTGTCATTTTGTCTTGTTGACCATGCCCTTTGCTTTACAGAAGCTTTTCAGTTTCAGGAGGTCCCATTTATTAATTGTTTCTCTCAGTCTCTGTGCTGCTGGGGTTACATTTAGGAAGTGATCTTCTTGGCTGAATAGATGTCTCAGCCATTAAAGGGGAGACTCACAACCAAAAATATAAGATAGTTTGGTATTTTTATGTCTCAATTCTTGTTTTTTTTAAATATATTTTAGAGATCAGTCCTCTGTATGATAAGGGGTTGGTGAAAACATTTTCTGCGACGCGCTTCCTGACCAGCAGGAATGAACGCCACTAAAAACGAGAATTCCTTCTCTATCACGTCTTTATTTGGAGCACTCGGTTGAGGAAAATTGGGGGAAGGGAAGAGAGAGTGCAGGGACAAGAGAAAGCTTAGAGAGAGGAAGCAGAGCCCAAAGGCAGCTGCTTTTAAACGGTGGAGAGGCTTGAATGCTGTCCTGATTGGTTAATGCCATTTGCTGGTCTGAGCATGTGCAGGCAAGGGTGCTCAGCCCCACGTGGCTAAGCCAGGTATGGACTTGTATACCTCCAAACTGCAGGACCACCTGTGCCTCCAGGTGGCTCCCTTCAATTTTCCTATTCAGTAGGCTGCCTTTTTGTCTTATTGCCTGTGTCCTTTGTCTTACAGAAGCTTCTCAGTTTCAGGAGATACCATTTATTTACTGGTGCTCAGTGTCTGTACTACTGGTGTTATGTTTAGGAAGTGGTCTCCTGCAACCATGTGTTCAATGCTACATCCCCCTTTCTCTTCTGTAAGGTCCAGTGTGACTGATTTATGTTCAGGTTTTTGATTATTTGGACTTGGGTTTTGTGCAGGAGTATAGATATGAATCTATTTGCCTTCTGGAGCTAATAAGAAACTTGACACTAAGGAAATTCTCAGTAATTCAGAGGGATGAGCCCAAATAAGACTGTAAGCAAGAGTAGAGAGGGCATCTGAATTGGCCTTCTTCTGTAATCAGATTATTGACTACCTTAATTGTCATCATAGAAACTTCATCCAGCAAGTGATGGAATAAGATGCAGAGATCTGCAGTTTGCACTGCACAGAGCTCCCAGAATCCAGTCAAAGAAAGAAACATTCCCATATACTAGCAATCAATAGAGCAAACACTACACTATAGCATTGTTTTGGGACTAAGATATTCAAGGAGAAAACTAAAAAATAAACAAAAGAAGAAGAAGCTGAAAGAAAATGTATAGAGCTCCACAAATTTTTCAAAATGACAGGAAGATAAGAAAATGAGGGTAAAAAATGAGTCATACAGTGAGCTAAACTATTAAATCCTATATCAAATCATAGACACTATTTAATAATAAGGATAGATTTAAACCTTAATTATTCTTCATTCTTTCAAAAAAATTTATTTGTATTAAAAAATGGAGTCCTTAATGAAAGTCCTGGTGTTTTGTGCTCTTCTTCAAGATTCCTAAAGAGTTTTTTGACAGAGAATCAGGATTGAAGGAAAAGTCCTCAGGCAGATAATCAAGGGGATCTCCCACTTTTTGTACTATTATGATAGGGAGAGTATATGGGAGTGTTTGGAAGGGGGGAAGGAGAGGTGCAAATCATGCAACTTTTTATAATATTAATGATCGCAAAAGTAATTAAAATATTTTCACAATGACAGAAAAAGAAAATTTGAGATTCTTTGTATTTGTTTGTTGGTTGTTTGGTTGGTTTTGTTTGTTTGTTTGTTCTGTTTTGTTTGGTTTTGTTTGAGTGACTGTATTACGTGTCATCCATGACTGAAAGAAAGCTGTTAATAATTCTTAGAGGTTAAAAATATAAAGATTGGTCCAGAAAAATGTAGAATTAACATGATTCTCATGTTCCTTCCATATAAGATTTTGATGATTTCTCCAAATGTCATAGTATACAAACCTCTATCAAACTGCTTTCTCTATTTCAACATTTTGCAGTCCATTTGAAAAGTTGAGCCTCTCAGCGGAATTGTGGTAGGGCAAGTTAACATATCAAGTGTTATCAGGTCCACTGCCATAGTTTGCCCTGTGGGAAAGTAAACAGACTAACAATTTTATAAGCTAACATGTAGCTTTGCACCGGATACATCTGGTAGAGGTCATAGTACTAGCAGGTGGACTCCAGTTCAAAATGCTTGAGTGGAAAATTCCATTCTACAATATATGATATTAATAACACCAGGCTAGTGTCATTACATGGATGACTTCTTTTAAATTTCATGGAACTTTGAGTACCATAAGGTCTCAGAGTATCAGGAGTGACATGTAATCTTGAAATCTTGATTTGTAGAGGATGCCACCAGGCATTGCAAGCATGACACCTTAACCAACATCGTCCCTTACCATCTGCTGTTCTGAGCCATTCTAAGACTGTCTCTACATACAGACATGTACATTACAGGAAAACTTAGAAATTCATTTATTTTCCTATAGATATAAATATTTAATAATATATAAAACAATTCATAAATTTTAAAAGATTAAAGCATTAGCCTATATATATTCAGAACTAAAAAAAAATGTTATATATCAGAGGTGATTACTAAACAGAGAATAAGAATATATGTATATAATTACTCTTCATCCAAATTTAGTAATTTGGCCACATTTCTAAAGTATTTATTTCTTATTTTAATGATTATGATGTTGACTAATCTAGGTCCAACAAATAAAATAATGAATCAATCAAAGGGTACTCAGTTGATAATAAACATACTTTTATTTTGATCTGAAAAAGAGGTTCTAATATAAAATTAATTTTGTCATTATGAAACTTACTTTCTCATGTGTGATACGACACAATGTGTAGTAAACATGGTCAAATAGCTAGATATTATAAAACATGATAAGTGCAGGTATTAAGTTTTCCTGTGGCATTTTGCTTTTCTTTGTGTATTGAAATGATAATATGTGTGGGTTGGCATGTGCATACCATGGTGCATTTGTGGAAGTTAGGCAATCTTGGACATTGATCCTCACCTTTCACCTTGTGTAGAAGAGGGTTGTTTGTTCATTCCAACCACCCAGAACCAAAGTAACCACACAGAAAATATATTAACTAAAACACTGCTTGGCCCATTAGCACTAACTTCTTATTGGCTACCTCTTACATTTTAATTTAATGCATTTCTAGCAATCTGTGAGTCACCATGAGGTCATGGCCTACTAGCAAAGTTTCAGTGTGTCTCTCTCCAAAAGCAGTGGCTTCATGGCTTCTCTCTGACACAACCTTTCTCCTCCCATAGCATTGGCTAAACCATTTCTTTGTTCATTAATCAATAAAAGCAACATACAGACAGAAGAACCTCCCACACCAACCTTGTTTCATATACATCTTTTATTGTTTTTGCTATTGCTTTTGCTAGGACATCTGGTCCACAGGTTTCCAGGTATTTTCTTTTCTCTGTTTCTTTTCTCACTTAAGGATTATTGGTATTTTAAATGAGTGCTACTACATCAGTCTTTGTGTAAACTCTCCTAGTCAGAATGTATGACCACATGCTCGTAAGACAAACCTTTTTTTTTTTACTTGTTTTTCAACTTTCTTTTTTTTTTCTTTTTTTTTTGAGATTTTTTTTTTATTAAATTATAAAAGTTTCCATTTCAGCCCCTCATCCCAACACCCTCCCACTCCCCCCACTCCCTTTCCTCCTCCCTCTCCATCCCCTAGAGCAGTCAGGGTTTCCTGCCCTGTGGGAAGTTCAAGTTCCTCCCCCCTCCCTCCAGGTCCAGGAAAGGTGAGAGTCCAAACAGACTAGAGCGCCAAAATCCAGTATATGCAGAGGAAGCAAGTCCCAGTGACATTGTCAATGGCTTTTCAAAAAGGCTCCGGGCCAGCCACATTCTGAGAATCTGGTTGTATCACGTCCTCGTTCAGTCCCAGTCCAACAGGCCTTGGTGAACTCTCATTATATCAGTTCCCTTGTATCAGTGGGTGCTCGCACCCCTCGCAGTCCTGATTACTTTTTTAATTTTCTTCATCTTTCTGTTCCTCATTTGGACCGTGGAGTGCTCAGTTCGGTGTTCCAATATGGGTCTCCATCTATATCGCCATCCAACGTCGGATGAAGGTTTCCTCTGCCCTTGCCTTCTTTGCTCACATTCTCTTTCCTTCTGCCTCTTATTTGGACCTAGGGAGCTAGGTCCAGTGTTCCAACGTGGTTCTCCGCCTCCATCTCCATCCATCGCCAGATGAGGGTTCTATGGTGACATGCAAAATATTCATCAGTATGGTTTTGGGCCAAGGCCGGTTCAGGCACCCTCTCCTCTGTCCAGAGAACCATCTGGGGATCTCTCCTTGGACCGGGGATCCCCTTTATAATCAAGTCTCTTGTAAACCCTAAAATGATTCCCTTAGTTGAGGTATATACATGCCTGATCCCATATCCATCCTTCCTCCCTCCCCCCATCCCAGTACCCCGATCTTTCCCCAATCCTCCCCTACTCCCTTCTCTCTAACCCTCTCCCTTTCCGACAACCCTCCAACCCCCCCATGCACCCGAGGTTACCTGGGACTCTTGTCTATTTCCTACCTCCTGGCGGATAGCTAAATAATCCTCATCAGGTTCATCTTCTTATTTAGCTTCTCTAGGATCACGAATAATAGGCTCAAAGACCTTTAATTATTGTTAGAATCCACTTATGAGTGAATGCATACCATGTTCCTCTTTTTGGGTCTGGCTTACCTCACTCAGTAAAGCGTTTTCTATTTCCATCCATTTGCATGCAAAATTCAAGATGTCATTGTTTTTTATCGCTGAGTAAAACTCTAATGTGTATATGTTCCACACCTTTTTTAATCATTCTTCTATTGAGGGACACCTAGGCTGTTTCCAGGTTCTGGCTATTACAAATAGTGCTGCTATGAACATAGTAGAACAAATGCTTTTGTAGTATGTTAAGGAATCTCTAGGGTATATTCCCAAGAGTGGAATTGCTGGGTCCTGAGGGAGGTTGACTCCCAGTTTCCTGAGAAACCGCCACACTGATTTCCACAGTGGCTGCACAAGTTTGCATTCCCACCAACAATGGATGAGTGTTCCCCTCATTCCACATCCTCTCCAGCATAGGCTATCATTGGTGTTTTTGAGTTTGGCTATTCTGACAGGTGTAAGATGATATCTCAAAGTTGTTTTGATTTGCATTTCCCTGATTGCTAAGGAGGTTGAGCATGACCTTAAGTGCTTTTTAGCCCTTCGAAGTTCATCTGTAGTGAATTCTCTGTTCAGTTCAGTACCCCATTTTTTAATTGGGTTAATTAGAGTTTTAGTGTCTAGTTTCTTGAGTTCTTTGTATATTTTGGAGATCAGACCTTTATCTGTTGCAGGGTTTGTGAAGATCTTTTCCCAGTCAGAAGGTAGCCTTTTTGTCTTACTGACAGTGTCCTTTGCTTTACAGAAGCTTCTCATTTTCAGTAGGTCCCATTTATTTATTGTTTCTCTTATTGTCTGCGCTCCTGGGGTTCTGCTTAGGAAGTGGTCTCCTGTGCCTATATCTTGTAGACTACTTCCCACTTTCTCTTCTATCAGGTTCAAAGTGGTCGGATTAATGTTGATGTCTTTTATCCATTTGGACCTGAGTTTTGTGCATGGTGATAGATATGGATCTATTTTCATTCTTCTACAGGTTGACATCCAGTTATGCCAGCACCATTTGTTAAAGATGCTATCTTTCTTCCATTGTATAGCTTTAGCTCCCTTGTCAAAAATCAGGTGTTCATAAGTTTGTGGGTTAATACCCGGGTCTTCTATTCGATTCCATAGGTCGACTTCTCTGTTGTTATGCCAATACCTTTTTTGACAATGAGCTCTTTCTCAGACTCTCATAAAATAAGCAAGCTCTTCATGAATTTAAATATGCTTTTGATTCAAAAATACAACTTCCTATGCAAGGATAAAAATTGTATGAATATGCATTGCATAGTTTTGTTTTTCTATTATGATGATTTTTAAAAAAATTGATAGTTCAACATTGAAGATATTATATGAATAAAGTTAAGTAAAAATCACCATAAATACTTTTATAGACATTTTCGGTATTCACATGTTCTTATGTCTTGCTACCACAGTGTTGAATTTTGCTTTAAACTATAATTTCTTCAGGAAAAAAAAAAGAAACCTTTTGTACCAGATCACTGTAAGCCTCAGAAGCTAAGCTACAATGGAATATTTATAAAGTTATATTGTAGGCAGAAAAGTGACTATCAAGGCAATTTTTGTTATAGGTTGTCATCTTCTAAGTACTTTAAAATAGTACACAGTGGCTAATATTGTCTCTTGTTGGTATCTTTTCAAAGGATGGTGGGTAAAAAACACAGAATTCCCTATTTAATATTAACACAGAAAGAAAGTTTACTGGAGACTAGAAGTTGAACAACAGACACACCTTTTCCACTAGTATAAATCAAGAAATCCTTTTTCTTATGAAGTCATTATAATTCTAACCATTAATACATTAGGAATATAGATAATACTTAAAGCATATCATGCAACAAATTGGTTAGATGAAACATATATTTAAATAATGTAATTTAGTTTAAAACCATTAACAATGTCTTCTAAGTATAAAGCAACCTAGATAGATAGATGATAGATAGATAGATAGATAAATAGATAGATAGATAGATAGATAGATAGATAGATAGATAAAGAAAACAAACAAGGTCTTTAACAAAATAGATGAGCTGGTTTTGCATAATACACAAAGAAAACGATTTAACTGCTATATAGCCACTTCTGCAATTTCTGACTATAGGACACAATACTCATATAGTTCTTGTGTGTGGTATTTGTGAATGCAGACATTGTTGTAGTTGAGTATTTATGAGGATTTTATTACAGAACAGAGGGATAGGAATCAAATTTAAAGGTACAGCTGAGAATATGCAAGGCATAAATCCAGGCACTGAGGAAATGGAAGGATGAGTCTTGGTCCTTGTGCGAGATTTACATTTCTCATCTAAAACCTTTAAAATCAAGGTTTGCCTACTCATGGAATAACATGACTCAGCTCAAATAATTATGGAGTGGTTGTCACTGATTAGCTCCTTAGAAAATCTTCTAACTAACTACTGTTGCCTTAACTGTGCAACTCAACTCAGGAAAACAACTTATCAAGTGTTTAAATTCAAAACTGACCTGTAACCTGGCCTCATTCAAGTGTATCAGTTCTGATCATTTAATCAGGACATATATTTAAGACTAGAACTTTGAAACAAAGTTTGAAAGAAAACATAATTGAAAAGAATCTGTGCTAATTTGTCCATATGGTGCCTCCGAATTGTGTTTTTTGTTAAGAGTGAAACTTCTCAGAGTAAACCTTAAAAGACCTTCTGCACATGAGTTACAGTCTTTATGCTTTACTTACAAAGAGATCTATGAGAGAGTGGAAACACTTCATAAGAATGATTACTATAGAGGATTCAGTAATTGTGGACCTTGCAGTGTTAAAATGTTTCTGTGTTTGAATGCATCTTTAATCTTAGAAGCAAAACCTGATCAGACAGCAAACCACAGGACATGGTTCTAACATGTTCGTGGAATCTCTGCTTTCTTTGGGATATTTCCCCTCTTCAAGTTCTGAGAATGCTGTATGTTGTTATGCCGTTTAAGTAATTTGTTCTTTTCTATTCAACAAGTCAAACTATCATCTTTATTATAACCCATTATTACAGTGGACTGAAAGTAAATTAGTTTGAAAGTGAAAGTCACTGGAAGCATAAGATATCCTACACATTTTATGTTGCTTTTCTTGATAGTTCAAAAACTTGTTCTCACAAAAACCCATACTGAAATTGGTTACTACCATAGTCATTTTGGAAGGAGAAGTATTTAAGAGATGTTTGAGTCTTTTAAGAGGTGATTTGTTCAATTGTAGACATTTTTGAATCTTTGAAGATAAAATAAGTTCTTCTGGATAGGGTAAGTTTTCAGGATACTAGCCTTCATAGAGCAATTTATTCCCTTAGTCTTCCTTTCTCTCCTCTCCTTATAATCCAGTTTCTATATAATATACGTGAGGCCCACTGCACCACATGATAAACTTTCCAGTCATTTTGAGACAAGCTGATATCAGTGTCTTTACCATGGACTTCTAGCATGCTAAGCCAGTTATGAGTCAAAACACACCTGTATATTTCTTACAAAATTTATTCCTCATTTTCAGATCTTGTAACAGAAAAGACATTAATACAGCATATAATGAGAAATGACTTGTTTATCTCTTATAATGTATCTCCCTTATATAACTGACCTCATACTAAATGCAAACAAATTATAAATAGTACTTATTAAAATATACTGCTTAATAACAAGGACATAATAAAAACTAAATTAATAAAATTTATTTATTATTAAATATACTTCATCTGTGATATTATTTTTTGTTTTAAAATTATGCAGTACTTCGCTAGAAAATCCTTAGAGGAAATTGAATGAGAACATTGCAATGATCATATGATACACATCAAGTTTTGTTCATGTCAAATTTCATACACACACATTGCTCTTACTTTTTGATTTACAGTGAAGATAAGAGGTTTTATAGATTCTGCTGCTCAGCGCTGAAACCTCTTTTCTCATTTTTACTTAATCTCACAGCTGGAAAATATAGGTGAATGCTTAAATAAATGGGTTAGCATGCATGTCGTGGCCTTTTCTTGCCTCAGTTACCAATGGCATTATATCTAGCTTGATGTTCAACAGAAAACTACTTTACATTCGTAGTATAAGGCTATTATCTAAATATTCCAAAGGAATATCTATAATCTAGGCCTTTTTTAAAAAGTAATTTTATTAAATTATAAAAGTTTCCATTTCCGCCCCTCTTCCCAACACCCTCCCACTCCCCCCACTCCCTCTCCTCCTCCCTCTTTGTCCCTTAGGGCAGTCAGGGTTTCCTGCCCTGTGGGAAGTTCAAGTTCCTCCCCTCTCCCTCCAGGTCCAGGAAGGTGAGTATCCAAACAGACTGGATCCCAAAAATCCAGTATATGCAGAGGAAACAAGTCCCAGTGTCATAGTCAATGGCTTTTCAGAAAGACTTCGGGCCAGCCACATTCAGAGAATCCGGCCAAATTCCGAGAATCTGGTTAGATCACGTCCTCGTTCAGTCCCAGTCCAACTGGCCTTGGTAAACTCTCATTAGATCCGTCCCCTTGTATCAGTGGGTGATAGCATCCCTCGCAGTCCTGATTTCCTTTCTCATGTTCTTCCTCCTTCTGCTCCTCATTTGGACCTTGGGGGGCTCAGTCCGGCGCTCCAATGTGGGTCTCCGTCTGTATTGCCATCCATCGTCGGATGAAGGTTCCCTCTGATCTTGCCTTCCTTGTTCACGTTCTCTTTCCTTCTGCTCCTCATTTGGACCTTGGGGGGCTCAGTCCGGTGCTCCAATCTGGGTCTCCGTCTGTATCGCCGTCCTTCGCCAGATGAAGGATCTATGGTGATAAGCAAAATATTCATCAGTATGGTTATGGGCCAAGGCCGGTTCATGGAACCCTCTCCTCTGTCCAGGGAACAATCTGGGGATCTCTCCTTGGACCTGGGATCCCATATATAATCAAGTCTCCTGTAAACCCTAAAATGACTCCCTTAGTTGAAATATATTCTTCCCTGATCCCATATTCATCCTTCCTCCCTCCCCCACATCCCAGGTCACCGAGCTTTCCCCATTCCTCCCCTACTCCCTTCTCTCTAACCCTCTCCCCTTCCAACAACCCTCCCACCCCCCCACCTTGCACCCGAGGTTACCTGGGACTCTTGTCTATTTCCTACCTCCTGACGGATAGCTAAATAATCTTCATCAGGTTCATCTTCTTATTTAGCTTCTCTAGGATCACGAATAATAGGCTCAAAGACCTTTAATTATGGTTAGAATCCACTTATGAGTGAATACATACCGTGTTCCTTTTTTTGGGTCTGGCTTACCTCACTCCAGACCCAAATAGTAAATAGTAAAGCGTTTTCTATTTCCATCCATTTGCATAAAATAGAAAAAAATGGGCCTTTTTTTTTTTACCAGTTATGATTTTCCCATGGGTAGAGGAGTCAGAAAAAAATAAGAATATATAGAGATATAATTTTCTAAATTTTATTTTTAATGTTTTTTATTGAATTATACATTTTTCTCTGTTAACCTCTCTTCTGTCCCTCCCCTTCTACCCTCTCCCATATTCCTCATGCTCCAAATTCACTCAGAAGGTCTTGTCTTTTTCTACTTCTCGTGTAGATTAGATGCGTATATATCCCTCTAAGGGTCTCTTTGTTATCTAGGTTTTCTGTGATTTGAATAGTAGGTTGATTTTTCTTTGGTAAATGTCTAAAAGTCACTTGTGAGTGAGTGTATATGATATTTGTCTTCCTTGGTCTGAGTTAAGTCACTTAATATAATGCTTTTAAGATCAATCTATTTGCCTGCAAATTTCAAGATGTCCTTATTTTTTCTGCTCTGTAGTACACCATTTTGTAAACACATCAAATTTTCCTTATCCATTCTTCAATTATGGGGCATTTAGGCTGTTTTCAGGTCCTAGTTATGACAAACAATGCTGCTATGAACATAGTTGAGCACATGTCCTTGTGATACAATTGAGAGTCTCTTGAGTAAATACCCAAAAGTGGTATTGCTGGGTATAGGGGTATGTTGTTTCCTAATTTTCTGAGAAATCACCATACTGATTTCCAGAGTGGCTGTACTAGTTTGCACTCCCACCAGCAATGGAGGAATGTTCCCTTTACCCCATGTGCCCTCCAGCATAAGTTGTCATCAGTGGTTTTGTTCTTGGCCATTCTTTCAGGTGTAAGATGGAATTTCAGAGTTATTTTGATATGCATTTCTCTGTTGGATAAGGATGCTGAGTGTTTCTTTACACTTCTTTGAGCCTTTTTAGAATCCTCTGTTGAGAGATCACTATTTAGTACTGTACCTCATTTTTTTTCTTTTTTACTGAAATATTTGTTTTTTGACAAATTTCTTGAGTTCTTTGTAAATTTTGGAGATCACCCCTCAGTCCAATGTGGGCTTGGTGAAGATCTTTTTCAATTTTGTAGGCTGCCATTTTGTCTTGTTGGCCATGTCCTTTGTTTTATGGAAGCTTCTGAGTTTCAAGAGGTACCATTTATCAGTTGCTTCTTTCAGTGTCTGTGATACCGGTGTTTTATTTAGGAAGTGGTCTCCAGTGTAAATGCACTCAAATTTATATCCCACTTTCTCTCCTATGAGGTTCAGTGTGGTTAGTTTAATGTTGATGTCTTTGATCCATTTGGACATGAGTTTGGTACATGGTGATAAACATGGATTGATTTTTATTCTTCTGCATGTTGATATTCTATTATGCTAGCACCATTTGCTGAATATGCTGTCCTTTTTTCCATTTTATATTTCTTTACTTCTTAGTCAAAAATTGGGTGTTCATAGCGGTGTGGATTGATCTCTGGGTCTTTGATTCAGTTCCATTTGTTTTATTGTCTGCTTTATGCCAATACCAGGCTGTTTTCAGTATAGTAGCTCTGTAGTAGATTTTGAAGTCAAAGATTGTGATACCATTAAAAGTTCCTTTATTGTATGGAATCATTTTGGCTATCCTTGGTTTTATGCTTTTCCACATGTAGTTAAGTATTGTTCTTTTGAGGTCTGTGAAGAATTTTGCTGGGATTTTGATGGACATTGCATTGAATCTGTAGATTGCTTATGGTAAGATTGCCATTTTACTATTTTAATGCTACTTACCCAAGAGCATGGGAGATCTTTCCACTTTCTGATGTCTTCTTCACTTTCCTTTTTCAAAGATTTAAAGTTCTTGTCATAAAAGTCTTCCACTCATTTGGTTAGAGTTACTCAGAGATATTTTATATTATTTGTGGCTATTGTGGAGGGTGATGTTTCTCTGATTTCTTTCTCAGTCCATTTATCATCTGTGTAAAGGAGGAATACTGATTTATTTTTTGATTTCTTGTATCCTACTACATTATTAAAAGTGTTTATGAGTTGTAGAAGTTCCTAGGTAGAATTTTGGAAGTGGCTTATGTAGACATATCATCAGCAAATAGTTAGGGTTTGGCTTCTTCTCTCCAATTTGTATCCCTTGACTTCCTTTTGTTGCCTTATTGCTCTTGCTTGAACCCCAAGTGATATATTGAATAGATATAGAGAGAGTAGACAACCTTGTCTTGTTCTTGATTTCAATGTGTTCGCTTTGAGTTTCTCTCCATTTACTTTGATGTTGGGTGTTGGTTTGTTGTATTTGCCTTTATTATGTTTAGGTATGAGTGTGTTCCTTGCATCCCTTTACTCTCCAAGACCTTCATCATGAATGGATGTTGTATTTTGTTGAAGGCTTTTTTAGCATCTTATGAAATAATCTTTTTTGTTTGTTTGTTTATATGGTGGATTACACTGAAAGATTTTGATATATTAAACCATCCCTGTATCTCTGGGATGAAGCCAACGTATTAATGGTGATTGATTTTTATGATGTGTTCTTGGATTCAGTTTCCAGTATTTTATTGAGTATTTTTGTATCAATGTTCATGAGTGAGATTGGTTTGTAATTCTCTTTCTTAGTAATGTTTGTGTGGTTTGGGTATCAAGGTAATTGTGGCCTCATAAAAAGAGTTTGGCAATGTTCCTTCTGTTTCTATTGTGTTGAACAATTTGAGAAGTATTGGTATTAGGTCTTTTTTGAAAATCTTGTAGAATTCTGTGCTGAAGCCATCTGCCCCTGGATTTTTTTTTTTTTGGTAGAATTTTGATGATTGCGTTTATTGCTTTAGCAGTTATAGATCTATTTAATTTGCTACTCTTGTCTTTGTTTAATTTTGGTAAGTGATATTTATCCAGAAAATTGTCCTTTTACTTTAAGTTTTCGAATTTTGTGGAGTACATGTTTTCAAAATATGAACTAATTTTTCTCTCATTTTCTTCATATCTGTTGTTATGTCCCCATTTTCATTTCTGATTTTGTTAATTTGGATATTCTCTCTCTGCCTTTTAATTAGTTTGGATAAAGGTTTGTCTATTTTGTTGATTTCTCAAAGAACCAACTCTTCATTTGATTGATTCTTTGTATTGTTTTCTTTGTTTCTTTTTTGTTGATTTCAGCTCTCAATTTGATTACTTCCTGCCTAGTTTGCTTCTTTTTTTTTCTATAGTTTTCAGGTGTTCTATTAACTTACTAGTGTGGGATTTTTCCAGCTTCTTTATATAGTCATTTAGTGCTATAATTTTTCCTCTTAGCACTGCTTTCATTGTGTCCCATAAATTTGTCTGGATACTTTCATTGAATTTTAGGAAGTTGTTAATTTCTTCCTTTATTTTTTTCCTGATACATTGGTCATTCAAGTGAGCAGTGATTAATTTCCATGTGTTTGTGGGCTTTCTGAAATTAGTGTTGCTGCTGAATTCTAACTTTAACCCATGGTAATCCGATAAGATATGGGAAGTTATTCCACATTTTTGTATCTGTTGAGGTTTGCTTTGTTACCTATTATGTGGTTAATTTTTTTGAGAAGGCTTTCATGAGGTACTGAGAAGGCTGTATATTCTTTTATATTTGAATGGAATATTCTTTTGATGTTTGATAAGTCATTTGAATTGTAACATCTGTTAGTTTCCTTATTTCTCTGTTAATTTTCTGTCTTACAGGCATGTACAGTGGATAGAGTAGGGTGTTGAAATTTCCCACCATTAGTGTGTGGAGTTTAATGTGTGATTTACGCTTTTGTAGTGTTTCCTTTACATATGAGGGTGCCCTTGTATTCAGAGCACAAATGTTCAGTATTGAGATTTCTTCTTGATGGAATTTTCCTGTAACTATTATGAAATGTCTTTCTTTGTTTCTTTTGATTTACTTTACTTTGAATTCTATTTTGTCAGATATTAGGATAGGTACACCTGCTTGTTTCTTATGTCCACTTGATTGGAAAATTTTTCCCAACCTTTATCTCTGAGATGATGTCTGTCTTTCAGTTTGAGGTGTGTTTCTTGTATGCAACAGAGGGATAGATTGTGATTTGTATCCATCTGTTAGCCTGTGTCCTTTTATAGGTGAGTTGAGTCCATTTATATTATAGATATTAATGACCAGTGATTTCTATCTCCTATTATTTTAGTATTCATTTCTGGTGATGTTATAATGTGTACTTTTCTTCCCTTCTTTCATATTTGTCGCTGTGAGATAATATTGTCTGTATTTTTGTGGACATAGCTAACTTCCTTGGGTTAGAGTTGTCTTTCTAGTACTTTATGTAGGGCTGGGTTTGTGATTAGGTATTGGTTAAATCTGATTCTGTCATGAAGTATCCTGTTTCTTCTGTCTATGGTGGTAGAAAGTATTGTCAGATATAGAAGTCTGGGTTGGCATCTGTTGTTCCTTAATATCTTCATAAGGCTTGACCAGGATCTTTTGACTTTTATTGTCTCAATTGAGAAGTCAGGTGTAATTTTGATTATATTCTTTCTTTATTCTGTATGTTTATTGTTTTGATTATCATGTGGTGAGGGGATTTTTTTTAACCAGTTTATTTGGTGATCTGTAAGCTTCTTGTATCCCACATTAATATCTTTCTTTTGATTGGGAAAGATTGCTTCTATGATTTTGTTGAATTATTTTTTGTGCTTTTGAGTTAGACTTCTAGAATCTCCTTTTTCTATCCATATTATTCTTAGGCTTTCTCTTTTCATGGTGTCCCATATTTCCTGGATATTTTGTATTAATCTTTGGATATATTTATTGTTTTCTTTGACTGATGAGTCTATTTATTCTATTGTATCTTCAGTGCTTGAGATTGTTCCATATCTTCTATTCTGCTTTTTATGATAGCATTTGTAGTTCCTGATAGTTTTCTCATAATTTCAATTTCTATAAATTCTTTGGTTTGTATTTTATTAAATGTCTCTATTTCTTTTTCAGTCTTGAATCATTTATTTTATCTGTTTGTTTTCTTTTTCTTGTTTTTCTTTAAGGAATTTGTTGTTTTCGTCTAATTTAGTGTTTGTCTTTTCCTCCATTTGTTTGAGGGAATTTTTCATTTCCTCTTTAAAGGACTCTAATGGTCACCTAAATTTATTTTTAGGTCATTTTCTTCTGCTTAACCCATATTTGAATATTCAAGACTTGCTCTGACAGGGCCACTTTTTTTTTGTCTATCCATTTTTCCCTCTGATTGGCATTGTTAGGGCCCTGTCTCTAAAGATCAGTCATCTCGGTGCTAGTGGTTTCAAGGCTCAAATAATTGCTCTTTGTTTTGCAGTCAAGTCCACAGTTCCAGTCACGCTGGAAGTCACTTGGTGTTCCCAAATTCTGCTCAGTGCTCCTGGTGTTCTCTCTGCAATCCCACATTTCCTCCAGGCATGCTCCAACAGAAGTTGCTTGCTTGTAGATGCTCCAGCTAAGGTCATTCCCCTGGGCCTGCTCCACCTGAAGTAGCTGGCTCAGGCCGGCTCCCTGGAAGTTTACTGATTGTCCCCCATCTACAGAGGTCTCTGGCTCAGGCCTGCTCGCTCATTGGTGACTTCCTTGTACCAGATCCTGTAAAGGTCATTCCTAGGGCCTGCTCTAGTAGAGCTCACTGGCTCAGGCCTGCTCCACTGGAGGTGACTGCCTCGGGCCTGTTCTGACTGAGGATTCTGTCCTGTCAGCTCCTGTTCAAGTGCTAATTCTCTAAAATTAAAAACACACCTGAAGCCACTAGTTTGACACACTTTTAAAAACATAGTGTATTTGTCCTTTGAGAATATCATAGATTATATTTGATTATATCCAGTGGATCTCCTGCTGAAAATCACTCAATAATATATTCTACATTGATGGAGGTATAACATAGAATTCAAGATGTTCAAACAAACTTTGAAACTAACCAACTTTAGTATATCTAGTTTAAACATACGATTCATGACATATTTTTAAAAGAGTTAATTTATTACTGTAATGGTATTTTCCACTAATCTGTTCTTTTCATTTTCTTTTGGAGATAAATACTGTTTCCAATAATGATGTTCATGATCTCACTATGTAAACTCAGGATAGCCTCACACTTATGGGAAGCCTCTTTCTCATGTTTTTTTGATCTATCTCTCTATTGTTCACATTGAGCAGCTCTCTATCTATCAGAGTTTTTATATCAGATGGGGATAATGTTTCTAATATCACATATTTTAAGCATTTCTTTCCAAAATAAGGTGTGACTCATATTCTCTGAAACTATTTTCCTATATCCTCCATTTAAACAAATTTATTTAAACAAATGTAACCAGTTACTATGAAAATCTGAAATTACTTGTGTTTTTCTGACTTCTTTATAGGTAATATCATATTGGTAATATTCTGTCAGGAAACTACATAGTCTAGTGTCTCTTATAGCCTTATAATGTTCCTTAATCATTCAAAGATATATGGAACCAAATTTTGCGGCATAATTTTCCACATTCCAATTATATTGTCTCACAGATTTCTACTTTAGAAAATGATGATGAACTAATCATTTTGACATCATCTACATTATATATCTTATTACAGTCCAGATTATAGCACAAAATAACTTTGTTTGGAAAGAACAGAATAAAATTTTGAAAGTCACAAAATGAATGATGTTATTTATAATCCCTTCCATGCAGAACACAATCAGAATTATTCTTCTGTGAAAGATGTGCATGGAATGTCTATGAAATCAAGCAAAATGGAATAATTTTAATTCTATTCCCCAAGATTTTCAGGCAATTTTAGATTGGCAGACTATTGAACTAGCAATAAAGTAAGAAATACATCTCTTACATAGGAAAACAAGTAAAAAACTCTTAAGGTAGTTAAAGATAAAAAAAATTGGTTGATTTTCAGAAACAAATTGCAAAAGTACGACTTTTGAAGATCTCTATTCCTCTTATAAAAAATATTTACAAGATACCTCTCATCAAAAATATTTACAAAATATTAGTATAATATTAATAATAATTCTAGTAATACTACTACTACTAATACTAGACTTGGCATTGCTAGAAAACAATTGATTTGAAGAAACATTAACATGTGTCTATCATGACAATTTTTTATTGTCTTTAGAGGTATTCTTTCAGGACTGAAGAAATGGCTCAGCACTTCGAAAAATTGGCTTTTCTTCTACAGGGATGGAAATTCAATATCCAGCACCAACACATCAGCTTGCAACTTTCAGGAGATATAATTCCAATGTAAATAAAATCAGAGAGAACACAAAGCTGGGCCCTGGCATAAAACTCCCAAATGTTCTTATGGTAACATATAGTATCTGTCTAAGTCCAATATCTGTAGGATACATAATCTCAAACAGTACTACACCTTGGGAACACATGATGAAACACATGAACCTATGGGGACACTTCTCATTCAAACCACCATAGCATCCTGATTCATTTATTGTAATTAATATAATATCTGTCATCAGTCATAATAATTTCCCCAAACAGAATAATTCATAAAAATTGTTTACCATAAAGTCTGCTTGATAAAATAACACATACATATATATTAAATATGTGAACAAAGATTGATTTAGCATAAAATTAATTTAACTTGAGCTTCATGATCTTTGTTTGCTGACTTATATCTAATATCCTGTAACTGATTAATGTTGTATTTTTTAATAAAGTACCTAAGCCACTAAGTTCCAAATTCTCCCTAGTCAAAACAGTATCAACTACCACCCTTATTTTCATTACATTCTCTAAAATTAATATATAAACAATACTCAATATTGAAGAAAGTAAAGTTACTGAGTTAATAACAAAACTATATAACATGGAATTTAAGAAGTATGATAACATTTATTATCTGGAGCACAACTGTGTTTGTATAACTTACAAAAACATTTTTATTATGAAGCAATGCTGATTGTAAGTTTGTTACTCTTTATTTGAAACAAATTTGGTTAGTTGACTCTCTCCAGCTATGTGAGTACATTTTTTTTCACTCTGCTCAAACGCTAGATTATGTTTGTCACAGTGAATAGAATTCCTAGCAGGATAGGAATTTAATTTCTATCAGACAGACCAAAATTAGGATGTTCTAATGAGCAATTTGTATGGGAGAAAGGAGAAATTGGAAAACTTTCTAATGAGCAAAGAACAGGAGAAAAAAATTTTCTATTCATCTTTAAACATTAAGCCTAGCAATTTTGTCCACTTTTTCTCTGGAATTATACCAAATTTGGTGTGTGATTTTTTTTTTAAAAAAAGCTTCTTTTATGCTTTCATTCCTGTTCTTTCACGTGAAACTGTTGAGCAGAATTCTGAAATGTTAATTCTCCCATAAAATTAAAATGGTGTACAGATAAGGAAGCAGAATAGAAAATATAAGGTGAATCCAGGGGTTTACTACATAAAACAGATGAGCTAGCACACAGACATTGATGGGCAAGACTCCAGGTACATCCTTTTGTGGCTGAAGGCTTCAGTATGAAAGGAATTCAGCCAAACTCTCTGAACCTCAGGATTCATTATTATTATTCGTGACAAAAGTGACATTTCCTACTGTATCTGAGAGAAAGAATTTGCAGTCAGATCATATTTTAAAAAATGGAGACCATAACTTGAATATTAGATGCTCTGCAAATAAAAGTTTAATGAAAATATGAGTTGTAAATAAAAAAGAAATTAATAAACTTATTTAACTAGACTTATTTTAATTTATTAATTTTATTATTTTAAATTATAAAACTATGGTCTAAAATTAGACTTTTCAGAAATTAAAAGCTGAATTCTTTGTACATGTAAAAACAGTATTTTAAAATGATAATTTTTCTGTCATA
Organism: Myodes glareolus; assembly: GCF_982192425.1. Lineage (NCBI taxonomy): Eukaryota > Metazoa > Chordata > Mammalia > Rodentia > Cricetidae > Myodes > Myodes glareolus. The sequence goes on from NC_142033.1 coordinate 27,995,354, forward strand.
TTATTAGCTGTGTCATATTATGGAAGTATTTAATTAATGTACTTTTTATTAAGCCAACATGACATACAATTGTTTGTCTATGAATTTCCTTTGCTGTGACTATTCCAATGCTTCTATCAAATTCCCCCCAGTAATGAAAAATGAGTTTTCTGCTTTTTATGGACAGCTGTGTATGTATTATTATACATAAGCCATCTTTAAATACTGATTCCTTAAATATATTTTATAATTGAAAGATTCCAAAATTTTGGCTTATGTTGATATTTTTGCTGCAGCATATCCTTATGGGTTTTTAGAATTTTTCTAAAATGAAGGTCAGCTTGGTTGTTTGGGGGTTTCTGTTCTGACTGGTACCCCACAGCCAGCAAGCCCCAAAGAAAATGCACAGAGATCTCTATAAATATAAAGCTGATTGGCCCATTAGGCCAGGCTACTTATTAACTAACTCTCACATCTTGATTAACCCATTTTTCTGATCTATTTTAACCATATGGCTCAGTACATTTTTCAGCTGGCAGATCACATCCTGATGCTTTGGTGATTTGGGCAGGAGTGGGAGGAATCAACTTCCTCCTTAGAATTCTCCTAGCATCATTCCTACTTCCTGTCTGATTTTCCTGCCAATATTTCCTGCCTGACCAATCATCATTTATTTAAAACATGATTGACAGAATAGACACAATTCTCCCACACCACTTCCCCATCTTTAAAAAAACAATAAAAAAAGGAAAATATCCATATTCCATTTATTTTGGGAATGTGGTTGTAGTATTCCAGACCACTTGCTGCTGGTTGGGGGCACTGATAATCTTATGGGGACCTAAAGAAAATTTAGAGTTATAATCAAGTAATGACTGGATTATCCTGTGAGTCTTGATCATCTCAGGCAGTCAGTCTTGAATCTGTTCTGGATGAAGAACTCAGACATCTGAACCATCAATTCCTGTCGGAGATTTCTCAGGTGGTCTTCCTTGATCAAAGCTGGTATTTCTTAACGCTGAATAAATCCACATTCTCTCACTATGTATCTGTAAGTATTTTCTTATCTGCTTGCTTTGCCCAGTCCAGCATAGCTAAGGTATGTTCGCTGCCTCTAAGACCCAAATATATTGCCCGATTTTTAGGCACAAAGTGGGTCTATGTTGCCAATAAGCAGGTTGTAACAGTCTTTTCACAGACCCCATTTAAATCCTCCATAGCCTGACATCCCAAAAGAAAGAGCCAGTTTGTGCTTGCAAACCAGGAAGACAAAACTGTTTTTTTTTTTTTTAGAAGCTGGAATTTTTTACTTCATGTCCCTTCCAAACAGAGCATATCTTAAAATTGGCTGTTACCAATAAACAGTTCTTGGTTCCCATATTTGTGTGTCTAGAAACCTCTTTAAAAAAAAACTTTTTTAACTTTGTGTGGAAATTCTTGCCCCAGGCTGGCAGGCCTACCTTTAATAAGAGGCTTCTAGTTCATTCCCGACTGCCTGGCAGCTCAGAGCTGAAATAGCTACAAAGAAACTGTATTGATTAAATCACTTCTTGGCCTATTAGCTCTAGCTTTTTATTGACTAGCTCTTACATCTTTAACCCATTTCTTTTTTTCTTTTTTATTTTTTTTTGTACTTTAAAATTCTGTATTTGCATTTATGTTTCTACAAAATGTTTAAGCAGTCACATTTGTAACGCTTCAACAATATGTCAGCAGGAATAAAGGCAAATATATTTTTGTTTTTAAATTTATTTATTTATTTATAAAAATTTCCACTTTCTCCCCTCCTCCCAATACCCTCCCATTCCCCCCACTCCATCTCCTCCTCCCTCTCCAGTCCTAACAGCAGTCAGGGTTTCCTGCTCTGTGGGAAGTTCAAGTTCCTCCCCCCTCCCTCCAGGTCTAGGAAGGTGAGCTTCCAAACAGACCAGGATCCCAAAAAGCCAGTACATGCAGATGAAACAAGATCCAGTGCCATTGTCAATGCCTTCTCAGTCAGCCCCCAAGTCAGTCACATTCAGAGAATCCGGTTTGATCACATGCTCGTTCAGTCCCAGTCCAGCTGGCCTTGGTGAGCTCTCATTAGATCAGTCCCCATGCATCAGTGGATGAAAGCACCCCTCGCAGTCCTGACTTCTTTTTTCATGTTCTCCCTCCTTCTGCTCCACATTTGGACCTTGGGGGCTCAGTCCAGTGCTCCAATGTGGGTCTGTCTTCGTCTCTATCTCCATCCATCATCGGATGAGGGTTTCCTCTGATCCTGCCTTCCTTGATCAATTTCTTCCTCCATCTGCTTCCCATTTGGACCTAGGGAGTTAAGTCCAGTGTTCCCATGCAGGTCTCTGTCACTATCTCCATCCATCGCCATATGAAGGTTTTATGGTGATATGCAAAGTATTCATCAGTATGATTATGGACCAAGGCCATTTCAGGCACCCTGTCCTCTGCTGTCCATGGAACAATCTGGTGACCTCTCCTTGGGCCTGGGAACCCCACCAGAATCAAGTCTCATGCAAACTCTAAAATGGCTCCATTAGTTGAGATATAAACCTCCTGGCTCCCATAACCATCCTTCCTCCCTCCCCCCATCTCATTAACCCAATCTATCCCCAATCCTCCCCCTTCTCTCTAGCCCTCTCCCCTTACTCCACCCTTCCACCCCCCCCCCCCGCCCCGTGCACCCCAGTTTGCCTGGTAATCTTGTCCACTTCCATTATCCAGGAGGATAACTATATGATTTTCTTTAGGTTCACCTTCATATTTAGCTTCTCTAGGATCACGAATCATAGGCTCAAAGACCTTTAATTAAGGCTAGAATCCACTTATGAGTGAGTACATACCATATTTCTCTTTTTGGGTCTGGGTTACCTCACTCAGTAAAGCATTTTCTATTTCCATCCATTTGCATGCAAAATTAAAGATGTCATTGTTTTTTACTGTTGAGTAAAACTCTAATGTGTATATGTTCCACACCTTCTTTAACTATTCTTCTATTGAGGGGCACCTAGGTTGTTTTCAGGTTCTGGCTATTACAAATAGTGCAGCTATGAACATAGTTGAACAAAAGCTTTTTTAGTATGATATGGCATCTCTTATGTATATTAAACTCTATTACAGAGCTACAGTAATGAAAACAGCTTGGTATTGGCATAAAAACAGAGAAGTCGACCTATGGAATTGAATAGAAGACCTGGGTATTAACCCACAATCCTATGAACACCTGATTATCGACAAGGGAGCTAAAGGTATACAATGGAAGAAGGAAAACATCTTTAACAAATGGTGCTGGCATAACTGGATGTCAATCTGTAGAAGAAAGAATGTAGATCCATATCTATCACCATGCACAAAACTCAAGTCCAAATGGATTAAAGACATCAACATTAATCTGACCACTTTGAACCTGATAGAAGAGAAAGTGGGAAGTAGTCTACAAGACATAGGCACAGGAGACCACTTCCTAAGTAGAGCCCCAGTAGCACAGACAATAAGAGAATCGATGAAGAAATGGGACCTCCTGAAACTGAGAAGCTTCTGTAAAGCAAAGGACACTGTCAGTAAGACAAAATGGCTACCTTCCGACTGGGAGAAGATCTTCACCAACCCCTCATCAGACAAAGGTCTGATCTCCAAAATATACAAAGAACTCAAGAAACTAGGCACTAAAACTCTAATTAACCCTATTAAAAAATGGGGTACTGAACTGAACAGAGAATTCACAACAGAAGAACTTCGAATGGCCAAAAGACACTTAAGGTCATGCTCAACCTCCTTAGCGATCAGGGAAATGCAAATCAAAACAACTTGAGATACATCTTACACCTGTCAGAATAGCTAAACTCAAAAACACCAATGATAGCCTATGCTGGAGAGGATGTGGAGTGAGATGAACACTCATCCATTGTTGGTGGGAATGCAAACTTGTGCAGCCATTTTGAAATCAGTGTGGCGGTTTCTCAGGAAACTGGGAGTCAACCTTCCTCTTTAACCCATTTCTATTAATTTACATATTGTCATGTGGCTTTGGCTTATCAGCAAGAAAAATCTATTTCAAGGCATAGTTTATCCTGAAATAACAGATTTCATAACCAAGTTAGGATTTCTAGTGTTAAAATAAAGTGACTTTTGGAATGTAATGGGTATAAACCACTGTGAGGTGACAACCAATAATGGATGAAATGAAAACAAATGAATTTTTCTAAGAAGTGGTAGAAGAGTAAATAAGGAGCTTAGAGGAATATAACTGTTAGGATAGATATACAACTAAAGGATTGAAGACTTGCAAAAGTCAATTTTCTAAAGAAGAGTTCCAATAATGCAAGTTAGTCATGGGTAATAGAATGCTCTGATTATTCGAGTTCCAGTATCAATCTGAAATTTGCTAGTGAAAACCAATAAAAGATTAAAATTTATGTTAAGGACACAGTTGAAGAGCCTATATTGAAAATATAAATAAGTTAGGTAAAGCCCAACACTTCATATAAAAACGGTAAAATTATGCCAAGTCAGAAGTCCACATATCCCTCAGCTGCCTGGATGGTGATGAAGCATTGGATAGAAGGAAAGGGAGTGCACTGAGGAAATGATGAGGAGAACATAGTTTCAGAGTTACAAAATCATAATCCAGAAGTGGTGTGAATTAATATTTTTAATGAGGAATTTAAAAAGAAGGACAAGAGATTAGTGGCAATCACTCCTCTAAAAATGTATCTCCCTGGTTCAATATTCATTCCCAAATAAATTTAATTAAGAACTCTTTGTCAAAAGAGAGGTATCTTGAAGGTTCAATGTAGAGAAGACATAAATACAAACTATGTTGATTTCTTTAATCCCTACAGTGAAGTTCTGCTCTTTAGAGCACATGACACATGTCTAGAAGAATCAAAAATTAAAAACTAAATAAATGTTACAAACATTGAGGCACAGAGTGTATGGCATTATTCAAGAATATTTGATATAGACCAAATATGCCAAATTAAACCCCAATTAGAGTAACATTCTACCTACATTTCTGCTTTTAGAAAAAAACAAGTAGCAAATACATAGAAATAATTACATAAATTTTATGAATCTGTAATTTTCTAAGCTCCAAGAGTTCACCTAATAAAATTATTTCATATTTGTTTATTGAATTGCCAACACTATTATACACACACACACACACACACACACATATATATATATATATATATATATATATATATATAATTTGATAGTAATTATTTCACATAGAAAACATGATACTCTGGTACTCTGATTCCTTTACATTCCAATTGTTATTTCTTTCAACTTTCAGAATAGTATTAGAATCCAAAAGCATACTATTTCATTACCTGTTGCAATTAGTTGTTACATCAAAGTAACATCTGACTTCTGCTTACACATCTAGTCTAATCCAAATTGGTCTAAAACAAGACCATGATAGTGTGAAGAGTGGTGTACTGTGAAGTCCTGTGCTATGGATAAAGGCATAAAAACGGTAGTGTGTTAGTCACTTTTCTAAATTTAGTGAAAAAAAATTCCTGACAAAATCAACTTAAGAAGTCAAGATGTATTTTGTCTGGAGTTTCATTACAGCTATCGCCAATCCTATCTGTGAAGTATCTCTCAGAGCGTATAGAGGGTCACGAAAGAGAGAAAAGTGAATGTCGATGTATCAGCTGACCTTTTCAAATCCAATGTTACAATATTCCATTGGTTGCCCAAGTCTCACATTCATCTCATAAAGCAAAGTTTCTATGAACACATTATGACAGTATCTAAGAGTCAGAAATCTTAACAGCACTCATATTGATCAAAATCCCAAATTCTGTAGTCTTTTCCTAATGATCTAAACAATCTCTTGACTATAAAAATCAATGGAAAAAAATAGTTTTTGTTCTTCCAGAACATAATGGCAAGAAAATGAATACTGCAATTCTAAAAGAAAGGTATAGGATGATAGCAAGGAAAAACAGCACCATGACAAGATCAATAGACAGTGTAAGTGCACCACCCTGAAAGTGAATATCCTGTATCCCAGTATCAGAGTCTGGTGCTGCCATCATCTGGAATACAAATATTTTGTCCAGACCCCATTTCCAAATCCTCTACCTGCAAAATTGTCTCTTAATTGTTCCGAATCCACTACATGATTGTAAAACATTAACATATATCTCACAGCCATGTCATAACTAGAGTCCCAGTATCACCATTATCGCTTAGGTTTTACGTTCATAGTTTCTTTTTTTTTTTTTTTTTTTTGCTTTTTTTTGGTTTTTTTTTTTTGGTTTTTTTGTTTTCAAAGTTTATTAAATTATGAAAGTTTCCATTTCCGCCCCTCCTCCCAAAACCCTCCCACTCCCCCCCTCCCCCTCCTCCTCCCTCTCCATCCCTAAGAGCAGTCAGGGCTTCCAGCCCTGTGGGAAGTTCAAGTTCCTCCCCCCTCCCTCCAGGACCAGGAAGGTGAGTATCCAAACAGACTGGATCCCAAAAATCCAGTATATGCAGAGGAAGCAAGTCCCAGTGTCATTGTCTATGACTTTTCAGAAAGGCTCCGGGCCAGCCACATTCAGAGAATCCGGCCACATTCAGAAAATCTGGTTGGATCACGTGCTCGTTCAGTCCCAGTCCAACTGACCTTGGTGAATTCTCATTAGATCAGTCCCCTTGTATCAGTGGGTGATTGCACCCCTCGCGGTCCTGAGTTTTTTTTTTCATGTTCTTCCTCCTTCTGCTCCTCATTTGGACCATGGGGGGCCCAGTTCAGTGCTCCATACTGATGAAGATTTTGCTTATCTCATCCAATTCTTTAAGGGAGTTATTCATATCCTGTTTAAGGGACTCTATTGCTTTCATAATGGCACTTTTTTCCACTTCTTCTGGGTTAAGGTATTCAAGTCCTTCTATTGTAGGGTCCTTGGGATCTGGTGTTTTCATGTTGTTTTTCAGATTGTTGGATGAGGTCTTGCCTTGGTGTCTGCCCATCTCTTACTTCAAATGCTCTCTATTGGAACTTCTGGTACCGGGTCAGGATCCCTTCTTGGGCAGGGACTTCACTGACAGAATGCCCACCTTTCCTCAGGCAGGCTATTGAAGCACAGGCTCTCCCTCTTTCCGGGATGTGCTTCCAATGCAGGCCCAGCTTGCAAGGCAGCTGAGCTGGGGAAATTTTATGGCCCCAGGGGGAAGGGAGAAATATAGGAATTTGTACCTGGATGGGAGCTGGGATGGCAGGCAGGAGGGGGGAGCCAGCACTGAAGGGTGACCTGGGAGTCTATGGGGTCGGAAAAAGCCGGAGCTCCTCCTCACTGGGACCCTGCCACGGGCCAAAGCAAACTCACCCCTCTGATGGCCCTCTGCTAGAAGTCCACGTTCATAGTTTCATAGCTCTCTCAGGCCCTAAGAAATTTTAAACTTGCCACAGATGCAATGTCCTAAAAAGTGTATTGTAACCTTGGTACAAATGCCCATGAGTTCTTAACTTTTCATTTGCATTCCTGATTAAAAAACAGTAAGCTATGGATGACTGCCAATTTCTGTTGTCATCTTAAGGTGTAGACTATTCAATTTCTACAACAGTTATAGTGGCCTGCATTCTGTCTCCCTCTAATTCATTCTTTTCTTTTTTAAAAAAAATATTGATTATTATTGACCTATACATTTTTCTCTGCTCCTATTCCTTCCCCTCCCCTCCCATTTTACTTTCTTACATGGTCCCCATGCTCCCAATTTACTCAGGGGATCTTGCCGTTTTTTACTTTCCATGCAGAATAGATTCATGTATGTCTCTCTTAAGGTCCTCATTGTTGTCTAGAATCTCTAATCATTTTTAAGGTATGCATATCATTGCTACTGATATTCTTACTGTTTTCGAACCCTTACTTCTTTGGCTCTCCAACTTAAGGTTTGGTAACAACCACTACAGAACACTTCAAAGGTTCTAATGTTGAATAGGAACAACAGATCCATCAGGTTTTTTCAATGGGAGTATTGATGAACCCAGGATTATTGACAGATTATTGGCAAAGTACTATTCTTCCAGTGAGTAAACTACCACCATTGGACTAAAAAAATCCTTATTATGCAATAATCTAATTAATACTTTCTTATAATATACATATATCCTAATGTCTACCTTGCTCTAGAGAACTTTATTTAATAAGAGGTTAAGGCTATCATTTCCTGGATATTTAAACTTTTAAAGAAAAGTTTTATGAGACTTAAGTAGCTTCTGTTATTTTAACATACCAAATAAACTCCTAGAATTTCATCATTGAGGACAGGATAGATATATAGTCACTTTACACTGAATTTATTGAATTCAGTTGAATCATTGAAATAGATTCTTGTTAATAGTCTGTAAGAATAGTAACTTTTCATATACTGTTGGGAATGATTATTTCTTTACCACTATCTGAAAAAAGGCAAATAATATTTCTATGTTCCTTGATATTTTAAATCAAAATTATGGTATTTCAAGTAATGTTACCTAAATATGAAATATGTTTCTTAGTGTCATCTTTTATATTTTAATTATTTCCAAATACGTTATCCACTGTTGTTTCATAAAATAGTTTGTTAGTAAGATTTGGTCAGAAGAAAACCAATTTGTTCTCTTCATAACATTGTATCCTCATAAATGACAATATGTTAGAGTTCCTGGAAAGAATTCCACACTTTCCAACCACAAATGGTACATTTTAACCTTTTGTGAAGAATAAAAGAAATTCTCCCATTATATTCAACATTCTATTTAGAAAGTTTGATTTTGTTCCTGTTGAAGTACATGATCAGAATTGTGTCTTCCTTAGAGAAAGATTAGATTGTTCCTAAAGGATGCAGGGATTTTTCTCTTTGCCTTCTCCATGAAATGTATTGATTCCTGTCATAATTTTATAAGTACTTAATTTTCCTCACTCAATTAAATGATATTCAAATGAATACAGTTGTTTTCTTACCTAATGCCATAGAATTAAAGTAAGTTACATTTGGTGATGTTAAAAACAAGGTGACCTCTAAATGTTTTTTCTTTTGAACAAAATTTAAAGATATTTAAAGCAAAGACAGAGGTTTTAGCACCTAGGATAAATATATAAGAAAATATTAATTTGATTGAAATTTGATTGCATTGAAATAAAAGATACATAAATAGGAAATCAGTATTTGGTACATTAGTCTCAGAGCTTCAGGTTTTCCTCATATAACAATATTAAATTTGTCTCTTTCCTATCAATACACACACACACACACACACACACACACCTACCTTTAAAAATATGTTTAAATTTCTTGGCAATGTCCAGTGGAATGTTTACTAACTGCTGGATCTCATTACCCTTTGAATGGCTCTGACCTTATCCTGGCTCTAGGTCAACTGCAACGGATAGCAATATTTGTTATTACCATTGATAATTATTGTAGGAAGAAATAAAGGAGGAAAAGCTGCCAGACATATGTGTGTACTGCATGAATTTAACCAACTGATGTGCACACAAACTTTACCCACATTTGCAAACATTCTACATTAAACAAATGGAAAATTACAGAAGACATATATTTAAACTATCAGTATTTTATATAGACATATATTTGACTAAGTTGATGAAGCAAAGCAAATCCAGTTAACTGGAATGTTACATTCTGGAATACTGTATTTTCCTGTCTTTGTGATTAAACATTGGAGAGACTAAAGACTTGCTAAAATTAAATCATTGGTCAAAACAAAGTGCCACTGAATATGGAGTTTTCTTCATAACAAGACCCTTTCTGTGTAATCTAAAAGAACTTCAAAGCATTATATGCTCTCTAGAAAAATTACCATTCTCTATGGTGATAAAGCGATTCCTGAACTCATAATGACTTTATAAAACTATCAAGTAATATTCACCGACAGAGAAAGAACTACTTTGATCTGTTGTAAGTGTTCTGAAGGAAGTTGAATGTTGTTGCTTAGATATGTTCCTGTCTGTGAACAATAAAGTATTACCCGTAGGGCGCTCTCCCTCTTTCTTATCCTCTTTCTTGCATCCTCTTTCTGCTTTTGTTCTTCTTTTCCTCTTTGTGCATTTGAAATCCAAATTAGATCTACTTCATTGATTAAAAATATTGCTCCTAGCAATTTGCTAACAAATGTGTTCTGAAATTTAAATCAGGTTAAGCATTTTGTAGCAGACTGCCATAATAATTTTCCAAAGCAATAAAATCAGTTATCAGAATTAATGATACATAGAATTCATTTTGTGATTTTACTTACATTAGTTTGCCCCTTTCTTTCAACGATTTCCATTTGAACTCCTGTAACTCTACAACATGTATTTGTCCTGTCCCATGACCCTGACTGTGGCTGAAAGGAGAGCAGGATTAAACATAATTTTGCAGAAAATTATTACTGTTCAGAAATTGTATCGTACATACATAAGGACTATAATAGATTACATACTCCACAATTTTTTTGTGAATATGAAACTCCTCAAAAGTGTTAAATACATCTAACTTGATGTTCTTGGGGCTATATGTGATGATGGAATAAATGGTATAGACTATTGAGTGCATGGAGAAGATGCTTTTTGAAAAATTAAAGAATGTGTCCCCATTGCTTAATGACCCTCAATAGCCCATTAAAGTTTAGTTGGATTTTCATTTTTCACCTTCTATTAAATGGGCAATTGGAGCTCTTTTACTTAAACTGTTAAGTCCATCCTTTGGTTTGTCATCCCAATCAGTCACTACTTTTTTAGATATCATCTATGAACTGCCTGCATACACATAGTGTGTCATGAATTAAGATGTCACGCAGAGAAGTAAGTCTCATTTTTAAGGACCCTGTCATACGAGAAAGGAATGCCTGAATTTTAACTGGTAAGTTAAAGGCAACCTCCTGATATTTTAAGGAAAATTTCTCACAGAGCACCCAGCAAAGTTTCAGGAAAAGGTATGCATCATTCTTTGCTATCTCCCCTATTGTTTTGTATGAATAACTGAAAAGGATACAGATACTTTTGAATATTGTAAAATTTAACCTAATTGTAAAGCAACAATACTAATTTAGGCCTAGTGACTTGTTGACAGAGGTTTCTGTCCTGTCTGGTCCCTCAGCTATTCAGTCCCAAACAAAAACACAGAGGTCTACATTAGTTATAAACTGATTAGCCTATTAGCTTTGGCTTCTTATAAATTCTTATATGTTACATCTTAACCCATAATTCTTGTCTGTGTTAGCCACATGGTTTGGTAACTTTATCAGCGAGGCATTCTTGTGTTGCTTCCTATGTGTCTGGGTGATAACCGCAGACTGACCTTTCCTCTTCCCAGAATTCTCCTACTCTTGTTGATCCACCTCTACTAACTGCCTGGTCACCCCACCTCTACTTCCTGGCTACTGGTCAATCAGCATTTTATTAAAATACAAGTAACACGTTTTTATAGGATACAAGACCGTTGTCGCACAGCAGTGAGTTTCAAGACTAAAATTTATTTTTTTATGATTAGAGGGCATATCATTAACATCTTTGAATGAGTCCAGCCTGTATCTTTGAGTAGCATAGAGAACAGTCAAAGGGCCGTCAGAGCACAATATCTGCCATACATCTTCCACAAAAATTCCAAATGCTGCTTGGACCATGCAGATATGCTTCATTTCTAAATTGCTATTTTATATTTTGAGTTTATTATCACATCTTTTGCTCACTCCAAGCCACCTCATGTACCCTCCTTTCTTTCATCTACTTCATGGCCTCCTTTACCATTAATTGGATATATACTCATATATATGTCCATATGTATGCATGTGTATGTGTGTGTGTATACATCCCGACAACCATTAATAGAACTTTTTCAGGCTATTTAATGTTATTTGTGTGTTTATGTTTTGGTGATGATCATTTATTATTGCCTAACAAATTATCATGTTCTTCATCTTTCCATTTAGACTATTTTATCCCACTTTCAGTATTCTTTAGCTGCCCATAGTTCTCTGTCTAGGGTTGAAGAATCCTGAACCCCCTCATCTGCCTCATCTATATTATTATGTTTATTGTTGCCTCCTTATTCTGTTCATGTATATATAGTCACACAATTGTGATTTTATGGGTGTAGCTTCTGAAATTTCTAGATTGTATCTCACAGAAAACTCTTTGATTATCTGCTCTTACACACTTTTTGTACCATCCCTTCTCATCTGTAATAATCCCAGAGCCTTATATGCTGGAATCATGTTGTAGCTGTATTAGTGAGATAGGCTCAACAGCACTGCATCGTAGATGTGCATCCTCTTCCACTACCCGTTTGTTTTAGCATCTTATACCTTACTTTATTTTTTCATATTATGTTTGAGTCACCCCAATATTCCATAGACAATGTCTGTTTTGCTTCCTTAAAATACCTATGGTATGATCATTGAGAGATTATTTTTTGTTTGTTTTTGTTTTTTGTTGTTTTTTCTTTTTCTTTCTTTTTTTATTATCACTTAAAACATACCAATCCAAATTACCACTTCCTTCCCTCCTTCCAGTCCCCTTCCACTTCCTCCACAGATCCTCCCCCCACCTCTCCAACCCTAAGGGTGTGCCATGCACCCCACTCTGTAGAAAGTTCAAGGCCCTCCCTACTACATCTAGGTTGAGCAAGGTTTACATCTAAAGAGAATAGGATCCCATGAAGTCAGTATATACTGTAGAGACACATCCCAGTGTCAGTATCGGTGACCCCACAGTCTGCCCCAGCTGTCAACCCCCTTCAGAGGGGCTTGGTTGTTCCCATGCTCATTCACTCCCAGTCCAGTTGAAGTTGGTGGGCTCCAATTAGCTCAGGACTACTGTCTCAGTGGATGACCCCCTCATGGTCTTGAATTCCTTGCTCATACTCTCACTCCTTCCACTCTTCAACTGGGTCTTGGGAGCTCAGTCCAGTGCTCCAGTGTGGCTCAATGCCTCTGTTCCCTTCTGTTGTTGGATGAAAGTTCTATGGTGATATTTAAGATAATCATCAGTCTGGCTGCAGGGTAAAGTCAGTTCAGACGCCCTCTCCTCTATTACTTAGGGTCTTCACTGGGCTCATCCCTGTAGGTTCTTGGACATTTTTCTAGAGTCAAGTTTCTTGCTAGCTCTATAATGGCTCCCTCAATCAAGATATCTCTTTTCTTGCTCTCATATCTGTCCTTCCTCCACCTTGACTATCCTATTCCCTCAAGTTTCCTCAATCTCCCTTCTCCCCCCATACCCCCTGCCCCTTGCTCCCAAATTTTTGTCTGATTTCAGTTTCAAGGTGGGTCTATATATGTTTTTCTTTGGGTTCACCTTAGTACTTAGTTTCTCTAGGTTCCTGGACTATAGGCTCATTGCCATGTGTTTTTGACTAGTATCCAATTATGAATGAGTATATACCATATTCTTTTTTGGGGGGTCTGGGTTACCTCACTCAGGATAATGTTTTCTAATTCCATCTATTTGCATGCAAAATTCAAGATGTCAATATTTTTTATTGCTGAGTAGTACTCTATTGTGTAGATATGCCATGAGAGATTATTTAATTCATATTCTGAATAATTTTCCATTCATGCAAATTCCTTATTAATATCCATCCTCAAACTACAACAACACAAGTGGTAAATTGTGTACATAAAATTTATGTTCGTCTTTCAGCTCATAAATAAATATAACTTTATTATTTATTTTTACCTTTATTTACAGCTTACTGGATGTGTAAAGGATATAATACTTAAGTCTTAGGATTATAATGGATAATCTATTATATCATGAACATAAAAGGTGTTTGGCCTTTACTCTGTGACAAAAAGAATTTTCTTACAAATTGTAAAAAAAATTACATAGAGACACAATGGGCACCGTGTATACAGGAGAGTATATTGCATTTATAATGCTGTCTATAACAAAATTGAAGAGTAGGTATTAGTCATAACTAATTTCAGTTCTGTTTCTTGCCCTAGAATCTGTTCCATAGCAGCTAGGACAGTGCCATAAAAATGAAACAAGTACTCCTTAGCAATATTTGCATCAATTAAAAATGTAACTATCCATATCTTTATTTCCTAGCACAATATTGAGTTTTAGGTAAGTGTGAGACTCTGATTTAATTATATGTATGGAAGACAGTATTTTATGATAGGTTCCTGCACCGAGGATAGCCCCAGAACACAGTGAAAAGTTTTGTGTGATCTTAAAGATGATGGGGTTAATGTTTCTACAAATAGATGGATACATTTTCTAATTCTGAGGTTCATGAACTGCTGCAGGAGTACCTTCCGCTCCTCCAGGCAATAGTCGCTGAAGTATGAGCCCACAATGCTGCAGGAGCGCCTTCTGCTCCTTCAGCCAATAGCCACTGAAGTACCAGCCCACTGGGGCGTGGTATATTTCTCTTTTAAAAAGAGCCCCAAGTCTCGGCTCTATCTCTCTTGGTTTTGGTGCTTGGTTCCGGCTCCTGCTCCAGTGAGTAGGCTCCTTTCCTGATGGTTTGTGTGTATGTTAAGTTTTACCCCCTCAAAATAAATACCCCTCTAAAACCTAACTGGTGTGGAATTGATTCACCATTAATGAACATGTTTTCCTTTGAGAGTGGATATTTGGGAGAACACAAATTTTGAATTTTAGTTTCTTTAAATATTTTCCTAATTACTTGAGAATTTCATTCCATGTCTTTAACATATCACAGTGTGAGTTGATAGAAAGAGTGACATGTTCATATAGAAGCAAATGTGTTAATTTTCAATAGCCTTTTTAGGAAAGTTGTAGCAACAGAGTCAGAAGCGGGTAGCAAGTATTTGGTTGCCAGGAATCTTCATTAGGTGAACTGTTCATTACAGATAGAATGATGAAGAACTTCAAGGAAAACATCCTTAGATCCTGTGATATTTAGGGAGATAGCATCATGGTTGTAGGCAGCCACAAAGAACCCCAAAGGGAGAAATGGGAACATCTAAGACTGTCAGTTGCTTTCATATTTTGAGACCAAAGTCAGTTTTTGACTGTTAAGATCTTCAGAGGAGTGTGAAGCTACCTAAGAAGTAGCTGGCATTGAACATGACTTTAGACAAGGCAAAAAACTTAGAATTTATTATTTTATTGGGACTAAGTATCAGAGACACCTACACCTTCTTGACATTACAAGGGGAAGAGAGAGAACTCTGCGAGAACTCTAAGGAGCCTGAGATGGGAGGCAGACTTTGCAACATTATATTTGACAGAAAGCAAATGAGTCTGTGATCTATCAGAAGACTTATGAGAATTTATTGCAATATTTCAGAGTTATTTTAATTAGTCTTTACATTAGGAAACAGAAAATCATATGATCACTCATTTATTCAATTATATTTTCCTATGTTTTAGAAAGATACACAAGAAGAAAGAAAATACTAATTATGGCCGATCTTAAATTTTGTACGATATTGATTCAATAACTTTTATTTGGTAAAAAAAATAATGTACATTCAATAATATCTTACAGGGAGGAAACTATGTCTAGTTTACTAGATTTCAAATAAAAGTCCAGAAGGGTAAAATATTGGTCATTTAAAAATGAATAAATGAGCTGGGTGGTGGTGGTACATACCCTTAATCCCAGCACTGAGGAGGCAGAGAGAAGCAGATCTCTGAGTTCTAAGTCAGCCTGATCTACAAGAACCAGTTCCAGGACAGGCTCCAAAGCAACACAGAGAAATTCTGTTTTGAAAAAACAAACAAACAAAAAGAATAAATGAATGAATGAGTGGTTTTCATAAACATGGCAAATGTGAAATTGTAATAGACAGAAGTTTGTAAAATATCTACAAAATAGGTGGGGCTTTCAGAGTGTAGTCTTAAAGGAAAATATTTATGTGACTTTGGGTTCTAGTTGAAAAAGTAGTCAGAGATATTTCTACATAAAACAAACTCATTTTTGGGGGGGTCTCAAAGGTCCTAATTATAAAAACATTACAATCACACCTTGGAAAAAATATAACTTCATCATATTTCACTAATTGTATCCAAAAGTACTATGCAATTTTGAGTCTTTAAATAATGCATTAATGTATTTTAGAAGGTTGTAGAAATACTACTAGAACGACATGACAGCTCATCAAATCTTTTTTTAACCATTTTTACTGCATTTATATCCAGAGACAATCAAGTAAGCAACACATTTATTAATCTTGCCACTTATCTAAATGAATGATTTTAATTGGGGAAAATGTTGTCCACTTTAGGTTTTAAGTTTGTCTATTCTGGAATAAAGAGTAAAATATTTATTTACTTATTATGCATACAATATTCTGTCTGTGTGCATGCCTGCAGGCCAGAAGAAAACACCAGACTTCATTACAGATGGTGGTGAGCCACCATGTGGTTGCCGGGAATTGAACTCAGGACCTTTGGAATAGCAGGCAATGCTCTTAACTACTGAGCCATCTCTCCAGCCCCCTCAGCTAAATATTCTACACACTTTTATTATTCAATAAAAGAGGATCAGAAAATGAAAAAGAGCATGTGTATTACAGCAAATGCTCAGAGTTATTAAAAAACAAAATAATCTCTATGCTGTGATGTAGTAAAACACAAGATGCATTATTTTAAAATAAATATCAAACATTTAAATAAACAAAATTAACAATATTTTATATCTACTTCTTTTGAGATAATGACTATAAAATTGCCTTTTGCTTTATATGTAAAAATGAATAATTTTGTTTCAGCATATATTCTTGTGACAATCCCCACAGTTTAGTAGATCTATAAATTTGCTTCTAGTATTCACTGTCAGATAACTTTTATAGAATATATTAGTAATTGTGAAATATAAATTGCAATCAGAAGGACAGCCTGTTTTCTCTAGTTAAGAAATCTGATAGAATTAATTTATTCATAGGGTCAATATTGGTTTACACATGATATGATTAGTGCAGCCACTTTCCGATTTCTGATGTTTCAAGCTGTATAGAGGGAGTTATCTACCACAGGGCATCACTTTCTTCCTGTATGCTTCCCATAACCAAACCCGAATCTTTCCTTTACAAAAAGTAACTCCTTTTATTGTTAAGTTTATTAGCAAACCTCACAGAAATACTTTGCATGCTATCTTTTTTTGCATAGAAACCAGTTGCTGAAATAACACCATAATTTCTACATATCTCTGTGTAATAAGTTTTATGATAACTTGCCCATTAGATGTAATTAAATTTTAACTTTGACTGGGGATCAAATTTTAGAAATGAGATACTTGCAAATAAGTATCAACAGTGAGAGTTAAGATAGTTTGAGCTCCCTCTCCACAATTGCTTAGGGTGTTAGCTGGGGTCATCCTTGTGGATTCCTGGTAATTTCTTTAGTGCCAGATTTTTTGCTAGCCTCATAATGTCTCCTTCAATCAAAATATCTCTTTCCTTTCTCTCCATCTCAGTTCTTCCTCCATCTCAATTATCCCATTCCCTCAAGTTCTTCTCTCCCCTCATCACCCCTTAGCCCTCCAATTTCCCCCACCCCATGCTCCCAATTTTGTCAGGAGATCTTGTCTATTTCTGCTTCCCAGGCATATCTATATATGTTTCTCTTAAGGTTCGGCCATTTAAGAGTCTTCTATTGAGAATTCTCTGTTTAGATCTGGCGTTGCCCTACAGATAGATTGATGATTATTTGAAATATCACCGTAGAACTTTTCTCCAACAACTGATGGAGATAGAGACAGAGACCTACAGTGGAGCACTGAACTGAGCTCCCAAAGACGAGTTGAAGAGTGGGAAGAGTGGGAATATGAGCGAAGAAGTCAAGACCATGATGGGTTCACCTACTGAAAAGGCTTATCTGACCTAATGGCAGCTCACCAACTCCAGCTGGAAAGAGAAAGAACCAGCATAGTGATGCACGATTAAATGAAGCATAAAAACTCAGGGTCAGAAATTGGGGTTCAACCTGAAGATTCGAAGAGCAAAACAGCCAGCCCCTGACACTTGCCTAGACCTCAGTCTGAAATAGCGATCCTGCCTCCTGGAATCTCAGAAGGGAACTGTGCCTGAGAGCTGTCTTCCCCCATGTTTTTCTCTAGGATTGCGATTAAAGGCATGCACCACCCAGTTTCTATGGTAACTAGTGTGGTTACCATAGAATTAAAAGTGTGTATCATTGTGGCTACTAGAATTAAAGGTGTGTGTTACCATAATCTGGTCTGTAAAGCTGAACAGTGGGACTATTTTACTCTCAAATCTCCAGGAATTCTTTATTTATTAAGGTAAATTGAAATGCCACTATAGCATAGGACCAAACTAGACCCTCCGAATGTGGGTGGCAGTAGTTGTCTGACTGGGGCAGACTGTGGGGCCGCTGACAGTAGCACCAATTTGTCCCTGTTGCTTGTATTGTTTTTTTGGAACCCATTCTCTTTTGATGGGTACCTTGCCAAGCCTGGGTATAGTAGGGAGGGCCTCGGATCTTCCTCGCAGCAATGTGCCCTGCCCTTTTTAGAGAGTGTATGTTTGGGGGTGCAGGCGAACGGTTGAAGAAATGGAAGAAGAGAAGGGAGTGGGAACTGGGATTGGTCTGAAAAAAAAAAGATGGTTTGTTTTCTTTTTAAAAAAATAGAGAGAAATAAAGAAAAAAAAAGAGAGTGAAGACATATAACTACCTTCATTATTACATAATGTCATGTGTTGAATATATGTACTGAATCTCCATGTGATGCCTTGTCTTAATAATTTTAAAAAGCAAATAAGAGATAAGGCATATTAACATTAATAAAACAAAATGAAATAATGACTCTAATAACAGATATTAGGGTCATTATCACAAAGGTGTGCCTGCTGTAAAAATTCTATTTGCAAATACACATTTTATTTCATTTAAACTTTATAGGAGGTGGTTCTAACTGTTCTGCCAGTTTTCTGTAACTGCCTTATGAAATATAGGTATTAAAAACAAACTTCAAAATTTCTAATTTTCCTAACATTCCTGTTTTTTGCTATTGTTATTATAGCTGCACACTTTTTTGTTTAGAAAACTAGAGCATAGAACTGAAGAAATAATTAAGTAATTAAAATTGCTGCTGTTTTTCCAGAGGACCAGGGTTTGTATCTCATCAACTCTCTCATAACCACATGGAATTCTATGTCCTGGAATGTAGTATCCTTTGCTAACATCTGTGAGCACAGGCATATGCATCATATACATGCACACACACACACACACACACACACACACACACACACACACAGAGAGAGAGAGAGAGAGAGAGACAGACAGACAGACAGACAGACAGAGGGAGAGAGAGTGTGTGAAAAATTTGTTGATTTATAGACCAAAGCAGTTCCATAAACCTCCACAAACAAAATAATTACTAATGTAAATAATTCCATATACCAGTCCACCTGTAGCATGCAATCGTTTTTAACTTGCAAGGCAGTTTTTAAGATAATTCAGGGAGCCTTGAGCACTGATCAGTATTTCTACTGGTCTGTTGCCACAGGAAGATACGTTTTCTCCTTTGTATTTCCAGTGTCTGATGGATGAACAATTAACACTGCTACTTCACATGGAGTGAGTATTTGCAACTTTTATACTTCAAAAATGAATTTCTTTTCTTTCCAATACTGTGAAACCCTTTCTAAGAGAGGTGTAAATATTCTTCCAGAGTTTTTTTTTTAGTTTCTAGAAGATATTTTCCTTATTAGTTTAAACTCTGACATCGTTTTTACTTTTCTTTTCATACTATAGTAAAATCTCCTGGTTAAAAAGAATAAGATTTAAAAGTCTGTTTTTGCTCAATTCCAGGTGATACATTCCATCACCGCAGAGATACCACATTGAGGGTAGCTTGAGTGAGCAAGTTGTAATAGACTGCAGAGAAGGCATACATGCAACCATTCAGCTCTCTCTCTTTCCCTCTCTCTCTCTCTCCTCTTATAGAGTCAAATATCCATTGTTCAGGGAATGTTCCCATTACAATTAATATGGTCTTCCCACATCAATTAATGTAATCGACACCATCACCTAGAGTCATGGCCAGGATCCTATGTCTCAGTTGATCCTAGACTTTGTCATGTTAATAATTGAAACTAACCATCATGACATCCAAGACCCAGCATGCAGTGTTGGTATTGCATTACAGCACATTAGACAACCTTTCATCTCTTGCAGATATACAATTGGTACCCTGGTCTAAAGCACAATGATGTCTTATTTAGACAAAGACTAGTCCCTCTCATGCCTTCTCTTTCAGAAATTCCTCTTTCCCCTTTTAGCTCTAGAGATCTTTTTAAATGTAAATAACATGAAATAAGGCTATTTTCAAACTCCTTTCCTTCACAAAGTGATTAATAATTTTACATCTTACAGTGGTCTGCAGAACCTTACATTAGACACTAGACCCTACCAGACTCTCTGATGTTGTTCTGCAGAGATGATGCACTGAGCCCCAGGTTCTTCCCTCAGATTTGTGAGTGGAGGATAATTCTTTCTCATCTCAAATGCCAGCGTAAGTGAAACACAAACCTGCACTATGCATATGCAAAAATCTATGTGTACAATGAACTATTTCTTTCCTGAGGAATTATTGGAATATATCAATTTTACATTAGCATTAAATAATAAATAAGCACATTTAAAAATTTTTAATTTTTAATTATGTGTACCCAAGCATGCACATGTGTATGTGTGTCATATTGTACATATACTACATTTGGACTGGTACTCAGAGAGGCCAGAAGAGTTATCCAGATACCCTGGAACTGGAGTGACAGGCATTTGTATCTGACGTAGGTCTTAAAACTACACTTTGGTCTGAAGAGCATCAAAAGCTCTTAAACAATTATACATTTTTATAAGTTTAATAAATTCACAGAGCAAATGATTTTTCTGTGTATAACTTCTAGTTTATCAGAAATGACTAGATAATTGTCTATACTAAGAATTATTGGGAAATTTTTCCTAAAATCTGTAGTTTTCACAAGCCAGGATTTTTTTAAAAAAAAATGTTTGAAATATTTGTTCTTTTCTAAAAAATGTATTATTTCAGTTGCTTATGATGATATACTTCAGTAATTTCATAGTTACTGAACTTTTAAAATGTAAAATCACTTTTTTTATGTTTGATGCTAGCACATTTAAGTTCTGTATTCCCATCAATCATTATATAAGGTTTTGTGCTGCTGACTAGAGATGTCTTAGTGTTTGAGAGCATTGACTGCTATTCTAGTGAGTTTAGTACCCAGAACTCACATGGTTGCTAATGACCATCTGTAACTCCTATCCCACCGTATCCCATGCACTCTTCTGGCTCCTGTAGGCACTGGATATATATAATACACAGCTATGTATTGGAGGTTAAATATATAGAACAAACAAAAATATATGCTTCTTTCATTCTGATAATTAATGGCTACATTAAAGAGGAAGGATCACTAAAGGATCATTAAAGAGAAAGATCCTTCAAGATAGGTATATTAATAATTCTCTCTCAAAGGAGTCAACTAGTGCTGGAATTAACGCATACACCATTGTAGTAAAGAATCCTGGAAGTCATACACTGAATTTGAATTGAGGCCTCTGAACAAGAAAGATAAATAGGAAAACAGTCAGACTTCTTACAAATACTTTAATAATATAGTAAGCGTATTAAGGACATTGCTCATTATTGAATATTTATCTTTCAATTTGTTTTTACTGATATGCCAGACATGAAAATATATGACCATGAAAATATTAGTGAAGTTGTGGAATCCACGGGACTTGCTCTAAACACTATTTAAAACTTGCAAATGTTTTATTATAAAACAAAGGACTTTTAAAGAGGAGATGACTTAATTGGTAAGGTACTAGGTAGACAAGTATGAGTACCTGAATTAAATCCTCAGCAAAATCATAAAATAATTACTGTCAATACCTGTTTATAATCCCAGGACTGGAGAAATAGAGACAGAAAAAGACAGAAAAGTTCTTAGGAATTATTGTACACTGAGACTTGCCTATTAAGTGAATCTTTTGATCCCAGTGAGGAAAACATGGTATGTAGTGATCCTGAGAAATAATGTCCAAGGTTGATTTCTGGCACAGAAATTCTTTCTCTCTCTCTCTCTTTCTCTCTCTCTCTCTCTTTCACACACACACACACACACACACACACACACACACACACACACACACAAGCATACACACACACACCACAGAGAGCAAGAGAAACAAAACTTAAAAATGCTTCATGACCAATTTAAGTTACTTTGATCAATACACATTTTGATCAATACACATAGGAACACCAAACACTAACCCTTTAATGAGGAACATAGTAGCTAAAAAGACAGACTTTAAAATGGATTTGGGTTCTTCAAATTATGTATAAGTTTAAACCACATTGCATTACCACGTGTATTCTTGAAAATGACTTTGGAGTTTTGACTCTGGGTAAGATTGATAAAGCAACACTTCATGTTCCTTTCACACACTTGAATACAAATTGGATGTATAGGTCACAATCAAGAGGAATCTGATGAATCACAATTTGGTCAGGTTAGTGACTGAAAGCAGAATCCTAACATACCAAACATATTTTAAGTAAAAAGGGAAGTCTGATTACTGACAATCAGTAAGCTATAAAGCACAAATTATGCAAACTTTATATTCAGTTCAGCAACATCGATTCATACCTCTGTAACTTATGTTCCCCAACTCAGTTTTGTTCTTTCTGTAGCCAAATGAGGGTCTGTCAGTAGGTAAAGATCCCATACCGGGGTGGATTTTGAAGACAGCAGCTGAAATAATTCCTCTGGAGGGGGATTCTGGCTACAGAGGTACTGTTGATTCAGGATTGTGCCCACAAAGGTACCCTGTAATTTTCTGGCTTGAACATTCACACCTTCCTGTTCTTGAGAGTCTGGTTAGTAGCAGAGCCAGTTGGGACAAACAGACTCTATATTACAACACACTGGTTTCCACAGATGACCTAGGACCAGTCAGGTAACCTGGTCGTTCCCTTGCTGTTTCTGTGCCCCAAGCTGTTGTGCTGGCAGGCTTGACCATGTTCCTTTCAGAGTTCTATTGGACCTATAGGGTTAAATACCTTCATCTTTCCCTGTCCGATGCTTCTGTTACTCTCTGAAATGGTTGACTCAGTTAATTCCACAGGTTTCTCATGGAACCTACCTCTACACTCACCGTCACAGTCATGGTGATGCTGCACATTAATCTTGGCAGTATTTGCATTGTCTCTTTTTGCTTTTATTGTGTAGTCAGGACTATAAAATTTGTTTTGAGCTTTATAGATTTGTAGTATTCTAGATAAGGTTGTGCTTGTACTTATGCAGAGTGAAAGAACTGTATTGAATAAACCTCGGATTAAAATACAGACTGAAAAAAAGTGGTTGCTCCTTATTGGCAAGGATTGGTCGGGACATCTGACAGAGATAGGCAGACCCCAGATTGGCTCCTTTGCCCTTATAAGCCTTACTTCCTACTAAAGTCTTCTACAAAACAGAGGAAGTTATTATGTAGTAAAGTAATAATTATTATAGAAATAGGTCTAAATTCTATTGAAAACAGACGAACAATCTAGAGGTATTGAATTATGGTAATGATAAGTATATATCTGTCCACTAGCTACTTGCTTTTAAACTCTGTTTTAAATGTAAATGTTTGATTAATGGATAAAAGGGTTTTGGTTCACTGTTAGTGAAAGACAGTGTTCTATGAATAGAGAGAAAAGAAAATAAACTGTTTAACTGAGACTTTGTAGGATATACACGGGCAGCATTAGCATCCTCAGAGCCAACAGCTGCAGACAGATGAAATCAGTGTTAAGAGCAAGGAGGTCCTCAGAGGCCACATCAGTGTTCTGAGCATCAGGTTTGGCAACTTTCCTGGGTAGGATAATTCTGAGTAGAGGTGGTCCTCATAGTGTGCCAGAAGCTTGGTTGACACTTGTGGATGACTAACAGGAACTTCTAAGAATTGATACAGATTAATTTTCTGAGCCCTTGATTTTAGTCTTCTTGCTCAAAGTCATGCATGATATGTGTCCTGAACCATAATTTAAACTCTAAATGTCTGCTCCCAAACTGTACATTACGCTAAGAGACGAATTTGCATAAACTTATGGATCTCAGCCTTGCTTGTGAACTTGGAGAATAGGAGAAACATGGGATGCAAAAAGAGGTGAAGACCATACTACGTAAATAGTTTGGGGTAATTGCTGTGAATTTACTTTTATTTTCATTAAAAAAATCCATGGGAAATAAGTTATAGAGAAATAGATGAAGTGGCTTTTCTTAATTTGAAGAATATTTTTCCATGTTTGTAATATATCCATGCAAAAATATGCTAGGGTTCTTGACATAAATTTACTTTTAAACATATTTATTTCTTGTAAAGACTTCAAAGGTAAATCAGGTTTAATTTTATTTTTTTCAAAAAGATTAAATATGCATTGTTAAATCTCATTAACTTGACAATGATAATGCATCTTAATTCATTAACATATAACAAATCCAAAGAAAGAAAGCAAATTGTCATCTTTTAATTGGTAATAGTAACTCTTTCTTTGGAATAAACAAAATGTAAAATAGTTTAGAAATCATATTTTTTTCTCTCCTTTGACTTAAATGGTTCTCCAAATAGACAGTCTGGGTAGGATACCATATTTGAGAAGATTTTTAGCTGCATGATGAGGGATTCCCCTATGTATGCTGTGAGTATCATTGGTTAATAAAGGAACTGTGTTGGGCCTATAGCAGAGCTATAGGGGAACAGAGTTAGGCAGGGAAAACTAAATGGAATGCTGGGAGAAAGGAGGTGGAGTCAGAGAGATGCCATGTAGCCCTACTGGAGGCAGATGTAACTTTACCTGGCAATCCACAGCCACGTGAAATATACAGATTACTAGAAATGGGATTAAATAGTGATATAAGTGTTAGCCAATAAGTAAGTAGAACTAATGAGCCAAGAAGTGATTTAAGTAATGTAGTTTCTGTATGATTATTTTGGAACTGAGCAGCTGGGAACCAACAAGCAGCCATTTCTACTACAGCTGAAAGTCTGAATATGAATCAATGAACCAGATGTTTTCCCAAATGACCTTCATTTAAATATAATGTTTCTTTCTCTAATTCACCATATTCTCTTACAATGAAATGTAGACATGTCTAATATCATTTCTGATATTAACTACTTCAATATAAATTTTGTAGATATGCATGACTATGATAGTTTTAGCCATCATGTCTACTATTTCTTTGGGAGTCATTTGAACAACTTCTGTCATCCCCAGCATCCCCCCCACCCCCCCAATGCCACCTTTCCTATTTAAGACCTACTCAACAGCAGGAAAAATTTGTCTGGTCATGGAAACCTACCCACTAAGGCCTACTGAAGTCATAGATATTGGAAGACAGCCTATAATCACCACTTTACAAAACCAACATAATCCCTCACTACATTCTCTGCATTTAACCTTATACCAACACATACATTTAACATTTAACTCTCATCAAGAAAAATTCATGATGCAGCATATGAAAAACATCACAAAATGCTACAACCAAACATAATGAAGAGCTGTGAAGATCAGTCCCTAAGTCTATATCACACCTATGATACATTACCATTCCTAATTCTCGGGGAGTATTGTGAAAAGAGGGATGGAAATATTGTAATAACCAGAGAATCAGACATTTAACTATGAATTTTTGTCTTCAAGGAATATAAGACACTTGAAAGAAAAAATAAATATAACCCAATATGTTCTAATATTTAGAAAAAAGCATTTTAAAGAGACATATGGATGGTCTTTAGAACGTCTGAAAGATGTGTCTCAAAATAGAAATTTTACCAGAGAAATGTAAATCTAAACATTTTTGTGAGATATTTTACTCATTTTGGTGACTAATAATAGAATACCTTATGGGTGGAAGGCAAATGAATATAGCCATTGTAGATAGTAGTATGGAGATTCTTAAAAAATAATAGAACTAGTATTCGGTGCTGAATTTCACTATGCTCAGTAAGACCAGTACTCAATGTTTACTGTGCTATCATGTCCAATAATCATGTATGAAATCACTATAATATCTATTAATAAATGAATGAGTATAGATAACTATATATATGGTAAATATATCATGATATATTATGTATTTAAATACCCATCCATTATCATGTTACTTATATAATATACAATTATCTATATCTATCTATCTATCTATATGGTCATACAACACACACAAACATGTGCATAGCATAATAGTAAATTATTTGGCTAATTGAAAGGAATCTGACATTTCTGAAACATGGGAATACCCGAGACTTTTGAGAAAGAATAAATTTCACAAATCAAATACTAGGATGAGCACATAGAATAACTAAAACATTTATTTTCTTTTTTACTTTTTTCCTTTTATTGAAAGTAGATTCATTTCTCATACGCTATATATTGATTATCATTTCCTATGCCACTATTCCTCCAAGTTCCTACTAACTTCCTTCCCCTCCAGATCCACTCATTTTCTGTGCCCCATTAGAAAAGAAGAGGCTTCTAAGAGGTCGGAACAAAATGTGGCAGCATGAGATATAATAAATTGAAGAAAATAATATTGTATCAATGTTGGTGATAAAAACCTAACAGGAGTAAAAGAGTCCTAAGATCAGGCACAAGAGTCAGAGATTCATTCATTCTCCCACTCAGGAGTCTCATAAAAATTTGAGGTTAATAGTGATAATTTATATGAATAATAAAACAGATAATCTACTCACAGGATTTAAAGAATTGGTGTATAAGCCAAACCTAATAAAACCTTGAGATCACTATGCTAACATACTTTGCTCATAGTATATTCTTTGTATTAGCTGAAAGTTGCAATGATTTCTGAGAACCATGTATACCCTAATGGCATTTTCAGAAGCTGACAAGAGCTATAAAGATTTATGTAGCTATTATGAGGGGAATCATGAAAATTTCTGTGTTCAATGTCAATTTATATACAAATACCATAAATAAATCATTTATTTACTCTTAAACTTGTTATTGACAAGAATATATGCATAATGTAATTGACAATAGTAAAGAGATCTATTTCTTGTGACTTTAACAGTTATGGTTGCAAACTGCTATTTGGAAAAATTGCACAATTTCTTAACTGGTAATCAAAGAACAATATGTGGCCTATTATTTTAAATAAATTTTAGTGTACTCCACTTCTTTGTTGACTGTCAGTAATATGTATTTTCATATGTTTCTATTCACTGCAAATTAAAATAATTTGTGCGGTGGTAACTTTGCTAATATTAACATGTAATTTCACACTTAATATCACTGATACTTTATCTAATCTATTGATAATTTCGATGAAATAAGAAAATTTTATATTTATGTGTGTGTGTGTATCTCATGATTCTAGAGGTTAAATAGTCCAAGACCATGGAACTGCTGAAACCTTGCTGTATCAGAGCATAATGAAATGTAACACATGGTGAGATGCTAGAGATGCTCATCTAGTCTCTGTCCCTCACCTTGTAATGCAGCTAAGTATCTCACAGAAACTTCAGGATCAAAAAACTGTCTGAATGTAATCATTTCCCAAAAGCAGTACCTTCAAACAGCAGTAATTTATGACTTTGAGGAAACATCTTCAGAATTTAAGTACTTCGTTGTGCATTAGCAAAACATACCATCCAGTCTTTAAAACCAATTAAAACAAACACACAAACAAACAAAAAAAAAAACACCAAGAACTGGGAGAATAGTATAATCAAATAAGGGAGTGCCATTTGAAAATAATAATGATTATCATTATTTTATGAATTTGACTTTTTTGTTTACTTATGGATATGTGAGACGCATGCGTACATTGTCAGTCAAGATCACAAAGAGGGGCTCTGGTAACAGTAATATTTGACCCATCATGCAGGTGCCCGAAATTGAACCTGGATTCTATGCAAAAGTACCAAGTGCTATTAACTATTAAGACAAATATCTAGCTCTAAAATCTTCTTTTAAAAAAAATTAGAAACCTTCTATGTGACATTCAAGTGCATTCAAAATAAAATTGGGTGAATTTGCTACACCTTAACCAAAGAACCTGAACATCTATGCTCTTAATACAAGAGCACGAACATATGTAAAAGAAACTTTACTAAAACTTAAATCGCACATCAAACCACACGCACTAATAGTAAGAGACTTTAATACTCCACTCTCGCCAATGTACAGGTCAACCAGACAGAAACTTAACAGAGGAATAAGAGAACTAACAGATGTAATGAATCAAATGGACTTAATAGATTCCATCGAAACACAAAAGACTATACCTTCTCTTCAGAACCTCATGGAACATTCTTTAAAATTGATTACATACTTGGTCACAAAGCAAACCTCCATAGATACAAAAAAAAAAACAAAAAACAAAAAACAAACAAACAAAAAATGGAGTAACCCCCTGTGTCTTATCGAATCACCAGGGATTAAAGTTAGAATTTAACAACATTACTACTCTCAGAAAGCCTACAAACTCATTGAAATTAAACAGTCAGTTTCTGAACCACTCCTGGGTCACGGAAGAAATAAAGAAAGAAATTAAAGTCTTCCTTGAATTCAACGAAAATGAAGGCACAACATATGCAAACCTATGGTACACTATGAAACCAGTGCTAAGAGGATATTTCATACCACTAAGTGCCCACATAAAGAAAACAGAGAAAGTTCGCATTTGTGACCTAACAGCACACCTGAAATTTCTAGGACAAAATTAAGCAGACTCACCCAGGAGGAGTAGAAGACAGGAAATAATCAAATTGAGGGCTGAAATCAACAAAATAGAAACAAAGAAAACAATACAAAGAATCAGTGA
Organism: Myodes glareolus; assembly: GCF_982192425.1. Classification (NCBI taxonomy): domain Eukaryota; kingdom Metazoa; phylum Chordata; class Mammalia; order Rodentia; family Cricetidae; genus Myodes; species Myodes glareolus. The sequence goes on from NC_142033.1 coordinate 28,024,122, forward strand.
AACAAAGAGCTGGTTCTTTGAGAAAATCGACAAGATGGACAAATCCTTATCCAAACTAATTAAAAGGTGGAAAGAAAAATTCAAATATTACCTATGAAACTCTGAGTTACTTCATACATCTTGGGACAGATTATGAAGGTTAATATTAGTTGATATAAAAAGTAGAAAAATAAAGTATCTTTTTTTTGGTTTTTCATAAGATAAACTTTTAAAACTGAATCATGCTGTAGATTTATGGACTGCATTGATTAATAAATAGTTTTTGTTCCCCCAAATTCCCACGTGATACAATCTAAATGTTGTTATTCAGGAATTATAGTTTAAGCTGAATTCAAGTAAATGGAGTGAAGTATCTGTGTTATGTATGTACATGTGTGTTTTGGGGTGTTGACTATATAGAAACATAAAAAGTGGATGATTGTCTGTAAATAATGAGAGTAGTCCTTAGTGTTAATTTATTCATGTCATAATTTGACTGACTGCACAGCATCTATAACTTCAAGAATACATTTCTGTGTAGATTATTTATTCTGTGACATATTTCTTTCATCAATTTATCTAAAAACTTCAAACCCAGTTGAGAGTTTTGAATATCATCGAAATACCTCTCCATCCCTAAAAAAAATCCCTTCTGCAGAAAGGACAGAAGCCCCAGGAGAAGAAAGGAAGTTGGAATCATTCGAAACATGTTACTGATTCTGCAGGAACATATATGGACAAATCCTGACTTTAAAAAACTTTATTTTTAGAGTCATATGCATTCACCTCAGCCTGTCTTAGAAAAACAGACTTAACCTTAAAACTTAGGCCATGCAAAGATCACCAAATGGAAATCATGCTCAGAAACGTTTTTGATTGATTAAAGTGAGGTCTTTTTATACTTCTGACTTCCTTTTTTACTCTAAGCTTTGCTCCAATAATGTTAACTATTAAAATTGATCTACATCTAACTGGTTATAATACTCCTGGTAACATACAAAATTAGGTTTGAATGAAATACAAAAAAATAGAGATTCTTTTGAAATTTTGCAGTTAAACTTCACTTTTAGTGTGAGATGTACTGTTTTATTAATTTCTTCTGTGTTCAAAGAAATTTCTTGACCTAAACATAAATAAAAATTAAAGCTAGGACAAAACATTTTTTTTCAGAAAAAGATAGATTTATTTTAATTACAAAAGGTGGAAAATTTATTTTAATGCAAAAGTTGTAATTACTAACACATTAACAAATGATATGGCAAGAACAGTCATGAATGTTTAAGAAAATCATTATTAAATAATTGGTAAGTGAGGAAGTATCAAACAAAATCTAAAGAATACAGCTATAAATATTTTCAACTTTTTTCCAATATTCAAAGATTGTAATCATCCTCTATCTTTTAATGATATTTGAAGACTGAATATGCTTTAGCAGACTTTATGATACCTGTGCTGCATTTTGTAGATACCAGCTGTGAGACCTCTTAACTGTGTTTTTTTTTCTTTGCCTTATAAAACAATACACAGAAAGTAAAACAGAAATACAACCAGGTAAATCACATCAACATTGATTTCTTTACTCAGCTTGGCAGTATTTATTTTCTTCATTGTTTGTTCATTTGTTTTTATTGTTGTAGAGATTTCCTAAATAAATATACTCACTTCTTCGTTGTAGACTTCCATACGCTTCTTAAAGTAAACATAGTACTACTGAGGAGTGTTTCCTTAAAGTGCCCAAACTTTAATATTTTATACTTAATATTTTCACCTTGATTGATCGCATCTCCTGAATTTTTAGAAATATATTTTAGGAAGACATTATATGTACTTTATTTACATAAATCTTACAACTAGTTTTCAAGACAGAATTCAGTTTTTGATACAGTTGCAATAACTTGAGTTATTTAAGGCATATTATGTCTTCTCAGTTTATGATTAATAAATACATAAGAAAATATTGACTTTGTATTATAAACTGTATTTGATAGATACCTTTCTCAATATTTATTTACAGATTTTTATTGTATTGAGACTTACGGTTTCTTCAGTTATTTCAGATCTGTAGATACACCATTTTCTCCATTGCTATAATAGCTACGGGCTGGTCAATTTTTCAATCGAAGAGAACATCTTAATTCTTGAGTTTTGTCTTGTTCATTGTCACATTTCTGTTGCATCCATAAGGACTAACAGTGGGCACAAACGAGAGCATAAGGAAAGAAAGATATCAGTAGGAACTACTGGAAATTGGCTGGGTTAGAACTCCCTTGTATCTACATACCTCCTCCTGCACCATCCTGCCCTGCATTTTGGCCTGTCCTGCATTAATTTTTATACCTGACGAAGATTTTGGTTTTATAATTATCAGTTTTGAGAACTCCATCTTACATGAATATTTAGGACAAATGATAGAAATATTTTAAAATCATTTCAGAAGTTATAGGAAATGTTATGCTAATCCCAATGTAAGGGATATATTAGTGAGTTCTAGGCCAGCCTGTATCATAATGTATGGCCCTGTCTGAAAATATGCAAAGAAAAAATGTAGTGCATATTGCACAGTAAAAATATTCATATAAGTATTAACTTTATATGCAAGAATAAATATCAATTTTATTAGTTTTTGAATTTTCTTTCATGTTTCTGAAATAGTGAAAATACTATACAGATTTAATGATTATTATAAATTAATTTTGTATTATTTATTATCACTAATAAATAAATAGTATCCACAAATTTTTAAATTATAGATCTAAAGATCAAGGTTACATAAAATTTCTTGGAATGGATGAATAATCATTTGTGAGCCTTTAACATGTTCTGCACTGTTATGTGACTACTGTTTAAATTTATTAGTTAATTTTAACAGCATTCTTATTTTAAGAGGAATACATGTTATATATTATACATTGTATTATATATTGTATGTTATATATTATTATGATATATAATTGCTTTTATCAAGGAGAAATGAAGTTGCTGTTGATGTATTTGGTAGAATAGACCCAAATGATAGAATCTGTACTCCTGTTAAAGGTGTTTCACTCTTTTAAATTTTTACAGTGATAGAAGCACAGTTGCTCATTATGTTCTGATTTTAATTGTTACTCAAATTCTAGAACTTGATTTCTCTTACATATTGTACTCTACCTTTCATTGTTAAGGTAAAGCATTTCAATTCATTTAAATTTAGTTTTGAAATTCATGAGATTATAATATAATTACACATATGTGTGTGTGTGTGTGTGTGTGTGTGTGTGTGTGTGTGTGTGCCAAGAGGGAATAGTTTTAATTGTTGAAGAAGGACAAAGTATAGGAAATTTAATACATTAGCAGTTAAAGAGAATGTTCAGCTATTGTTTCATAGTTTTCATTGAAGACATGAGTGTGGCTTTGAAAGAAAATTGCACCCAAAAGGAATGACAAAAGCTGTTAGCATATCTGCTTTGTTAAAGGCAACAAGTTTAAGGCAAATTCAAGAAAAATATCTGTGGGTAGACTTCTAATTGTTAATATTGGGAGTAAGACACAGAATTGCTGTATATCCCTTCCTGCCCCATAGCTAGCTCTCAAAGCTGAAAAGCAACCTTGTTATGTGGAAATCAGAGGCTAGATACAAGTATGATCATGAATACTTTTCACCTATGTAACGAAGAAAACATTCAAAAGGTTTATTCATAGTGTTGAGAGATTTTAAAAGGATGAGCACTTTTCAGAAATTGGCAAGATGGTCTTAGAGAAGCAAAACACCAAAAACCCATGTATGAATATGAGCACCATTGATGAGTTTTGGAATATATTCCTTAAGACAAGACTGGAATGCCTGAGGAATTAAAACTACAACATATACCTAGAGAAGATGACAAAGCAAAGAAACCTCCAAAAGATGGACTAAGGAAGTAACCTCCCCAAATTCATTAAAATCAGTTGGATCCATGTTTCTCTTGACCATTCATCCTTCTCAAGTTCTAAAGCTAGGTTTGTACTGAATAAAGTTAGTACTGAAATGTGATCATTACTAGAAGGTGGACCATCATTTGCTTACACACAAGTCTGTGGGGAAAAATCATTTCAAAAAGTCACTTGAGGAGAATAACAAGTACACAGCAGACCCTCAGGAATTTCCCTGAGAGGAGTGTGGAATGGGACAGCATCTCTATTTGTATTGCTTTTCCTGAAGGCCTCTCAAGGACACCAAGTCATGAAGGTAGAGGATGCTCATATAGACTATACAGACTCTTTAGAGGTCTAGACTAACATAATCCTTAAATTTTAGATTTAAAGAAAGAATTTCTACCCACAAAACAAACAACTTTAAATTAGAGAAAATTCGTATAAGAATATAAAAATAGAGACTTTTAATTCAACTCTATGATGTACTTCTATGTTAATGTGAGTAGAAAAGTTAAACATCAAACAAGTGAAGTTTACAAAGTAAATGCTACTGATATAAGCATTTATAAGTTATATAAGGTTAATTGCTAGAGAAAGAATTCCTTAAAGCACTGGTGTAGCTTAGTCACAGAGTGTATACAAAGTTTGCAGTGATACAGCAATGTGGTAGATGTGTGCTTACTGATTTCACTATGGCAAGGTCAAAACTACCCATTTGTTCTTGGTAAGGTTCTTTACAAGCATGTAAGTGTCCACCCTATAAATTGTACTTTACAGTCCTTTTACTAAAGACATATTTATGTACTTTGCATAAATGCTTTGCATCATTCTATGATTAATTCTATTGCTTGGTATAGTGATGTACAAAGCATTTTTGTAGTCTAGAAGCAATAAACCATACTAGGTGTGTAATAAGGAAAACCACATGGTTTTGCAAAGATATGTATTCTAGGATAGTTTGACAGAAATAGCACCTCTAATGATGCATGTTTCAGACTCTGTCACTATTGTTATGTGATGAATGGTCTTCTGTTCATTTTCTAATGGATTCATTTCTTTAAATTCAGAAATATATTTGCCTCAGGATTATATAAATGTTCTCTATCTATCTATTTATCTATCTATCTATCTATCTATCTATCTATCTATCTATCTATCTATCTTTCTATTTATCTCTATCTTTCTCTGTCTGTCTGTCTTTCCTGAATATAAGTTTGAAAATTAAGCCCCAAAATTTCATCAGGCATTTACCATACAAATAAAGATTTACTATAATAGACAAACCTATTCACTTCAACAGTATTGGTAGGTGGCATTGTTGCTACAAGGATAGAAAAAAATACTTTGTTTAATAAGACAAAAATATGTGACCTAATCATGTTTATGGAAAACATGAACTAGTCCTTCTCTTGTAAAATTTCCCTCGGCTACATGAAATTCCTGTATTCAAGAATGTGAATTCCAGACTCAAAAGGCAAGTTCCAGTGGATGGAATAAAGCCATATTATTTTAAGGTGTTTATGCACCAGTTTTACCTTGTCTAGCAATGGAAACCTATTCCAGTTACAGCTAGTGTTCCGGTCTCAAATAATTCTCAGGTAATAATAATAAATGGTTGAACATAAGGGGCACAAGGATGTCTTACTGCTCTTACAGAATGCTAGTAATGTTTTCAAGGGAGTATTTTTGTGCTTGAGATGCCACTGTTCGTTGTAAAAGCTTTTCTAAATATTAAAAAAGCCAGAGTTACTGCTCTCAAGCTTCGAAAAATATATCCTTGGAACAAACTACTAAATTATGCAATCTGTGTGGGTTTTAAAGTGTGACCAGATAGGCTGTTAGAAAATTAACTCTCAACTAGTTTTCCAGTTGAAGGCAACTTATGCCTTTTAATGGCAAGCTCACCACATCCCACTATATTTTGCATAGAGAATAATGAATTCAATAATTTTGGCTTCAAAGGGTAATGTGGTCATGAAAATTCAGTGTTTGTAGCCACTCAAACTAATTGTTCCATTGAAAATATAATGAAGAAGCTATAAAGGAATTTCATAGATTTTTCAAAGTACTGGAGCAATAAATGATCCCTTGTGGTTCCTCTTTGAAATGCTATTTTCTGTGCTTCACAGCTCTTACCAACTGAATGAGGAAAATTCAGGATGTATTTATATATTAAAGGGATATGGACACTTCTGCCCAACACACAGATGGTGAAAATTCAAGTTCATTCCCAGGGACATAACTCAATATATGAAAATAGAAAAACTGATAAATGATTTTAAAAGAAGCTGACTGTGGACTGTGAAATGATTCTAAGAAAAACGTGAAGCTACCACAGTAATAGCAGGTGACTCTCAAAATATCGATCACATATTTTTTTAAGGATGGGTTACTTATATTCTAACATATAATATTCTAAATTTTTCCCCGTGTTATTTAGAAGGCAAAGCAAAAAGCACACATGGAAAAAGGGACTAAAATGTGAACGGTATTAAGCTAAGTGGTTATATATAATACAGATAGTGCTTTAATAAAACAGCTGTTAAACTAAATATTAACACTTTCCATTTAATAAGTCTGATCAATTGGTGGAGTCTTGTCTGTGGTCAAAGCATCCTCATTTTTTTTGCTGACAACACTAAAATGAGGCATAATATTTTGATTATGGATTTTTTAATTAATGATGATTTTGATTTGGTATTTTTGTATAAAATATTATGATAGTTACAGACTACTTGTTTTGTTCTTTATACACATACATTATGCATCAGCTACATATTTAGTAAAGTAGTCTTTAGAAGTAAGAATAACATCTTTAATGGCTGTAATATTGGGATGTTCTCAAAGATAAATGAGATTGAATAATTGCTTAGATTTGATATACTTGGAATAGGACAGTATGTCATTCAAGTTTAAGTTTACATGATGTGGTACAGTATTCTTTCGATAAGAAGATAGTTTTTATTGGCCTTAAATTAATTAAAAGCAGGGTGGTGGTGGTACATGCCTTTAATCCCAGCACTCAGAGACAGGAAAATCTGTGTGAGTTCAAAGCCAGCCTGGCCTACAAGAGCTAGTTTCCAGGAATGACTCGAAAACTACAGAGAAATCTTGTGTGAAAAAAAGACAAAAAAATTCAAGAAAATATTAAAAAATATAATCTGGATATCAAGATAGGTAAATGAATAAAGGCATTTGTGGTCGATCCACAGACTTGAGTTCATTCCCAAGGATTCTCAAGGGCAATGTGGAGAAAGAACTTCTACATATTTGCTATTATGTCTACATAGACGGCATTCAACACAACCCCAGTATATAAATAAAAATAATTATAAAAATTCAAATATACCTTCCAAAAATCAAGAGTACTATCTACAAAAGACTAACCAGGTTGTATTTATGTATTGAGAAAAAATATATGGTCATCCTTACAAATACACAAATTACAGCACTCAATTTAAAATAAGGCCATAAATTTTAAATTGAAGAAGGGGTTTTGAGGTTGAAATTGATGGATCAAATAGTTTAATTATAACCTCGAAACATAAAATAAATAATTTCAATAAAATGATACTTTCAAAGTTTGGATATATAAAGCTGGAGAATTCACAACTGGAGAGATAAAATTTCCAGATCTCCTTTATATATTGTGTGCTCATGTGGCACAGGACATCCGGGAACATTTAGTCGACAACCAGCCAAAGAACACAGAAAACCATTCAAATCACAGGGAACTTAATTCTACAATTGTCTTACTTGTATATCTGTGAAGAGACAACATGATCTAGCCAACTATCATAAGCAAAAACATTTCATTAGGGATTCTTCCAGTTTCACTAGTTTAGTCCATTATCCTCTTGGCATAAAACATAGCAATATCCATGCAAATATGGTGCTTGAGAAGTAGCTAAGACTTCTGCATCTGTATCCATTGGCAGTAGAGAGAATAATTCTGGGCTTATCGTGGGTTTTAAAAACCTCAATCACCAGCCTCATTGGCATAAATAGTGCCACTTCCCGGTGACCAAGTGCTTAATTCTCTGAGCCTATAGTGGCTATTCTCATTCAAATGCCATAATATGTATCATGTGAAATTTGACAGGTTCTTCCAAATGTCAGATAGGAATGCATCTGTAGGGGTTAAAGTGTTGACTCAGAGCTTAAGAGAACATAACATTCTTGCAGAAGATCTTCAGGTCCTTCTCATAACCACACCTCATGGTTCTTAAAAGCCTGTAACTCCAGATCCAAGGTATTTGTCTCCTTTTCCAGTCTCCATTTATTCTGAATATGGATGAATAACCAGTTGAACATAGTGATTTTCCTGATTCAGTCTAGCTCACAGCTTGATACATTCTATCTCTTCTTTTTAGTGAACATATAGTTACTATTCACCTAGTCTTTGAGCTCCCAGAATCAGGAAACCTGTAATATGTCCACCAAGAATCTCCTATAAATGATGACTACTTTCCACAAAGTGACAGGTTAAAAATCAAACTCCATGTAATTTTCAGTTCTAATACCTGACTGATTATGATTAAAACTGTAAAGAATAAAAACAGTTTTTTTTCTAATACATTGTTACTTATGATTAAACTCTAAAGGACAAAGACATTATACCTCTTTCGTTGTCAAATATGCTGATATTTCTGATAAAAGCTAAAAATCTTTGAAAGAATTTATGGAGTAGAGGAAACATAACTTTATTTTAAGATTCATGTGTCCTTTGAATAAAAAACAAATTTCACAGGAGATAATGAAGAACAAGAGTGTAGATTGTGGGCCCAATTTACCTTTCTATGCTTGAGGGATTAATAAGTTTAATCTCTATATAATCACCCACCTATGTGATCCCTTGACATATCTCTGAAAGATTTCCATATACTACTGAAACACTTGCACAATAGAAAATCCATGGATTTCCTAGCCACAAGAATTAGCAAATGAAAACTACCTAAAAGTCCTTCTACTGAAATGACTAATGAAAATGAGGTACATATAAAAAACGGTATATGCAGAGGAGAGGGTGCCTGAACTGGCCTTGTCCCATAGGCATACTGATGAATATCTTGCATATCACCATAGAACCTTCATCTGGCGATGGATGGAGATAGAGACAGAGACCCACATTGGAGCACTGGACTTAGCTCCCAAGGTCCAAATGAGGAGTAGAAGGAGGGAGAACATGAGCAAGGAATTCAGGATCACGAGGGGTGCCTCCACCCACTGAGACGGTGGGACTGATCTAATGGGAGCTCACCAAGGCCTGCTGGACTGGAAGTGATGGAGCTTGTGATCAAAATAGACACTCTGAATGTGGCTGGCAATGAAGGCTGACTGAGAAGCCAAGGACAATGGCATTGGCATTTAATTCTACTGCATGGACTGACTTTGTGGGTACCTGGTTTGTTTGGATGCTCACCTTTATAGACCTGGATGGAGGGGGGAGGACCTTGAACTTCCCACAGGGCAGGGAACCTTGATGGCTCTTAGGATTAGTGAGGGAGGGGGAGGTGGGGAGGGGAAGGGAAAAGGGAGGCGGGGAAGAGATGGAAATTTTTAATAAATAAATTAATTAATTAAAAAAATAAAATAAAATATACAGCAATGTTTAAGTTGAAGTTACTTAAGCTGAAGAAGTTTCCTCTTTCTTAAGGAAAGATTCAGATGCCTGTTCTACTCTGACTTCCGCTGATGCGATTATGCCCATTTAAGGTAGCGAGATGGACTGCATAATTCTGTGTAAAATGTCACACTAATCAATGAACATGATCAGAGATATGCCCAGAAATTGTTTAAACAAACAATTCAGTGGCCCAGTAAATTTAATACAAAATTGACAACATAAATGAGTAAATGCAACTTCAAGACAAAATCCTAAAGAGGGCAACACTAGAAAAAATAGACTTCTTGCTGATAAAGGCTATCTATGATAAACCCTCAACTAACATCATCCTAAATGAGAAAAAAGTGACCTACAAATCAGAAAAAGACAGGACTTCCCTCTATCACCACTGCTCTTCAACAAAGTCCTTGATGCACAGTATGAAACAAAAAGATCAGAGGAAGAAATTAGAGACATACAAATAAAAAAAGAAGTCAATTTTATCCCATTTGCAGAGGGTGTGATGATATATAGAAGATTCTCAGAGTACAAGGATTCTGAGATGCCTGGTGTGTATAGTATGAAGAAAAAGTATTAGGTTAAGCTGAGCAATAAGGGAAAGGGAATGAATAGATTAGGAGGAGTTTGCAGATTATAGTGATCTGGAATTTCATTCCTAAGAGGCAGGGGTATTCTAAAATATATATGGCAGATTAGTTTTCGAAATCAAATTATTTTCTAAAATTTTTCACTAACTCTTCTGTTCAGAGTAAATTGATTATTGAAGTTAAGAGTAAAACCTGCTATGTAGCAGTTGATGAGAAGATTCATGTAAGAATACTAATCTAAAATTTAAATATTATAAAAGTAAAAGGAAGATATAATTCCAGCTTACATGAGTTCAAATACAAAAATCCTATGACTAGACAAGGGCCAATGAGATTTATGAATTTTATTAATATTTTATCAGCTCAAAAAGAATCAAAATTTAACTATTCATTTCCTCATTTTCATGTATGATTCTTCTTCCTCATTATCAAATTACATTTTATATTCACTCTCTAAGAAAATTACCCTGACTCTCTTAACTATTACCTGTATTATAATGATTACAAATACATTATGTCACCAAATGTCTAAGATTTTTGTAGTTTTGAAGTTAATAATTTCCAGTGTTATTGGAGTTTATTTTTAGTCTTGGCCTTGATGGTCTATTGAATTTTAGAGAAACCCCTGTTCTTTATTGTCCCTGGCCACACACACTAGAGTAATTGCTTAAAAAACTCAAATGATAAAAATGTATTTGAACAATATAGGAAATATGAATGTTCCATAAACATAAATTAAGGTTATGAAGGCATAAGGGACAGTTTGAATACAGATGTAAAAAGAAAAGGTCACAGGAGAATTTTGTTAGAGAATAAAGGACATCTTAAAATAATACAGCATAGAAAGTTTAAAGTAATTAAGGAGAAGTTGCAAGGGGAAGGGTAAAAGGAATAAGGGGAAATTTCAAAGGCAAAAAGCATGTGTGGCCCTCTCCCTGCATGTATTCTTTGTAATCAGGAATCATAGTGCATGTTTCTCTCATGTAGACTCAAACAATGTCAGTTTCAGGCTTATTTGACTTTTAATGGCAGAAGTCATGTCACTTTTGGGGATAATAATGCCTGAGAATAAGAAATCAGCTCTCCTTCTGGATAGATTCTGGAGATTCTGACCCCTGTGTAAAGGACCTGTGGACAGTACACTGCATAATCCTGGGCATGACCACAGGGGTATATGGGACATGTGCTTTGCTTTCACTATGATAGTCATACTGCTGACCTGAATGAGTCACAGTAGCTCATGAAGTTAAATATTCCATATTTGAATAACTGTCCTTAACAAATGGTTTTAAACATAAGAGCTTTAAAGAAATGTTTTTAAATAGATGGTAGTAGGAGTTAATGGGAATATTCAAGGAGCATGAACAGAAGCAAAATCATAGAAATCCATAGAGCTCTCATTTCTAATAACTGTACCAATACTCCCCAAAAGTTAAGGAAGACAGACATAAAAATAAGGCACAAGAAATGCCAACTATTAAGTTTCCAAATTTTGCTACTCATAGCTTTGCAGTGATATAATGTAAACTGAAAAGTTTGGCCACTCATATTAGTTTAATAAATGCTGATTGGTCAGCGGTCATGCAGGAATTAGAGGCAGGAGTGCAGACAAAGAGAATTCTGAGAAGAGGAAAGGCAGAGGTAGGTATCAGCCAGAAGCAGAGGAAGTAATATGAGAATGCCCCACTGTGTAAATTGCCAAGCCACATGGCTCAACATAGAAAAGAATTACATGTTAATTTAAATTTTAAGTGCTAGATAATAGTAAGCCTGAGAACAGACAGGTTATAATTAATATTGGAAATGTACAACGGAGGGACCAGGTAGGACAGAAACCTCCATCTACATAGGATGAATGAAAAAACCTCATAGAAACCCAAAAGAAATAATAGTGCAAAATGTAGGATGGATTGATCAATCTGGTTAAGTTGTTCTTAAGAGTCCAGACCCTACTGGATGGTATAGATATAAACATTTATCACAATAGTGGTGCATGATCAATAAAATTTCAGAGAGACAAGTTGGAGTTTAATCAGAAGGTCAAAAACTAAAACAGCCAACCACTAGCTCTAAACTCTACCTCAGTCCGAAAATGGTGATTCTGCCTCAAAGAATCTTAGAATGAGACTCACTTAGTCTGAGAACTATCTCCTCCCATTTTATAATCCTTCTGTTTCTGGTATTAAGGGTCTGTCCCACTACTGCCTAGTATCTATGTAGAGTTAGTATGTCTATGGGAATTAAAGGTGTATGTATTTGTTGCCTATTCTATCAGGCTGACCAGTGGTGCTGCTTTATTTTTATGACCCTCAGACAAATTTTATTTATTAAAATACAAGGAAAATACCACTATATTCCCCCTTTTCTTTAAAATATAAAAAGTCTATAATTAATATAAGAAAAATATATACAATAAGTACAATTACCATATAAAATATATAAGGCAATAAATACAGCAACAATGTCTAGTTCACATATTTTGACTAATTCACAGAAAATGCCCTATATCAATTCTATCTAGGTAAGTCCAAATTTTGTACCTAATTTATTCTCTACCATAAGTTGCATTACCAACCAAAAATAACTTTTATATCTCACAACATTTTATACTTTACATTTATTTAGTGAATTTCTTATTCTGAGTCTATTAAACAAGGAAGATTATAACTATCTAGTCTTCAACAAGCTCAGAGAGAGACCAGAAAAAGAAATAATATTAACTGAGTAAGCAGAAAGTTTAAGCAGGCCATTTCCAAAATATGTGAGTAATGACAGAAAGAGTTGACTGACTTGACAGACAACCAAAGGTCCTCTGCAACATTGGGCCATCCATCTTCAGCCTCCAGGCTTATGATATCTGACAGTCTTTATTGTGAAACAAGATATTTTGTATCCTTTGTCTAATTAGAACAGTTTATTATGAGCAATAGAGGCAGGAACGTTTTCTTGCCCAGTGGATTATTTTGCCACAAAGAAAGTAACTCCATGTGGAGTTTCTTCTATGACCATTATTTTCTCTGAAGTAGATTGGTGCTGCCGGGAGTAGACATGTTTCATTGTCATAAAAAGGATGACCTAAGCTATTAAAACATTTTAAAATTATTTTATTGAGATATACATTTCTCTCTGTTCTCCTCCCTTCTCTCCTCCCCTTCAACCCTTTCCGATGGTCCCCATGCTCCCATTTTACTCAGGAGATCTTGTCATTTTCTATTTCCCATGTAGAGTAGACCCATGTATATCTCTCTCAAGGTCCTTGTTGTTGTATAGGTTCTCTAGGATTGTGATTTGTTTTCTGGCTTGCTTTGCTTTATGTTTAAAAGTCATGTATTAATGAGTACGTATGATGTTTGTCTTTCTCGGTCTGGGTTACCTCACTCAATTTGATGTTTCCTAGATTAATCCATTTACCTGCAAATTTCAAGATGTCATTTTTTTCTGCTGTGTAGTACTCCATTGTGTAAATGTACCACATTTTCCATAAAATCTTTTGTTAAACAGCATTTAGGTTGTTTCCAGGTTCTACCTATGACAAACAATGTTGTTTTGAATATAGTTGATCATATTTCCTTGTGATACAATTGAGCATCCTTTGGGTATATACCCAAAAGTGGTACTGCCAGGTTTTGAGGAATGCTGTCTCCTAATTTTCTGAGAAATCACCATAGTGGCATACACGTCCACCAGCAATGTAGTAGTGTTCCCTTTAACCCACAATCTCTCCAGCATAGTTGTCCTTACGGATTTTGACCTTGGTAATTCTTACAGGTGCAAGATGGAATCTCATAGTTGTTTTGGTTTCCATTTCTCTGATGACTAAGGATGTTGATCATTTTCTTAAGTGTCTTTCAGACATTTTAGATTCCTCTGTTGAAAGTTCTCTGTTTAGGTATGGAATCCATTTTTTATTGGATTATTTGTTCTTTCAATAATCAATTTCTTAAGTTCTTTGTATATTTTGGAGATCAGACCTCTGTCTGATGTGGGGTTGGTGAAGATCATTTCTCATTCTGTAGGCTAATGTTTTGTCTCATTGATCATGTCCTTTGCTTTACAGATTCCTTTCAGTTCCAGGAGGTTCCATTTATTAAACAATTTGCATAGTGTCTGTACTACTGGAGTTATATTTAGGAAGTGGTCTCTTATGCCACTTCTATGAAGTTCAGTGTGACTGGCTTTATGTTGAGGTCTTTGGTACATCTGGACTTGAGTTTTGTTTATGGTGATATATATATATATATATATATATATGATCTATTTTTATTCTTCTACATGCTGATATCCATTTATGCCAGTCCCATTTTTCAAATACGTTTTCTTTTTTTTTCTTTTTATATTTTTTTCTTCTTTGTCAAAACTCAGTTGTTCATAGGTGTGTGGACTAATATCCAGTCTTCAATTTGGTTCCATTGGTTCTCCTGTCTGTTTTTATTCCAATACCAGGATGTTTTCAGTACTGTCACTCTGTTGTAGAGTTTGAAGTCAGGGATTTTGATGCCTCCAGAAGTTCTTTTATTGTACAGAATTGTTTTGGCTATCCTGAGTTTTTAGCTTTTCCATATGAAGTTGAGTAGAATGTACTTTCAATGTCTGTTGTTGTAAGGAAGCCACTATTTCACTTCCCAACCCTCCAGACTCCTGAAATAATCACACAGAAACTATTGCTTAAATTACTGTTTGATATATTAGCTCTAGCTTTTTATTTGCTAACTCTTACACCTTAATTTAACACATCTCCACTAATCTGTACATCACAATGAGTTTGTGGCATACCAACAAATTTTCAGTGCTTCTGTCTCTGGTGGTGGCTCCATGACTTCTCTTTAACTCTGTTTTCTTTGTCTCAGAATTCAGTTTAGTTTTTCCTCTCTAGCTAAAGTATGCCCTGATATAGGTCCAAAGCAGCTATTTATTCATTAATGGTAATCACAGCAAACAGAGGAGAGTCCCACATCACCTTCCCTTTTCTGTTTAAATACAAGAGAATGTTTTAAATTTAACACAGAAAAATTACATATAAAACAAACAAGTATTAAATAAGAATTATAGTTGTAATATTTATATTCATTTTATATTTATCACAACTAAGAAAAACTATATTATTACTATCTATTCTTCAACTCCATCAAAGGTTCCAGAAGGATATAATATTACTTACGTAAACAGAAAGTGCATTGTAAGCAACTTCCAAAACGCTAGGCATGACAAGCACATCTTGCTGGCTGGACAGTCACCCAAAGTTCTTCTGTATCTATGAAGTATTTATCTTCAGCATACAGACCATAGTATTAAGCAGACTTTTCCAAGAAGCAGGAAATTTCTAAGACCGTTCCACCTATATTAGCAGTTTGTCAGTCACTTTCTTCTGTATTTTGAAGAATGTCTGACAGACTCTTTTATAAAGCAGGAACATGAGAGGATTGTTTCACATTTAGACAAGGTCATCAGTCATATCTCTGTGGGTTCTGCATGTCTACTTCACACAGCATACCTTCAGGCAGTCCAGGCAAGAACAGTTTCTTGCCCAAATGGCTAACAAATGCCATAAGGAGACTCTTCAGTGCCCATCATTTTCTTGAAGTAGAATGGTACTGCCAAGAGCAGATATGTTTCATTGTCATGAAAATTCCTAACTTCTAAAAATGTTTTAAATGCCATATTCTGAAGGTCTCTGAAAGATTTGAAAAATATCTATCCATCTGAAATATAACTCTGTACATCTAGAAAATCTAACTAGTGTGACTATAAGTTTGACTATTATAGATGACTATCTATTAACCTATATTTCTTAATTATACATTACATTTTTAAATGAGCTGAATGAACACAATGCCTTAATCAAAATCAGAAATAAATATACACGGTATAACAAATAGACCTTAATTTTGTATTAATAAACCAAGATCCATACCAATGCAAATCTTTATAGCATATCCCCCTTTAAATGTAAACAATCATTTATAAATAATATTTGGGAATATGGGCATAATTTTCACCAAACTGCTTCCTGCTATTTATTGGGTGAAGTAATTTTTTTTTTTTGCCTGTTACTCTACATGGATCTATGGTGCCCGGTG
This sequence comes from Myodes glareolus, assembly GCF_982192425.1. NCBI lineage: Eukaryota > Metazoa > Chordata > Mammalia > Rodentia > Cricetidae > Myodes > Myodes glareolus. The sequence goes on from NC_142033.1 coordinate 28,040,285, forward strand.
GGGGGGCGCTGACAGATGGTAAGGAACTACTTGCATTGGTGGCCGGGAAACGAACTCGGGTCTTTGGGTGGAGTGGTCAGGCGTTCTACCCCCTGAGCTGTCTCTCCGGCTGGGGTGAAGTAATTTTTGATTGGTGTTTAATATCACCTTTCAGGGGATCTTGGTCCATCAAGCCACATTAGTCTGGAAAGTTCCACAGGTTATCACTCTCTGTGAAAACAAAAGTAGAACCTCTATTTTAGACTAACATATCTTTAGATCCACATTTTGAAATCAAGATACCTTTAGAGTATATATTCTAGTTTAGCTTAACAGTCTGTACAATGAAATGTCTCTCTGTACTTAGCTCATTCACAGTCAAAAATTTCTAAGAAATCACAGTAGCATATAAAATCTGTACTTTCTGTCAGATTTCTATTTTTACATGGCTTATTTTTCTTATTCCTTTTAATCTATGACTGTCTGTACTCTTTCTTTGTAAAGAGTTTGTTTTATTTTGTTAAACGATTTACTTCCTTTCCAAATTTTTATACTCTTTTTCTTTTCTTTCCCAAGTCTATGTACATTTATCAAACACTGTGATCCTTTTAGAAGCTTTTTCCATCTGAATTTGTCTTTATTGCATATCTGTAATCATTTTCTGACCATAAGGGCTTCTTAAAATGCTAAGTAGCAACTAAAACTTTTTTATATATTTGCTCCACTAGTCCAATATGGCAGGGCAGAGGTCTCTTTGGTGAAAGCCATGCTCACAGCCCTGTTTTCAGGCAAGCAGTGATCTATATTGCCATTAAACAAATTGTAGCAGTCTGCTCACAGACACCACTGAAATGCTCTGTAGCCAAAACACCTGAAAGAGTTGAAGCCATTTGTGCTGGGAGCCAGGAAGCTGCAATATGCTCTTCAATAAGCCATAAGGTATTTTCTGCACCCCACAGCACCTTGGCCACCACAAGTCCATCTAGGAAAAAAAAAATGTGGCTACCAAGAAACTGTGCTAAACTCTGTTCTTTTGTGTCTAGAATTCCTTTTCAAGCTCATTTAGGTTTTAAGTGGATTTTCATTGGCCTTGTTGGTAAACCAATTTGTTGTAAAAAGGCTGTTTCCTGGAAACCCAGAATCCTGAAATAATCACACAGAAACTATATTATTTAAATCACTGCTTAACCCATTATCTATAGCTTCTTATTTTCTAACTCTTATATCTTAATTTAACACATCCCCATTAATCTGTACATCACAATGAGGTTGTGGCCTACCAGCAATTTTTTAGCACATCTGTCCCCAGCAGTGGCTTCATGGCTTCTCTTTGACTGCCTTCTATCCCCCACCATTCAGTTTAGTATTCCCTGCCTAGCTAAAGAATGCCCTGCTATAGGTCCAAAGCAGGTTTTTTATTCATTAATGGTAATCACAACATACAAAGGGAAATTCCACCTCAGTCTGTGAAGAATCTTTCTGAAAATTTTGGGCAATGAATTAAACCTGTAGATTGCTTTTGACAAGATTGCCAATTTTACTATGTTAATTCTACCTACTCAAGAACATGGGAGATTTTTCCATTTTCTGGTGTCTTCTTCAATTTCTTTCTTCAAAGATTTAAATTTCTTCTCATACACGTGTTCTACTAGTTTGTTAGAGTTACTCTGATATTTTATGTTATTTGTGGCTATTGTGAAGGGTGATGTTTCATTGATTTTTTTTCTCAGACCATTTATCATCTGTGTAAAGGAGGGATACTGATTTTTTTTAGTTAATCTTGTATCCTGCTATATCACCAAAAGTGTTTATGAGTTGTAGATGTTTCTTGGTAGAATTTTTGGTGTCGCCCATATAAACTATCATATCATCAGCAAATAGTGAGTGTCTGACTTCTTCTCCAATTTGTATCACCTTAATCTAGTTTTGTTGTTTTATTTCTCTAGCTAAGATTTCAAGAACTGTGTTGAATAGATATGGAGAGAGTGAATAGCCTTGTTTTGTTCCTGATTTCAGTGGAATTACTGTGTTTTTTTTTTCATTTAGTTTGATATTGGCTGTTGGCTTGCTGTACATTGTCTTTATTATGCTTAGGTATGTTTCTTATATCCCTGCTCTCTCTAAGATGTTTAACATGAAGGGATTTTGTATTTTATCGAAAGCTTTTTCAGCATCTAATGAGATGACCATGTCATTTTTATTTTGCAGTTTGTTTATATGACGGATTGCATTGACAAATTTTTGTATGTTGAACCATTCCAGCATTTCAGGGATGAAGTATACTTGATCATGGTGGATGATGGTTCTGATGTGTTCTGGATTTTATTTGCCAGTATTTTATTTAGTATTATTGCATCAATGTTCATGATTGAGATTGGTCTGTAATTCTCTTTCTTACTAACATCTTTATATGATTTGGGTATCAGGGTAATTGGAGACTCATAAAAACAGTTTGGCAATGTTCCTTCTGTTTCTATTGTGTGGAACTATTTGAGAAGTATGGTATTAGTTCTTCTTTGAAAATCTTGTAGAACTCTGAGCTGAAACCTTCTGGTCCTAGACTTTTTTTTTTGGTTTTTATTTCTTTAGCAGTTATAGTTCTATTTATTTTACTTATCTTGTCTTGAATTAATTTTGGTAGGTGATATTTTCCAGACAATTGTCAATAACATTTAATTTTTCCAATTTTGTGGAGTACAGGTTTTTGAAATATGACCTGATGATTCTCTTAATTTTCTTGTGTCTGTTGTTATGCCTCCTTTTCATTTCTGACCTTGTTAGTTTAGATATTCTCTCTCTGCCTTTTGTTTAATTTTGAATAAATAAATGTTTGTCTATTTTGTTGATTTTCTCAACAAAAACATCTCTTTGTCTCATTGAGTCATCGTATTGTTTTCTATGTTTCTATTTTGTTGATTTCTTCCTTCAATTTGGCTATTTCCTGCCATCTAGTCCTCTCGGGTGAGTTTGCTTCTTTTTGTTCTAGATTTTTCAAATGTTCTGTTAATTCACTAGTGTGGGATTTTTCCAGTTTCCTTATGTAGGCAATTAGTGCTATGAATTTTCCTTTTAACACTGTATTCATTGTGTCCCATTAATTTGGGTATATTGTGTGGTCATTTTTATTGAATTTTAGGAAGTCTTTAATTTCTCCTTTATTTCTTTTTTGACCCATTGATGTTTCGAGTGAGCATTGTTTAATTTCCATGTGTTTGTATGCTTTCTGGAATTAACATTGCTGTTGAATTCTAATTTTAAGCCACGGTGATCAATAAGATATATGGAGTTATTCCAATTTTTTATATCAATTGAGGTTTGTTTTGTTACAGAGTATGTGGTTAATGTTTTAGAAGGTTCCATGAGGTGTTGAGAAGAAGGTATATTTTTGTATGTTTTGATGTAATGTTCTATAGATATCGGTTAAGTTCATTTGAGTCATAATATCTGTTAGTTTCTTTGTTTCTCTGTTAATATTTTTTACTGACTTGTCTGGTCAGAGTTGAGAGTGGAGTGTTGAATTCTCCCACTACTAGTATATGAGGTTTAATGTGTGATTTAAGCTTTAGAAGTGTTTCTTTCTTAAATATTTATTTATTTATTATATATTCAATATTCTATCTTTGTGTATGCCTGCAGGCCAGAAAAGGGCACCAGACCCCCATTACAGATGGTTGTGAGTCACCATGTGGTGGCTGGGAATTGAACTCAGGACCTTTGGTAGAGCAGGCAATGCTCTTAACCTCTGAGCCATCTCTAGAGCCCCATAGAAGTGTTTCTTTTAAATATGAGGGTACCCTTTTATTTGGGGTATAAATGATGCAATATTGAGATTTCCTCTCGATGGATTTTTCCTGTGACTTACATGAAATGTCCTTTTTGGTCTCTTTTGATTCATTTTAGTTTGAAGCCTATTTTGTTAGATATTAGAATAGTTATACCAGCTTGTTTCTTAGGTCCATTTGATTGGAATTTTTTCCCCAACCCTTTCCTTTGAGGCAATGTCTGTCTTTGAGGTTGAGGTGTGTTTCTTCTATGCAGCAGAAGGATGACTTATCTTTTCATATCCAATCATTTCATAGGTGAATTGAGTCCATTTATATTAAGGGGTATTAATGACCTGTGATTGCTAATCTCTTGTTAATTTGGTTTTCTTTATTGGTAATATTACTCGTGTGTTTTTCCCTTCTTTGGCATTTGTTGTTATGAGACCATCAATTGTTTGTGTTTTGTTGGTGTAGCTAACTTGGATTTGAGTTTTCCTTGGATTTGAGTTTTCCTTGTAGTATTTTGTGTATAATTTGATTTGTGGGTAGCTATTGGTTAAATCTGGTTTTGTCATGTAATATCTTATTTTGTCCTTCTATGGTGATTGAAAGTTTTGCTGGATATAGTAGTTTGGGTAGGCAACCATGGTCTCTTAATGACTGTGTAACACTTGACCAACCTTCTGGCTTTCATTGCCTCAATTGAGAAGTCAGGTTTATTCTGATAGGTCTGTCTTTATATGTTACTTGCCTTTTTCCTTTGAAGATCTTACTATTCTTTCTTTATTCTGTTTATTTAGTTTTTTGATTATTATGTGGCAAGGAGACTTTTTTGATCTTGTCTATTTGGTGTTCTGTAAGCTTCTTGTATCTTCATAGAAATATCTGTCTTTAAATTGGGAATGTCTTATTAAATTTTGTTAAATATATTTTCTGTGCTTTTGAGTGGAACTTCCTCTATACCTATTATTCTTATGTTTTGTCTTTTCGTGGTATCTCATATTTTCTGGATATTTTGAATTAAGCTTTTATTAGATTTAAAGTTTTCTTTGATTGATGAGTCTATTTCCTCTACTGTTATCTTCAGCACTTGAGATTCTTTCTTCCACCTCTTATATTCTGCTGTTTATGCTAACACTTGTGGATCCTTATTGTTTTCTCATGATTTCTGTTTTTATAATTCCCTTTGTTTTTGTGTTTTCTTGATTTCTCTATTTCAATTTTCAAGTCTTGAATTGTCTTTTCGTATGTCTGATTGCCTTTTCTTTGTTTCCTTTAAGGGATTTGTTGATGTCTTCTAATTTTTTTGTTTGTCTTTTCCTATATTTCATTGAGAGAGATTTTTTTCTTTAAGGACATCAAACATTCTCCTACAGTTATTTTTTAGGTCATTTTTCTCCTGCTTCATCTCTATGTGGTTTTTCAAGTCTTGCTGTTGTAAGGTCACTAGTTTTTACTGGTGTCATGTTGCTGTTTGTGTTCTTGAATGTGTTCTTACCTTGTTGACACAATTTTTCTCTGATTGGTATAGTTGGGGCTGTCTGTGACTCTGATGACCAGTCTTCCAGGTGCCAGTGGATGCAAGGCTCAGATGGTTGCTCCTCATGATACAGTCAGTGCCATGGTCCCAGGCACCATATTGGTCACTTCATGTTACTGGAGGTCGTTTGGCAGTCCCAGGGTTTGCTCTACTCCAGTGGAGTTCACTGTCTTAGGCCTACTCCAGTCTAGGTCACTGGTTCAGTTCTGTTTCTGTAAATTTTACTGGTCTAGATCCACTGCTGCAGAGATCCCTTGCTTGGAATTAGACTCACAAAGTTCTCTGGCTCTGATCTGATTACTTGAAGATTCGAGACTCGTGTGCACCCAGACCATCAGAGGTCCTGGCTCAAACCTAGATCCACAGAGGTCCCAGACTCATACACGAACCTACAGTATTCTCTGGTTCTTGCCTACTCCCTTGGAAGTTGCAGACTCACACTCAGAGCAATGGACATTCTGTTTCAAGCCTTGAAATACACCAGCTGATCTAATTCAGAAGTTATTTTTGTATTATTGAACGTCTCTCTGCAGCTGTTGTTTTTTTATCATTAGCATTAAGAAAATTCATGATTAAAAGAAGTATTATACAATCTACTTCTGGGGTTTTTTTCATCCCTTTCTGGTTGTTTAACACATCCTCTACAGTTTGATATGATCTTTCTATAAATGCCTGATCTGTAGAATTGTATGGTATACCTGTAATATGTTTATTACAATAAGTAAAAAAATATTCCATTTTCTTAGAAACATATGATGGAGTATTGTTTGTCTTTATTTCTGCAGGTATACTTATGATGGCCATAACTTCTAGTAAATGTATGATTACTGAATCAGCCTTTTCTGAACTGAAGGCAGTGCTCATTAAAAACCTAAATGTGTATCAGTGGTGTAGTGTATATATTATAATTTCCAAAATTCTACAAAATGAAACACATCCATCTGCCATGTTTTATTCCTTTGAGTACCCTTTGGGTTATTTCCTACAGGTAGTGGTGTTTGATTGTACAAAGAACAAATAGAACATCTCCTTTGCTTGTTGCTATGTAATGGAAAAGCCCTTTTTTAAACCTTTGCTATTGACATGATTTTTTTTTATAAAATTCTGAGGCCTCCAGCACATTTCCAATTAATAATAAACCATTTCTGCATTATCTTGTGCTAGAGGACCTGGCAAAACTGTTAGAGATTGGATGTGTGCTATGTATATGTGATGAAGCCTATTCCTGATTACATCTTAAACCTAAATAAATAATGAAGTCAATTCTGTATCAATTGTTATAAATCCAAAGGTTTCAATTTGAAAAATAACTTTTTGCATATTGTGAATCAGTAACTATGTTAAGAGGTTTTTTTAATATAATTTCTTTGTATTATGAGAATAGCAGGTAATTCTAACTTTTGAACAGAGTCATAAGGGCTCTGTTCCTCTTTAAATCTTCTGATTTGTAACCTGCCCTTCCTGACTTAATTGTATCAGTATAGGCATCTGTACAAGACAACATATGGGAGAAGACAACACTGGTATGAACCATACTTTGCTTCCTTATTCCAGATGGTAGTATTTTATTCTATTTCCCCTTCCATGTAATTTTGTTTTCTATAAATTGCTATACAATTTTTTTCTTCAGGCATAGGCAATGTCTACATATGTACTTTCCATATTTCCTGATCTTAAAATATCCTTAGTAATGTTGTTTAGAATATGTTTCATTCCTGAGCTCCTTGACAACATGTTCAACCCTTTCACAGACTCCTCAATGCACCTGCGTGCTGGGTAGAATTTGATTTACTATGTTTAGTATGTATGCAAAAGTCATACTGGAACTGTTTAAAACTAAAACTTAGCACATGTTTAATATCATAAACAAATCCAGGTGCCTTGAATCTCAAGTTCATTAGACATTGTTCTGTCACAAATACTAATGAAATATCTGGAAATATCTATTATCTTATCATTCTTTCTGTTAAACTATCCTAAGAAATTTTGGTCATATAGTAAAATGCTGGAGGCCTTGCTCCAGAAGGGCTCAATGACCTGAAAGGATGTGTGAAGTTGATGTCATCAAGAGACTGTGACTACCCGTTGCTGCTCAAGTCAAGTGCTCCGGTCTCTGCCTCTCATGTGCTGAGATTAATAACATGGTCCATCATATCTGGCCAGGGTGTATGATTTTATGTTAAATTATTTCATTGACTTGAACTTGAGTTTTATGTTGAGCAATAAAAATGGTTCTATTTGTATTTATCAACATAAAGATATTCAGTTAGACAAGCCCTATTTGTTGAAGATGCTTTATTTTTTCTATTCTCCATTTGTGAATTCTGTATCTAAAACCATGTGTTCATAGGTGTGTGGATTTATTTTTGGGTCTTTAATTCAATTCCATTGATTAATGTGTCTGGTTTAATACCAGTACCATTCTGTTTTTATTATTATTGCTTTGTAGTGCGGCTTTATTCAGGAATGGCAATACCTCTGGTAGTTCTTTTATTGTTCATAATTGTTTTATCTAACATGGATTTTTTTTGTTTTTCCTTATAAAATTGATATTGTCCTTTCAAGACCTATAAATAATTGTATTGGTGATTGCATAGACTCTATAGATTGCCTTTTTTAAGATGGCTTTTTTCTTATGTTGATCCTAATAATCCATGAAGACAGGTTATCTTTTTATCTTCTGATACCATTTTTAATTTATTCCTTTAAAGGATTAAAGTTTTTATCATACAAGCCTAATACTGATTAGGATTATCCCAAATATATTGCTGTGGCTATTGTGAAGAATGCTGTTTACTTGATTTCTTTCATAGTCCATTTTTCATTTGTATATATGAGAGATAGCAATATTTTTGAGTTAATTTTGTATCCAGCCACATGATTTAATGTGATGTAGGAGTTCTCTGGTAGCATTTTGGGGATTGCTTGTGTATATTATCATATCATCTGCAAATAATAATACTTTGACTTCTTTCTTTCCAATTTGTATCCGTTTTATCTCCTTCAGTTTTATTATTGGTCTAGCTATACTTGAAAGCACTGTATTGAAAAGATATGGAGAGTTTAAACTTTGTCTTGTTACTGATTTGTCTGGAAATGCTTTAAACTTCTCTTAATTTAGTTTGATTTTGGCTATAGGCATGCCATAAATTGTTTTTATTATGTTTATATAAATAACATGTATCCCAAAACTCTTCAAGATTTTTATCATGAAGAGGTGTTGAATTTGGTCAAGGGTATTGTAAGCATCTAATGAGCTGATCATGTGCTTTTGTTTTGGTTTTTCTTATAGTTTAAGGCACCATCAATAGAACAAAACTGTAGTCTACAGAATGATAAAAGATTTTTCGCCAATTCAACATTCAAAAAATGGCTAATACCCAAAACATGTAAAGAAATCATAAAGCTAGATATCACCAAGCCAAGCAATACAAGTTAAAAAAAAAATCGAGTACAGACCTAAGTAGAGAATTCTCCTTAGTGGACTCGTAAATGAATGAGGAGCACTTAAAGAAATATTCAAAATTCTTACCATCAAAAAATGTAAATCCAAACTATTTTGAGATTTCATCTTACACTTGTCAGAATGGCTAAAATCAATACACAAGTGACAGTTGATGTTAGTCAGGATATGGAGCAAGGGGAATGTCGGAGGGAGGCCACTTGTTAGTTCCCGGCCACTTAGCTCCAAAATAATCACACAGAAACTATACTATTTAAAACACTGATTGGCCCATTAGCTCTATCTTTTTATTGTGCAATTCTTACATATTAATTTAACACATCTCCATTAATATGTGTATCGTCACATGACTGTGACTTACTGGGTAAAGTTCCAGTAGTGTCTGTCTCCTGCGGGGCTACATGGCTTCTCTCTGACCCAAACTTTCCTTCTTTCAGCAATCAGTTTAGTTTTCCATGCATACCTAAGTTCTGCCCTATCAACAGACCAAGGCAGTTTCTTTATTAACCAATTATATTTACAGCATACAGAGGAGACTCCCACATCAGGGGATTAAGAAGATGTTAATTATGTAAGGTTTTTCTCACTGCATATATCTGTTCCCATAATGCATCTTATTTTAATCTTTTGGATTCTTTACTATGTATAGACATAAAAGAGTACACAGGACTTTTCCACAATATTAGGCAAATTAACTTTAAGTTATTATTGTATTTAAAGTTGAAAATAAAATGATCACAACAGCTCAAAAATGAAGCTAATGATTGTTTAGAGCATAATATTGTTGGATGTACCAACCCAATGACCTGAGTTGAATACCTCAAACATCAATATCCTACCATTACCTTTTTCTAGATCCTCCCAAACCTCCTTAGGCCAACAAAATTTATTTCTTGTATTACTGTTTTCTGTTTTCAATAACCCAAAACTTCTCATTTGTGCTATTCATATATTTTTGGTGTGAGTCCATCAACTATAGCATGCTTGAACTGTCTAGAGTTACACCTTTAATAAAACCTGACTTTCCTTTCTCCAGAAGTCATCAGTTATTTACACCTAGTTAGATTTGATAGGTCAGAAGCCACTTCCCATTCCACATGAGAATATTAACTTTGTTTGAACTTTTATAGTTCTTATCCAGTGATCCACAGAAGCCGTCAGATCATGAGTGCGTCAACCATGCCATGTTCAGAAAAAACTGTTTCTGTCCATTCTTAACAAATCTCTGTCTCTTGCAATATTCCATTCTACTCTTCTATAATGTAATTTGATCAGTGGTGAAAGGAAACTATTTGTAAATGAACTATTTGTCCCATTTGTAAATGAAAACTCCCTATAAAAGTATTATGTGTACTTTAATCTGTGTGTTTGTATATTATCCATCATCTACTGAGAGGAAAATATCCCTGATAAAGTCAGGGACTTACACAAGTTGACAGGTAGAGGAAAATTAATCTAGAGAAAATAATGACACTTTGTCCATTTAGGGAAATGATAGTAGGTCTGTAAGTTCCAGTATTATTGGTTCTTGTTCACATACACAGTACTGGGCATAGTTTTCCTATTGTGGGGTAGGACTCAAACCCAGTCAGAAAGTAGCTGGTCAATCCCAATATAATCTAAGCCATTAATGCACTAATGGGTATGCATTTCCATGGTAGAAAAAGTTTCAGTTCATAAGGTGCAAGATAGGTGAGACTATTGCTTAATTTCTTTGCTTAGCAGCCTGTCCAGCTGCTTCCAGTGCTACAAGAGCTAGTATGCAGGGAGAAACTTCATCTTTAGTACAGGCTTAAATTTCTTTTGTATTGTAACATATAGTAGCTGCAATTTTATCAAGAGGGTTTTGCCAACAAATTCTTGTGGGCAATCAAGAGCATTGGGGTAGTCTGAATTGTTTGGGGCAGTTTCCAAGACATCTCTGATGAATAACTAGAGAAGAGATCTCTTTTCCTGGGAGTGCTATTTAGAAACCTGTGAGTTTGGAAAAAACCTAAATCTTTGTGCATGGAATGTCAATTAAACACTGGTACTAACATATACCCAAAATTAAACACACAAAAGGATGGAAGACACCACAAAAGCACTGCCCACTAAATCAACTAAGCAGTGTTCATAAGGGCTCAGAGAGACTGAAGCAGCAACCAGGGGCCTTGTCTGTACCAAGTTCTCGGTATGTATGTTATAGTTGTGATCTTGGTTTTTTGTGGAATTCCTAGTAGGGAAAGAATATATTTGCCTACTCTTAGAATTCTTTGCCACCTATTTGATTGCCAAGTACAGCCCAAATATGAGGGTTTTGCTTTGGCACCTATATCTTGTTTTGTCCTGTTTCTCATGTCTTTGACACCTGCTAATTTCTGAAGAAGAAATGAAGGTGGAGTCGATTTTGGGGAGGGGATGTTGGTGGAAGCTAGAAAGATTGGAAGAAGGCGAAAACATTGTTGGTTTATATTGCGTGAGAGAAGAATAATTTTTTTTTCTTATTTTAGTATTTGAGACAGGGTTTCTCTGGAGCTTTGGTACCTGTCCTGGAACTAGCTTTTGTAGACAAGGGCAACCTCAAACTCAAAAAGATCCACCTGTCTCTGCCTCCAGAGTTCAGGAATTAAAGGCGTGTGCCACCACTGCCTGGCTTCAAATTTCAATTTAAAGAAGGAAAATTTTATAGCACTTTGACTCTAAGGTTTGTGAGCGAAGACATGAGATGTTTGCTTTTCTGGTCTTTATTACAGCACTAACTCTAATGTCTGTTAGAAACATCTGTTTACCTGCAGATTTCACTTTTGTCTAGAGGTGTTTTAAATCCCATTGTATACAGGAAGATTTTCATTGTGGGTTCATCAGTGATGAGGTGTTACAATAACGAAGCTTTTGGTTAAACCATTTACAAGGTAGTCACTAGATATTTAAATTGCTGTAACAAGAGCTATTATATTCTGAAAAGTAGGATTTAGGAAACATGTATACTTTAAAATTTTTCTCTAGCATTTGTGTTGTAATCATATTTTGAATTCCTATAGTAAAATATAGTAGCTGGACATCAGTTTGGTAAAATTGTTTCCTGAATTATAAGTATCTTGACTCTGGACTCATCTATTACTCATCTAATATTTTATGATGCCCTTTTCATAAGTGCAGTGAATGTGCATTTTCACAGCATATCATTTTCTTAAAGTTTACTTAAATGACATCAATGGAGTATTTTGTTGCCCAACACAACTGTTCGCTATTGCTACAAATGTGTCAAGTAAGCAATGACCTAGAAATTCTTGGTCTTAAAAAATTATTATCTTTGTTTTCATACTGATTGATTTGTTAAAAGTGATTCATAAAGGTTGAGTTCAGCTGTACATAACCCCAAACTAAAGTTTGTTACTTGTCTTTTCCTTAGATTATGTTTCCTACCCCATGGAGTGTATTTGCAATTGGAAGTTGTAATGGAAAAGCAGAGTGAGACATGGAAGGGCAGTCTTGGGCATGGAATGATTTCACAGGAAGCTACAAGATGAAAAGAAGAGTCAAGGTCTTTATAAGTTCCATTGATTTAAGAAAGTGACTTTTTAATCTCAAATCAGTGAAGCAGTAATTGAATTCCATTTCTTTTGCTCTTATTTTTCATTTATTGAAAATAGATTTTCCCCTAACATAGTATATCCTGATTTCAGTTTCTCCTCTCCCTTCTCCTCTCAGTTCTTCCCCACATCTCATTTCTTTCTGATTCATCCCCTTAATGTCTCTCATCAGAAAACAATCAGGCTTCTAAGTGATAATAATGTAGTATAATGATAAAATATGATAAAGCGAAAACTAACATCAGAACAGGACAAAATAAACGAAAGTAGAAGAACCCAAGAGAAGGCATAAGAAACAGATACCAATTTTTGTCCCACTCAGGAATGTCACAATCACATAATAGAAGCCGTATTATATTTGCAAAGGGCCTGTAGGAAAATGAGAGTAAAGAATATTGAAATAAAATAAAAGAAAAAAGAAAAGCCCTGGCATGATATTATGAGAATGACAATCTTTAATGATACATTTGAGTTCATTTTCTGCAAGGCGTCTATTGCGGAACATGCAGCCTTCTTTCCACAGTAAAAGTGGCTTCTTTCCACAGTAAAAGTTCCCCTGTTGTAAACTAAATTGTCATTTCCAAGTGGTTGGTTATGCACTGGAGATTGCTTCTAGGGTATGGATGAGGGAATGTGTCCACTTCTCCTTTTAGTTCTAGGACCCCATTGGGAATCGAGCTGTGAAGGCCCTGTGCTTGCTTCTTTAATATTGTGGGTCCATGTGTGCACCAAATTTGTTGATTTACAGGAAGCTTTTTTTTTTTGGCATCCTCCATCCCCTATGGCTCCTATAATCTTTCAGTATACTGTTCAGCCAGCTCCCCTGGACGCTGCAATGCATGGGGGTGATGGAAATACCTTATTTAGGGATGAATATTCCAAAGTCTCTCAGTCTCTGCTTAAAAGATGGCTGTGGGTTTCTCTATTTGTTCCCATCTGCGGTAGTAAGAATCTTCCATCTCTGAATTCTCTTGGTGAGGATTGTCTCTGAGGATTCCTGTTCAAGTCCCTAACATTTTCATTTCCAGATTTCTCTCAGTTTTTTATTTATTGATTTTATTTCCAGATTTAGCTATTGAACTGTTTTATTCCTTTCCTTTTACTGGGCTTTCAATGATTTTTTTAAAGCAAGTATTAGTTTCTGCATTAAGAACTTCTATTATATTCATAAAGACCATTTTAAGCTTGTTGTCTTGTGTTTCCAGACAGGTTTCACTGTGAGTAGAGTTGCTGGGAAATAAGAATTGTCATGGGTGTTACTGATTGTACTTTTAATCTGTGGTCTAGGCATCTGGGTTTGGGATGATTGTATTTCTAGTTATTGATATGCAGTCTTATCTCTATTGGGTGGATATTCTCCTCATTTTTTTTCCTTTTTTTTTCAAAGTTTATTAAATTATAAAAGTTTCCATTTCCGCTCCCCTCCCCCCTCCCCCCTCCCAACACCCTCCCACTCCCCCCACTCCCTCTCCTCCTCCCTCTCCAGTCCTAATAGCAGTCAGGGCTTCCAGCCCTGTGGGAAGTTCAAGTTCCTCTCCCCTCCCTCCAGGTCCAGGAAGGTGAGTATCCAAACAGACTGGATCCCAAAAAAATCCAGTATATGCAGAGGAAACAAGTGCCAGTGTCATTGTCAATGGCTTTTCAGAAAGACTCTGGGCCAGACACATTCAGAGAATCCGGCCACATTCAGAGAATCTGGTTGGATCACGTGCTCGTTCAGTCCCAGTCCAACTGGCCTTGGTGAACTCACATTAGATCAGACCACTTGTATCAGTGGGTGATCGCACCCCTCGCGGTCTTGATTTCCTTTTTCATGTTCTTCCTCCTTCTGCTCCTCATTTGGACCTTGGGGGGCTCAGTCCGGTGCTCCAATGTGGGTCTCCCTCTGTATCGCCATCCATCTTCGGATGAAGGTTCCCTCTGGTCTTGCCTTCTTTGATCACGTTCTCTTTCCTTCTGCTTCTCGTTTGGACCTAGGGAGTTAAGTCCAGTGTTCCAATGTGGGTCTCTGTCTCTATCTCCATCCATCGCCAGATGAAGGTTCTATGGTGATAAGCAAAATACTCATCAGTATAGTTATTGGCCAAGGCGGTTCAGGCACCCTCTCCTCTGTCCAGAGAACAAACTGGAAATCTCTCCTTGGACCTGGGATCCCATTTATAATCAAGTCTCTTGTAATCCCTAAAATGACTCCCTTAGTTGTGATATATTCTTCCCTGATCCCATATCCATCCTTCCTCCCTCCCCCCATCCCGGTCAACCGAGCTTTCTCCATTCCTCCCCTACTCCTTTCTCTCTAACCCTCTCCCCTTCCAACAACCCTCCCACCCCCCCATGCACCCGAGGTTACCTGGACTCTTGTCTATTTCCTATCTCCAGGAGGATAACTACATGATTTTCTTCAGGTTCACCTTCTTATTTAGCTTCTCTAGAATCACGAATTAAAGGCTCAAAGACCTTTAATTATGGCTAGAGTCCACTTATGAGTGAATACATACCATATTCCTCTTTTTGGGTCTGGCTTACCTTACTCAGTAAAGCGTTTTCTATGTCCATCCATTTGCATGCAAAATTCAAGATGTCATTGTTTTTTACCACTGAGTAAAACTCTAATGTATATATGTTCCACACCTGATGCCATTTTATTCGGATTATAGGTTCATTTCTTTTTCTTTTAATATTTCCATTCAAATATTAACACTTCCTCCTCTCCTCCCAATCTCCTCCTGCTCTCCCATACCCCCTCCTGACTCTCCCTCCCTGCTTGAGAGAGGGCAGGGAACCCTGCCCTGTGGGAAGTCCAAGGCCCTCCCCTCTACATCCAGGCCTAGGGAGCTGTGCATCCATATAGACTAGGGTTCCAAAAAGCCAGAACATGCCGTGAAAACAAGTCCCAGTGCCTTTATCAATGGCTTCTCAGTCCACCCCCATTGTCAGCCACAATCAGAGAGTCCGGTTTGATCATATGCTCATTCAGACCCGTCCAGCTGGATTCGGTGTGCTCCAATTAGAAAAGGCACACTGACTCAGTTGGTGGACCAACCCCTTGCGGTCCTGACTTCCTTGCTCGTCTTTTCCCTCCTTCTGCCTTTCAACTGGACCTTGGGATCTCAGTCCGTTGCTCTGATGAGTGTCTCTGTCTCTATCTCCATCTGTCGCCGGAGGAAGATTCTATGGTGATATTCAAGATAATCATCAGTTTGATAGTGGGGCAAGGACAATTCAGGTACCCTCTTCTCTGCTGTTCAGGGATCTAGGTTGTTAAAAGAGTGTGGTAGCTGTACATTGCCTGGATGGCAATCCTTCTGAGAGCCTGATCGGTGTGTGCACTGGGGATTGTGGAAAAACATATTTCTAGGTATTGGGAACTGATAAGCAGGGATGAAGATTGACTGGGAGAGTGAAGTAGTCTAGAGGAGAAAAGAAAATCAAGGTTTTCCACCAGGCACTGATGGTCTCTTGGGAATGGAGACAGAGATTGAGGAGAGAGGTCACAACAGGTAGCCCGCTACAGTGATAGAAAGGGAACT
Organism: Myodes glareolus; assembly: GCF_982192425.1. Classification (NCBI taxonomy): domain Eukaryota; kingdom Metazoa; phylum Chordata; class Mammalia; order Rodentia; family Cricetidae; genus Myodes; species Myodes glareolus. Next base: position 28,056,136 of record NC_142033.1, read on the forward strand.
GCCATATTGGTTATGGACAAGAGAGAAGATCTGAGGCCTACCTACTTGCTTTGCTGTCCTATTTCTGACTTGCTTAGATACTGGGGTTTAAGAGAATGTCTGCTGAAGTTGTCTTCTGTAATTACAGTGTGAGTGGGGAGTAGGGTTGAAAGAGATGTGCATAAACCTTTGGATAGAGGGACAGAGACTCAGGAGAGGCCACAGAAGATGGTCTTCTACAGAGCTGGTCATGGTAATGGGGGATTGAATTTGGAGTAGAATAGGGAGAGGGGGAGATCTGTAGTCAGCATGACTGCTTTTCTAACCAGAATTAAGTTTTATTTCTAATGGGAAGAAAAATAAATGCAGAAATAGATAATAAGCAGACTGAAGCAATTTTAATTTTGATCAATGTTGTGGGTCACGGTCATAGAGTGTCCTTTAATGGGTGTGAAATACTCACATACATATATGTATATAAAGATGCATATATATGCATGGATCGTATACATGTGAATTATGATACACACACACACGCACACACACAATTCCAGCAGTTCTCAGTTCATTTCCTTAGCTTTATTTCAAATACACGAGAAGGTTTATGTCCAAGATCATTTCTTCTGTCAGCCTTATCCACTGTGCCCTTCATACTAGCTGGCAGTAGTTGCCATTTTCTTTCACATTAGGGATGATAGTCTTAAAGCTTATTCTGTGTGGAGTTGATTTGTCTTTCCACATTATCGATTATCTCCTTTCTGCTTCATTTCCACTTTATGGCATTCAATTGTGTTATTTCTCCTTAATTTATTCCCCCAGTTTGCCTGCCTCACTTGTCATTACATTTTGCTGTCTTGTTCTATCTTTTTTCTCAGGGTTGCTACTTTTAGTGCCTTGGAGTATGAATGTTACATCTGTACTAAATCCTTTTTGCCTCAATTTTTCTATATTTTTACATGTTATCTGTATTTTCTTTTGGATTATAGCATTTTATGTCCTGACTCACCTTTTATACTTTGTTGTTTAGTCAGGATTTATCTAGATGAGGTCTATTCTATCTATATATAATTATAGACATTAAGTGTTCAGCATAATCAAAGACTCTCTCATGATATGATTCTTAATTGCAAATTTCACTAGTCATATATGTGAAAGTCTCATAAGATATAATGTTCAAGGATTTGTTAATATTCCATAGAATTATTCAATATTGCTATATTAAATTGCTAATACGGCATATGAAATTTATTGTCTAAATAGTATTGTCAATTTTCTATAAAGTGGAGTTTTTTTAAAAACTTCATATTTACTTCTCCTTTAGTCTGCCTATGACATTAAACAGAAATATTGCCATCTCAGAAATAAGATACTTTCTTTTAATTGCAGCTGAATATCATTATTTTAATTGTTTACTTGATATTCAACCATTGTCTATCTAGTCTTGTGGTATGGGTAACTGTTAACTGTATTATGGTAAATGTTGTCACTTCCACAAACAGTGTATTATAACTAAGCTGCAGCTTACTTTTTCTTGCTTCAGTGGTATTACTGTAACTTTTCTACATAAGCTCTGAGGTTATTCTGAATATTGTGAGGCTAAGTTATTGAACATCTCAGTGTTTTTGTAAATTGTTCAAACAGTCCTAACTCTGAAAAATGTTAAAGTATATTCTATATATGGTTTCTGCAGTAGGTTTATAACTGCTGTTAGTGATTAACACAGACTGAGATATAATTGATCAAAAATGTGACTCCAACTAGAGGTTGGTGGAAGTTGGAAGCCTAATAGATAACTTTTCTCTTCCAGCATTAGCCAGTTGTAGATATTAATTTCCTTGTGTCTGTGTCACAAATAGTTCAAAGCTATAACTATTAATAACCCTTCTGTTCTCTAGTTTTACATAGCCTTGTGTACGTTTGCATGAGTGCATATGGTGTGTGTGTGTGTATTTGTCTCTGCGTGTGAGTGTATATGTGTGTGTGTATGTGAGTATATGTGTGTGTGTGCATGTAAAATCTCCAACTGCAGGTGGAGCAAATACGTCTGAAGATACAAAGAACAAATAAAAAAAATGATGATTGCTCTTCTGGTTTTTGCTTAATTTGGGCAGAATGATTGATTCCAGACCTATCCAACTTACTGCAAATTTCATATTTCTTAAAACCTACATAGTAATATCTGTGTAAATATCCTACATTTTTAGTACACTTTGATGAGATGATTGACAGCTTGGTTATTTAAAGTTACTGGCTACAGTGACTGAAGTAACAATAAACCTGTAGTAACAGTTATCTCTTAGTAAAACATGGAATTTTTGCTTACATTCAAAGGCCATGTAATATGCTGAACCCTGTGAAAAATCCCCTTCTGACTTACTAAGATACCTCATATTTGCCTTCTTCCATAGTGACTACAATAATATGCATTCCCACCACCAGTCAATAATGTTCCTCTTTCCTAACATCAAGGATAGCACATTTTATAATTTTTGTTTATTTTTGTGGGTGGTATGTGGGTTTCTGTTGTTGGTATTCTTATTATTAATTTTAATCATTGTGACTAAGGTAAAATTAGCTCACAAGAGAGTTTGAATATGCATTTTAATGGCTAAGGACATCAAACATTTTAAAAATTTTCTCCAGCTTTTCAATTTCATAGTTCACAATTTTGTTTTTTTCCTTATATTTATTGATGAGAGTATAATAAAAATATACTGCATTTTCACAAGTAGTTATTATGCATATATTAAAAAATATAAAATTTGAAGTATTTATCTTAATGTTTAGTGGTTTTAGCTCTTTTTGTATTATAGACAAATACCTCTGTCAGAAGTAGAGATGGTATAGATTTGTATCCTTTCTATAAGCTACCTGACCCACTCAAATGATGGTGTCTATAGCTACACAGAATCATTAAGTTTCATAAATTCCCATTCATTAAGTGTTGATGTGATAGTTAAATGGGAATAATGGAAAAGAAAGTGTTAAATGAACAGAGGTAGAGAAGATGGAATGTTGAAAAAAGTAAGTAAGACTAAAAACACTTTAAAAATTATATGGAAACTTACTACTCTAGCATGTTTCATATATATGGAAGATAATACGCATACATACACTCACTCAGACACAGAAATCCACACACACACACACACACACACACGTACACACACACACACACACACACACATTTTATACATACTTGAAAAGTTTAAATATAATTACTCTATCAGGATTTTAAAACCTTTCTAATGGATATTATATGCTAAAAAATAAGAATTCCATTTGCAAAAATAGGCTACCTCTTTTGTGTTTGTTGACCATAGATCACCCCATCTAAATATTACAGTATATTGCTAATGCTCTTAGTTACCCTCCAGAACTTAGAAGTACACACTACTGCTGGAGACACTATTTGATTGAGTCATAAAATTTGGAGAAATCAATCTAAAGCTAACCTAGAAACTTCGTTCCCTACTGACTATCTTTTATAGTTTTGAAAGTGTTTCATATGGTATCTGCCAAAAAAAGGAAGAACCAACATATAAATCCTGTGAGCTACAGAAACAACTGGCCTGTGAATCTTGCAAACAGGTGAAATAATGACATAATTGCAAAGGTGTAAATAACACTTTTTAATTGTATTCAAGGCTCTGTTCATAAGTTGAAACTAATTAAACATCATTATCAGGGTAAAAATCCTCTTGATTGGGTAGGTCTTAGGCCAATGGGAGAACTTATTACTTTAATACTATTCATGTTTAGAACTCACCTCTAAACATGAATATTATTAAAGCGACTCCATTGCCTTATTCATATGCATCCTATAAATCTCACAAAATACAACTGTTTTGAGAGTAGATGGTGACTAACCCAGAGACCTAAATTTGGCCAAGGTACAAAAAATATGAGAGTATGAATGGGGAAGAAATGGATCTGGAAATAATTGGAGGAATGATTAAGATCAAAATACAGTGTGAAAATATTCAAAGAACTAATAATTAAATTTTATGAGGAAAGCATATATACCCTTCTATAAGAAAATCTATCTTTTGATTCAGGATCCATTCTTATAATATGGCCTATTCTTTTTAAGTATAGATCCTTTAGTCTGTTATACTAAAAACTTCAATGTTTTTATTGGTAGAATATGCAAGTTCTGAGGATTAGGATCGGAAGCAATTGAGAGGGCATTCCTTAGCCTACCCCAATTCCCTGTTTCTTGCCTTTCATACTGCCTGTAACTGAAGTAAGGGCAGATGTCTCATAAATTTTCCCCTTTAGGTGTTTTCTTTCTATATATGAAAGGTCAGATTTATCTTGATGTCCCTTGAGATATTGAAAAACACAAACTGTCTCAGACAGCCTTAAACCCTTTTAGAAATCTTTTTTTTCACAAATATATCACTATCCTAAATGTACTCTTGAAAATAGTCTTAGTCTAAGATCAGACTATTATATTGAATAAAATGTTGTTGTATATAAATTCATAAAGACAAACCACACATAATTTATTTATTTTTGGACCTATGTAGTCTTTCATAAAATTAATTGATATATTTATCACATCTGTTATGCAATTTTTGGTTTTATAACTGAGTACTGTAATATGTATATGTTACATAGTATACATATACTGAGATATGTATATGCCTGTCTACTTTGTTACTACTGGATAACTCAAAAGTGAGAGAAATAAAGTTTATATTCAAAGATTAAAGAATCCATCAACTATAATTGTCATTAATAAGTATAATTCATTTATAGATGTTTGCTTTATTGTTTTCCTTTTAGAGATATCACAGATTTTATAACCATGTATCTACAATATTAACATTTCAAACAAAATATCATCAGGTGTTTTTCAATTTATTCAAAGCGTACAAGAAAGACCAAGGATAAGATGGAGTTGGAGAAAACTTGCATTCAGTTTGTTTTCTTATTGCAAATGTCATGAGATTCTAAGTATATAATTTAGAATTGCTTATGCAAGTTAAAATATTGCAACAAATAACCAGGAATACAGTAAATGTGCTTCTTTTATTATGTATTTCCTATTCCTAGAATCTAACTCTCTTCCATCAGTGTTCATATGCTCATCAAATCTATTATTTTTCCATTTTTTATCTCTTTGCCAAATATTGAACTAAAGAGTCAGTAAAGACAATAATAGTTCTATCCATACTATGTCAATAATAAACATTGGGTTAAAAGAAATGTAATACTCTGATTGTAATAAGAAATCAATTGTCTGCCACTGCTGTGAACACCAGTCTCCAGCAGTTCAGTATTTAGGGAGACCAACAGTATCCAAGAATTAATCACTCGGCTTGAATTTTTTTATCTGAGGGAGTAAAACTTGACTCTCTGGGGCCAACAAAAAAGGGAAACATACACATACATACATCTCCAACATGACAAACATACACCTCGAACATGTCAGAATCTCACCTAGGGTGCTTGTAAATGGCAAGCTTTCATCAGGTAGCTGAAGAGCCAGAGTAGATTAACTACTGGAATGACACACAAGAACTTTTAAGAGGGTCAAAGCTTAGTTCTTCATTTATTATACTTCCTGCTGATGTTTTCCTTTTGTCTATCTTGATGTCATCTTATTTTCCTTCTACATTTTATCCTTGTGTCTTCCTTTTTTTATTCTTGATGTTTTCCATTACAGCTGATATATTTCAGTAGACTCTTTCAAGCAATATTAAAGTTGAAATGTGGATACAGTCTACTTTTTAGGTGAATGATTACAATGAAGATAAGTAAAAAAAAAAAAAAAACAAAAAAAAAACATGTTTCCCATAGACCTTAGTCCAAACATTTTATGTATTACAGGTGACAAGTAAGCCATCCAAAGAAACCACATATATTCATACACAAGCAACTCTTTGCAGACTGCCAGAGTATAAGCAATCAAGATAATTTTCACAGCCAGTTCTATTAATGGCAGGCTGCATTTTGTGGTTACCAAGAAAAGACCAATCACTTTTCTACTTATCTCATAAGACAATTTTATAAGAGATCTTAAACTACATATATAAAAGATAAAACTTTTATATATGAAAAACAATTAGTCACCTCCACTTTAAAGCCACAGACTGCATAACCATTTGTCAAGAGTGTTTTATATCAGAAAGCTAAGAACTGAACTGAGTACAAGAAATTAATCATCATTCTTGGTCACCAAACCATTCTAGTAGGAAAGTAACATCAACCAGCAATAGTTTGGCTCTTTTTCTTGTATCTTGACCTCAATGAGTCCGTCACTCTTCTATGTAAAGCATATCTAAATTGCTTTCTAGGATTTTTTTTTAATCTCAAAGCCATGAACAAAATAATCTTAACCTAACTTTAAGTCGTTATTTAAAGCTTTCTTTCAGCTAATATATATATATATATATATATATATATATATATATATGTGTGTGTGTGTGTGTGTGTGTGTGTGTGTGTGTATTTATATATATATTTATATATATACACACACATATATATATAAAACTGTGAACTGTCTCCTCACATTAAGATTGAAAGTACTTGATACTTGATTTATTTCGGCTTCTGGGGCTCAATTTCTTTTCCTAATCATTAATACATGTCACACTCCATATGGTTCCTCAAGAGAAACTAGTTGTGTGACATTTCCTTGTTTCTAATTTCTATCTTCTGTAGTCCCTACTTTATCCAGTGTGGGATAGCATATCTTATTTTTACCTTATTTATTTTTCCCATAAAGTGATCTCTATGATAATTCTTTACTATATTTATTAAAGACCCTCAATCCTCAAAATTCTATTTTAAGTAACCCTGTTATTGTATAAAATCTTTGAATCAATTGACAGAACAACTCAGGTGGAAATCATGTTGACACTAATGCACAGGTAAAATGTAAAGTAAAACAGGATATTCCCTTGAGACAATAACATTACATTAAGGTCATTGGGGAGCTCCACACATCCATTTCCACCATGGTAGATACCAGAGAAACATGGCAATTACAAACATGTAAAGACACAACAGTACCAAGAGACATTCTGGGGTTAAAGCTCCCGGGGTCTTGCTTATCTGATATTCAACCATCAGCGTTTTATTTCCTTGTGGGCCAATACCCTGAAGTCAACTGCCACCTGCCCTTCCTCTATCACAGCTACCATTCCATTAATACCATAATATTCTAAATAATTAAACTTTGTGAAATTTAGACATAACTCTTATGCTAGGTAGGACATACTATTCAAAACTATATAGATTGTATTGTATTTATTTATTTACAAAATAAACCTGTACAGAGGATTGTGTGAACTGTGAAGTCTTGAAATAGAGACAAGGCCACTTCACTTTAGATTCCCTACTGAGAAACCTGTTGTTTCTCCAGTAAAGATAACTCTAGATCCACATTTACCCTCAAACATCCTAATAAAATATGAGTAAAGTACCCCATTGCAGAATTCCTCTTATTTCTTGTTGGAAGGAAATACATTGTTTTTAACCCCTGCCTAATATTTCTGAGATGCTTAAGCACAAATACAAATCTCTTAGAAAGTCAGAGTCCCTGTAAATCTTCTATTGTCCCTCATGAAGTATAAGAAACCTGTTCTCAGTTACCCTCCATTTGTGCTTTTATTTCAGTGTATTTAAGTCACTCTTATTTATTACTCTCATTGCCACTACCATTTTCATTGTGAAATATTTTTTTAAAGATTTATTTATTATGTATACAACATTTCTTCCATGTGTGCTTACATGCCAGAAGAGGGCACCAAATCTTATTATAGATGGCCGTGAGCCACCATGTGGTTGCTGGGAATTGAACTCAGGACCTCTGGAAGAGCAGTCAGTGCTCTTAACCTCTGAGCCATCTCTCCAGCCCCTGAAATATTTTTTAGTTGTGAGATATTTTATCAGTGTGATATTAACAAGTATTTGTCAAAATTTCTAATGTCCTTAATAACTCAAGTTCAACTGTAGATATGTACAGCAAGTTTCTATGACACATTTTAAATACTTTGCCATAGTCATATATACTTTTCATACATTCTTGTCAAGTGTTCCTAGGCTACAATTTCTTACAATTTTCCTTCTTTGAATTGGATATTACTGTTTACATAACTCTCCATGCCTATATCATTTTTCTTGGTCAATGAAATATGAATGGAACATTTGCAAGAAAATTCAAAATTGATTCTAGTTTGTCAGATTTCTTCCAAATATCCAGTTGATTTCAAAGCATCAATGAACCACACCTACAGCATATAAATATATATATATATATGTCCTAATATAAATTGTCAATAATATTCATTTCTCAGATATCCTGAGAAATATCATGAACATATGCATAATATACATATATGGAAAGTCATAATAAAATCATTATCTATAAAATTAAAATATATTAGTAAAATGGATTTTTTTTAAAAATATTATAATGTTTAATGATTTGTTTAACCATAGAATTTTACTAGTTTGGCAACACAAAAACATGTGAATTGCATAGATTTGACTCAATGATCAACTGAATTTCCAGCTGATATTGATTGCAGTCTTAAGGAATTCCTTTATTATTCAGAATTTAAAATTTGTACTTGAAGTTCATTTTTTATGTAATTGAGCAGTTTTCTAGTTATGAGAATTATTTTCTGTTATTCAGCAATTCATATATTTGTCATTGTTTAGGTCTTCTAAATGTATTTTCTTCAAATGTTTTAATAGATATTACAGCCACAAAAGATTTCTGTAATATAAAGTTCTTTCTTGTTATCATATTCTGGTATAGCAACTCCTTCTCTCTTTGTGCTGCTATCATTGGTTAATAAAGAAACTGCTTTGGACCGTTGATGGGGCAGAACTTAGGTACTTGGGAAAAATTAAATGAATTTCTGGGAAGAAGAAAGAAGAGTCAGAGAGGAATACCATGGAGCCGCCAGAGGCAGAAATGCTGAATCTTTCCCAGTAAGCCACTGCCACAGGACGATATACAGATTAATAGAAATGGATTAAATAAAGATGTGGGAGTTAGACAATAGAGGTTAGCACTACTGGGCCATACAGTGATTTAATTAATACAATTTTGTGTAGTTATTTCACGGTTAAGCTAGCCGGGTGGCTGGGACAAACAAGTGGACCCTTCTCCAATAATATTCATTTATTAATAATAATGGAATTTTGACTATTAAAAAAGCAAAGTTTGTTCTATGGTGATAAGCAAGATATTCATCAGTGTGAGTACGGGACAAGGCCAGTTCAGGCACCCTCTCCTCTGCTGTCCAAGGAACAATCTGGGAACCTCTCCTTGACCCTGGAAACCCCTCTAGATTCAAGTCTCTTGCAAATCTTAAAAAGGCTCCCTTAATTAAGATATTTACTTCCCTGCTCCCTTATCCAGCTTTCCTCCATCCCAACCATCCCATTCCCCTAAGCTTTCCCCAATTCTCCTCTTCTCCCTTCTCTCTAACCATCTCCCCTTACATCCACCCCCGCCCCACTCTGCACCCGTGCACCCAAGTTTTGCCTGGAAATCTTGTCTACTTCCAATATCCAGGAGGATAACTATATGATTTTCTTTAGGTTCATCTTCTTATTTAGCTTCTCTAGAATCACGAATTATAGGCTCAAAATCCTTTAATTATGGCTAGAATTCACTTATGAGTGAGTACATACCATATTCCTCTTTTTGGGTCTCGGTTACCTCACTCAGTAAAGTGTTTTCTATTTCCATCCATTTGCATGCAAAATGCAAGATGTCATTGTTTTTTTTACCGCTGAGTAAAGTTCTAATGTGTATATGTTCCACACCTTCTTTAATCATTCTTCTATTGAGGGAAACCTAGGTTGCTTCCAGATTCTGCCTATTACAAATAGTGCTACTATGAACATAGTTGAGCAAATGCTTTTGTAGTATGATAGGGCATCTCTTGGGTATATTCCCAAGAGTGGAATTGCTTGGTCCTGAGGTAGGTTGATACCCAGTTTCCTGAGAAACCGCCATACTGATTTCCAAAGTGGTTGCACAAGTTTGCATTCCCACCAACAATGGATGAGTGTTCCCCTCACTCCACATCCTCACCAGCATAGGCTCTCTTTGGTGTTTTCGATTTTAGCTATTCTGACAGGTGTAAGATGGTATCTCAAAGTGGTTTTGATTTGCATTTCCCTGATTGCTAAGGAGGTTGAGCATGACCTTAAGTTTCTTTTGGCCATTCAAAGTACTTCTGTTGAGAATTCTCTGTTCAGTTCAGTACCACATTTTTTAATTGGGTTAATTAGAGTTTTACTGTTTGGTTTCTTTATCTGGCGATGCATGGAGATAGAGACAGAGACCCACATTGGAGCACTGGACTTAGCTCCCAAGGTCCAAATGAGGAGTAGAAGGAGGGAGAACATGAGCAAGGAAGTCAGGACCACGAGGGATGCGTTCATCCACTGAGATGGTGGGACTGATCTAATGGGAGCTCACCAAGGTCAGCTGGACCGGGAGTGATGCAGCTTGTGATCAAAATGGACCCTCTGAACGTGGCTGGCAATGAAGGCTGACTGAGAAGCCAAGGACAATGGCACTGGGCTTTTTATTCTACTGCATGGACTGACCTTGTTGGAGCCTGGTTTGTTTGGATGCTCACCTTTATAGACCTGGATGGAGGAGGGAAGACCTTGGACTTCCCATGGGGCAGGGAACCCGGACTGCTCCTAGGACTAGAGAGGGAGGGGGAGGTGGGAAGGGGGAGGGAAAAGGGAGGTGGGGAGGAAGTGGAAATTTTTAATAAATAAGTTAAAAAAATAAATAAAAGCTACTACATTAAACCAAAAAAACACAAAGTTTGTTACCAAATCTACCTATATATACTTATCTATGTTTTAATCATATATTTTTACTTGCATATTTATGTAGTTTGAATAACATTATGGTCATTTATGCTATGTCATGTATATGTATTATAGATATTCATTGAATTAATTGGTTGAATAGATATTATCAGCATAGGTTATATTTTGATAAGGAGTTCATAAGTAGATTTTGACTAGAGATTGACATGTGTTTTCTCATGTACAGACAATATCACAGTGACTTCTCTATGAAGAATGGACAGAAGGATGACTGAGACAATTCACAAAGAAGTTAGAGGCTGAAGCAATAATCCAGAAGGAAGATAAAGATGGATCAGCTATCATATCAGAGTATCCTAGATTAAACAAATAAATGACTAGTTTTGACAACTGAATCATAAATAGATCTTGATTGATATCATTTCAAAATTTCATTTTACATTCTGAGCAGCATCTGACAGATTTGTTTGAAATCAAAGTCAATAGTTCTGAAATATCATCCTCCTTATCTACAGAATGATTTAGTCTACAAATTTATTTTTCCTTTTATACATCTGTTTTAAGCAACATTTAGATTTGGAAAAAAATATTTAAATAGGGTTTTTCTGGTTATCTGTAAATACCAGGTATGGGAAATATCTGGCTCAGCTTCAACAAAGGCAAGTGAGTAGTCCAAATTTATATAATGCAATTTTCCTTCTACTTTTCTACAATCACAGAGCTTACTGGAGATATATGATGCAAGGGTGACAGAAGGATGAATTATAATGCCACATTTACACTGTTTCATTGTTCAGAATACAGAAAGTTTCTTCCAGTTGTATTTTCTAAATGTACAGACTGCTTATCCCTCTCTGAGTTGGGACAGCAGAATCCACAATCTGTGGGACTGGGTAGTTTCAAGTGAGTGCAAATGTACTGAGTCCATAGACTGGAGATTCAAACGTCCAAAATTAGAGTGTAAATGTCTGTTTAGCATGATATACTGTATCACTACACAGTGGGAGGTAAGGCAGTGAGAAACAGAAGTATCCCTGAAAGCTTCCTTTTAAAGTATTTTGTTTATATTTTCTGGTGTGTGTGTGTGTGTGTGTTTTAGCTGTAGTTGTTGGTATGAGTGTCTGTTGCTGCTGTTGTTGTTTAAACAATTCCTTATTACATAATTGACTAGACTAGAACTCTGTGTGGGAGGTAATCTTGTTTAAACCTTTCGCTTATTCCACAGTTTCTCTCCTAAGTGCTGTGATTAAAGCAGAACATTCTCACCTCCAGTTGAAAAGCCATATTTTTTTTAATTAATTTATTTATTTATTAAGAACGTCCACCTCCCTTTTCCCTCCCCCCCCACCTCCCCCTCCCTCTCTAGTCCTAAGAGCAGTCAGGTTTCCATGCCCCCTGGGAAGTCCAAGGTCTTCCCCCCTCCATCCAGGTCTATAAAGGCAAGCATCTAAACAAACCAGATTCCCACAAAGTCAGTCCATGCAGTAGAATCGAAACTAGGTGCCCCTCAATAGAAGAATGGTTAAAGAAGGTGTGGAACATATACACATTAGAGTTTTACTCAGCAGTATAAAAGCCATGTTTTTATTTAAAAAGGCACACATGAACCAGAGTTCTCAGCGGTCATGGCCTAATTAACTCAAACAGGTCTTACACACAAACATGGTATTCTGTTTACATGAATATTTGACAGTACCAAAATTCAAATCATATCATGGTGTTTAAAATTATAACTTATAGATGTTTGTGTAATTAATCTATTGCTTATGTTAAACTGTTTGGTGTATATCTATCTACCTATATGTGTGTGTATGTAAATATATAAATATTTATGTGTATGTATTTTCTTGGGCAATGTTTTGATATTAAGAAAAATAAAAATAATTTTATTTTTAAAAGAAGATGCTGTATTTTAACATTTCTTGTGTGAATTCTGAATGAGTAATGAGGGAAGTAACCATGGGCACAGAGAGATATAGACATGTCTAGGAATGTTGAATTCCATAACTCTGTCTGAATCTGTTCAGACAGATAAACCAACTGTATAAACCAACTTTTTTCCTCATTATTTAATTATCTTTGACTCAATATTTTCCATTTAAAAGAAATTACTATAAGCTAGTATGAGTGTGGAAAACATATTTGTTTCTTTCTATAGCTGAAATTATCTGGTTATAAAAAAACCCATGTGCTTACAATTATTTGTCTTTAATAATATTTATCTTTTTAATAAATGGGGCATGAGGGGAATTATAGTGCTATGAGTTTCTCAAATAGAAGATTATGTGTCTTTGAATAGTTTTCAGTGCAGGCAACAGAACAGCTCGTAAAGTGGAAAACAAACCGAGGACACAGAAGAAACTAGGGATGAAAAGGCTGCAGGTTGGGAGAGGAGAGTCTGTAACTTGCAAGTGCACTACAAAGGTAGCCCTGGATTCCATGTGACAAAATATGGGTTCCAGTTTCCAAATCGGCCCCAGATATTTAAATGATAGTTATCATCCATCTGTATTGACTAAGACTTTGGAAATGCAATGTGTAGTTTCATAAGACTATTATCATCTTTATAAGTAAATCCGTTGAATAATGATGCAAATGACATCCACTTTGCCTCTGATAATCATGAATGTTTAATGAGTAAATATGTTAACTTCTCCTTAGACAAGATTTTTTGTTCATCTAGAGTTTAATAGTTTCACAGCTCTTAGTTTATAACAGTTAATTGCAAAATCTTGTGTGGTTCTCTTTGTGTAAGTTGTTATGAGGCATTCCTAAAGGTCTTTGTAAGGGGCTCTTTAGACTTTACACATTTATTTTTATTCATTTTGGTCTCTGAGAATCTCGACGTATCCTCTGAATCTCTAGGTATCATCTGACAAGCTAGCCTTCTATACTGGCAAAGATTCTTCCAAAGAAAATCAATATTCTAAAGGTTACATTACTTGACTTTCATTTCATTATTACTTTAAAATAGAGAAACCAAAAATAGGACATAGCGTCAATGTCTCACAAGAAATTTAAAGGTTTCTGTACTACCACTATCCAAATACCTCAGTAGGAAGGAAAGAAAATACAAATAAAATTTCTTTTAAAAGTATTTGAAAACACATATATTATTGTGTATTGTGTAGGAAAGGAGGCATGCATGTCCTAACACATGGAGGTTAGAAGATACTTATAGGAGGCAATTTTTTCATTCTATCCTATGGATACCAGTACAGATTGTCAGACTTAGATGCCAATGTGTTTCTTCTCTGAGTGAGTCAGCCAGCTCAAGACTGAAATGTCATGTTCTAGAACCAATTTGTTTTCAGACATCCCTGACCTAAAAAGATGAAGAAATTATGAAGAAAACCACTGATTATATAATTAAATAGAAAGAACTAATGAAATAGTTATTTAATATTTGTAACTAATCATAAGGAAGGTCAAAAAGATGATGAAAATGAGAGTGAGAAAAAGAAATCACACAAATCTGAGAATATTTTTTAATGAATGTGTGGGTTTTAGTAGTGATATCTCCTAGAATTCTTCATTTTCTGAATTTTCAGAAATTTCTTCCAATAAAAAGTTAAGTACAAATACCATTTTCTGACCTTCTTAAAAAGCCTTGGTAACCAGGACAGTTAGAGAACACTACAGTGTCAGATTGTGTGTCATATGTGTTCTTAGGAGAAGGAAGTCGGTTATTATTAGTATTCAACATTTGAGAACAGCACTTTTGTACCCACCTCTACCCTTATACATAATGGTATCCTGGCTTACATTACTCAGGCATAGAAACCGCTTTCCAGTGTTGATGGAGGGAGGCCTTTGGTCTGGACCACCCAGCTAGCATATACCTGAAATAACCCCACAGATGTTGTATTAATTAAATTACTGCTTGGCCCACTAATTTAATTAATGCATCTCTAGCCTTTATTTATTTCTAGCCTTTTAATTTATCTCCAGCCTTTTATTGGCTAACTTTCACATCTTGATTTAACCTATTTTTGTTAATTTGTGTTCACCACGAGGTCGTGGCTTACCAGGAAAGATTCAGCATGTCTGATTCTGGCAGCTCCATGGCCATTCTCTCTCTGCCCTTCTTCCCAGCATTCAGTACTGTCTTCTCCACCTACCTAAGTTCTGCCCTATCAGGCCAAGCAGTCTCTTTGTTAATTATCCAATGAAAGCAATCCATAAACAAAAAGACCTCCTACACCATTTCCCCTTTTCTGTTTAAACAAAAAGGAAGGCTTTAACTTTAACATAGTAAAATTACATATAACAAAACAGTTATCAAGCAAAAATTACAGTTACAATATTTATATCTATTTTATCTTTTATAATAACAAAGGAAAGATATAGCTATCTATTTTGTAACTCCATCAAAGACTCCAGAAGGATATAATATTACCTTTGTAAACAAGAAGTAAGCAATTTCCAAAACTCTAGAAATGACAGAGACATCTTGTTGCCTGTACAGTCACCCAAAGTTCTTCTGTACTATTGTGGCATCCTACTTCAGCCTTCAGGTCCATAGTATCAAGCAGACATTTCCACGAATCAGGAAACCTACTTCATTCCAGGTTACTTTTAGCTCACGGTTCATGAAGAGGAACTGTTTGAAGGAGAAATGGGAAAGCAAAGCAACAAGTAGTAGTGTGTTCCCACTGCTATAGACTGACCACTAGTAAATTTAGTAGTCAAGATTGGCTGGGCTGTAACACAAGACTTCCTATGATGGGGGCATTTTTATGCCAACAAATGATCAGGGTTCAGATTACTGCTTTATTGGCTTAAAAATAGATGTGATTATTTTAAGATATTTTATTTACTTTTACTTCCTCACTGTATATAAAATTTCAAAATCAGAAAAAACAGTGTGTGATATCACTGAAACAACCTTTCTCCCCAAAGAGAAATATTTATTGTTGCTGAAGTGTATCATAACAGGAAACTACAGTGTTAAATATCCCTTATAAATGATAAGGAACAAATATCTGGACAAGTCCAAAATGTTATGTGTTAGTTACTGATTCATCCCTGACATGAATGTGATGATTCTCAAGATTTAAAAACATTCCAACCATTAAAACATATTAATTCAGCATCAGAAGTTATCAGTGGATATTAATCAGTCAGAATGAGAGTTTAATGTTAGATTTAAATAGACTCATTTAGCAAGAATTTTAATTCAGTACAAGAATAATAAATCATCTGTTATCTTAATGACAGAGAAATATGCTATTACAGTTAATCAAATATTTGGATTAATGTTATTGTGCATATCATGTTTAAAAATCTGAATACACTTAAAATCATGCTGAATAGAATTAAATGGATAATAAGTCAAGGTGTTCACATACTTATCAGTTTAGTTAAATGCTGAATTCTTGTTGAGAAAGACCTGATACCTTTAATAGTAGAATAAAGAAAACTGTAGAATATTCATATGTAATGCTAATCACAAACTTTACAGAATCTTCTTTACATCAGCCAACTTTTAAGGAATCTAGAGAAACAGTTATTTGTTTTCTCATTCATCAAATGCTCATTGACTCTCAATAATGGCTTAGTCAGTTGGGAAGATCTATAAAAACAACATAAGATAAAATACAACTATAGCTCACCATAAACAAAAAGACCAATAGTTTGATTTCAGTAGATAAACATATTGCTTATCAAATAACGAATTCTATTCAGAGTTTCAGGGGCCTACATAGATCCATGCAGTGGAGAAACAAGAAGGTAAAAAGAAATTTACACATTCAAGTTACTAAGAGTGAATGGTCAGTGACAGGAAAAAAAAAAAAGAAAAAAGAAAAAAAAATGTGAGTAAAACCAAACTTTACTATAAGGAGATGACCACTTACAGGAAGTTATCATCAATTAAACAACTACTTATGTTCATCTAAAAATATTATGTAATTTAAAACTTAAGTGAATGACCTTGGATAAATATGATTCCAAAGATACAAAATTAGAACTATCCCTAAGTACACCTAAAGAAAGGAAAAGTTGCATTTTATGCAATTGCTAGTTTTAACTCCAATGGTAATTCTCTATTCTAAGCTCATTCTACATTTAAAATCTCCATGAATTGACTAAGAAGCAATAAGGAATTTTCTAAGGATGTGTCATGAACACTCAAGGAATTCATTAAAAACACAATGAGTATATATAAGAAGATATGAGTGACAATTTCCTTTTTATAAAGATGGCATACAAACTTTATGTGTGAACTAACGCTTTATAGCTATATCTCATGCTATACACTACATGATCATTTACCTAATAATTATATTTATATCACCAATATTTAAACCTATAACAGCATATTTAGTATTCTCACTGTGATAATTTTTAGTTATTGGAAATGAGAGACACAGAGTGCATCTGCTCGTATGAACAAACATGTTGGGGAATGAAATTTTTTTTAATTCTCAGATCAAAGTCTTCTGAAATGGTAAAAGTGGCATGTGATCAGTATGTGCTTAGTTTATAAAAGTTTTAAATGTTTCATTTAAGATTATAAATAAAAGAAATAGTGAACTGGAATAAACATTGTCTATGAAATGGGGATTATTTTTCTTGAATCATGCATTTGTAGTCTTAAATGTGATTTTATATTTAGCAATTGTTAATGCAGACTGAGAATAAGTTTTCTCAAATATAGTGCACATAATTTTTAAAGCTAAAGTTAAAATCAGTAACTCTATTAAATAAACTCTACTCAAGTGTATCTAGTTACCCATTAGATATGAATTTTGTCCATTTATAAGTAATCTTGCAATAAATTTAAATGATGGCATCAATATATTCCTGAAATTAACATACTAAAAATAAAATATTGACCTCATTTCCTAAAAGAAACAGTTCATTCAGTTTTGTTTGTTTGTTTTCCTCTGTAATTTGGAAAGTGTTAAATCCAGGACAACAAAATTCAGAGTTTCAAAAATCAAGAACACCAATCAATTCTTTTTAAATTTCTTTTGCAGGCTGTGATTGGTTCTACCCTATGTCTCTGTGCTTTTCAGTCTCTGGTTCCTGGCCTTCCAGACTGTATTAGGCATTGGTTCCCTTTCAGAGAGTGGGCCTCAAGTTAAACCAAACATTGATTGGTCACTTTCATTGCTCTACACTACCACTGGTCCAGTACATCACAAAAATAGGGCAAATTATATCAGGGAGAGGAGCAAGCGTCTGGAGTTTTTCACTTTTGTGACTGGACAGGTTTCTGTTTCTGTAACCTACAGAATACTTCCCTCACAAAAGAGACCTAGAGGTCTAGGTGATGGCTTCTTGCAGTTACCAACTATAACTCTTTATTTTCACTGAGCTGTGTGGCTGTTGTAATACACTGATTCCCAAGGTTATTTTGCCATACTCATAGATCAAGGTCTTATTCACTCTTTATTACAAAGGCTTTCTTCAGCAGCAGTTGGAAGTGGATGCAGAGACACATAGTTAGAAATTATGTAAAGAGAGAGAGTCTTAAAGATCTTCTTCCTGTGCCTCCCCTTGGAGATTGGGAGCCATCCAGAATAGAAGTAGGAAACATTGTAAGAACTAGATGAGATGGGGAATATTAGGGAGCATCGTTCACCAGTTCAACTAAGCAGAGCTCATATGGGCTCCTAAAGTCTAAATCCACAAGAACAGGGCCTGTACAGGTTTGTACTAGGTCCTCAGCATGTATGTATGTATGTATGTATGTATGTATGTATGTATATAGTTATATAATATATATTAAGCCAATAAAAAAATTTTAATTAGTATGTAAACTGACAACTACACTGGGTATTCTGGATTCTTGTGTAACCCCACAACATTCTTAAGTGAACTATTAAGCAAAAAAAACAAAACAAAACAAAACAAAAACAAAAGCAAAAAAACATTTCCTGGATTGACATACTTTACTTAACAAGAACAGTTGGCCAGAAACAGAACTACAAAAGTCAAAAGCAAGGTAAGTGCAAGGTTACTTTCCTAAGTCTATTTTCTGGGAATAGACTTTCCCAGACTATGGGTTTAAGAGAGTAGGCCTTTTTTTTTTTAACCTCATTTTTTTTTTTACCTCATTGTTCACTTGATTTAAGTTGAATGAAAGTTGTGTTTTCCTGCCCCCTTTGAGCCCTAGAATTCAACTGTTTAGAGCAATTGGAAATTAAGATTCTTTAAAAAAATAAAAAAAAATCCTTTTTTTATTATACATACCAACCCAAGTTTCCATTCCCTCCCTTCCCTGCATATACCCTCAACCACACCCCCATGCACTCTTCATAGAGGGTAAGACACATTGCTTTGGGGAAGGTCCAAGGCCCTCTCTACCATAGACATTTGTTCCACTATGTTCATAGCAGCATTATTTGTCACAGCCAGAACCTGGAAACAACCTAGATGCCCCTCAACTGAGGAATGCATAAAGAAAATACGGCACATTTACACATTAGAGTACTACTCAGTGGTAAAATCAATGACATCTTGAATTTTGCATGCATATGAAGAGAAACTCAGCATATACGTTAAGGTTGCTTACTTAAGTTTTTATGGGATTCCTAACAGTGGGAGTTTGTGTGTCTCTAACTCTTTTGTTTTCTCTTGAAACTCTTTTTATTCTATTGCATTCCTTGTTCAACCTCCATATGAGAACTTCTGCCTTTTTTTTTTTCTTGCATCATTTTTGTCCTGACTGTTGTCTCTTGGAGACATGCCCCTTTCTGGGCAGGTGGCCATAGGTCATGTTAGGGAAATGGAAAGCCGTTATCCTGGGCTAGCCAGAGAGAAGCTAATAAGCAGCTTTCCTTTGTGGTTCTTGCCACTGTTCCTACTTGACATTCTGCCTTACTTTCACTTAATGATCAAGTATAAGCTATAAAATACATAAATCTGCTGGGCAGTGGTGCCCCTTTAATCTTATCACTCGGGAGACAGAGGCAGGCTGATCTCTGTGAGTTTGAAGCCAGCCTGGTCTACAAGACCTAGACCCAGGACAGTCACCAAAACTACATGAAGAAACCCTGTCTTGAAAAACGGGGTGGGAGGGGCAGGAGATACATAAAGCCTCAAAGCTGCATTGGGTCATTATATTTATCACAGCATCAGGAATCAGGCTAGCACAAAGAATTATGCCTGTATTTAATGCTAAGCCACAGCATGAAGTCTCACATCTTACCAGCAATGTTGGTGTTGATGAGTTTCATATATTTCAGTTTTAAATCAAAGCACAAGACAAAGATGTCTTTTTATCTATTCCTTTTGATATATAACTTTCATTGTTTTTTCCACTTCAACATGAAATGCAGTCTTTTGGGGATTTTTATTTGACTGTGCCCACTGTAATGATATACTTCTTCAAAGACAAAGATGTGATAATTTTTTCTAAGAGTTTGAATATGTTTTTTCAGTTATAAAAATAAGTGCCCATTTACAAACATTCACTGGATAGCTGGGAAAAGAAACACTCTCATTTTAGTAATTTTCCGTTTGGTCTTTAATTGTGTTCATTATATTTTCATTGGGCGTTTTAATGTCTGCTTTATACATTTAAAGTAATTTTCATGAGTGTTTTATGAAGCATTGCTTTATGAGTGATAGGAGACAACTTAATATTCTGTTATGAAGCAATTCTCAAATAATACAATTATTAAATCTAATAACTAGAAAAATATTTAAGATTCAAGATATTCAATAACGAAGATTCAATAATGAATCAATAAAACTTGAAGAAAGCATATGAAATATTATTTAAGACAGAAGCTGTAGGTAAAGTAGCAGATGCTAAGGAACACTGAGGGTGAACTACAGAAGTCTGCCAGAGATGACACAGACATAAATGAAATACGTTTCCATAAGACAGTGCTATGGCACAGTGAGAGAAAGGAAAGCAGAGGAAACAGAAAAAGCAGGTCTAGGCTGGGACAACAGGGCCATATAGAGCCGCATGTCCACAGAACTCTTCTAATTCTTTCAGTAAACAAAATGGTTGAGGATTCTGTGCTTAGTTTTAAAATAATAGAGACAACGTTCTGTACAGACTATTGGTTATTATAATAGCATTTCTGTATACATGGTGATGTGCCGTGATGCTGTAAGGTGTCACAGGGAGGATACTTGATGCAAACCAATTGGTTAGTGAAGACATCCCCTAGAATCTTAACCAAAATGAAAAAGAAAACCCTCAGATGATAGACAGTGCAAAATCCTGGAACTTTGGTTCTTCAGTGTCTATTTTATATAGAAAAAAGTAGATGCCTAAGGAAATATACTGTGGTTCAAAATCAGATGGAAAGCAAGGGTGGCTATTACTGGGTAGTGAGCTTGCACCTTTATTCAAAGTGATGAAAGGTCTCTGATCATAACAAAGTCTTGATGAGAAGGTTTAAAAAGTATAAAGTGAGATGCATCCTTATTATAATACATAGATGATACTGGCAATAATATTACAATGAAAAAAGAAAGAGAAAGAGGCTTTTGAATTAAGATACTAATTAGAAAGCAATAAATTGTGATTTTTAAAATGTACTCATGGCACTTGGATTTTTTAAGGTATGTGTGTATTACTTATTAATATAAATCAGAAAAAAATAACTAAATATAAAATTAGTCATAAATTCTTGGCTCTTTTCTGAAGGAGTTGTTTTATAAAGTTTAATGATGAGAATACTATGCAAAAATTACATCTCATATTCTGCTTTTCTATTAACTGTTTCAAAGTAAAACACTAGTAGTATATAAACTATATTTTAGTACATAACAAAATTAATAAATGAGTTGCCTAAGTATTTGAAAGATTTAGATCACTGAAAAAAATATGCATGCCTCTGTGCCTCACAAAACTTTCAAGACAAATGTCATTTTTACTTGTTTTTCCATAGTAATCTTGCAAGAATGACACTACAGAGCCAATGAAAATACGTAAATACTGGCAGGTATCTATTGCTGCTTTTTCTCCTGCCCAGTAACACAGAAAAATCTCTTGTTCTCTCTTTATCTACTACACTAACATTCTGATTGATCTCATTAAAGTTGAGTAAATATTGTTTCATCTTCTTAACTTTATGTTATCTAGTGTTTTGAATTTATTTCAAGAAAACCAATAGGCTAGAAATCAGACACATGAAGAAAAATGAACTGAAACATGAAGTTGTTGGCATTTAATTGCAGAAATACCATAACACCACAGCTACAATTAAATGCTATTAACATGATGATGTATCACAAGCATGCATTCAGGAATTGTTAGGAAAAGCTTTAATGAAGAAAATGGTAGGATGGAAATAGAATGCGTTTTTTGTTAATAGTTTATGTCTACAGTATATAAAATAAGATTAGGCATACAAAATACGTAAAAATTGTGTCAAATGTGAGTTATATGGTTAAAATGAAAAGCAAGACCAATATAAATCTTATATAAACTTGCAATATGGAGCACTGGAAATAAATATGTTTAAAGGGAAGAACTCTATGAATGCTTTCCTTTTCTCTTTCTAATGGTAGTGGGAAGAGTAGACCTGAAGGTTATGAATCAGAAAGTTATCAACATCCTGATACCGTTCAGACTGGATTTGCTAAATCTAACATAGAGTCTAGATAGGTTTTATGGAATCATTTAAATAAATTTGAACAATAGAGCTAGAGGCATAAAGATGTAAACAACCACTGTGAGTGTGTGTGTGTAGATGTGGGTCCTTATATTTTAATCAGATGCATGACAGTATACATTAAAAACTCATGGAATGTACACATTTCTATGAAAATATACATGAAGACTCATCCATAGCCTAGGAACTATGGGTAACACATAGATGATAATAGTGGGTGACTCAGTTTTCTTTAAGCCTAGAGTCCCTGATAGTTGGGTAGAAGGACATGCATTGGAAGACATAAGGACAACCTAAATTGGACTTGATTAGTGAACAAAACAAAATACATACAAAGGATAAAATGTTGAGTAGTAGGATAGGAAACATGCATATCAGAACAAGTGGTAATCTAGTGGATATGATCAAAGCACGTTTTACAAACTTCCCAGAAAACCAATAGTATGTTGTCTGTTGTTTTCTGTCCAGCCCGGGTCCTGCAGTTGTTAAGTCCCAAAGAAATCACATAGAGTTCTACGTTAGTTATAAATCAATTTGCCCATTAGCTCAGGCTTCTTATTAATTCTTATACCTTATAGTAACCCATTACTCTTGTCTATGTTAGCCACATGCTTGGTACCTTATTCGGCAAGGCAGTCACATCTTACTTCTTCTGTGGTTGGGTCAGGATTGCAGAATCTGCTTCCTTCTTCCCAGAATTCTCCTATTCTCATTGCCCCACCTTTACTTCCTGCCTGGCTCCTGGACAATCAGCATTTATTTAAAATGTAAAGTACAAAATACAGACTATTGTCCCACACCAGAAGTCAGTTATCCAAGAAAATTTTGAATAGACATAACCTGATGTATCACTCATTCATTTTTTATTCACTTTTTCTGTTGCTGGGGGTTGAAGATACACTTTTCTGCATACTAAATAAATACTGTACTAATTATCTATATCCCCAGCCTGAACAGTCTATCAAAGCTGCCTCCCTTATTTATAATATTTCCATGAAAACATCTCTAAGTATACATGATTATATTATAAATTGCAATGAATATGTTTTTAAGTGAGGAAGATATGACAAGAACATATATCAAAAGAAATAAAAATCTAAGAATGAACATCTTTTACTGTAAACATAAAACAGACACAGAGAGAGGGTTTAGGGAAAACTTGGAGCAGGGTGAGGTTAGACATTTTGAATGCCTGCTTTCAGTGACATACTCACTCCAGCAAACGAACAGCTTTCAACTACCACTAGCAGCACTATCAACTGGGAACCAAGAGTTTAATTGCCTTAGACAATGAGGGGAATTCTTAATCGAATCACAGTATTTCATTCCTTGGCTTGCATATGAACATGACCATAATCATAAAACAAAATGCATATACTATAACTCTATAGATCCCTATAGTCTTTAACAATTTGAACAATATTTAAAAGAACAAAATCTTTTCTGAAACAAAGTAATAACTTCATCATAGTCACCATGAAACTATAAAATCAACGTCAACTAACATAATTATAACTTGTACTGATATAAGATGATGATTATAACTCCAGGAAGAGAGAATGAGGACAGAGTGAGGGAAAGACTGAAGAAAATAAAGACTGAAATCTGGCAGGGTAAACACCAAATCATGGCCCAGTCTCTACAACTATATTACTGACAAAATACACCTCTCTACTGAGTTGATTCTATCAAACTTATTCAGTTCTCCTTGCCTCTCAAGGGTCTAGAACCTCTAACATCTTGAAGTCTCTATTGGAACCTAGTTTTTACTTCAACAGCTTTGTACAATGGACTCTTAGAACTGAGGCCTTTTCAAGGCCTCCTCCACTGTGACTTTCCTGCTTTACGTTGTCTGGGTACAGTACCTGTCTTAAATCACAGAGGAAGAATTCATTAACACCTCATTGTTTAATATTTCCTGGCTTTAAAATGGTACCGAGTATATATTGTTATGCCCTTTAATGACAGTTGTAGCAGCTTTGTTCAAAACACTCCTTACATTTCATTTCACGGATTAGAGTATTAACCTGGTAGAGTACTTGATTTGCTCTGGTGGAGAGCAGAATTTCCTTTAATGGTTCTAATATACTTCAGAATCTCAGCCCCTATTCCAATACACTCCCTGTCTACAACTCTAGGCTTCTTAGTGCTCCATTTTTTGCTTTAATATGTGCTTTACATTTTTTCTACCGCATTGTTTTATTTTGCAATGCACTATTAGCAGCATTAATCATAGTCCAGACACAATATTGTGAAGTCTTGAAATTTTCTCCATCAAAGAAATTAAACTATCATCCTTAAATATTCTCTCATACAAGTATTCAGGACAAGGACAGAAGACATTCAGATTCTTTGTCAAAAATATCACAAGACTATCCTCTAACCCAGTTTCTATTATCACTCTTTCCTTCCATCTGTTAAACTTGAACTCTACAGTCCAAATTCTTCTCACCACTGCTGTCCTCAGGCCTTTGCTATAATAGCCAATTAAACTCAACATGTTCAACCACTTTTCTAGTCCAAATTGCAAAATCTTCTTCATTGTTCCAAAACCCAGTATGGTCAGAATTTTCACAACAACATCCTGCACTCTATCACCAATCTCTCTGTATTTGTGGCTTTTCTATTAGTAAGATAAAATATGTCTACAGGTAATCTATGAAAGCAAGGTTTTATTTTGCCCATCATGATGAGGAGGTATGGTAAAAGGTGGATAGAATCAGCAGGGACAAAAAGCTGAGATATCACATATTATACATCAAACATAAGTCACAAAATAAAATAAAGAATGTGATTAAAAACAAAACAAAGATATGCACTGTCAAATCCTACCCCTAGTGACAAGTTAAGTACATATGGTAACTTCTAAGCCTCAAAAGCAGTACCATCAACTAAGGGCCAAGTATCCAAATGATAGATATGGTTTCACAGTAGAAAGGTCATTGAAACTGCCTACTACTCTTAGTGAACACGTACCTTAAATATGGAATCCTGTTGACCTTTCTACTGTGAAACTATATTTAGCTCATTTATTCCAATTGATGTGGAAATGGAATTCATAATTCATTAGAGAAATTTTAGCAATAAGTTATATATTATATAATATATATATATATATAAATGATGTTTAAATCATTTTAAAATGATTTAAAATGATTTATTTTATAAATATAAAATAAATGAGGTTTAAATAATATGTAATGGAGTTTGCATTTATAACTTATTAAATAATAGAGCATGAGTCAAGTTGATTTTATGACTCTCTAGAAAATACTTCAGAGAACATAGTGAAACACTTTGTTATTATACTTTCTGATATTTGGCTTTTTAAATAAATTTCTTAGTACACAAAATAAGCAGAAATCTTATTGAGTCTCTACAATGAAGAGAAGAACAGAAAAAAATCACGAATGTAGGTAGAGACTACATTTTTACAGATTAGAAAAAATAACAAATATATATTAATAAGCAGTTGTAAGCATGGGGGCTTGTTGTTATAATTTATTTCACAAGTCCAAACTCCCTTATTATAAATGCAACCTTCAATATATGTGTTAAATATATCATTTGAATAAAATTATACAAGGTAATTCCTTAGAAATGTTTTTATTATTTATAAGGGTTAAACAACTGATTTGACTGTCAATAAAGGTTAATGTACATGTAAGCTCCATAAACAGGTTTGCTGCAAGATTGTAGTCTAAGAAGTTTTAGAGTAAATAAAACTACTTCTACCAATGTTATCTGAGAAGAAAACAGCGTAGCAAAGGGTCAGTTCATAACAGTTAATTTTTGTTCAGAGAATCAAATATTATTCTCATAGAAGAAAGATTACTCAGATGTCTAAATGGTCTATTAATTTTAGCTAATTAAATTATTTTACACAACACTAAGTTAGTTTTGCATAAATCAGAATGTTTGTTTTTGGTGTTCCCTTGTCTACTTAAATATATCACTGAATATGTCATATTAAAGAATAATAAAGTGCCTTTTAAAGAGTTGTTCTTGATCCAGAGACAAATGATTATAAAAGACCTGTTTCATTAATAGCAGCAAGAAAATAGCAACAAAGAAAGATACGATGAAAATCACAATTTCTTGTGACATTCTCAATCGATGTTAGTGTAGTATTATTAGTTGTGGGAGATCACTATATCAGGAATGAGAGACAGCTAATATAAATAGTACTACAGTTTTATCACAGTTTCAGTGGAATTTAAATTTGATTTCACTAAGAGTGATATTTAAGTCAAATTAAGGATTAATATCAGGTTTTATGCAGAAATTTGGTAGAACGGAGAAATTACAATAGTTAAGGACATTGTTGAAAAATCACAGACACACACAAACACAAAGAGAAAGAGAGAGAGAGAGAGAGAGAGAGAGAGAGAGAGACAAAGACACACACACACACACAGAGAGAAAGACAGAGAGAGAGACAGAGAGAGAGAGAGAGAGTTTAAATGATTCAAGACAAAGTAGTTTTATATCTTAATCAGAAGTATTTTCCTTTATACAGTACTAAGAATAGAATCTTAGCTGTGATAGTTTTTTCAGAGTTACTTACACTAGTGTGGCTTCTTCTACACGAAATTTTCTTGTTATTAAGTCTGAATGTAAAAATCTAGCCACTTCATGGGTTGAAACAAATAGTGAAAAAAAATCAAAGTAATTACTCATCTAGAACGACATCTGATTGGAATTTGGCAAACCATAAGAAAACAGGATAATACTGAGGTCCAGTTTAAAGCCAAATTAATCCTTGATGAAAGCCATTTATATTAGCTGCTGAAACTCTTAAAGAACCTGTGTCCTGTGCTTGACTAAGGCAAGAAATAAAAATTTCAGTTTTTTCATATATATATATATATATATAAATAATTAAGTAAAAGTCCTAATTAAAAAGAAAACAAAAAAACAGAAGGAAAATAAAGAACTCTGAATCTTAAAATGTCCTTTACAATATATAACAGATTCAAAAAGAGGACATGAAACATAATAATGATAGGAATCAAAAATCAGAATAAAACTGAAAAACAGATAAGCAAATAATATCATTCAGATGCGATAATAAGGCATCTCTGAGATTAGCACACTCTGGAACCCTGAAATAAGGAATCTGAAGCAGGAAGATAGTATGATCAAGGTAAGGTCTGTATAGAAAGATCACAAAAGGCTGAAAGACAATCCCTTCTCAGAAAGCTGCACTGTCTTTGGGCTCAGCGGAGGAGCAAGAGTGATTGTTGGAATGGCAAAGGAAATACAAAAATGACAGACGGAGTTATAGATGATAGATGGATAAATAAATAGATAGATAGATAGATAGATAGATAGATAGATAGATAGATAGATGATAGATAGATGATTGGATAGAGAAATAGATAGAGAGATAGATTCAAGATACAGATTGATCATATAATCACAAATCCACACTTATGGAGGAAGGTAATATGAACAATAGTAAGGCAAAAGTGGGTAATATATTTTCAAGAGTCAATACCAAGCAAAAGATAATGGGATGTTTCCACATGGTGGAAACCCCTGTTAATATATGATGCTTTATACAGTGGAAATAGCCTTCAGAAATAAACAAAATAAAGATAATCTACATTAGCAATTCAGATAAACTGTAACAGTAAAACTAGTAAGATTAATGCTTTGTATAAAAATAAATAACTCTTTTAAGATACAAAATTATATTAATGTAAAAAAGTATAATCCTATAAATAAATAAGGCTGGAAACATTATATCTTTAGGAAAACTAAATCTTAATATCTACTATATACATGTTCTACATCTAATACTTAGTTCTTCACGAATCTAGAAATACATTTTACTGAGTACTTATGTAAATTAACTTGCACCCAAATATGAATGCTTTCAATTTACATTATCTCAACTGGCAGGCTGATAAATAACACTTACTAACAATTGTAAATCATAGCTCCTTGATGTCTAATATTTCATATCTAAATAACCTATTGAAAAATCTATAAAGCAATCCATTAACCAGTGAAGATATTCCTACTTAGATTAAGGACATGAAATTTTCACCTATGGGCTGACAATTCTTCCTCCAAGAGCCAACGACAATCTAAGAGACATTCAAACACTATGCATGAGTAATTGAACAGGGTTGTCTCAAAGACTCCCAAAATATACTAGCCATTGCTATTGCCCATGGTTTTGCTTCCCCAATAGTGGAAGGCAAGTTCCTACTTCTCGGAATATCATTCACTTCAACCACAGAGTCCAGATGTCTCTGAGCTGGAAATGATTTTAAAGCTTTCTTTCTGTATTATTGTACTAGAAGATGGGATGAAAGCTTCAAATAAGGGAAACAACCAATTGAGCTGCCAAACTATAAGGCCTATAAAATACTGCAACCAAAATGCATGGCCCATTCAACAGAAGAAATCCAAGCCTGGTCATAGAATCCTAGACAGTTACTGAGGTATACTGAAGCCAAAGGTCATGGAAAGGAAACTACAACTACTACTTTACTGAATAGGCATAATACCTAAATACATTCAAAGTATCTCTCATTCCACCCACATCTGTAGTGCTAACTGTGTATCAAAGAAACTTCTCTTTGTCACAGCTGGAGATCACTACATAAAACCATAACTAATCAAAATGCAGAACTGTAGATACCATTCCCAAATAGACAGATCTACAAAGCATCCCCATACCTATGGCTCAAGGATGATTGTGGAAGATTTAGCAGAATATTGTAAGAGTCAGCAGATAAAAGAGATTGTGTCTCATAATGACCATCATGGGGGAAATCATGTATTTAATTTAAAAATAAAAATTTTTATCATATTATTTCAATCATATTTTCCTGTTCTTTGTTGACTCCTTGATAAGAATTCTAGACAATAGTGTAAAAACTGAAAGCATGGAGTATAAACGAGGGATATGTACATGCATGTCTGTATGCATTAATATATGTTATATATTACATAAAATTTATAAATATAAAACACAGTATTTCAAAAATATCTTTAAGGCAATTCAGTATTTTCCATTAAGAATGGGTATTGGCAAAAACTTAAGGTGCTTCCCCAGCAAACTGGAAGAATGGTTGAGTTATAGACAACCAAAACTTTGAAACTTCTGAAACAAATAAAAAGTTTCTGTGTGTTTGTAGCAACAATAAATCCAACAAAGAAAAGGAGGGCCTAATCACAGAAAAATTATTTTTGAAGTCAAAACACCACACTGTGCTAAATTATCTTTTCTGGTTGCTGTGTAATGAATTTTAAATCAATAGTTCTAGTACACACTTATATATAAAATTTTCAACAAATACATTTTACTTTTTAGCATTGTGGATAAAGCTGCTCTACCAGAAAATTGCAAATGATTCAGAAATAGAAAAGTACACATGAGAATTCTTTAAAAAAATGCTGACAAAAATACGGTAAATGGATTTTAGTTGAATGGTGTCAAAAGAATTTTTATACAAAGAAACAGTACTTTTGCAGCATGCACATCATTCATGATGTTTGAGTTCTAAAATGTTTGTCTCTAAATTCTTCCCTTTTCTGTTTTGTACAGTGGCCTATGCATTTGCTTAAAAGATAAGTGAGACTTTTCCCCCCATGATTTTTATTTGTTTCCTCTGCAAAGTGCTTGACTCAGTAGGAGACTCTGTTTCACATCCTTTTTTAGCACCTGTAGAAATTTTGCTTTCAGTCTTTTCTATAGAACTGAAGGTGCAGTACTGAATGCTTTAGACAACATTGAGGAACTATATGTCTGGAAAACTATGACCTTACAGTAAGTGGAAGACTAAAGGTGGGAGGACTGAGTATTGATTGAAGTGCCTACAATATTAGAGAAATTCTTAGGTCAACGAACCAACTAAAGAAACAAAAATAAATAGGGAACTCAAGCTTGAGAAAGAGCAGCTTTATACAGATTTCTAATCCATCCATCATTTTTCACATTGATATATTTCTTATTGTCTGTGAATGTGAATATTTTAGGTCTATGTTCAGCCTTGATTATTTATTTTGTCTTTAGTTATATCTACATAAAATTATATTCAATATTTTATGAAAAATATGTGAAACATGTTTATGGTATACTAAATTTCTGAATCCAAGCATTTTATTTTCTTTTTTACCAGTAAGTCTATAGTAGCAACATGATTCACCCTTCAATACTAAATTAATCACAGATCTTCTTTTATATTTCTTTGGATCATTAGGATCCAAAAACACCATATTTAAATGACCTTTGCTATATTATATTAGAAACTACAGGGTCCAACTACTCAGGAGTCCCAATTCCTTTGTGATTTTCCCAGAGACACCATGTGTGAAATAGAATTCAACTGACTTTTGTACCTCTAGTGATGCTTTAGTGGGCAAATAATCCCAGGTGTGTAAAACCTGCAGTTCAGACAGAAATCATATTCTTTCTATTATATTTTATTTTTTTAAAAAGAAAACAAACTATCTTTTTCATTTCACATACCAATCCCAATTTTCACTCCATCACCCCTCCCCTTCCTTCCACATAAGCTTCAACTCCGCCCCTCATTCCCTCCTCAAAGAGACTAAGGCACATTGCTTTGTGGAAGATCCAAAGACCTAAGTTCAGCTGGGGTGTTGGAAAGGTATTGGTCCAAACTTGAGTTTGTGTATTAAAAACCTTCATGCAATTTTCATTGGAAATCTTGCTACACGAATTCATTTTGGGACCAGACACTTTGGCGTAACAGCCTCATGTCTCTTGACAAGCCATAGTTTCCCACTGTGATAACTTGCCCCAGGAATGCCCACATCACCCTCACCTTAGATTTGGAACAGCATCAAAGATTGCAGCATCTCATTTAGAAGGAACAGAGGCTGCTTAGCTAGTTCTTGAATCTGGAAGATGAGGAAACTGTCATAGAACCACTAGCCCAGAAATTTCTACCTCAGATCCTCCTGGCATGAGGAAGAATCTAAGAATCTGAGTAGAAAAGAAGTAATAAAGAAAGGGGAAAGGTCTACATTCACATGGCACTTTGGCCCTTACAAAGGTCACCATGACCCTTAGAGAGTTGTCTAATTTGCTTCAATTTTTTTATTGATAAAATTAATGGAAAGTTGTCCACCCTGGCTAAAAGGTCATAGGTCCACCTCTTTTCAAACTTTAATAACTTCTCAGTGTTGACTGGCTCCAGATCTGATTCAGACTGTAAAGGGGGATACTTTGAATTGAGCTGTCATACATCAAAATTACCTAACGAAAGCAAACAACAATTAAGGGAGACTTAAGAGAGCTTGCAAAAAAGGGGAAAACATATTCATGGGATGTTTGGGACCCAGCCTTGCAGTTCAAGCCTATAACATTTCTATGAAAGCTGGTCCCAGCCTTGCAGGGCAAGCTAAGGACATCTCTATAGGAAGCTGGTCCCAGCTTTGCAGTGTAAGCCTAGCATATCTCTATGTGAAACTGTTTTTAGTCTTGCTAAAAAGAGGCAACTATAAAAACAAAACAACAGCAGAAGGAAACCCTTTCCTCCCATGTTTTGGTCAAGTATTTAGATCATAGGGACGTGCCAGTTAACTTAACTCACATATCTAGTATAAATGCCCACTGGTATTTTAGGAAAGAATGGTGAAGTATACAGAGATAAGAGACCAAGTGAATCCTGAGTCAACCCCTTCCTGTGCACCCTCAGGCCCTGAATTAAGGCCAGGACTCTAGGCATTTAACGTAGTCTCTTGCTTTGTTTGCTGGCAGCAAGCAGAAATGGGGCTCTTTGACAAGGTTTTCTGACTCAGCTTTAGTGACAAGAACTGTTCAGTTTATTCAAGGCAAAGCATCCTGGTTCATGCTAGATACAGGAAGAGCTCTGGCTCTTTTGGGGGTGTTAATGCCTGCCACTCACTTCAGGTCCAAATGTTTATGTGCCCAGTCGGGTTAGGGAGGAAAGTAGTTGAGACCATGCCCAGGACTCAGTATTCCCTGTATGGGCAGGTGGTGGATTGAGCCTTCTAGGCATGCACAGGCAGGAGAGTGTGGCAGATTACTGCCACCATACTCAGAGATATTTCCAGGCCACACAGTGTGCTACATGGCAGATTTAGCTTTTACTCAGATAAAAAGGGTTTATATGCTGCACAGTGCTTCCCAAAATTGAGGTAGTGAGGACAGCTCCTACCTGGCCAACTCAGAGGCAGTGAACATGCCTCTGCCATGTTAGACTGGGAAGAGCAAGCAGGCAGGACCGAGTTGGTTATACCCATGCCTTCTTAGCAATTAAAAAAAAAGCTCCTGGTCAAAAAATAATTACAGATACACACACAATAAAGAAAAATCCAGATGAAAAAGATCTTTAAATGGGTCATAGCGTATTTAAAAAAAACGTATGTAGGCTTTAGAGAGAGAAGAAAAAGATTACAGAGAGTTATAAAAAAAATTAAATGGTTTTTTAAAAAATAAAACAAAGTCTTTAAAGACACAGAGTACAAACATTCATAGGTTAAAAGAAGTACATATAAATAAGCCACATAAAGATGGAAAATACACAGAGAGTCTGGATTATGTATATTATTGTGTTTTCTCTGAATTTTTTGACTATAAAGGAGCAAAGAGGAGAGAGACATTTCATTTTATGGGCTGGTAAGCTAAACCAAAACATATATAGTATCTTGACTTCAGAATTTGGGTCCAAAAATTTGCTGCTTTGGAAAAGTGGTTCTTCTTTATTATCAAAAAAGACAAGAACCTATAGATTTCTTCCAGACTAATGTGGTTTGATGGACAATTATCACACACACACACACACACACACACACACACACACACACACACACCTAAAATGTCTCTAAGAAAATCCACCTAAATTCTTCATTCAATAAAAAACAGGAAGGCATTTGGAGAAAACTATACCCAAATTCCCAATATTGTTTATATCTGTTTAAATTTAAAGGGGGAATATGCTGTAGATTTGAATAAGATGAATTGGTATGAATTGTGGTTTATTGGTATAAATTTAAGGTCAACTTTGTTTTATATGTATGTAAATATATAAATAACATATATATATAATATATTTCTGCTTTTGATTAAGGTATTGTGTTTGTACAGCTCATTTTAAAATGCAATGTATTATTAAAAATTACACATTAATAGTCATCTGTAATAGTCAAGTTTGTAATCATGTTAGTTAGATTTTTCTAGATATATAGAAATATATTTCATTTAGATAGATAATCTTCAAACCTTTCAAAGACCCACAGAATGTGGCATTGAAAAGGTTTGAAAACTTAGGCCTTTCCATGACAATGAGGCACATCTGCTCCTGTCAGCACCAATTACTTCAAGGGGAAGATAGGCATGAAAGAGGCCCCTCATGGAGTTTGTTAGCTATTTGGGCAAGAAACTCCGCTTGCCTTAACTACTTGACTGGACTTGCACGACCCACAATAAAATTACTGCTAAAGCTGCCTACAGAAGATGAGACAGTGTTTGTTTGCCAGACATTCTTCAGGACACAGAAGAAAGTGACTGGCAAACTGCCAATACAGGTGGAACTGTCTGACATTTCCTGTTCCATGTAAAAATCTGCCAGAGACTATGGGTAAGTAGGCTGAAGATGGGTGCCTGCAATGTTACAAAATTTTTGTTGGCTGTCTAGGCAGTGAGATGTCTCTTTCAAGTCTAGAGTTTTGGAAGTTGCTTATAGTACACTTCCTGTTTACTTAAGTACTATGATATCCTTCTGGAGTCTTTGGTGGAGTTGAGGAATATAGGTTATAATTATAGTTTTCCTTAGTTATGATAAAATATAAAGTAGATACAAATATTGTAACTGCAATTCTTGCTTAATACCTGTTTTATTATATATATAATTTTACTATGTTGAAGTTAAAACCTTCATTTTTATTTAAACAGAAAGGGGGAAATGGTTGGGAAGTTTTTATGTATATGTGTTGTTTATATTGGTTAATGAAAAACCTAGTTTTGGCCAATGGCTTAACAGAATATAGACAGGTTGAAAGATATATATATATATATATATATATATATATATATATAGAGAGAGAGAGAGAGAGAGAGAGAGAGAGTAGGCAGAATCAAGTGAGAAGACATGAAGTTGCTGAGACATATGTACTGGAAACTTATTGGTAAGCCACTGCTATATGGTGATACACAGGTTAATAGATGTTGGTTAACCAAAGATAGAACAGTTAGCTAAAAATATACTTAAGGTATTGGCCAAACAATATTGAAATTAATACAGATTTCTGTATAATTATTTCAGGAGTCTCTGTGGCTGGGAAACAAACAAGAATCCTCCTCCAACATACATTTGTGTGTCTTCAGCACATCTTCCCAGTACCTTCTGTCTTTCATGACTTTCACTTTACTGAGAAGTTGGGTGTAATTCTGATAGGTCTACCTTTATTTTACTTTTGCTTTTTCCTTTGCAGCTCTTAACATTCTTTATTTATTCTATATATTTCTTTTGTGTTCTGATTATTATATGATGAGGAAAATTTTTTTGATCCCGTCTATTTGGTGTTTTATAAGCTTCTTATACCTTCATAGGGATATTCTTCTTTTAGGTTGGGAAAGTTTTATTCTATGATTTTGTTGCATATATTTTCTGTGCCTTTGAGCTGGATGGATTTCTCCTTTGTGTATGCCAATTATTCTTAGGGTTGGTCTTTTCATGTTGTCACAGATTTCCTGAATGTTTTGTGTTAACAATGTGATGGATTTAATGTTTTCTTTGATCGATAAATCTATTCCCTCTATAGTACCTTCAATCCCTGAGATTTTCTCTTCTATCTCTTGTATTGTTAGTTACACTTGCCTCTGTATTTCCAGTTCATTTACCCAGAATTTCCATATCCAGAATTCCCTCAGTTTATGTTTTCTTTATTGTGTCTATTGTGGACTTCAAGTCTTGAACTGTTTGCTTCACCTGTTTGTTTTTTCTTGGTTTTCATTGAGAGATTTATTAATTAATTTCAATTTTTATTTGTCTATTCCTCTCTTTCTTTAAGAGAGTTTTTCATGTCTTCATTAAAGGTCTCCATCATCTTTCTAAAGTTACATTTAAATTCGTTTTCTTCTTCTGGGTTAGGATGATCAAGTCATCCTGATATATGACCACTGTGTTCTGGTATTACCATGTTGCTTTTTATGTTATGGGATGAATTCTTGCATTGGTGCCTTCCCATCTCTTTATTCAATTGAAGATGCAGTGTCATTGTGTCTTGGTACAATCCTTGCAATCACTGTCTGTGTATTGGGTATTGTTCTTGGTCTGCTATGTCACTGCCTGTGTCTCAGGGATTTTGAACTACCTCTTGGTTCTATCTCTTGGTCCTCTCTGTGTAGCAACAGGCTGTGTTTCAGAGTTTCACTGAGGTTCCTTGGGGATAGGAGGTTTAGGGATCGGGGTGGAACTTGTAGCTTGAAGGGTCCAATGGTCAATATGGAGATAATGGAGCAGTCTACCTGCAGGAAACTGTCTTGCTGACTGGCTAGAAAAGCCTTGAGGCTGGTGAGGGAGGGACCCAGTATATTGCCCTGGCATGGACAATATACTGCCAAGAGAGTGGGGTGTCCTGCTGGGTTGCTAATCACTTACTTGCTTCTTGGTCCTTTCTGTGTAGTAGCAGGTTGTGTTTCAGAGTTCCTCTGAGGTTGCAGGAGAGAGGACAGGTAAGATTGGGGGTGGGATAGAATTTGTAGATTGCAGGGTCAAAGGTCATGGTAGGGGTAAGGAAGCAGCCTACTTGCAGGAAATTCTTCTGTGACTAGCTAGAGAATGTGAGGCAGCATCATATTTTTTTCAAGGTGACAGCTTCCGACCGTCTCCAAAATTACAAGTATATTGTTTACAACAAAAATGGACTGTTTCCATCCAAGTTTGAATGCTCGCTAATATGCGTAGTTTCTTTATCACTAGAGTTTGCTTGTGTTCAGAATTCAGATCATAATATGGCTTTTACAATACCCAAAATGATTGTTCATCCAAAATGAAAATCAATATCAGAATTTAGAAAAAAGATAAATGAAAATGTAGAATATTGTGAACCAAGATCATGTATAGAGAGATGAAATGCACTTTTGCATTTTTGTACTGCTACCTTTCAGGACTACAGCTTCATTTTAGTGGAACTAATCTTGTTATCAATAATAGTTTCTTTGTCTACAGCTGTTTTGCCAAAAAATTCAAACCATAATTTATAAACTCCTTTCAATCTCCAACTTCAAATTTTCATATAATGTTTCTGCTCTCTTTTAGCATAGAAATCTAATATTTGTGCACAATATCTTTGTTACAGTCTGGATGTTAAACTTAATTGTAAATAGATATACAAATATACAGTCTTGAATTAACCCTCACTCAGATTCTTAGGAAATAGACAGAATGTGGAAGATTATTTGTAGAATATAAAATGAATAGTATTTATCCTGGGAGCTGACTAGAGATTTTACTACCTCTGAATACTAATGATCCTGAATTTCATTCTCAAAAAACTCTCTTATATTTTCCAAACTATCACTGAAGTTACCCATTAGTCCCCCCTTATCACATTCTTGAACTCACTATTCTAAAATCTCAAACATTTCTGCATTTCTCTCACCAAACTTTCCTGAATGTAGTAGAACCACATAAACAGGATTAGTATAAGAACATTTCAGGTTCTTATACCCATTTACTATTATTTTAATTAATGTTTCCAATGACAAAAATCCTGACAAAATAGTTTAAGCCAGAGTGATTTTTTTTCTGTTTGTTCATTTTTTATCCATAGGTTGAAGGAATAAAAGTGTCTATAGGGACAGGAATATGAAGTGGCTGCTCACACTATGTGCTGCTCTGTAAAGAAGAAAAGTTAAATAAATTCTGGGCTTCATTTTTTTCCTTTGTCCCATTATTCATTCCATTAGCCCAGTCTAAAAGATTGTGCCACTCATATTCATCTACATCTTTTTTTTAATTTAACCTTCTGGAAGTATTCTTACACACAGTAAGAGTGTCTACTCTATGATTCTAAGTTCAGCAAACTTTATCGTGAAAATTATTCATCTTACTTGACATTATCATTTTTGAAGGAAAGTTAAGGCAGAAAAGAATTGGTAAGTAAATCAACAGGCTTTGATACTATTGTTCAGTTTAGCACAGCTTCACAGCTCTATGAAGAGGCAATGTGTCTATCATGGGCAGACAAGTGATATTTCCTGGATTCAAAAATATAATCTTCAGTTATAATATAGGATTATTTTACTTAGGATCTTCAATCTCAGAATAATTTATATTTGTTAAATGAATGTATTCATTCTCAATTTATTTTCTCATAATAACATAATTTGGATTACCAAAGAAACCTACCTCCAAGCTTGTCTGTAAACATTTTTATTATTTTCTTATTTTATTTTTTCACTTTAACCAGACAGACAAGACATATCTTGAAGAAGAAAGATGGTATCTAATAGATTAGTGCTTAAGAATGAGTATAAGGAAGAAGAAAGCTAAGGATCAGTATTATCATTCTCTGCTACCTATTGTCACATGCAAGACAATGATCCACTTTATACTCTTGCCTACATAATTTCTCCACCTTGATAACCATAGCTATGATCTGTAAACCATCTCCTCAATCCTAAGATCCTTTAGTTGTAAATTGAGACTTACTGTTTTTGCTTTTGTTTTCTGGACCCTGACTGGAATAATCACACAGAAACTATATTAATTATAAAGTATTTGGCCTATTTGCTCAGGCTTACTATTAACTAGCTCTTATAAATTGAATTCATCTATAACTTTTGTCAGTTTAGCTACATAGCTTGGTACCTTTTACTAGTAAGACATTCACATGTTGCTTTCTCTGTGTCTGGGTGGTGACCATGCCTGTGGCTTTCCTCATCCCAGAATTCTCCTAGTCTGGTTATCCCACATATACTTCCTGCCTGGCTACTGGTCAATCAGCATTTTATTAAACCAATATGTATTACAAATATTTATAGTGAACAAGAGCATTCTCCCACAGAATTCAGACAAGAAAGCCAAGGGAAGTGCAGAGAAGAGATATAACTATTAGGCTTCCAGAAGAAGAGGGCATGCATTAGCTATCACTGAGAAAAAAACTAGAGTGACATGCTTGATCAGTGCCGGGCAAGGGAGAGTTGTAAATTAAGAAATGCAGTTATAAAGATGAAATCTATGCTTTAATGAATGACTCAGAATATTGAAGACACCAGTTACACGGGGTATTTTATGAGGAAGGATGCTGGCAGTAGAACTGACTCATTAAAGTTGCTATTTCTTTTGTGGAAGCAGAACTGAGATGAAGTGCATAAGTACCAAAATCTACTGGAGCCCAATAAGGCCATTGCCAGTCCAAGATGTTTCATATCCAGTGGAAGGATACGGTGTTTGACTTTCTGAGCTCTCTGTTCTTACCATGGACCATCATTCATTCCTATGTACTTGAATTTCTCTTTAGAAACAGAAATACATTCCATATTGAAAATATAGTATTCTATATTGGTGTTAGTTTTTATTTTATAAAAACTTTAATTAGGGTCTCAGAAAGAATAGACATTGAACTCTTGAACAGTCTTAATACTGCTAAGAATATTAGACGTTGAGAATTAAAATGAACATTTATTGAATTATGAGATGACCAAAAGGAGTAAAATACTGTGATTGTGATTTAAAAGTTATTTGCATAAGTTTCAAAATGATGAGGGGTGAACTTGTGATGGTTAATCTACATTGTCAACTGTTGAGGCTTAGGCTCACATATTGTTTATTAACAGTTTAAAAAGTATCAGCACATGTTAACAGGACATTATTATAAACTGAAAATTTTTAAGTTAACAATCCATATGCCTTTTTAAATATATATGACAATTGTTAAATTAATTTTATTTTAAAGTTATCATTATGTACAGTTTTTCTTATTGCATTCATATCTTTTTTATATTTTACTTTTTTTATTTATTAAAAATTTCTACCTCCTCCCCGCCTCCCTTTTCCCTCCCCCTCCCCACCTCCCTTTCCCTACCTCTCCCTCAATCTCTAGTCCTAAGAGCAGTCCAGGTTCCCTGCCCATTGGGAAGTCCAAGGTCATTCCCCCTCCATCCAGGTATACAAAGGTAAGCGTCCAAACAAACCAGGCTCCCACAAAGTCAGTCCATGCAGTACAATAAACATCCAGTGCCATTGTCCTTGGCTTCTCAGTCAGCCTTCATTGCCAGCCACGTTCAGAGTGTCTATTTTGATCACATGCTCCAACACTCCCACTCCAGCTGGCCTTGGTGAGCTCCCATTAGATCAGTCCCACCGTCTCAGTGGGAGGATGCACCCCTCGTGATAATGATCCTGACATCCTTCATGTTCTCCCTCCTTCTGTTCCTTATTTGGACCTTGGGAGCTAAGTCCAGTGCTCCAATATGGGTCTCTGTCTCTATCTCCATCCATCGCCAGATGAAGGTTCTATGGTGATATGCAAAATGTTCATCAGTGTGGCTATGGGACAAGGCCAGTTCAGGCACCCTCTTCTCTGCTGCCCAAGGAACAATCTGGGTACCTCTCCTTGGACCTGGGAACCCCTCTAGAGAGAAGTCCCTAACGAACCCTAAAATGGCTCCCTTAATTAAGATATTTACTTCCATGATCCCATATCCACCCTTCCTCTATCCTACCCATCCCATTCCCCCAAGCTTTCCACAATCCTCCCCTTCTCCCTTCTCTCTAACCATCTCCCCTTACATCCACCCCTACCCTCCCACCCCCGTGCATCCAATTTTTGCCTGAAAATCTTGTCTACTTCCAATATCCAGGAGGATAACTATATGATTTTCTTCAGGTTCACCTTCTTATTTAGCTTCTCTAGAATCACGAATTATAGGCTCGAAGTCCTTAAATTATGGCTAGAATCCACTTATGAGTGAGTACATACCATATTCCTCTTTTTGGGTCTGGGATACCTCACTCAGTAAAGCGTTTTCTGTTTCCATCCATTTGCATGCAAAATTCAAGATGTCATTGTTTTTTTTACCGCTGGTTAGAACTCTAATGTGTATATGTTCCACACCTTCTTTAACCATTCTTCTATTGAGGGGCACCTAGGTTGTTTCCAGGTTCTGGCTATTACAAATAGTGCTGCTATGAACATGGTAGAACAAATGCTTTTGTAGTATGATAGGGCATCTCTTGGGTATATTCCCAAGAGTTGAATTTCTGGTTCCTAAGGTAGGTTGACTCCCAGTTTCCTGAGAAACAGCCACACTGATTTCACAGTGGCTGCACAAGTTTGCATTCCCACCAACAATGGATGAGTGTTCCCCTCATTCCACATCCCCTCCAGCATAGGCTATCATTGGTGTTTTTGAGTTTGGCTATTCTGATAGGTGTAAGATGGTATCTCAAAGTTGTTTTGATTTGCATTTCCCTGATCGCTAAGGAGGTTGAGCATGATCTTAAGTGTCTTTTGGCCACTTGAACTTCTTCTGTTGAGAATTCTCTGTTCAGTTCAGTACCCCATTTTTTAATTGGGTTAATTAGAGTTTTAGTGTCTAGTTTCTTGAGTTCTTTGTATATTTTGGAGATCAGACCTTTGTCTGATGAGGGGTTGGTGAAGATATTTTCCTAATCAGTAGGTTGCCTTTTGGTCTTAATGACAGTGTCCTTTGCTTTACAGAGCTTCTGAGTTTCAGGATGTCCCACTTATTCATTGTTGCTCTTATTGTCTGTGCTACTAGGGTTCTACCTAGGAAGTGGTCTCCTGTGCCCATGTCTTGTAGACTACTTCCCACATTCTCTTCTATCAGGTTCAGTATGGTCAGATTAATGTTGAGGTCTTTAATTCATTTGGACTTGAGTTTTGTGCATGGTGATAGATATGGATCTATTTTCATTCTACAGATTGACATCCAGTTATGCCAGCACCATTTGTTAAAGATGCTTTCTTTCTTCCATGATATAGTTTTAGTTCCTTTGTCAAAAATCAGGTGTTCATAGGTTTGTGGATTAAGATCTGGATCTTTGATTCAATTCCATTGGTCAACATCTCTGTTTATGTGCCAATACCAAGCAGTTTTCATTGCTGTATCTCTGTAATAGAGCTTGAAGTCAGGGATGGTAGCGTCTCCGGAAGTACTTTTATTGTATAGGATTGTTTTGGCTATCCTGGGTTTTTTGTTTTGCCATATAAACTTGATTATTGTTCTCTCAAGGTCTGTGAGGAATTTCGCTGGGATTTTGATGAAGACTGCATTGAATCTATAGACTGCTTTTGGTAAAATTGTCATTTTTTACTATGTTGATCCTCCCAATCCAAGAGCATGGGTGATTTTTCCATTTTCTGGTATCCTCTTCAATTTCTTTCTTCAAATCCTTAAAGTTCTTGTCAAATAGATCTTTCACTTCCTTGGTTAGAGTTACCCCAAGATACTTTATGCTATTTGTGGCTATCGTGAAAGGTGATGTTTCTCTGATTCCCTCTCTGTATCTTTGTTCCTTGTGTATAGGAGGGCAACTGATTTTTTGGAGTTGATCTTGTATCCTGCCACAGTACTAAAGGTGTTGATCAGTTTTGGGAGTTCTTTGTTATAGTTTTTGGGGTCACTTATGTACACTATCATATCATCTGCAAATAATGAAAGTTTGCATTCATATCTTGCTCTCAAAACAGTATTTAATAATTCAAAACTATTAACTGATTACTACTAACAATAAAATGACCATAAACCAAATATGTATGTATTTCTAGATATATCTAATAAATCATAATATGAGAGATATTGTTATCC
Source organism: Myodes glareolus (assembly GCF_982192425.1). Taxonomy (NCBI): domain Eukaryota; kingdom Metazoa; phylum Chordata; class Mammalia; order Rodentia; family Cricetidae; genus Myodes; species Myodes glareolus. The sequence goes on from NC_142033.1 coordinate 28,098,319, forward strand.
TTCTGATTAAAATTAAAACAATGATCTGTTTGAAAAGTGGGCATGTTACCCAGATAGATTTTGTTGTATACTATTTATTTAGCTTGATCATTAATTTCTTTCATTAGTTATAAAACATATACTGTAAAATAACCTTTCATTGCCTCAAAATATGTGAAATTATAAAATCCCTGAGATTAATGAACTTCATACTGCCTGTGAATGTGATTTGTGATTTCCAATTCCAGCTTTTTTGTTAAGATCTGTTACTTTATTTATAGATTTCTGTAGTGATATTTTATTTGTTTTTTTAATGAGTAAAGCTTGCCTAGAGATCAGAGAGTAAAACATAACCACTGGCCAGCCTTACAGACCAGGCAATGGTGACACACACCTTTAATCCTAATAGTCACACTAGTTTGCCAAAAATATCTGGCAGTAGTGGTGCATACCTTTAATCTCAGCCTTAGAGAGAAATATAAGACAGGAGGAAGCAACTTTCAAAAGTCTCATTCTTAGGATTCCTGGAGGCAGAATCATCGTTTCAGACTGAGGCAGAGGTAATAATGAGTGACTGACTATTTTGTTTTTTGGACCTTTAGATTGAACCCTAATATCTGTCTCTGGTTTTTATATTTGTGCTCCAGAGCCCTTTTTAAATAGTGTAGCTGTTTATGTATAGTGATCTTTAAGTAAATTAGAGTTAGTTACAGTAAAACAAGTTTAAAATAAATTATACTATGACAAGTATATTACTTGCCATGTGTATTAAATAATTCACACGAAATTAATTTAATGGTTTTAACAATTTACATTATTTGTCACAGAGATACTTAGGAATAATTTATTTTTATAGAAAGTAATTTTAAATGAAGTTTATAATTCATATCAAAGATTTTGTTTTTTGTTAATTGGTATATTTTTATCTTTACTTTATTTCAATGTACAACTCTACATGAAAAAATTAATTTATAAAAATTGCTGCATGTATTTTATACAAATATTTTCGGGAAAATTTTTTCTCACCCTTAAGGTTTTATTATTATAAGAAACATTCTCAACCAAAATTGAGAATTCAGAAAGTTAAAGTTAAATAATTTTAACATAAAACATTCTAGCTAGAATCATATTATTTATAATAATAATTTCTTGGTTAGGAATGGTAACTTATAGATACCACAGGAAGAGACTCAAGATAACTAAAAATAAATAAAAATTGAATAAAATATTTCACCCTATTTTATTTCAGTGAAAGATAGAAAGTAATGTATTTAGTAGATAAGATTTTATTCATCTTTGTGAGAAATCCAAGTTTATTGCTTCAAATTTATAATGTGATTTGACCATGTTTTTTAGTTTGTTATTAACAGTTCCTTTTACCTAACTGAGTTCAAAAGAGGATTTCAAAAAAAAAGTGTCTGAGATAAAGTAATGCAGTTTAACTGTGATAGAAGTTGAATAATAGGAAATGAAATATTCTTCTCAGTAATAACATTTGAACCCTATCTGAAATACATTTAATGTAAGCTATTAATTCAGAGTACTCAAAGACACATGTGCATGAATACACAAATGCACATATGTGGGAACACACAAACACTTAGACACAAGCACAAAGAAAAAAAAAATCAGACTTCCAGAAACAGACTTAAACGCACACTCACTCACACACACATATATGAATACACATACTGACAAAAAGAGAAATAAAAATATACATAAACACATACATACAATAATCCTACAAAAACGCATTTAACCTGTAAAATAGAAATAGTTATTGGGAGATAAACACTATATAAAACACCAATCTTATCCTTATTGAAAGAGGTTTCTGTCCCACCAGGTCCTGCAGCCATTCAGTCCTAACGAAACACACAGAAGTCTCCATTTATTATAAACTACTTTGTCTAATAGCTCAGACCTTCACATTAACTAATTCTAATTTAACCTTAAATTAGCCCATAATTCTTGTCTGTATTAGCCATGTAACTTGGTACCTTTTATCAGTGAGGCATTTCCATCTTGACTGCAGACACAACCTTTCCTCTTCCCAAAATTCTCCTGTCATGATCACCCCTCCAACTTCCCACCTGGTATTGACCAATGAGCATTTTATTAAACCAATACAGCAGAAAAATCTTTACAGGGTAAAAGATTACTGCCCCACAACACCACCCCCCCTTTTTAAAAAACCAAAAATTCTGAATCTAATCTCCCTTGTTTAGTTTTATTCCTGACCATTATCCATAACAACTTGTAACCAACACACTAAACAAAGACAAACATCCATAATCCATATTTTGGGAATAGTTTTCTAGGTTACGTCCTGTTGATTGGGGGCACTGGTAATCTAATGATGACCTAAAGAAAATTTGGGATTATGGTAAAGTCCTGACTGTAATATTCTGAGAGGCTTCTTCTCAGCCAGCAGTCTTGAGGCTATTCTGGATGTAGAACACAGATATCTGGGCATCTGCTCCTATCAGAGATTTCTTAGGGGGCCTTCCTTAATCAGTCCTGATTTCATTAACTCAGAATGAATCCACAGCCTCTCATTTCCTGTGGAAAAGTTCAAGGTCATTCTCAGCTTTATAATGAATTTATGGCCAGTCTGGACTATGTGGCACCTTATCTCAAGAAAAAACAGGCAAAAACAAAAGCAACAAAAGTTAATATTGATTCAAGAAAAAGAATATATGCATGGAATCTTCACATATGAATAACCTAACCTTTAAAATTCTTGTATATGAGAGAGTGAACTTTGATACATGAAATCAGTTTCACCTGGCAAAATTCAGTCAAAATAACTTATTGATCTTTGATTTTTAGAGAACTCTTTTCAATGAATTTATAACTGGGTATTAAATCTGTTTCATTTGATTCTTCATCATAATGAGTGAACTGATTACAAATAATAACTAACAAAGTCTCACAGCTTGCAATACACACTGTCATACACAGAGCTGCCGAAGCTTAGTAATTGTATCTGTCTTTCTGTGAATAAACATGTATTCTGAGGTCTTGATCAAAGAGAAAGTATGACCCAGAGTTAAATTTTGCTGACAGATTTAAATAACAAATAATATCATCATCAATGCAATATTTTATACAGGGCTTCACCAACAGAAGGAACATGGAAATAGAAACTTGCACAGTATGGGAATAAAACTGATAACTTTCAGCGAGTTTTAAAACACTTTTAAAATGAGCATTTTATAAGTGGGTTCAACCGTGCAAAACCTGAAGACTGCAGTTAAAAGGCTAGAAGGGGAGAACAGAAGATAGTAACAACGGATGCTTTCTTTGGTGAAAGACTTCAATACACTTTTAAACAGGTTTCGTGTCAACTCAAAGTCAAATCTTGGAAGCAGGTGGCTGTGAAAGCAAAGGGCTGATAGATGATACAGGGTGTGTGGGTAGAGTTTTGACTTTATAAACCATGCTGTCAAAACACTGACCTATGTTTCAAAGTATGGAATGTAGCAAATTGTTTCTGAGGAAATGAGAAAGATTTTTCCTTGGGACTGTGGTCTCAGTATTTTACACTTTAGCACAGTCTTTTCCAATGTGGAAACTAGAGATAGTTTTTTTTATTTTTAATAGTTTTTAAAGATTATATATTATATTCTGATTACAGCTTCTCCTCAACATGCTCCTTTTTTCCTACTTCCCCCACAAACTGAACAGCATGCCCTCTCACTCTCTCTTTCTTTCTCTCTTTATGAAACAAATGTGCAAAAAAATGACCACATAATAGGAAAAGCAAGCACAAAGAGCAGAGATAGAGAGAGAGACAAAGTCAGAAGGGGGACAGAGAGAGAGTGAGAGAGACAGAGACAGACAGAGACAGACAGACAGATAGACAGACAGACATAGAGAACTAAAAATCCTAAAAACTCAATATGAAAAACAATAATAAACAAGCAAATGATCAGTTAAACCAAAGCAAGACAATATGAGACAAAAAAGTACTACAGAATACCATTGAATTTGCTTTGTGCTGCCCACTAATGTGGGGCAAGGAGCTTACCCTCAAGTGGGGTGCCCAGTGTTACTCAATCAGAGTAAACTAATTCTTCCTTGACATGCAGATGACACACGGAGATAACTTCAGAGAACGAAGCTTGTGTCAACTATTCATTGGCAGTGCTGGGACCGTGTCTGGATTAATTTCCTGCAGGCCTTGTACAATCCTCTGAAGTCTCTGTAAATATATAAATGTATCAATATATTATTGTGGTTTTGAACGTCTCACAGTTAATCTCTGTTTCTTCATTTTAGTAATTTTTGTCATTGAAAAAGTAGAGTCCTTATTACACACCACTGGAGTATGATGCTTTCAAAATTATCAGCATGAAAAGTGTTTATAGAGCATATAAGTTTATTTCTTGCTAACTATGATGATAAAAACATTGATGGCCAGCATTCTGGTGTTCAAACTGGAGACATTTTTATTATTTCATTGTGGTGTGTATGTGATGCAACTTTCAAAAGTGATGTGGGAGTCCCCTCTTTGTGTTGTGATTACCATTCATGAATGAAGAAACTGCCTTGGCCTGTTGATAGGGCAGAACTTAGGTAGGCAGGGAAAACTGGACTGAATTTTGGGATGAAGAAAGGCAGCATCAGGGAGATGCCATGGAGCTGCTGGTGCTGGAGACAGACATGCTGAAACTTTGCTGGTAGGCTACGTCCTGGTGGTGATATACAGATTAATAGAGATGGGTTAAATTAATATGTAAGAGTTAGACAATAAGACGACAGAGCTAACGGGCCAAGCAGTATTTTAAATAATATGGTTTCTGGGTGATAATTTTGGTTCTGGGTGGCTGAGACAAACAAGCAACCTCCCTCCTCCAACACAAAAACATCCGTTGTCATACATAAAACAATAAAAAAATAGAAAGGAAAGAAAAATAGAAAAATTCTACCCCTTTAATAATAATTGCAATTTCTACTTAGCAATAACTATTACAATTTCTTACATAACACATTGTGTAGCTGAACTTATTTGGCTGTGGGAATGCAGTTTCTATGCACTTGTGCAAAGTAGTATGTGCCCAAAGCACAAACAATAAATTAAGAAGCTCAAACATTTCAGGGGATTTTTAGTTCCTTTAATGGAAGACAGTCCCTTCCTATTTAGTCAAACAATATTCTTTAGTCTTTATTTTCTCATGTCTGGGTCTCTCACCCTATCATTCAAATGTAATCTATTCATATTGTCTAAACCATGCATTCAAACTGCTCTTAGTTTTGTCATTTTGTATTATTAAAAGGCAGGTCATTTTATTGAAGTCAAGTATTCTTACAGTAAAATATGTTCATGTAATTTTCACAGTTAAACTCAACTAAGGCAAAACAATGACATGCTCAATGCTGAACAAAAGGTCACCAGAGAGGATATTCCAGTGAGCAAAGAATAGCCCCCTGGCCTAACTTAAATGTGTTTTGGAAATGAACTATATGAAGGTGTGAAAAGCAGAAAGCCCATGCTTCAGAGGGTTAGACTTTATCAACATTGTATCTTTACTGAAAGTAAAAGAAAAACAGAGCTATTGCTGCAGAAATAAAATTCATAGGAATATCAGATTCCCTAGGGACATACCAGCAGAAAATTGTAAGATATCATTTCGGTATGGAATGAAAGTAATCCACAAGGTTTGGCGAAGCCAGGCTACCCCTTATTCATTTATAAAAGAGACTACAGAGCCCATTTCAAGCCAGGTGAAACAACAATAAATATTTGCAAAGTAAATTAATCTGTACCCAAAGATTTTATTGAACAAAAGGTCAAAAGAACAAAGCACTTTAAACCTTTGCCAAAATCGCTGAGTGAAACGATTGTAAGGAAGGAAAGGTTGGAAGTGAAAATACAAAGAGGTATTGAGAAGATAGCCCTCTTTTATTTATTACATTTGTATTTGTGGAGTTCACCAAGGGCACCTAATGTAGTTTGCTGCAGGTATTTACTTAAAAGCTGTAGAGCCATTGCTTCCATCTTGATCTCTCAGAGAGAGAACAATAACAAAAATATATTAAAAATCTTAGGAATAGAAGATTGGATTACGTTGGGAAACTAGAGTGGTGTTAGATGATTTTAAGTTGAAGACTGAAATCGAGAAAAAGGTCAGGCCATTTCGATAATTCTATGTCTTTCCTTTTACAACTTGAAAATAATAAAAGTATATTTTTTTAAAGTTACTTGAACCACTTAGCAAAAATCTTTATTTTGAAGAACAACTTTCACATTTTTCATTATTTATCTTCATTTATGATATAAATTAAACTTCTTACTTATATTTAATCGTTACATAAAGCAAATATAAAGGAATATGTTCAATCTGAAAATAATTGTCTTTAGTGAGACTGATACTTGCCATTTTTTATTCAGCAGACCCAATAAATAAACTATAAAAGAATGTATGTGGCTTTTATATAAAGATTTTAAGGGAAGATTGTGTAAGTTCCATAAAGCTATATATGTGCATTCTTCATGAGCTGAAGTTGTTGAACTAATCTGGTGTATTCTATGCACACCTCATTTTTTATGTGATTGAGTTAAGTCTATATTACTAAAACTTTCAATGAATCTTTTTTTTCTACCAACAGAAATAAAATTCTAAGTAAAATATTTCTCAAACCTGTGCTTTGCTTCATCTCTAAGGTAATGGCATGCTTTTTAATTGCATACTTTCCCAGGATCATTTCAGTAGTCTCCTAAGGATTTTGCCCTTGGTTATATTACACTAAGTCACACACACACACACACACACACACACACACACACACACACACACACACACATCACAAGAGTAGCTATTGCCACAGAGAAAAGAGATGAGTGACATAGAGTGCCAGAGATAATCAGATCCTTGGATTTCTTAATCTCATGTTTATGTATGCAGCTGGACAGCCTGGATGCTTCCACGTGGCAATCCATAGTTGCTGATAACATTTAAAGGTCCTATTCTTCTTATGGTTCGGAAGCAATTCCTCAGCAAGTATTTACAGATTATTGGACCCTTCCAATTGTCCAGGTTCTCCATTTTATGTTATTTTGTTTGTCTCTGAGATCAAAGGACCCCTGACTGCTACACCTTCAGCCTTAGCTTTCTGTTGTTCTGCTTTGGCTCAGGGATGAGAGAACAGCTTGTTTGCTGTTCTCTCGGTGTTTCTTTCTGGCTCTTTGCTCTTTCCATTCAGACGTGGCTAAACATGTGCCAGGCGTATCTTGGACCTCAAATCACGACTTCATACTATACCAACTTACAGTTTTTCGTCTTTTTCCATCTCTACGCATAAATACACTCAATAACAATACAATGCAGTTGTTTAATTTGGTTTCAGATTATTATTATTCTAAATAAAAAGAACTAATAAAACTTTCTGAGACTCTATTTGAACACTACATTCTCTTCGTACTATCTGCCTTCAACTCTTCCTGTTCTCCTCCTATGTCCTCTAATTATTGACTTCCTATTCTTAAATTTTTATTGTGTATATGTGCGCGCGCGTGCGTGCGTGTGTGTGTGTGTGTGTGTGTGTGTGTGTGTACATGTGCATACACAACCATTTACACAGACCTTCTGAGACATATATTTCTCATAGGTACATGTGCTTAAATGCTGCACCACTTGTGATTGTATAATCTGCTAGGAGCTTGTCTCTGGAAAAGACTAATTCTTGTTACCAGCATCTGTTAGCTGCTAGGAGCTCTTCTTCAACGAGTACGGCCCGATGGGATGTGTCCTCTAGACACTGGTGGATCAACTGGTGTTTTCATTATACAGCCCTTATTTAGGCGTCCATACTGTTGAGATTTCATAGACGCAGATCTCTCAATACATGTATAGAAGATACTATCTCAAAGGAGACGTCTTTGTCCTCTGGTTCTTAAAATCTTTCATAAATCTTTTTACTACATTCCCTGAAGCGGAGGTGTATATATTGTGCTTTTGATGCACCAATTTGGATAGGACATCCCTTGGTCAGTTTTTCTCTAAAATTTGAACAGTTGTGGATTACTGTATATAAATATTGTTAATCACCTCTTGCACAAGTATTTCATTATTGAGCTTTATATGTATTTGAGATATATTAGTAGACACTTTCAAAAAATAACCAGTTAAGAGCACAACATGGTCTAGAGTAAGACTATGTGTTAAAGTCAGCATCAATCTCAAGGAAAATTTATGTAGACTATTGATGTACCCTCTGTTGCCTCTCAGGGGTTCAGTGTGAGGCTTTATTGCTGAGGATACCAAAATTTGGGGACACAAATTCAGATGTTTCAAGGTTTACCTCACCTGAAAGCCGGTTTCATCTGATTGGACTTCCATGCTTCCAGAGAACACTATTCAGGTGGCCAAGGAAAGAAATAAATTAAACAGTTCTACCCAGCTGGAACAACTATGAATCACAACTGCCAACATGAGACATACTTTAAGATGCAATAAGTGACACTTGGATGTTGATGGTAAACAGCTGCTGTCTAATCCTATTAAGGTCCACTCAACATGAGGAAATTCTTCCCTGGAGCTGGAAATCCAATCAGCTTCCCAAGGTACTGAGGTCATGAATATTACAAAAGTATCTACAATCACCACTTTTCTAGAACAGTATAAATATTACTATATTCTCAAATTTGTCATTATGTGCACAGATACGTGTAGCTACCACACCACACCACACCAAAAAGTCTTCTCTCGACAACTAATGGAGAGCATCTAAAGAAGACAACTGTTTACAGCAAAGAGGTCTACAGATGATGGGAAGCCTGGTTCCAGCAGAACATATACATTATTGTGCCTGTCTTTATGACTCAGGGAATATTGCAGAAGAGGGTTAGAAACATAGTAGGAGCCAGGAAATGATCTGTGAAGTCATCTGTATAGAAAGAGCTTCATAAACCGGCCAGGAATGAGAGCAACATTAATTGACATGTCAAAAAAAATGACCTCAACAAATTGTGTGTGTGTGTGTGTGTGTGTGTGTGTGTATCTATGTGTGTGGGAGAAAATATACATACATATAAGTATGTGTGTGAGATAATAATAATCAAATAAGTAGACTGTCAACCTGAAGGTGGAAGTGAATATAGGATAGATGGAAAGAAGGGCAATGGGAGATTAAAGTAATATAATTCTATTTGAAATACTTTAAAAAGAAAAAGAAACAAAGTATGTGTGTGAAAGAGATGCATTGCTAATTTTCTGTGTGTGCATAGGCTCTGTGTGTCATGGGACAGCTATGCAGGTTAGAGGACAATTTGTTGTTCACTCTAACCTTTGAATCTTGTTAGTGACAGAAATTCTTTGCAGCTATGTATATCACGCTGGCTTTCTACTGGACTTTGGATATTCCCCTGTCTGTCTCCCATTTTCTCTAGTCTGTTGAAGTTATGGATGTGTCTACTGATATTTCTGACTTTTGAATAAGTACAAGAGAATCTTACAAGGTAGTGGTAGTCCTTACAGATCCATCTTCCATGTCCTGTATAAACGTTGAATACTATTATGTTTAAGCTGATGTTACAATTGTCATCAAACACCGAAAAATCAACCCCCAAATCAGAGAATGTTTTCACAGTTCTTCACATGAATCACACAAGTTTTCTTTCAGAAATGTTTCTGTGTATTTTTCCTGAAATTAAGATGTCTGGAAAGCTTTTCCTGTAAAGTATTCACACACCATCAAATTATTGTCTATCCCTGGTTACTCTCCCATTTTATGCAAGATATTATAATTTCTGAATGAGTTTAAATGAGACAAAAAATCACTGTTATATGATCCAGAATGATGGAATTACTTTGATATTAAAGAGAGATAAAAAGTAACTCAAGTAGTAAGAACATTTGGGAGAAAGAATGCCAACCACTCGTGATCTTGTTACTAAAGTTATTTCCAGTTTGGTTAGCCTTCAGAGTGAACTAAACTTTAATTTTAGGAGATATTTAGATAATTTCGATAATATCCATAATGAAACACAAAACTAATTTGTGATATATTTTTTGCCAAGCCTCTTTATGAATTAATAGCAGAACACCATACAACAGAAAGATTCTTGTAATCAAATTGCTTAGGTTTTAAACTCTACACATAAATTTTAAAGAGAAATAAATGCACTAGCACCTATTTTTTCAAGTTCTTAATTTAAAGTTTGCTAATAATTTTAGAAACTATAAACATTATCAAATTCCTCAATTGTTTCACTGATTGATTATAAAACAAATTTAATTATCTGTCTGTACTTTTACGTTTTTATACAGAATGCTTACATTTGTGAAGTGAAACTCATCTACTAAAGACAGAGTGTCACTGCAGTCCTCATTTTCAGTGCTATTATTTTCCACCATTGTTTTGGCATTTCCTCTGAGCTAAAGTAAGCTCTCTGGAGCGAGGCAAGACCACAGGGGAGAAGGAACTAGGAAAACTTAGTCCTTTCTAACCAAATAAAATATGGCCATAATTAAGTCTTTATAAATATATTACCTTTATTATTCAATTATTTCCAATTTTTAATTCAACTGGAAATATTCCAAATATTACTTTAAAAAATACTTCTTCAAGTACATTAACACACTTCTAGAAATTATAAAATAATTTAAATTCACCGAGTTTCTGTAGTATTTTTTTAAATACATACAGAAAGTAATTGAAAGTTAAAGTAGCATTTCTCTTGTATTATTTATTAGACAGTAACAGTATTAGTATCATACTTGGAAATTTTCAAATTATAGCTTATCAGTTCTATCAGTGTTTTATGGTTTTGATGTAAGATTGTAAAAATACTTCTATATACATATGTATGTATCCTTACTTTTGTTGTGCTTACTTATAATTATTTAAGTCATTGAGTATTGTGCAAATTTAACACTGAACTTGAGAAAAAGGAGGAGAATGGTGAGGCTTACCTAAGCTAAGAGGACGATACTGTCTCAAAATTCAAAAAATAAAACGTAGTGATAACAAGTGAAACTTCTGACAGACTGCTTATTAATTTTAAAGCCACTAAATTTAGGGGAAAATGACTTTAGATTCTAAGGTATATAAACAAAACACACTCTACTGAATAATCAAACTAGTTACTACTGAATTAAAATTCTATGTTTTTATTAGATGTGCAATAACAAGAAACCATTATAGGGGCATAAAATGTGTAGTATAAGAGCTGGAGTATATAATCTGGTTTGTACTATCCGCTTAAGAAATTTTTGGGTGAGGAATGTTGACTAGCTGAGGGCTTAACTGTTTGTATAATCAACATGACAGTCATTAAATTAAATACAAGGTAAATCATGAGAGAGAACACAAATAAAGTAATCTAAAAGTCTGTTATCAGAAAGCAGAGTATCTCTAAAAGTGTGACATCAGTGGTCAACTGAATACTCTTACAAAAGAAAATGTGTATTCTCAGACTGACCTCAAATTCATGATCTTCCTGTCTGCCTCCTTCAGCAAATTCTACCAACCTGTGAGAGATCTACAGCAAAGTACTGGGCCAAGCTAATAGGAGCCAAGGGGTCAAGACCGTAATGCTGATACCCGCAGAAACAGCTCACCTGAGCTGGTGCGAGCTCACTGACTCTGGGCTGATAGTGGGGGAACCTGCATAGGACCAAAATAGGCCCACTAAATGTGAGAGAGAGTTATGAGGCTTAGACAGCCTTTGGGGCCACAGGCAATGAGACCAGGATTTTTCCGAAATGCTTAAACTGGTATTTAGGAGCACATTCTGTTTTGGAGAGATACTTTACTCAGTCTAGATATAAGGGAGAGAGTCTTGCCTTGAGGTGAAATGTCAGACTTTGTTGACTCTCCGTGGGAAACCTTACCCTTTTCGGGGAGTAAATGGTGAGCTTGGGTAGGAGGAAGGTGGAGGAAGTGGGAGGAGGGGAGGGAGTGGAAACAGGAATAGCTATGTAAACTGAGCAAAGATTGGATTAAAAAATTCTTAAAAAATAGAAACAAAGAAAATATGTATTATATATCTCAACTATTCCGAAATAGTTAACATCTGTAACTTTTTAATAAGACTTAATAGTATTTTTCTACATATGATAACAATTTTTATAGTTGTTATATTGTGATACTTTAGATCAAAAATTATCAAAGACATTTGGATTCAAGTATATATCTGCTTACACATTTTTAATTTAATGTTTGCATCCACTTCTAATTTGGGGATATAAATAAAATAAATTCAGCTGAAATAAATGTAATATCAAGGGACTAGAGAGATGTCTCTGTGGTTAAGAACACTGACTGCTCTACCAGAAGACCCAGGTTTAATTCCCAGCTTCCAAATGGCAGCTCACAAGTGTTTGTAACTCTAGTTCCAAAGTATATGTGGCCCTCCTAGGGACATGCATAAAGGAGAAACAGGAATACAAATGAAATAAAAATAAATAATAAAAAACAATATATAGGGTATTATATCGATGATAGTCATATTATTATCATTATATATATGTATATAAACAGAACATTAAATTAATATTTTGCCGATTGACACATATAGCTGAGATTTGATGTGTGTCTGCATATATGATTGATATGGGATTCACTTCTGAATGCTGTGAATACCATTGGTTAATAAAGAAATTGTTTTGGGTCTGCATAGAGCAGAAAAGAAGCAGGCGAGGTAAACTAAACTGAATTCTAGAAGAAAGAAGGTGGAGTCAAAGAGATGCCATGGAGTCACCAGAGGAGAAAGACTCAAGCTGCCAGCTAGAACAGTGATGGTAGGCCACAAGCCTCATGGTAAAATACAAAATAATGGAAATGGGTTAATTCTAGATAAAAGAGCTAGCTAACAGTACGATTAAGTGATTGGCCAATCAGTTATTTAAATAATTTAGTTTTTGTGTGATTTATTTCAGGAGACTGGGCAGCCAGGAAAGATACAAGTAGCCCCCTCCTACAACATATGATAGCAATGCCTATGTTCAATTTTAGTGAAAATATAAAATAGCAGATATGAAGACTTGACTTTGTCACTATACATAAATAACTACTGATTTGGATTTTAATAAAAAACTTGGACAAATTTCTTATGTATTTTAAAGCTTATTTTTATGTCAGTTTAATTTAGTTTTATGTAAGTTCATGGTCATATGTAATGTCTCTGACATTAGACAACTGTTACTATTCATTAACTAAACTTTTATTGTCTTAGAGCAATAAATAGTGAGGTCATTGACAATCTTATCTTGTTAGTGTAATTCTGTTGATTTGTTGTTTAGTTATTATTAATTATTACATTATGTGAGGTTGGGAACTTAGAAAGTTACCTCTGACAAAAAGTACTGTGTATTCAAGCAGAATGCTGAGTATACAATCTATGAAAAATTGTATAAAAATAATCATTACATTAAAAAAAATTCTAGAATCATCATGGTCCTGGATATAATGAGAGCAGAAAAAGATATACAAGCTCATGATTTACCAATAGCTTTAAGAAAAGTAAAGGGAGATTTTTACATTTTTATGGTCTTTATATCACCAAATCCCTCAGCCAAAAATTGCAAGCAAGTTAGATAAATTGCATGAATCAGCTACATGAATAAACAGTTATAATTGTAAAGTTCATGCACAGGAAGCTGCTCTTTATATTCTCGGCTTTGTTTTCAATCAGGAGGCATCTGTGCAAGTCATCTTGCAACCAAGACATATCTCTCTCTAAAAATGGTTCACAATTCACATGTACTTATAGAAATATGCTAAATTTCAGGAAAGCAAAATAGGAAGTAAAGATACTAGGCTTCATGAAGTCAACTGTTTCTACATTTTATCATGGTATTCAATATGATTTCACTTTGCTCAAGTGAAACTAGTTTAATATCCTTGTCTGCATATGAAGAAATGCTTTGTCTGAAATTCAATATGAGTATTTTAAAAGTTATTATAAGAAATACATACAACATTTCCAATTCTTTTAACTGGAAATGCTTCCCAAAAGGAGGCTATGTACACCTAAACAAAAATTAATGAATTGCATTTTGTTCAAATTTGTTTAGTCATATCAGACATATTTCAAGTTGTATCTTGCCTTCTACATCTCAAAACTAAAATATCAATTTAGACATACACAAAAAATTATATCTATCTGAGAGTGGCTTTAGAAAATAAGCCCTTTAATAATTACATTTTACAAAAATCTCATTTTCCTTATTTAAAATATTCTCAATTCAATTTATTGCTCATATACTTTGATACAAATTCAAAATGAGTATTTTCTATAGGAGAAGGAATATGTGCATATATGAAAGTTTGCTTCTATATCATTTTTCCTTTGTGTGTCTATTTGTATATGTCCCCCATATAGATGTTCTTGTGGGTATGAACATATGTATGAGTATGCATGTGTTGTATTTATATGTTCCTGTGGGTGTGGATGTATCTGTGAATATTCATGTGTTGTTTATATGTCATTGTGGGTGTTCATGCATGCCCTAGTGTGTATGTGTATTGTAGGAACCTTCTTATTCATTCCCTGCTGCCCACGCTCAAAATAACCACATGAAAACTGTATTAATTGAATCATTACTTTGCCTATTAGCTCTAGAATCGTATTAGCCAGCTCTTGCATTTTAATTTAACCCATTTCTATAAATCTGTGTATCGCCACATGGCTGTGGCTTATTGGCAAGTTTCTCTTCAATGTCTGTCTCTGGCAGGGATACATGGCTTTTCCTAACTCTGCCTTCTTTCTTCCATCATTCAGTTTAGTTTTCCATGCCTAGCTCTGTTCTGCCCTCTTATACGCCCAATCAAGCTTCTTTATTCAAAACCAATAAAAGCAACACTTATACAGAAGGACTTCCACACGACATGTATTTTATCTCTATCTATCTATTTACCTATCTATCTATTGTCTATCTATCATCTATCTCTCATCTATAGGTATATGCATTTCTGGGTATGCATACATGTATTGTGTAAACAAGCATGTGGAAGCTACAGGGTGAAGATAAATATCTTCTTCAGTTATTATTCTTATTGCTTTAAGAGACAAGATTCATCACTGACCATGGAATTCTTTGATTTGCCTATACTGACTGGGCAATAAGCTCCAAGAATTCAATTTTCTGTCCTCTACAAGTTCTAGAATTATTAAAATTCCTGATATTAGGACAAGTTGCTTTGCCACCAGTACTTAACACATTAAACCATGCCCCAAAGCCATTTTCTGTCATTTTTGATAACAGGGTGCATGGGGGGTGAGGGGGTGGAAGTAGGGGAAGATGGTTAGGGAGAGGGGAGAGGGGGAGGATTGGGGATGGCTTGGGGGAATGGGAGCGGGGAGGGAGGAAGGATGGTTCTGGGAGCAGGGAATTTATATATCGACTAAGGGAGCCATTTTAGGGTTTGCAATAGACTTGATTCTGGAAGGGTTCCCAGGCCCAAGGAGAGGTCCCCAACAGCAGAGGAGAGGGTGCCTGAACTGGCCTTGGCCCATAACCATACTGACGAATATTTTGCATGTCACCACAGAACCTTCATATGGCGATGGATGGAGATAGAGACAGAGACACATATTGGAACACTGGACTTAACTCCCTAGGTCCAAATGAGAAGCAGAGGGAGGGAGATTGTGAGCAAGGAAAGCAAAATCAGAGGGGGCCTTCATCCGACGATGGATGGAGATAGAGACGGAGACCTACATTGGGGCACTGGAAGTCAGGACCGCGAAGGGTGCGTTCACCCACTGATACAAGGGGACTGAATGAGAGCTCACCAAGGCCAGCTGGACTGGGACTGAACGAGCATTTGATCAAACCGGATTCTCTGAATGTGGCTGACATGAGGGCTGACTGAGCCCCCGAGGTCCAAATGAAGACTGAGAAGCCATTGACAATGGCACTGGGTCTTGTTTTGTCTGCATGGACTGGCTTTTTGGGATCCTGGCCTGTTTGGATGCTCACCTTCCTGGACTCGGAGGGAGGGAGGAGGAACTTGGATTCCCCACTGGGCAGGAAACCCTGACTGCTCTTGGGAATGTTGAGGGAGGAGAAGAGGGAGTGGGGGGAGCAGGAGGGTATTGGGAGGAGGGGAGGAAGTGGAAAGAGTATTTTTGGATACTTGAATAAACAAAAAATAAAAATAATAAAAAAAAGAAAATGAAAAAAATGTTACTGGAAGTTTTCAACAAGTGGTAAAGATAACTTTCCATTGTTTTCGTCACACACTGTAAAATTTTGAGCATATTTGTATCAGTTTACCTTGACATTAGGAGTTTAACTCTCTACCAGACAAAGACTATAGAAGAAATATTTTTCTAAAAGCAGAAAACCTCACCACAATTTTGATATCTGGCAAGGTAAAGTATTAAATAACCATGAGACAACTTTTACATTACTAATGAGCAGAATGAGTGTAGATCTGCAGGTTTCACCAAATAATATTAAACATCTTCAAAATAGCAGGGACTCTCATCTCTTAGACTGGTGTGGGAAGCAACTGTGTGAATAGAACAAGAAGGCAGAAAGGGAACATTAGTTGTGAGCACTGTTTGAGAGGCAATTTGCTTCCATCTCCCTCCAGATCTATCGCTGACTGTAGTCTGTGTCAGCACACCTGCCTCCCCTAACAGAAAAGTGGGTTTTGTTCCCTGCAGCTGACAGCCATTATCACTTCCCAAAGGATATCTACAGGAATTTCTAGAGGTAAATAAAAAGCCACCAAGGCCCTATCTTTTGAATGAGACCCATGGCAGCCATGACTGAGTAGGACGGCTGAGTGAGCACAATGGTGTACTTCACGGTAAGCAGTCACTGCAAAGCAGGGGGTCTTACCTCAGTCTTGCCAAAGCCATCTCATTTCTGTACTTTGAAAGGAGAGAGAAATAAAACTCTGACTGAACATTACCAGTTTTTCTAAATGCCTACCACCGTTTATGTTCACCAAATGACACAGAGAAAGATCAGAAACTTACGATTCAGGACACCTGGAAAAGTGAGGAGCACAGTTATTTAAATAACTGCTTTAAATATTATTTATGGGCTACATTATAATGTTGTCATGAATAACATTGAATTCATCAACATTAAAAACATAAGCAACATATCCACTTATCAAGTAATTCATCATTACACAAATATATAAAATATATATGCTATATGAAACATTTTAATAAAAAACAACGAAACATTTAATAGTTATAATTAAATTTATAATGATTACTTAACCTGAGGAATAGGAAAAGGCCTAGGGGGTAGAGGGCTTCTTTGAACACAGTAAGATCTGAATGGGAATTCCCAAAATCAAAATATAATGCTTAGTATGCCTGCATGTAATCTTTATAGCTGTAAATACAGCACTGTATGTGACAAAGGCAGTAGAATTATTGGGGCTTGATGGCTGGCAGCCTAGACCCAGCTTCATTGAGAGTCTATCTCAAGATACTCTGGTGGAGATATACATATATATATATATATATATATATATATATATATATATGCAGGCATGACATTCTATTCTGAACCCTGTACATGTGCCACATTCTGTACCCATCTGCACATGTGCACACAACAGCACATAACACACACACATGCAAGCAACATTAACAGCAAACAAATGACATCATAAATAGTAAAAGCATTTGTAAGTTTGTTATTTCAGATAGTGTCTTACTGTTATGTGAAACTAGCACAGTCAGCAAAACAAACTCATATTTCTGGTTTAAAAATATATAAAATCATAACTATAAATAATTATTTTTAAAAATTAAGAATTAAACAACATTCTTCTGAATTGCTTTGATATGTTTGATGTATTTATTGCTAATATTTTTCCATTTGTTATTGAAAGAGAAAAATAATTTTTTAAAAAAATAAAATAAATTATAAAATAAAAGTATAGATTTAGCATGCTGCAGGTGACTGTATTGAAAGTTCATAGTTTTAGTGGCTCTCTGAACAACCTGAGTGATGAGAGCACTTCTTTTGAAAAAATGATGTCTGTCCTGGGAAGCAAATATTCTTCCATTAGAAGTTCCTACTAATAATTTATAGATCATATGTATGTGCAAACTAACATGTATTATTATAGAATGGTCTGTGTAGTGTCCCTGGTTCAGGTCACACGCCTGATTAGATTTGCAATCAGATATGAAGTGCTGTTATAAGAAGAGATACTTTCAGAACTCTGTTGCCACTGTAATTCACACAATTGTCTTGCACAGAAGATAATTTATGAGTTCCTTCACGTATTGCTAAAAATTAAACTCTCATACCTTTTCTCCTTTACCTTCCTTTCTTCCATAACTTACCTGCACTGCAATAACATTTAGTGCTCAGCAAAATATTCAATGAATAAAGTCATTGAAAAACATGAAAGAAATGTATGGAAAGAAACTTAATAAGCAGCCAAGGAGAAACTTCTGGATTTATGCAAGGGGCTGTGCAAATGCAAACTGGTGGAATCTGCACCAGTCTTGGAAGACTACATTGTTGTTAAACCAACCAATTAAAAGGGGACTCAAAATATTTTAGCCTAAAAAATAAAATCCAACTTGAGTCAAAGAAAAAGCTTACATTCATAAGAGAGTCAAGATATTACAGAGCTGATATGTTATTTAAAAGATAGTAAATACCTATCTATTTTAAATTTAATCACTATATTTTATTCCCTGTGACAGCTTGACTATATAAATTTACTGCTATCTTTAAGTAATAGCCTTATGAGTTAGATATAGCATGTATCAGATAAAAAAGAGAATTAATTTAATTGCTATAACTTCAAATATATTCAAAAATACTATATCATATATTTTATGAAATAATAATTCATCAAATGGTAGCAACCACATTCTTAGGATCCCTGAAAGCATAATATTATGTAGCAAAAGAGACTTTTGTAGACTGGATACATAAGTGATTATTCTTGTCTAGACTTGAAACATCCAGTGGGGTAATGCTATCATTTTTATTAAACTCATTCTTCTGAGAAAACAGCACAACCATTACTCTTGTGATATAAAACACAAAAATAATGAAATAGTCTTTATTATTGCTACATTTTAGTAACTTCTTAATTTGGTAAAACAGTTAAAACGTTTAATTTAAGAGTCCCTATAAATTATATTTTGAATACATTAATTCTTCCTAAAAGGAAGTCTTACTGAAGAATAAAAGACTAAGACAATATTTGTGCTGAGACCTTCATGTGTAAAAATGTTGCAGATAAGAATTATCATGTGTCATTTTGCAAGGTACATCAAGGCAATGTTATTTTCTATTCAAATAAATAACATATAGATGAGAATAAATTTTAAAGAGGTTAATGTATTTTTAAAACCATACATACCATAAATTATCAGTATAATATTATTGGTAAAGCAGAAATAATAATGTACTGATAAAGCAGTAACAGTACATTTTCTTTGGAAGCATTAATAATAGGTTAATAAATACTTTACATAGAACTTTATTAAAATAAAATGATTTTATTTTCAAGGTGATGATAATCAACAGGAAAATAAGTTGCAAAATATTATTTTAGATAAAATAATTTCATGTTGAAGATAAAAGCTTATTCACTAAAATCAAATATATTAACTTATATTTAATAAAATATTTTATTCCATCATTATCATTCTCACACTTGATTTGGTCATGTATGGAATGTAAATATCCTGGTTACTATCTCCCTGTGCTGGAGATTTAAACAGTGTGTACTATTTTGTATGATTGTTGTGCCTAAATTCTGAGACCCTCCCCAAGAAGACCACCACAGATCCACACAATTCCAAATGCAAAAGTAAGGTTTCATTTATTATGTACGGGCTAGCACGGGTCCTCAGTCTGACACAGCAGATGGAGGGAGAAGGACTCTGTCTATTTTTGTAAGGGGTTTAAAAAGACAAAAACCACAACACAGTCGCAAGATTACAGTCTCAAACTACAGAATTACTTATATCACAATTGACTAAAGGTTAGGTAAAGCTTAGCTGTTATTTTTTGATAGGCCCTCATGCCTAGGGGGATACTAACAGCTTCCTGCTCATGTCCTCTGGACATCTGCTTACCCTTTGCTAACCACAGATAGAGGAATAAAGAAGGCAGAATCATGAAGATGTCTTGTAGCTGCCAAAGGAGAAAGAAAGCCAAAACTTTACTGGTAGGTTACAGCCTTATGGTGATACGTAAATTAATTGAAATGGGTTGATTAAGATGTAAAAGCTAGCTAGGAATACACCAGAACTATTTACCAAACATTATGGTAATTAATATAATTTCTGTGTGATTATTGGGGTCTGGGCAGCAGGGAAACAAATGACCAGTCTCCATTTATAGTTAACACATGGAAAGTCAAACCAGGAACTTCAAACATGGAGTCCCATTTAATCCAAGGACAAAAGCAGAGAGAAATAAATTCACAGCCACTTGCTCATTTTCCGGTGCTCAGTTTGATCTTTCCACTCTTACATAGTTCAGGATTCCCTTTCTAATGAATAGTGTTGGCAACAGTTGTCTCATCTGTCCACAACAATTTCTTACTTTAAATTTATAATATAATCCCACAAATACATGACCACAAACCATTTCACTGACAGTAAAGACCACCTCCAATTTAGACTATACCAGTCATTGCATGTTGTGTTGAGCTGACAGTTAAAGTTAACTATATCAGTTGTTTTTTGATCATTTAAATTTATTTATAAACTAAATTTATAAATATTCATACTGTATGGATAGAATAGCTTTCCCATTTAAGTACATGCCTTCTGTTTTGTTTAAGACAGACAGCAAGAATCCCAAAATTGGAACTGAAATATTATGAAGAAAATTATTCTGAGTCTAATCAAAGTATTTTTGAAAGGTATAAATAGAAGATCTTCATCCTGGATAACATGTTAACAGCATACATATTTGAATATTCAAGGAAAAATGTAGTTTGGGGGCTCTTTCTGTGATGCAGACTTGTGACGTGAGCTAGACATATTTAGAGTGGCACTGATTAGAAAATAGGTATGGATTTGAAAGACCTCTGTGAGAAGCAGAGTAAATTGTAGCTACCAAATGTGGTAGGGGACATGCTCCAAAAGAAAATGCATCTATGGTTGAGTCTAGTTTGTTCATGAAGCTTTCCTCCTGTAGAACAACTCCTTGTTTGGTCTCGGGTTCTGTTTCTCTGATGATTTTCCAGAGTTAGAACTATCTTCTAGTTTTAGAATTTCTATTTCTTAACAATAAGAATATCACGTTTCTTCTGGATCCTATTTCCTCTTGACTATATCCTGATAGTGAAGTTGGTGCTTCATTAATCTGAAAAATGAGGATTATACAATACCAACTCAACTTTAAGCTTTTGGGCATCTAAGCCAAGTTTGGAACAAATCCTATAGGGGTTTTAAAGAAGAGGTGTGACTTTAATTTTCCAGTGGCTAAACTGACTGGATTGGAGGCCATCCCTTTTAATACTCTCACATTATATAAAGAAAGAGCCTTGAGGGAATGACTCCCATTAATGTGTTTGATATAAATAAACCACAGTTCTGGATTAGGAAAAGAATCCAACAAGTCAGATTGATCTAGGTTCATGCATTTCATGCTCTATGACACATATAGCAGTTGCCTGATTGTTTTCATTGTGAACACTTTTTAAGTCACATATGAAATTCCTTACAATTACAAGAATAACAGTAGTTTATTTATAGAGTGAAATAGATTCATATAACTTAGAAATGACTATTCCATATGTGTGTATGTGTGTTAAAATATTAATGTGTGAATTAATCAGGTCTATAATTTTATCACAAGAGTCACAAATTGTTGACATGTGTCTATTAACTCTATTGTACACTCTAAGTTTTATGTGTATATATGTATGTATATATATGTGTGTATTTATATATATGACTAATGTGAATAACTAAGGCATATTTAATTAAGAGTTTTTCAAAATTGACCTACTGATAAAAATTATCAAGAATATTAATTCATTGATTAATATTAACTAACACTTTGTACCAAAATGCATGTAGATATTGTATAAGGCTCTTAAAATAAATACAATTTTGTAAATTTTATTATAAAAATTTAAAGTTGTTTGGGACAAGCTCTATTATGTGAGCATTACTGTCCATGTCTAGTTTAAATGAAAGATTTAAATGTCTGAGGCAGAAGCTTACTGTATGTGGATAAGCAAAATACAATTTCATTTTCCTATTTAGTTTACTTTTCTTGAAAACTAAAGACCATTGTAATTTATTCTATATTTAGTTCTGCATTCAAAATTGTAATTACTTGGAAAATGTGAAAAGGGTGAATAATAATTTATATGTTGAGCTCACATATTTTTGCAATTTCTTTATTGTTATATGACTTTGTTTTTAACCTTTTAAGAACATGACTGTTTATATGTGAATATAAGAATCAATAAATGTAATTTAGTGAAACTGACAGATAAAATTTATTAAGATTTTTATTAATAGTGCTTTGGAAATGACTGGAAGTATTACAATGTTAACAAAAAAATCCTAGTAATTTGTTACATATTAAGGCACTGCAGCTTGCCACAGAAAAAGTCTTCTTTCAAAACTAAAATGTTTTCTTTTGCATTTATTTGAGACTATTGAGTCTTATCACTGCTAATAAACGCAAATCATTTAAACACAGTGTTTACTTACATAGTGGTGTCTCCCGTATGCAACTTGCTAGACTATAATTACTGTGTTATGCCATGGTACTCTTTATCTTGAAGAAAGTTGATTTTCCTATACAGAAAGACTGAGCTTATCAGAGGTAGTTTCCTATGCTCTTTCTGCATATCTATATTGTACCTCTTATTTCAATGGAAAGAGCAATATGTATATAGTTACCTTAAGTTCCATAAATGAAATCAGTCCGTGCTTTTACCAATATATTATGTTTTCAATTGGAGATCTACTATAGTCAATAGTGCTTTGATGTATATTTCCCCTCAATTTTTAAAGAAAAATAAAATACTAAAAAAGGACAGAAACCTACAATGACCTGAATAGATACCATATTAACTCTTCTATTTATTTTAATGGTTTTCAAAGTAATTAATCCTAAAATAATTTTAATTATATTCTCAATGATCATAAAAATAGAATAAGCATTTACAATTATTTTTGTTTTTTTTTCCAGTAGTCAAGGCAATGATATTTTTTATCAGAGTTTACTAATCACTATCTTGTTTATGGTGTTAATTGTCAAACTGCATATACTTGTTTAAATTCATAGAATTATATACTGGGAAAATAAAGATTCACTCCAAAAGATATCATAGACAAAAAGAGTCTCTTAATTAGTAGACAATTCTGTTTTTAGATGGTACCAAGATTTTTATTTACTCTTTTTTCTGAAATTGATTGTAACTTAGTCGTATGAGATGCTAGAGAAAGAACACACCACTACACTCCAAAATTAATTCGAAACATACAAGGGTCAAGAACAGGTGAAGGAAAAAAAAAAAAGAACAGGTGAAGAATCTGGATTTTTTTTTTAGAAACTCACAGATATATAGTAATCTCGAATCAGAGTTTAAAGTAAGGTACGAGTCACACTCCATCCCATTGTTAGAAAGGAATATAAACACATAAAGAACAAATTCAACTTTAGAATATGCCATATTTTCTATTTCTGAATAAGCTGCTATTTAAAATTGTTTTATATATTACTTTTTAAAAATTACCTTTCTAGAGAAGGGGAGGATTGGGGAGAGCTTGGGGGAATGGGATGGGTGGGATGGAGGAAGGGTGGATATGGGAGCAGGGAAGTAGATATCTTAATTAAGGGAGCCATTTTAGAGTTGGCAAGAGACTTGACTCTAGAGGGATTCCCAGGTCCAAGGAGATGTCCCCAGCTTGTTCTTTGGGCAGCAGAGGAGAGGGTGCCTGAACTAGCCTTGACCCACAGTCATACTGATGATTATCTTGCATATCACCATAGAACCTTCATCTGGCAATGGGGATGGAGATAGAGACAGAGACCCACATTGGAGCACTGAACTGAGCTCCCAAGGTCCAAATGATGAGCAGAAGGAGGGAGAACATGAGCAAGGAAATCAGACCACAAGGAGTATGTTAACCCACTGAGATGGTGAGACTGATCTAATGGGAGCTCACCAAGACCAGCTGGACTGGAACTGATGGAGCATGTGATCAAACCAAACTCTCTGAATGTTGCTGTCAATGAAGGTTGACTGAGAAGCCAATGACAATGGCACTGTTTTTTGATTCTACTGCATGGACTGGCTTTGTGGGAGCCTGGTTTGTTTGGATGCTTACCTTCTTATACCTGGATGGAGTGGGGAGGACCTGGAACTTCCCATGGGGCAGGGAACCCTGACTGCTCTTAGGACTGGAAAGAGAGGGGGAGGGGGAGGGGGAGGGGGAAGAGGGAGGGAAATAGGAGGGGGGAGGAGGTAGAGATTTTTCATAAATGAATAAATAAATTTTAAAAAGAATATATATTAATGTTTTACTCTACCTTTAAGGATGATACTTGACAATAAAATTATCCTTATTAAAAAAAACACTGGCAGATTTTATTTTAATCAAACAATAGAATTTTGAGAGTAAAAATATGTTATTTACCAGGGTGTTTTATTTTTTTAAAATAGTTATACATGTGTAGAAGAGTAGTGGAAAAAAAAGTCTTCAAAATTTTCTCATTACCAACTTAGTTGCTCACTTAATATCTTATTTATGTAGCTCTTAGCCCAGAGATGCCCTGGAACCTCATGCTATGGCTATGTGTGTCCACACAAACATAGGGTTCACTAAGGCATCTCCCATTCTCTGGAGAGAACTGAACACATTTCTCATGTGTACTCTGTAGGAGTTCATTTTGTTATCTTTTTCTGAGAGCAATTCCAAAACTTTATGAGAAAGATGATTTTTTAATTCATTAAAAAATCACCTTTCTCATTTTGCACACTTATTCTACTTCGTACTCCCTAATCTCCTCCCATTTCTTCTATCTTCTTCCCAACACCATATCCCATCCGCTTTTCACAGAGGGTAAGGCTTCCCATGGAGACTCAACAAAGTCTAGCACACTGCTTTAAGACAAGACCAATTCCTCACCCCCCACATATCTAGGCTGAGCAAGGCATCCATCCAAAGTAAATGGGTTACAAAAAGCCAGTACAAGCAGTAGGGGTAGGACCAGGTCTCACTACTGGTGGCCTCAAATTTGTCCTAGCCATCCAACTGTCACCCACATTCAGAAGGCCACATTTGGTCCTATGCAGGTTTCTTCTATGTCAGGCCAGAATTGGTGAGCTCCCACTAGCTCAGGAGAGCTGTTTTCATAAATATCAACCTCATGGTTTTGACCTCTTTGCTCATATTCTCACTCCTCCCACTTTTCAACTGAACTTCGGAGTGTAGCCTAGTGCTCCTCTGTGGAGCTGCAAATTTCTGCTTCTGCTTCCAGCAGTTGCCTGGTGAGGGTTCTAGGGTGACCTTTAAGATAGTCATCAATCTGACTACAGGACAAAGCCAGTTCATGCACCCTCTGCACTATTGATTAGGGTCTTAGCTGGGCTCATTTTTGTGAATTCCTGGGAATTTCTCTAATGCCAGGTTTCTTGATAGCCCCAAATGGCTCCCTCAATCAAGATATCTCTTTTCTTGTTCTCCATCTCTGTCCTTTCTTGTTCTCGACTTCCTTCAAGTTCTCCTTCCCGTCCCTTTCTGCCTTCTTTTCCCCTCAGCCCTCTCTTTAGCCTGTACACATCCTTCAAATTTTCTCACTCTCTTGGTCTTTTCTCTTGGTTCCTCTCTGCAGTCACAGCCTGTGCTTCAGAATTCCTCTCATGATCCTCTCTGTGTAGTCACAGCCTGTGCTTCAGAGTTCTTCTGAGGTTAGAGGAATAGGAGGATTTGGGGCAGAGTAGCTCATAGGACCCAATGGATGGGTGGCTTTGTTGGAACAGCCTACCTGCAAGAAGCTTGCCTACTGGCTGAAGAGAAGCTGAGGCAGGTCTGGATGGGGCCCAGGGTAATGACATGGTAAGGAAGGCTTAAAGAGTGGGGTGCCCTACTGTGTGGGTGATCACTTACCTTTTTGTCTTCTCTGTACCAGTCACAGCCTGATCTTCAGACTTCTTCTGAGGTTGTGGCATATTGAAAAAAGCACATCTTAATGAACCACGCAGTATAATTTCTTGAACAATTGTATTGTTCCTTTTAGAGTTTTATACAACATATTTTTTTCATATTCACCTCTTTTATCAGCTATTCCCAGATTCATATCTCTCACTACCCCAACTCACCCAACATTTCTCATTTTTTAAATTATTATTTTTATTTTTTATGTACTTTTTCTGTATTTTGCCAGAATGAATGTGTGCATACCTAATGAGTACCTGAGGTCAGACAATATCATAGAGTCTTTGATTATTTAGGATTGGAAATATAGAGGGTTATATGCAGCCATGTGGGATCTTGGAATAGAAGCTTGTCTTCAGCAAGAGCAAAATATGATCTTGGTAGGCCTCTTCTCCAGCACTTGCATCTTAAAAATTTTAAACTTACCAACGTGAGTTGTGCTTCTAAAATAATGCAGAATTTGTGTTTTCCTCTAGATGTAAACTTACCAGGGAACAGACTCTTTGAGAAAAACTGTCACTCTCTCACAAAAGATAGCAAATGCCATTAGCTACACAAGTAAGAGTGAAATGTGTTTACCTCCATTATTTCCATTTTTCCTACTGGAATTTTGTCTGTCTTTGGTTTAAACAAGTCTTTTCTTGCTATCACAACCACCCACTGCAATTTCTTGTGTTTAACTGTCTTGGTGTATCCAGAATATACTGATTACTTGTAGACACACACCAGTTCTTGTCATTCAACTCTATCTGCCACTTCTTCCAGATTCACCCCTTAACTTTCACAGGATGAAATATATGCTCAGTTTAAGGCTCTTATTTTCTATACTTTACCCAGTTGTTTGTCTCTATGTTTATCACAGCTCCTACAAATAGCACCTTTTCATGTGAGGATTGAGATATGCATTGAGAATAGAAATAAGTCATTAAGAGTGTTTTAATTCTGTGTCCATTTAGAAGAAAAATACTAGTGTATTATCTCTTAAGGCCTATATCTATCTGTTTAGTCATAAGTCACTGGGGGAAAATTAATGATGACAAGTAAGGGTTTTATCATGAAGAGTGGTATCAAATTCAATTATTAAATGGTTGATTACCCTATGACGATTCTGCCACATTTTTTCTTACCAGACCAGTCATTATTGTAGTTCCCAAGGTTCACAGTTGTATATATATGATTGCTTTTCTTTCCTAACAAACTATATAGAAACTTTGATCAATATGAAAGCTAGCCAGTAGGTATGAAACTCGCTTGTTTTTATTAGCTTGATTTTATCACAATCTATGACTCGAGATTGATGTGACTTCAGCATTGGAGTCTGCCATTATGTTCTGGAGCACACCTTTGTTAAACTTTCATAGGCAATAATGTTAAGAGATCTAAAGTATCCTGATAATGCAAAAAAAAGCTAACAAACTCCTTGCACTGAGCTTTTTATTTGTTATTATCTGGTGAATACTTTTGGCATTGTTGTCATGTTATAGGATAATTCACTTTGATATATACAAAGTGTGTATACAAGGGTGATCTGGATGCAATATCCATCACCTTTGGTTCCCTGGTATTATTATTAGGTTTATCCTGTAATTAAGAGGCTGTTTGTTTTATTCTGAGCTGCTCAACCCCAAAATAATCACACAGAAACTATATTATTTAAATCACTGCTTGGTGCATTAGCTCTAGCTTCTTATTGGTTAACTCTTAAATCTTAATTTAGCCCATCTCTATTAATCTGTGCATCACCATGGGGTCATGGCCTACCAACAAAGATTCAGCATGTCTGTCCCTAGCAGCAGCTTCATGGCTTCTCTCTAACTCCACCTCTTTTCTCCCAGCATTCAGTTTAGTTTCCCCCTCCTAACTCTGTCTGTCCTGCTCTGCTATGGGCTCAAAGCAGTCCTTTATTAACTAATGTTATTCACAGCATACAGACGGGAATCCAAAATCATTATCTATCTATCTCAGTGTCATATTTCTTCATTACTGTTTATTTGTATGCACTTTCTGAAACTCTATGCTCATTTGAGGACAATGACCTTGCCCAATAGAGAAAGACCTGTTTTTGGTTAGGAATTTATGAGTAGTTGTTCTTACCACCTAGAGCTTCTAAGAACTTTAATAGGTATGCAATATTATTAAACAGAGTGTGCAGCATACTTTATTTAGATTGTTATGAAGAAAAGAATATAGAACCTTAAGAACTGTGTTAATAGATAGTAGACACAAGCATGGGAGGTCTTTCCATTTCCTGGTATCTCCTTCAATTTCTTTCTTCAAAGATTTAAAGTTCACGTCAAATAGGTCTTTCACTTTCTTTGTTAGTGGTATCACCAGATATTTTATGTTATTTGTAGCTATTCTGAAAGGTGATATTTCTCTGATTTCTCTCTCAGCTTCTCTGTGTATTTGAGGGCTACTAATTTTTTGAGTTGATCTTGTATTCTGCCACATCACTGAAGGTATTTATCAGCTGTAGGATTTCTCTGGTAGCATTTTTGAGGTCATTTATGTCCAATATCATATCATCTGCAAATAACAAAAATTTGACTTCCTTCTTCCTTTCCTATTTGAATTTCCTTTATCTCCTTATGTTGTCTTATTGCTATTGCTAAAACTTCAAGAACTACATTGAAGAGATATGGAAAAAGTGAACAACCTTGTCTTGTTCCTGATTTTACTGGAATCACTTTGAGTTTGACCCAGAATGTCAAATGTGATACTTGTTTGCTTATATATGGATATCTCATGCTGCGTGAGTACCTTCTGCTGCTTCAGCCAATAGTCGCTGAAGCACGAGCCCCCGGTGCTGCAGGAGCGACTTCTGCTCCATCAGCCAATAGCTGCTGAAATACCAGCCCACTGGGGCATGGTATATTTCTCTTTTAAAAAGAGCCACAAGTCTCGGCTCGGGCCTCTTGGTTCCGGTGCTTGCTTCTGGCTCCTGCTCCCAGCTCCAGCTCCAGCGACTAGGCTCCCTTCCTGACGGTTTATGGTGTATGTAAGTTTTACCCCCAAAAATAAATAACCCCTTAAACATAACTGATGTGGGATTGATTCGCCATTATTTGGTGCCCAACATGGGGCCTTTTTCCCACCTCGTGGCGCAGGCCTAGCAGCTTGAGCGCACACAGCACCTTGGCGGCCCCACGGCCTTTACAGTAAAGCCTGCACTGGATCCCAGCTACTTTCAATAGAATCAGGCCAGGGACTTTCTGGCTTCTGCAAACACCGCGGAACTCGGGCAAGTGGCAACTCTACCCCCACTCAGGCAGTGTATTCCCTGCATCCCCGGCTGAGTTTGACTTGTGCTGTTAGCCTGAAATTAACCTCTGGATTTGAGTGTATATATATTTCAGAATCTATTTTGGTCAGCGCCATTGCCACGTGGATTCAGGTGCGCCCCCGCCACTTACTGGCAGGCAAGGGTCATTACAGGTAAGATTTTTCTTTTCTGTTGAAAACAAATAAATAAATACAATTTCTTTTGATTGAACATGTCAGAAAATATTACTATCCAAAAATTCAATGGCCTTTTTAATTGAGCCATGGAGAATATCCTCCATGAGGTTTCTGATATTCCTCTTACTTGATTATTCCTGGGATCTGTCGCTTTTCTGGTATTTGGCTATTTTATCAGGAGGAATCCACAATGCTGAGGTGGTGTGGGAGAATTATCTGTATTCTGTCAATCATATTTTAATAAAACGCTGATTGGCCAGGCAGGCAGTATAGACGGGAAAGCCAGACAGGAAGTAGGGGTGGAGCAAAGAGACTGGGAGTATTCTGGAAGCAGAAGCTCTCTCAGCCACTCCTGCGCAGACCACCGAAGAGGCAACATGTAAGCTGACAGCTGAAAAAGGTACTGAGCCCATGTGGCTAACATAGATCAGAATAATGGGTTAAGATAAGTTATAAGAACTAATAAGTAGCCTGACCTAATGGGCCAATCAGTTTATAACCTTATGGAGTCCTGTGTGTAATTTCTCTTTGGGACTTACCGGCTTGTTGGGGTACTGAGTGGGACAGAAACCCCAACAAGCCAGCCGTCATGTTACACTGAGGGCAGAGATTAAAACCTTAAGGACAATTCAGACTGACACCAACCTCCTCAAAAAAGAGTTTGGAGTTTTCAAGCAGGAGACTAGATCAGAGTTTGGAGATCTCAAGGAGGAGACTAGATCTTTGTCTGATATGACTCGGTCGACTGACCAAAATATCAAGAAGGTACAGTCTGATATTGCTTCTTTAGAAGGGAGCTTCACTGCTCTGGAGGAGGGGACAACCAAAATGACTCGTAACCTCCAGTCCATGACTGTAAGTGCTGAAACATTAGCTGAGAGGATTAAAACCATTGATTGTGAAAATCAGACTTTTTCAAAAGGATATGATAGATTCATTGACAGGATTTCCATACAAGAAGGCACAGTACATGCCATGAGGTTTATGTCCAAGGAGGATATGGTATCTCTAACGGAAAAGCTCCATGCCTTAGAAGTATCAATGAAGGCGATAGTGTCCAGGGAGGAAATGGTGTCTCTGATGGACAAGCTCCATGCCTTAGAATTGTTAATGAAGGCTTTGGAGAATAATACTGGACAGGAGATTCAGGACTTACAGAAGGCAATGGTGAGCAGATTTAATAAGATTGAGGAAATCATAGACTCTGATGAACAGGAGCAAAAGGTAGAAAGGCAACATTCACCTCAAAAAACTCTCAGTCTACATAGAGTTATACCTGCCTTTCCCATAATAACATCAGAAAAGATAACCGGCTCCAAAAACCCTAAGGTCATTAAAGAACATACATGGAAGCCTATACGTATGAATGATCTGAAAGAATTTAAACAAGCAATTGTGAATTATGGACTACATTCATCCTTTGTTAGGGAGATGTTAAAATCTTGGGCTCTGAGCAGCAGGGCCACTTCTCAAGATTGGAATCAATTAACGTCAGCTGTCCTCGAGAACTGACCTTTATGGCATTTCAAATGCCGATTCAAACAAGAGGCCAGACTTTTACAACAACAAGAATCAGTGAAAGGAATTGAGGTTTCACTAGATCAAATTCTAGGGGAAGGAGTTTACTCTGATCCTCAGGAACAAGCTCTTTATGATGAAAACATTTTATCCATATGTGCTACAGCAGCTCTAAGGGCCTGGGACAGGATTCAAGGCTCAGGTCAGAGAGTAGAATCGTATATCAGGGTCAAACAGGGTCAGAGAGAACCCTCTAGTGACTTTTTACAAAGACTAACTAAGGCTGTACAAATATGGATACCTGATCCAGAAGCAAGAAATATAGTAATTGAGTCTTTGGCTTATGAGAATGCCAATGTAGAATGCAAAAGGATCTTGGGGTCTTTAAAGCTCAGATCAGCACCTTTGGATGAATGGGTTTTACAAACAATGAATGTTGATACATTTGATTATGGCAATGAAACATGGGTGCAAGAAGCAATTTCCAAAGGTAAAAGGAGACATCAGATTACAAAATGCTTTCATTGTGCCAAAATGGGACACATGAAAAGGGACTGCAGACAATGGAATTCCAGGAATAATGCCTCTTCTAGGAATAACAGGAATAGGAGGACTCAGCCTTCAGGTTTATGTAGGAGATGTGGAAAGGGCAGGCATTAGACAAATGAGTGTAGGTCAACAAGAGATAAACAGGGCAACCCGTTGCCATCGGGAAACTCAATAGGGGGCCTCTCGAAGGCCCCCATGGCAAATGTGGTCCAGTCATTTCCAATCACTGCAGAGAACATGCCTCTTCAGGGAAATTAGAATGCCCCATGCCTGCTGTAAAAAGCAATAACGGCCTGAAGGATGAGTTAAATGTGGTGAATGAATCAAGAAATCTAAGAGGACAAAGTAAACGAATATTCTGGCAGACTTCTATACATGAACAAAGACCACAGCTAAGAGTGTGTGTAAATGGCAAATTTATTACTGGCTTACTGGACACAGGTGCAGATGTAAGTATCATTACTCCAGAATTTTGGCATCTGCATTGGCCTCTTCAGGAGGTAGATATTCAGTTCTTAAGAATTGGAACCCTATCTCGAGTAAGACAAAGCATGAGATGGGTCAATTGTATAGGTCCAGTCAGACAAATAGGAAAACTAAGGCCATATGTAGCAAATATTGCAGTGAATTTATGGGGCCGTGACCTATTGCAGCAATGGAATACTCAAATTAACATTCCTGTTGCTTCCAGAGCCTACGTTTCTGAGGACAATATTACAAGATATTACAGAGGGCGGAAACCAGCCATTAGAGCTCTACAAAAACACCACACAATTGATGGCCCTTCAGAGGTACCAAGAGCCATGCCTCTACAATGGTTGACTGAGAAACCAATGTGGACTTAACAGTTGCCTTTAGCTGAGGAAAAGTTACAGGCTTTAGAACAGCTGGTACAAGAGCAATTAGATGCTGGACATATAGAAGAATCTACCAGCCCTTGGAACTCTCCTGTATTTGTTGTTAAGAAAAAATCTGGTACATGGAGAATGGTGACAGATCTTAGAGCTATCAACAAGGTTATTTAACCTATGGGCCCTCTGCAATCTGGAATTCCTCTGCCCTCCCTGTTACCAAAGGGATGGCCTCTTATAGTTATTGATCTGAAAGATTGTTTCTTCACTATACCATTACAAGAAAAAGATAGAGAAAAGTTTGCCTTCACAGTGCCTACTTATAATAACTCTCATCCTGCAAGGAGGTACCAGTGGACCGTCCTCCCACAGGGAATGTTAAACTCTCCCGTCCTGTGCCAATATTTTGTAAACCAACCATTGAAAATTATACGCAAACAATTTCCTAAGTCCATAATATACCACTATATGGATGATATTCTGATATCTGATCAAAACAAAGACACCTTAGAAAGGCTGTTTGAAGAAGTAATAATAGTATTGCCTAAATGGGGATTGCAAATTGCTCCTGAAAAAATTCAGAGAGGAGATTCTGTTAATTATTTAGGTTATAAAATAGGTTTACAAAGAATTAAGACTCAAAAGGCACAAATCAGGAGAGACCGGTTACGAACTCTTAATGACTTTCAAAGATTATTAGGAGACATTTCCAGTCTATGACCAGCTGTTGGGATAACACCTGATCTAATAATTCATTTAAACAAAACCTTAGATGGTGACAAAGATTTGAATAGTCTCAGAGAGTTAACAGCTAAAGCAGAAAAGGAACTGATGATGGTTGAGGAAAAATTACAGGAGGCACATGTAGATAGGGTGGATCCAAATCTTAGTTGCATTCTAGTCATATTCCCTTCCAGAATTTCTCCTATGGGAATTTTAATGCAGAGGGAAGATACTACTTTAGAAGGGATCTTTTTTACCACACAAACCAAGTAAAAAATTAAAAACTTATGTAGAAAAAGTCTCTGAATTGATTATAAAAGGAAAATTGAGACTTCGTCAATTAGCAGGTATAGACCCAGCAGAAATTATAGTGCCTTTCACTGCTGATGAGATAAAAAAAAAAAAGTAGTGGGAAGACAATGAATCATAGCAAAGAGCTTGTGCTAATTTTGTGGAAGAAATCAATAACAATTACCCAAAAAGCAAGAGACTTAACTTTATAAAGAGAACTTCTTGGATTCTTCCTCGAATTGTCCGTGATGCTCCAATAACCAGAGCCCATACATTTTATACCGATGCTAATAAATCAGGGAAAGCAGGTTACAAATCAGAAGAATTGAGTAAAGTGGAACAAAGTCCTTATGATTCTGTCCAGAAGGCAGAATTATATGCCATCCTTATGGTGTTTAGGGATTTTAAAGAACCTCTTAATATAATTACTGACTCACAATATGCAGAAAGAGTTATTTTGCATATTGAAACTGCAGAATTTATACCTGATGATACAGAACTGACCTCATTGTTTATCCAGGTACAAGACATTATCAGGAACAGGCTCTGCCCTATGTATATAACACATATCCGATTCCATATGGGTCTGCCAGGTCCTCTAGCACAAGGTAATGTAGATATTGATCAATTATTGATTGGTAGTGTGCTGCAGGCAACTGAATTTCATAAAAAACATCATATCAATAGCAAAAGCTTGAAAAAAGAGTTTTCTATTACATGGCAACAACCTAAGGAGATTGTAAAGAAATGCCCTACTTGCTCTTTTTATAACCAAACACCATTGCCTGCAGGGACTAATCCAAAGGATATTAAAAGGAATAAAATTTGGCAGGAGCATGTGTTTCCCTTTCCAGAATTTGGCAAATTAAAATATGTACATCACACCATTGACACGTACTCAGGTTTCCAATGGGCAACTGCTTTAAGCTCAGAAAATGCTGATTCAGTAATCACTCATTTATTAGAAGTTATGGCCATCATGGGTATACCTACACAGATAAAGACGGATAATGGTCCAGCTTATGTTTCTAGGAAAATGACACGATTTTTTGCTTATTATAATATTAAGCATGTTACAGGTATACCATACAATCCTACAGGTCAAGCAGTTATAGAAAGATCAAATCGAACTGTAAAAGATATGTTGAACAAACAGAAAGGTGTGGAAAATACCCCCAGGAATAGATTACATAATGCTTTATTAACCTTGAATTTTCTCAATGCTAATGAGAAGGGGACAACGACTGCAGAAAGATATTGGATATTGGAAAAGTCTGCTGAATTAAATCAACCAATTTATTTCAAGGATGTGCTGACCTCACAGTGGAAGCCAGGAGATGTGCTGTGTTGGGGAAGGGGTTTTGCTCTTGTTTCCACAGGAGAAGAAAAATTGTGGATACCATCAAAATTAATAAATGTTAGATCTGAAGAGAAGAAACCTTTTGGAAAGGAGAAATGACAGTATCTACAATGATGATGACCATACAGGTGGTAAGAAAAACATAAAATGGGGGCAGGGTTCTGTTCTTGTTTTCATAGGAAAACACTCATCTTTGAAAAATTCAAAGGACCCTGGATGTTTGAATACTGACAGATGGAAAAATAACTACCCAATATGGATTATCAAGAAAACTGAATAGGTTCTGTGAGTATGCAACTCTGGAATATACTAAATCATATTTTTGAATTTATAGAGCTGGTTTTGGAGTTGGACTCTTGGCTCAGTCCCTCTCTAATTCCAAGCTTGTTGTTAGGAGAAAAACCCAGAGTTTCTGGAGTTTCTGTCTTATGTCAAGAGCCATGATATGAGACAGAAAGAAATACGAGTTTAGAAAACATCTTTGCTTTTCTTCATATCTGTCATACTTTTCATTGAATATGTTTATCATACCTTTCATTGAATATATGTTTGTATATGTCTATATAATTAATGTTTAAGTTTTCCACAATGAACAATGAGTTTTTTCTGCACTGACATTTGAAGTTTTCAGGAAGAAGATGGGTCCCCATAACAACAACTCCACTCGGTTGATATGACGTCATGATACTGATAGTGCTTCTTCAAGTCCTGTTCCGGGTATCAGCTTCACAGATGATTCCAACTCGGTTAGCTGAAATGGTGCACATCTTGAACAACATTCTGTCCAGACCTCCACAAAATACTCAGAGACTGTTTGCAATTTTAAAAGAGATTGACCTTGAAATTTAACCATCATTTTACATTCACAGGATCCTCCAGAAAGAACCATACCCCCATGACAGCTGGAAGTAATTCTAGAGGACGATGTCCCCTCTCTCAGCAAAGTTTGTCCTCAGATTTAGGAACAATATTTAGGGATTGATTATAATTAGTATACGGTTGAGAGTTGGGAAAGGAATTTTATAAGCTCAGGGATCTTTTTGAAAAAAAAGGGATAATTGAATAGATAATAATGGTATTTGTGAGTTATTGTTTATAGATAATTACATCAGCATATATTGAATATTGTATGTATGCATGCTTCTACCTGTTTAAACATTTTTATGTATTGATATATATTGTATTGATATATGTATTCCATATTGCAGTGTATATTTTTACCTCTGATTAAGATACTCATATATTGTTTATGTATTAATATTTATTGTTTACATTTGGAGGTCATTGTCCTCATTTATTGCACAGTTGTTTATTCTCTTAGTCTTTAAGTTAGATACATGTTAAGAATTGTAGATCAATAGTCATCTATGTCTATCATATTTATGGTTAGACTAATCAGGTTCTTTAGATACATAGAGATTATATATAAATAGTCTTCAACCTCTTCGAAGAGCTGTAGAAAATGGCATTTAATTTAATCTTAGAGTTCTGTGTAGTGAGACACAATCACTCCTGGCAACACTGACCTATTCCCCAGAGATTGTTGACCACCAAAGACACTCTACTTGGAGCTTGTCTTCTTGACAAAACTGGCCTCTGGGCAGGGAACTGCCCATACCTCAACTACTGACAAATACACGGTATCCAGAAATGGGTAAATAGAACTGTCAAATCTTGCCAAGACAGGATAAGACGGTTTTGAAAAGTCTCTTGCCTGTTAAAATCCGGAAATGGATAAAATCCGGAAATGGATAAACAGAATTGTTAAATCTTGCCAAGACAGGGTAAGATGGTTTTGAAAGATCTCTTGCCTGTTAAAAATAATCTGTCAGTTATTCTAGGCCTTAGTCAAAGTTGGTTGCTTCAACTCTGCAAACAGGTCTTTGATGATTGCCCAGGTAGCCAGTTGTCTCTGTGATTTGTTGCATGTTTTGGAAGTTCTTTGATTTCATTTCCTAATTACTCAGGTAACATTATTTCCCTTCTCGGATAATCTATGGGGTTGAAGACTAGATAAATGTAGCTACTTTCTTCTCATGATTTGGTCAAGTTATTTATTATACAAGACTTTAGCTAGTTAGAATAGGATATTTGTACTTATTGTATATAATTGTGTAGGTTTGTACTTACTGTATATAATTTCGTAGTAGGCTTAGAACTCTCTTACTTAAACAAAAGGGGGAGGTGCTGCATGAGTACCTTCTGCTGCTTCAGCCAATAGTCCCTGAAGCATGAGCCCCCGGTGCTGCGGGAGCGCCTTCCACTCCATCAGCCAATAGCCACTGAAATACCAGTCCACTGGGGCGTGGTATATTTCTCTTTTAAAAAGAGCCACAAGTCTCGGTTGGGCCTCTTGGTTCCAACGCTTGCTTCTGGCTCCTGCTTCCAGATCCAGCTCCAGTGACTAGGCTCCCTTCCTGACAGTTTATGGTGTATGTACGTTTTACCCCCCAAAACAAATAACCCCTTAAAACATAACTGGTGTGGGATTGATTCGCCATTAATTTCATGTTAAGTTAATTATAACCAAAGTACAATCTAGGAAATGGAAATAAAATAGGCAGTTATGGATGGAGGAGAGCTATAACAAGAGAATCAAGAAGGGACATGAGGGTTTTCTACAGGTGCCATGCAAGGAAACAAAACACAAGGACTTGAGAATGAACACTTAGTTCAGATCAACTTTGTCAACCATAATCAAAATTATAAAGAGTCTGATGCCAAGACGTTTATTGCCAGTATAAACACAGTATAATTCAGAAAAAGGGAGTTTCCTGGTGTAATACAATATGCAGTACACAAGGAAACATAATAAAATGAAACTCTACTAAGGGTAAATGTCATTTATTCCAAGAAGATATGTTATGGAGATAAGCTACCTAAACTAGTTTAAGTGTCCAAGGGGGGAAGATATATGACATTGTCTGGGTCACAAAAATAGTGTAGAAGGCATCTGGTCTCTGACCCACCTCTGGCCCTGGTTACAGGAGACTCGGGGAGCCTCTGTAATACAAGTAATGCATGGGTCATTTAAAATACTAGCCACCTCCAATGCTAGGATATAGGATGAGACCACTAAAATTCAGAGCCATTTGAGGGATAGTATGGAAAATTAATGTAACAGAATCTTTCTAAAACAAACATTCATATAAAGGATATCTTATTGAAATTGTAAAACAATGGAGAAGACAGAATCCCAAATGGACATTGCTTGCCATCAAATGAAGCTTTCAATACCTGCATATGGTTACATTGAATTAAAATGTTCGCCAACATTGGAACATTGGAATCCTGAACAATCAAGGATGTTTCCAAAACTATAAGTTACTCCCCAAACTGATGACAAGGACACATTTGGTGAATACATCAGTTACACAACTCCTAGAACTTAGAGAATTCATGTTGGCGCCTATATTGCACCACTACAATTACAGATTAGTATCTTTGGTACTAAAAGATACTTTCTTTGCTTCCAAAGGAGAATAATAAACACCATCTCTTCTATAAACCCTTTGATCTATAGCGGTGTTCTGCCTGAAAGACATGCTAGTGCAATGGTAGAACAAAGCTTGTAGAAGTAATTAACAAAATTCTGATTTGACCTAAAGCCATTTCCAGTAGAAAGAACCCATATCCAATGATGCTTGGGTTGCAAAGTACCTGAGACTGGATTTTACAGAAACTTGGGGTGGA
Organism: Myodes glareolus; assembly: GCF_982192425.1. Taxonomy (NCBI): domain Eukaryota; kingdom Metazoa; phylum Chordata; class Mammalia; order Rodentia; family Cricetidae; genus Myodes; species Myodes glareolus. The sequence continues at coordinate 28,136,837 of NC_142033.1, forward strand.
ACAAAATACTACTGTTCTAAACAACAAACAAACAAACAAAAACTAATGCAAAATATCAATAAAATGACTCTTAATAACATTCTGCTGTATACATAGATCAGTGCCTTGCTCAACTATAATCAGAGAAGCTTCCTCCTACAACAAAGGCGAACAAATACAAAGACCCACAGCTATCCCTGCATAGGGAGTGACAGATTGGAACACAGTCTTAAACTGGAAGTCTCCATCAAATTCCTCGCCTAAAGACTCAGTGAATTCCTCTGTGAGAGAGATGGCAGAAAGAGTAAAGGAGCCAGAGTGTATGGAGGACACCAAGAGAACATGGTCTTCTAAATACAACATTAATGAAACACACATGAACTCACAGAGAAGCAGCAGGCACAGGGTCTATATTGTTCTGCACAAAATGGAGCCCTAGAGTTAGAGGAAGTGGACACATGTCCCATCCCTAAACCAGAACTTACCTCCAAATTATAACCATTTGCAAATAAAAATTTAGATTTCTCAAAAGAAATATCCGTGGGGAAGCAATCAACTCCTACCAACAGTTTAAAACACACACTGCAGTACATTGTCTTTGAAACTAAACAAGAGTAAAATAATGAAAGGGCTTTTTGGAAATAAAAATAAGATAGTTGTTTCACTTTATCTCTTATCCTACGCTTCAGGATTGCATAGAATTCAAGCATATTGTAGAAGAAACTATTTCACATAAATATGTGCAGCTAATAATTATAATACATTAATATACAGATATACATATTGTATATGTTATTTTTGTACAACAAAGTCCAATGTGAATATTACTAAAAGTTTTTAAATATATAAAGGCTATCTTTCAGCACTTCTGTAAGATAATCTCAAGAATTTGTGAATATTTTAAAATATCATAAAGAATAATATGTATAAATAATGTAAGGGAAGAACTTATAAATATGCATATTTATAAATGCAAGCTTACGTATACACATATTTATTTATAGTAAAAATGCAATTATATGATAAACTACATAATTGAACAGAAAAATGGAAAAATGATCTGGAAGTGTATTCAATAGTAAAGAGAGATAAGACATAAATTCAACCTTTTTACCACAGTATTTCTACTTAAATGACTTTTGTAGAAGATAAATTATTTTTAAGAAAAACATTTCATTCCAGTATAAAAACTAAGATTTATCAACTAAACGAAAGTAATTCATTGGTATAATCACATTAAAGGTACTTTTTGAAAAATTCATAAATGTTCAGGATTTCACTGCTAATCAATACCATATGGACAGCACTGAAAACACACATACAAATAACATACAGACTGAGCATGTTGTATTTATATTCGGAAAAAAACACACATGAACACACATGCACATACACATATATATATTTATTATGTACATTTATTAAAACATATTGGAAAATTGCCAATTATTAGAAAAAAGCATAAGGAGGGTTATAATATGAAGTTTAAATAAAGGAAATGAAATGAAAGGGAGAAATGATGCAATTATATCATGATATTAAAATAAAAAATAATTATGAATAAATTAGAAAAGAATCTGTGGGATTAGTGATAGTTCTGTAATTGCAATCTTATGACACTGATGCCATTATTTAATAAATATATTTCATTTATTAATGTTAGAATCAGAACATTTACTGAAAGTAAACAAAAGCAATCTTGAGCAAAAGGAACACTGCTAGAGGGGCTTACATAGCAGACTTCCAGCTATATTACAGATCTATACTCATAAAAACAGTTGGATACTAACAGATGAAAAACAGGCTTGTAGATCAAAAGAACAGATAAAAGACTAAAACAGGAGTGCACAAAACTAGCACCAACTAGTATTTAACAGAGATACCAAAAGTACACAGTACAGAAAAGATGAAATCTTAAAGAAATGGCATTGAAAAAACTGAATGTTCATTTTCTAGAAGGATAAAATGAGATCTATATCTTTCACTCTAAATAAAAGTTAACCCAAAATGTTTTAACATATTGCTTTTAGTCTTCATTTATTTCATATTTTTCTTAGGGCTTTGTTGTAGGAAGTCTGCTGATTCATTTCCCAGCTGTGAACACTCCCAAAATAGCCACACAGAAACTGCATTAATTACATCACTGCTTGACCCATTAGCTCTAGCTTCTTATTAGCTAACTCTTACATATTAATTTAACCCATTTCCATTAATCTGTGTATTACTACATGGTACTGGCTTAGCAGAAAAGTTTCGGTGTCTGTCTCTGGAGGAAGCTTCATAGTTTCTCCCTGATTCTACCTTCTTTTTCCCAGAATTCAGCTTAGTTTTCCTTGCCTAACTCTGTTCTATCCTATTAAACAAAACCCGTTTCTTTATTAACCAATGGTATTCACAGCAGACAGAGGGGAATCCCACATCAGGGACTTTCTTTTTGTTATATTTCTTTTCAACAGTTTTTTAATATTGTAACTTATTTGTAGTTTTTCATGATAGTGTTGATTTTTAGTTTCAATATGTTATTGTCAGAAAAGACACTTGGTAAAATTTCAATCTACTTAAAACTGTAAAGACATGTTTCAGCATAATAAGGGACTTATTTTCATAGAACAACATACAAGATTTCTACTATGATTACATTGGAAGATGAGATTGATGTTATTATATCTTTGTCTGGTGGTATGTGTTATTCTGCCAGTAGAAACTTTCTATCATGTCTTTTGTTTTCTTGTCAATTTTTACTCCAATACTCTGATAATAGGCATTACTATAACTAGAATGTTAAAATCTCGTAGGATGAGCAAATGACTGCCATCCTTTCCAGTGTTATTTCTCAACGACTATGTTATGAATTAGGTTGTACTACAGTGGGTTCATTCATAATTACATTTGCCTTCTCATCCTGATAAACTGAACAATTTGTGATTACATAATTTACTGATTTTCTATGAACACTTTTCCACCTGATGCTTTCTTGACATTTATGATTATAGGAGTTTTGTGGTTCATTGGGTTCCACTTGGATAAAACACGTTTTTCCCTCTTTCACTTTTTGTCTATACCCACAGATCTACTTCAAGGTTATTTGTAAATTTTCTGTGCAATAAATAGAGCTTTATTTTTTCTTGTTGTTGTCTTGCCCAGCAATTCTTCTTTGACTTACAAATCAAAGGCGTTTACATTAGAAATAATTACTGATATGGAACACTTGATATTGCCATGATTTCATCCTTCTGTTGCTCTTAATATATGTGTTTCTTTTACTTTTGGAATTTTTTATAATAATACTTAAGATCCTTGTTATTTTTTCATATTATGTGTTTATATTTCACCTCTTTTTGCCAGTGACTTATAGAAAATATTTTATAAAGTTTTTATAAGTTGACTTCAATCACATTCACGGAGTCTGTTCTTCATCCATACCGTCTCCTCTTGTTGTTTTTATATATATTTTTATTGTATAAATTTGTTAATATTTTTATGGCATCAGTTCTGTAATTCCATTTTCTTTTGCAGATAAATTTATTGCTGTTTATGTGCATGATGCCTGAACAGGGGTGGCAGACCTATTGTACTATACAGCTATTGATACTATGGACGATTATAAGTCACCATGTCGATGTCTAAATCCTCACTCTCTCCAAGAGAAACTAGATTTCTTATAAACCAAAATAATCTCCGATCCCTATACTTTACATTAAAAATTTTATACTACTTTTTAAAGATTTATAATTCAGATTTACAGTATTTCAGAGTCGTGTCTTAAATGAAAAACATGTCTTTCACAGTCCCCCCCTTTGCTATGTTTGATGCTTGATTTAAAACTGGTGGTGTCTTCCTGGTAAAATGTAGAAATTTTGGTAGCTGGCACTTATATTTTACTTAATGATTTGAGAATACAACTAGTAAGCCAAATAAACCTTTCATTCTTTAAATGGTGTCGTCTCAGGCATTAAATCAGAGAAGTAAGAAATGTAATTTAGAATCAGTATTGGTGAGTAGGGTTGTCATTTTGAAAATCCTCATGTTCTTAGGATTATGACCTGATTCGTAGGAGAATGTGGAAAACCTTGGAGCTGCAGTTTTAACAGAGCTAAATGGGCATCCTGTTCAACCCGGGAGTACCAGAATGCTTTTTTTTTTTTCAGTAGAAACCAGGCTCATAGAATTTAAAAATAGAAGAAAATTTCTACTGGGAATGATACTAGAAGCAATATGGGTTATATACTGTTGAAGATTTTAACTGCATATCCTCATGTCTTAAAATTTAAGTGAGATTGAATTAATAAGAAATGGAATAATAACTATAGCAGATATGTTAAACATGTAGACATATCTATTATTTATTATTTTTACACTGATTTATAGGGAGAATTCCCAATGGAAAAGAACAATAGGAAAGAAGCACAATTTAGTGAAAAAGAAGCCTGAACTCACAAGGGAAATTTGTCTACGATTGTATAAAAAGTTTAGTGACCTTAAGGATAAAACTTGGGCTTTGCATTTTGACAATAGGACACATATATTGAGGGGAAAACACACCTGCTAGTTAAAGATCCATTGTGAAATAATGCAAACTTCTTTTATATTTAGAATACCTCAAAATGTAATGTCTTTGAGTGTTCTGATGACAAATGATTGCTTAGTAATGTGTTCTCAAAGGTGAACCAAGACTCACAAAGTCCATTATAGATATGAACAACTGTGAATCAGGACGCTTTTGGAGATGACAACAAAGTTTGTCTCATTTGTGTGGTTCTGGTTTGCTCACAGAAACAGGTACAATGATGAGGAAATCATGGGGATTTGTACAAAGGTACCAGGAAATCATTCTGAGTCATGGCAATATCTAGCAAGTTCAGATTCTCTTTGTAGAGCACCTCAAGAGGATGTATATATGAACCTTTGAGTGTGAAGCCTAAGCAAGAAAAGACACCCTGGGCTACTGTAAAACATGAGGCATTCTCTATGCCAGTTGAAGACACTAAATGGGGATAGATAGCCTAAGTGTGATGTCACATGTGCCACAGGCAACAACTCTGGAAGAATGAGCCTGACTTTGACTATTAGAACACCAAAAAGTTCATTCCGAGCCCCAGAATAGAGAAATGGAGCTGTCATCTTGTTTGTTCTAAGGGATTGAAATCTTGCTTTGAACTCATCTTTCCTTGTTACTTTTCCACTGTTCATTTTCATAATATGGATTTTATTATGTGCCGTCCTATATTATAAACCCTCAGCTTGTTATTTGAATTTATAAGTGTTAGCAATTAGTAGAGAGTTGTAAGTCTCAGAAGAGACTTTGAACAGTGTTAAACTGTCAACATTATACAGTCATTTGATGTCTAACTAAAGTCAATTTGTGTTATAACATTCCCATGAGCCTGTGGAGAACATAGGTGAACTGTTATTGTTTAAATATAAAATGTCATGTCCCTAGCTGGACCCTATGTTTGAACACTGGGTCCTTAGCTGGCATCACTGTTTCTGTATATCTGTGAAGTTTTGGAAATAAGAACCTATCTGCAAAAAGAATGTCCCAGGAGGAATATCTTTGAATTTTCTTAGCTTCGCTCAATCTTCTGTTCATTTTGCTTCCCAATCCACTCAGATATGAGCTAGCATCTTCGTTTTTATGACACCAGTCAGGCATTGCTGCTAACATCATACCTTCTTCCTCATTATGTCAGAATTCCCAATCTATGAGATAAGTATGTAAGTCATTCTTTGTGTGACTTTTGCAGATTTATTATAAAAAGGAATGCTAATTATCATAATATTTTGTTTTTGTATATTGACTGACCAAACCCATACATTTAAATTTTGTATAGTATATCATATAAAGCATGTTCCCAAAAATCATAAGAAGGAAGATCTAGAGGAGAAATATTTAATAAGAATATATAATTATAGTACCAAGTAATTTTGTTTATTTTGAACTTTTCAGCTAAAACTCCTCCCAGATTTTCCTGTGTTGTCTTTTCCCTGGTAGTTTTTGAATCATGTCTCTGTAATTAAATTTTTACAAACTAAAAGTTACATTAAAGCACTCTAACCATGCCCAACTTTAGAGAAAATATCCATTAAGAACCTCTTTGTTTGTTATATATAAACTCTAAATGATTACAAAAACAAAACATTACAAAGTACTGGAATAATTCTTGTCTAACTTGTTATATGTGTGACACATTTGATTTCACACATTGCTACTACAAATGATTTTGGTAAACCTTTTGTCCTCATAAGAGTAAATGTTTTAAAGTCTTTAGTATTTACTTTTCATAATGTATAATAGTATTTGGCCATGTTTGATTACGAATCTGTCATAATGAAGTAGCAAAGTTAATATGGAGACTTACTGAAGAGAAATTATGCATATTTTATATTTAGTTTACACTAGGGTTAGTTTATTAAATAAGGCTTGTACACTGTTCAAAAATCTCATTTCTTATTGAAATTTATTTGCAATTTTAAGTGTGCATGCAATGATAAGGAACAGACACAATAGTAGGATGCCTCAATATCAGTAGTAGACCTCCCTCATCTTTTAATAAGCTTTAAACATAATTGATCTATCTAAAACATCATCCAAGAAATCATGGGGCAATGTGCCTTTAACTCAATTTGAATGATATTCTTCAGGGCTCTGTGCCATAAATCCTTAATTCTGTGTTTAATTTCTGTATGCAATTTTTAAAATTTAATCTCTGTGAAGAATATTCATGGATCCTCTCTTTCTAGAACAAATAGTCCACTTAGTGAGAACTTCCATTCCCCCTGAGGATCAATGAAAGAGTAGCTGATTTTATTTCTTTTTGCCAAGGGCAACACTCATGGAAAGAGTATATGGAGTCCAACTGTTTTTTTTTTTAGCAGTTTTCTCATTTTACATTTCAAAATGATACAGTTTTTAAGAGTGTCAAAAAACATTCCTTAAGATTATTTATCTCACAGAATCTTCACATATGCATGCATGCATAAACACACACACACACACAGAGGCATATTTGCATGTATGAAGACACAATATTACTTTCGTTATACTTCATTGAAGATTATTTATTAATTACTCAACATATTCTGTATATTTTACTATTTCTATGATGATTCAGAGAATATCATTTACACCCAATTTATTCTTAAGAGAACTTGCTAAAAGAAAACTTTGGAAAGGAATGAGTCTTCAAAAATTTTGCTGACCTGATTTTTGGCAAATTAGGCACCAAGAGCACAATATTTTTTATGATTGTGTGTTTTTGCTGCGTATTGTTTTATCGCAGAATACTTTATTGTAATAGCATTCACTTCTGAGAGTGTACTTACGTTTATGACTTTCATGTGATTGGAATACATTACATAAGTAAAACTCGGCTTATTAGTTGAAATAGATATGTGTGTAAGTATTCCTAAATGTCACATTTCTAGAAGTCTGTATTTTATATAATTGACAGGAATGAATCCCTAAGAGGAAAAATCACATGAATTTTCATTCATACAAATCTTCTTTTTCAACTGACAATATAATAGGTCATCATATCTTTGCAGAATGCACAGTTTTACAGTTTTCAAACAAGGAACAAGAAACTAAAGATGAACAGAATTGAAAGTAAAAGCACACATACAAGCAAAGCTACCACGTGGAATACTGAGGGAAAATCAGTGACACAATCAATTCTCAGCGTTCCTGAATCAACAATTATTTACACCTTTTAATTTATTTATTTTGGATATACAATGTATGTAATGATGCTTCTGGAAATGGATGATAGATAGGGAATAGATTAAACAGATAGATATTCTATTTTAATCTTTTATTTTTATATTATAGTATAAATAAACATTTCAGATTTTAAAAGATAAGTCATCTTTTAAAGATTTTAATGTATGTCAATGAATATATTACATACATGAATAAAAGTACACTTTGTGTCTCCAGTGTGTGTGGTACTTTCCATGTAATTGACCACCACATGCTCATAGAAAATGGCACGATTAGGAGGTGTGCCCTTTGATGGAGGAATGGTGTTACTTTCAGGACAGGTTTTGAAGTCTTATTTGTTCAAGATTCCTGCAGTGACACTCAGATCACTCCCTGCTGTCTGGAAGATGTAGGACTCCCAACTACTTCTGTAGCACACCGTCTGCCTGCATGCAGTCATGCTCACGACCATGATGATAATGGACTGAACCTCTGAAACTAAGCATGTCTCCTTTGCCATGTTCATTGTATCTCTTCAAGCATTAGTAACCCTAAAAAAGACAGTGCCCATGGAGAACAGACGAGGATAATGTAACCTATAGAACATTAAGGTATAGCGAGAGAGTTGTTCACTGAATTATGTCTACTGGAAATAGAACCTGGGTGTTTTACAAGAGTACTAAGTATTCTTAACAGTAGAGACAGCTGTTAGTACTCAGGCATCAGTATTGGCCTGACCTGGGGCTTTTGTCAGGATATGGACCTGTTCTCAGCTGCAGCCACTAAAAGCACCTGCTGTGCACATTCACTGCTTTCCCTTTTAAAAGGGCCCTGCCTACCTCCCATCTCTCTTTCTCTATCTCTTTCTGTTTCTCTTTCACTCTTTCTTACTCTTTTGTACTGTTGCTCCTATTCCAAGGGGCCAGTCTCCTCTCTTCCATCCTTCCTTTTTCCATCCCCTTTCCCCCAATTAAAAAAAACCTCCAAGTGAGTTCTATCACATGACAGTTCTTTCTGTCTCACCCCATTCTTAAAAATAAATTACATTACCAGTACTACTACATCCTCATTTTTTTTAGGTGTGTGTGTGTGTGTGTGTGTGTGTGTGTGTGTGTGTGTGTGTGTGGTAACCACATAGACCAGGAAATTGAGTGAGATTTCTTAAAGTAGGCATTTAAGGCAGTTGTAAGTCTCCTGGCAATGTTAGGTGAATCTCACTATCTAGCTCCAGTAAGTACTTTTACCAACTTGGTCATCTTTCTATCCCATTTATAACATTAATTCCTTTTACTAACATTTGCTGTCTCTTGGAGTAATTACAGAAAAGCCATATAGTAGCACACAGTTGCAAAAATAATATCTAAAAAACAAATCCATGACTATGAGAAACAGAAGTTTTGCTTTTCAATAACTTATAATTGAAGTGAACTTACTTATCAGAAAATTTACAATTTTAGATTTAATATTAGTGATTTTAAATTAACCATAAGGTTGAAAAGAATCAGGTTTATCTAATTAAAAAAAACATGTCTATCACTCCTAAAAGAAATCTGGAAATAATAGTTTGCACTACTTTTCCCCCTTTCCTGATTTTCTAGTAGCCTCTAACTCTGTTTTTATCTCTATGGGATTGCAAAGCCAGCATTCTTTATGTAAATGGAATTATACTGTGGTTTCATATGAACTTTGCACCTAGCTTTCCTCCAAATGAAGTATTTCACAGCTTCATGCATTTTTTAGTTTTAAATGTAATTCCCTGAGGGTATTATCTGAAATGTATTTCCTTGTATGAATCTACCACATTTGATTTAACTTTTCATTAGTTTCTGGTCGTTTAGAACATACTCATTCCTTTATTCTTAGCAATGTTGTTGGTACTTTTGGCAATCACTAATTTTCCTCATCCTACGTGTTATAGTAATTAATATAATTGGTGGTTTGTTTGTTGGTTTACATAAATATGTTACATATATACTGAATGACAAAAGATTTACATTTAATGCCAATCCATCAAATATCAAGGCTTTGAGTATATTCATATATTAATATAAGCTTTGCCATGTAAATTCTCTAAAACTCATTATTAGAAATTTCTTCTAATATTCTAAATTATTATTAGAATTTCTACATATATATATATATATATATTCTGCAACAGATAAGATTAAAACTTTTATAAACTATTATTATGGAAAGTTTTAAAAATAATCTTAAGGTCTTTTTTATATTTCAATCAGATAATCTAATTTATCACATAAACAAACTGAAAGAAAAAATAATACATGATTGCCTCATTAAATGCTGGCAATCATTTTGATACACCAATAGCCCTTCATGATGAAAGTCTCAGAAAAATTAGGGATACAATGAACATGGATAAAGAGAGTTAAAACAGGTACAGGAAGACAACAGGCAACATGGAAAGAAATGCAAGGCAATATCACTAAAATCAAGAATAAGACAAGGTTGTCCATTCTCTCTGTCTCCATTTAATATAATAATTGAAGTTCTAGCTGGAGCAATAAGACAACTAAAGGATATCAATGAAATACAAACTGGGAAGGAAGAAAACAAAGTATTGTTTTCTTCTATATCTATTTGCATATGATGTTGTGTGTGTGTCCATAAAAAAAATCTATACGGGAACTGCTATAGTTGGAAAATGTTTCAATGAAATAGAAATACCAGATTTACAAAAAAAATCAATAGTCCTCTTATATACAAACAAAAAATGGGCTTATGAGAAATCATGGACACAGCACCCTTCTTAATAGCCACAGGTATTGTAAAATATATTGACGTAACTCTAGTCAAGCAAGTGAAAGACTTGTATGACAAGAACTTCTAGTCTTTGAAGAAAGAAATTGAAATTGAAGAATATATCAGAAGATGGAAAGAACTTCCATGCACATGGATTGGCAAGATTAACATAATAAAATTGGGCATCTTGTCGAAAGCAAACTACAGATTCAAAACAGTCCCCATCAAAATTTCAAAATTGTTCTTTACAGACGTTGATAGTAACATATCCATCATCATATGAAAAGAAAACAAAACAAAATAAACAAGCCCAAATTATAAAAGCAAAAAAAAACCCTAGGATAGTTATTTTATCGGTACCCATATTTAATACATCTTTTACCATAGCACTGTAAAAATAAAGTAGTTTTAAGTAATTGAGATTAAGTTTCACTTGAGCTAAGCAGTAAAAAATGTCATTTAGTTCTTTAGAGTCTTAAATTAGCTTCCTAGGACCTGAATCACATTCTTTTTTTTTTTTCTCAAAGTTTATTAAAATACAAAAGTCTCCATTTCCGCTCCTCCTCCCAACCCCCTCCCACTCTTGGGAATATACCCAAGAGATGCCCTGTCATACCACAAAAGCATTTGTTCAACTATGTTTATAGCAGCACTATTTGTAATAGCCAGAACTTGGAAACAACCTAGGTGCCCCTCAACAGAAGAATGGTTAAAGAAGGTGTGGAACATATATACACTAGAGTTTTACTCAGTGGTAAAAAACAATGACATCTTGAATTTTGCATGCAAATGGATGGAAATAGAAAATGCTTTACTGAGTGAGGTAACCCAGACACAAAAAGAGGAATATGTTATGTACTCACTCATAAGTGGATTCTAGCCATAATTAAAGGTCTTTGAGCCTGTTATTCGTGATCCTAGAGAAGCTAAATAAGAAGGTGAACCTGAAGAAAATCATGTAGTTATCCTGCTGGATACTGGAAGTAGACAAGAGTGCCAGACAACCCTGGGTGCACAAGGGTGTTGGGGGTGGATGGAAGAGGAGAGGGTTAGAGAGAAGGGAGTAGGGGAGGATTGGGGAAAGCTTGGGGGATTGGGATGGGGGGAGGGAGGAAGGATGGATATGGGAACAGGAAATAATATCTCAACTAAGGGAGCCATTTTAGGGTTTACAAGAGACTTGATTCTAGAGGGGTTCCCAGGTCCAAGGAGAGATCTCCAGATTGTTCCCTGGACATCAGAGGAGAGGGTGCCTGAAATGGCCTTGGCCCATAACCATACTGATGAATATTTTGCATATCACCATAGAACCTTCATCTGGCGATGGATGGAGATAGAGACAGAGACCCACATTGGAACACTGGACTTAACTCCCTAGGTCCAAATGAGAAACAGAATGAGGGAGAACATGAACAAGAAAGGCAGGACCGTGAGGAGTGCGTTCACCCACTGATTCAAGGGGACTGATCTAATGAGTTCACCAAGGCCAGCTGGACTGGGACTGAGTGAGCACGTGATCAAACTGGATACTCTGAATGTGGCCCGGATTCTCTGAATGTGGCTGGCACGAGGACTATCTGAGAAGCCATTGATAATGGCACTGGGATTTGTTTCCTCTGCATGTACTGGATTTTTGGGATCCTAGTCTGTTTGGATGCTCACCTTCTTAGACCTGGAGGGAGAGGGGAGGAACTTGAACTTCCCATAGGGCAGGAAACCCTGACTGCTCTTAGGACTGGAGAGGGAACGGGAGAGGGATTGCGGGGAGTGGGAGGGTTTTGGAAGGAGGGGCGGATATGGAAACTTTTATAAATTAATTTAAAAAAGCCAACATAAATAAATAAATAAATATTCCGGGTTTTTTGTTTGTTTGTTTGTTTTGTCTGTTTTGGTTTTCAAGACAGTGTTTCTCTGTAGCTTTGAGGGTTGTCCTGGAACTTACTCTGTAGACCAAGCTAGCCTTGTACTCACAGAGCTAAAATCTTCAGTTTATTAGTAGGAATTCAATGAAAATTCTTCAATGAATCTATCTTTAGCTCTTTTTCAGTACTAGAAGAAACAATGCTGACTCAATGTTAACAACAAGTATGCTGTTCAGAAGTTCACTATTCAACAGCATTAAGTTTGTTGATGCTATGATTAGGCATGAAAATATTCTTATTGATAACTGTCCCAATATTTCAAACATGATTGAAAGCACTGCCTAGGGCAGAAGTCCTTTGTCATCACCGTTTGAAGGCATGCTTCAATGAGGAGGAATAGATTTTGCAGGCAAATGTTGGTCACTTGCTTACCGCATAATAAACTTTAAGGGCAACAATATGAAAGAATCAAAAGAGTTTCAGATGGTTTAACTGCATTTAGGAAAGAAGCTCAAAAATATGTATAGGAAAGAAATATAAAGTATTTTGTATAACATGTCTTTTTTTTCTTTCCTGCCAGTCAGCTCCCAAATGATGACCCATGGACATCTAATTAATTATAAAGTGTGCCCTATAGTTTAGGATTTTTCCTAACTTGTTCTTATAACTTAAATTAACACTTTTCTGTTAATATACATCCTGCCACATTGCTCATGACTGTTTCTTCTCTTCCTGCGCATCCTGCTTCCTCTGCATCTGACTGGTGACTCAATATTCCTTTTTCCCAGAGTGCTCTCTTTGCATGGAATTCCCACCTTTACCTCTTCTTAGCTATTGACCATTCAGCTTTGTATTACGTCAATCACAGCAATACATTTTCACACAGTGGAAAAGTATCCCATATGAATCTTGCATAAAGCAATAGTACAAGATTTATCCAGTATATTCACTTATTATAGTCCAGTAAAATTTGCCAAGCACACAAAGATGTAGGAATATATATCTCAAGATTTAGGGAATGTCCATTAAGACTGACATAGAAATTTCATCACTGACAAAATATTGGAAAAGATATTATAAATCGTGATTGTACAAATTATACTCTACATGTTAAAATGATGAACAAGATTGATTAGGCTTGATAAAGAGAAAAAATACATTTAAGAGATTCATATCAAACATAGAGAAATGTCACAATATCTAACCTACATGTGTAACAGTGAAACCCTGCTAGCTTCAGTTAATAGGTTAGATAGTCTAAGTGCAAGGATTAGTGAGCTTTATCATAGCCATAGAATCTTTCCAAATGAAACACTCAAAAAGGCTGAACAAAACTAATGAACTCATATAAAGTAGCGACATTTTGGTATGTGTAAAAGCTGCAAGACTTAATCACCAGGATACCTTTATTCTAAATCTTTTCAGGAAAATTCATCATCAGAAAAACAAATAATACCTTGAAAATTTGACTGTAAATAAGGTAATGAAGATAAAAGGAAAAGTAAATCTTTTTTAATAAACCACTGAAAATATGTACTTTGCATTATGGAGTAAAATGCACATAAATTAAAACACATTAACCTCTTTCCCAAGAAAATCAGAAAAAAAAACAGAAGTAAAAGAAATTATTTCACAGGTTAGTACAGTTTCCAATGGAATTCCATAGCCCAAGGTCCAGTGAAACCTGACGTAAGATACCCTTTAGTAACACTAGACTGAGCTTCCAAAGGTCAGTTGAAGAGTAGGAGGAGTGAGAATATGAGCAAAGAGGTCAAGACCATGATGGGGACACCCAGTGAAACAGTTTACCTGAGCTAAACTGGAGCTCACGAACTCCAGCCAGACAGGGAAGAAACAGCAAAGGTCCAAACTAGTCCCTCTGAACGTGGGTGACAGTTGTATGGCTGGGGCAGCCTGTGGGGCACTGGCAGTGCCACCAGGATTTATCTCTAGTACTTGTAGTGGCTTTTCTGGAACCACTTCGGACAGATACCTTGCACAGCCTAGGTATAGTAGGGGCGGCCTTGGACCTTCTCCAAAGCAATGTGCCTTACCCTCTCTGAGGAGTTTCATGGGGGAGTGAGGGTGGTATGTGGAGGGAATTGGAGGAGGGGAGAGAGGGAGAACTGGGATTGGTATGTAAAATGAAAAAAGATAGTTTGTTTTCTTTTAAAAATAAATATACTCAGTAAAGTATGTTGCTGCATACAATTTTATACTGCTACTTTGAAAATCTCAAAGTTATAATGCTCCTAAATGTGACAAAATTTTAATTTTAATGAACGCTTGAAAGTAAAGAATTAAGGGCTAAAGGGTCTACTATGGGACTCCCTGGACCATACTACAACTTTCATGCTGAGATTCCTTTTTGTTTGGCTGTATTTATTTTTATTTTTAAGTTCTCTTTTATTCTGGGATAGGGAGAGATTTCATAGAAGAAGGCAGAAGGGAGGAGGAGAGGTGAGTGGGGTTGGGGGTCATGATGTAAAATCAAGAGAGAAACCCACAAAATCATGGAACTTGAACAATGCTCATCTGAATCACTCCTGGGTCAAGGAAGGAAGGAAGGAAGGAAGGAAGAAGGAAAGAAAGAAAGAAAGAAAAGAAAAGAAAAGAAAAGAAAAGAAAAGAAAAGAAAAGAAAAGAAATTTTCCTAGAATTCAATGAAAATAAATGCACAGTATACCCAAACTTATGGAACACTTTGAAAGCAGTGCTGCAAGGAAGGTTCATAACACTAAATGCTGACTTAAAGAACCTGGAGAAATCTGACACTAAAGACTTAATAACATACCTGAATGCTCTAGAACTAAAAGAAACAAAATCACCCAGGAGCAGTAAAAGACAGGAAATAAACAAATTAAAGACTGAAATCAATAAAGGAGAAACAAAGAAAACAAAACTGATAGGGAAACTCTGTTAATCAATCACATTGAGTTGGGTATGTGGCAACCTGGGTCCCAGGGTAGAAAACCTGGGGATCCACGTGCGCTCGCTCTCTGCGTGCGGAGTTCGCCTGACTCATTTGGACATTGGAACTTTTAATCTGGTAGTGTAAGTTTTCTCGTGTTCAATTATTAAATTATACCTGTTGTTTTGAGCTGGTATGGTTATTTTAGCATACAGGTTGTATACACCTTCACAATACAAAGAAACAATGAGAGCAAGAGTGATTTTTCAAGAAAATCAACAAGATAGACAAACCTTTACTCAAACTAACCAAAACACACAGACAGAATATTCAAATTAATAAAATCATAAATAAAAAAGGGAAAATAACAACAGACACCAAGACAATCTAAAGAACTGTAAGCTTATACTTCAAAAACCTATACTACAAAAACTTCAAAAATTTAAAGAAAATGCACAATTTTCCATGTAGGACCACATACCAAAATTAAATCAAGACCAGAAAAATTATTATAAAAGATCTATAACCTCAAAGGAAATAGAAGCAGTATTCAAAAGTCTACTAACCAAAAGAAAGGCCAGGACCACATGGTGTCAGTACAGAATTCTACCGGAAAATTTAAGAAGAGCTAAAGCAATATTCCTCAAATTCTCTACACAATAAAAACAGAAGGAACATGGTCAAACTTTCCTTAATAGGCTATGGTTAACTTCATACAGATACCACATAAAAACAAAACTAAGAAAGAGAATTACAGATCAATTGTCCTCATGAACATTGATGCAAAACTATGAAATTAAATATTGCAAACTAAACTATGAAAACATCAGTAAAATCATCTACCACAGCGGCCACATGTCTGTATAGCTCCATCTGAAGACACCCCTATCTTCCTGGAGTGGCGCACTTTGAAGCTACCCCATCAGAAAAATTTATTTCTCTGTAACCTCTACCTTTGTTCTCTGCTGGCTAAGGATTTTTGACTTTTGGTATTATTTTGTTCTTTCTTGTTGTTGTTACTAGAGATGGAGCCCAAGACGTCACACATCCTAGGCAAGGGTTCTGCTGCTGAGTCACACACCTAGCTTTATTGTTTTTTAGAGACACTAAGCTTCCTAGGCTGTCCTTGAACTTCAGCCTCTGGAGTAGCTGGGATGACATACTCATAAAGAGTAAAGAAGGACCATCATTTTTTTCTTTTACATAAATCAGCATCAACACTTTGTTTCTAGGTGCATTTTCAGGGTTTTTTTTGATGTTATTATTTTTCCTTTATCCTCAAATATGGTGATAGCTATAACAAAGCAGAAAAGAATTAATAGCAATTAATAGAATTTTATAACTTAAATAGTATTGTGTTTTGAACGAAAATGACCCCCCCCATGTACTATTAGGAAATATGGCATTGTTGGAGGAACTATGTCACTGGAGAGACAGACTTTAAAGTGTTATATTCATTGGTAAATTTATAATGCAACTCCTACACTTAAGGCTTAGGAACCATCATGAAAATGGGCACAGAGATATTGAGAGAGCCAGAGGATAAAGGTGACAGCTATGAGATGGAGTCTTCTCTACATTGCAGGGGTACTATTTTCAAGAACCTACAGTAATAAGGCCTCATAAATAAGGCCTCTACAAGACTAGGCTTAGATGTATGTGTGTCATAAATATTTGTGATTGTGTATCCATGGTACAGTTCTATTTTGTTGTGCTAGCATATTAATTGATTATGCCATTACAAAAAGTATTAACTTTTTGTTAATAAACAAAAAGTAAAAGTTACAACCTAAGTAGAACATTCAAGCCTTGTTCAATATATAAAATTTACCTAATACAACAGTGAAAATTTAAATTTCAGTGGGCCATTGACTCTGTAATAATTAGTAAAGCATGGTGTCATGGTAAATAGAGGCAGAAACACTATGATTATGAAGGAATATTATTGTCTACTAATAAATGAATTGATAATAGAAGCTTCACAGGTCTATGAGTCATTCAGGTGAGATGATAAATTTGTTTTAATTGAGAATAATCTAAGAAATAAAATTCCATTATGATCATTTGCATTCATTCATATCTGTCACATTATTGAAATGTCTGATTAAAAGTAATGTTCCATTTCTTTATTTTATATAATACATATTGTGCTTACATGAATATCTATGGAAGCAGTGTGCATTGTGGTCTTAAAGGTGTCTGATTCCTGAGACTTAAACTTGAAGAGGTTATTAGCTACCAGGAGGATGATGGGGATTGAATAGCTCTCAACTGCTGACCCATCTTTCCAGCCTTAAGTATTCATTTTCAAGTCTAATATGGGAAGTATTGTGTTGACATTATTTCCCTCTTTGAATTTTGAGTAAGGCAAACCAAACAAATGAATTTAGATGATGTCAATTTCAACTTGAACTTCAAATTCAACTGCACTGACTGGAACATGAAAAACTTCCATTGTCTGTAATCTAGTATGTAATTTTATTCAGTCATATTTCCCTAATTTTTAAAACTTGTCACATTAATGTAATTTGTATACTCATATAAAATATGTGCATGCATTTCACCGACATTTCTGATAACTGCCAACATGAATTTGTCATAATGATGTGTAAGCATTCTCTTATCATAAAACATAAATCATATATTTGTAGTAATTACCCAGGAAATATTTATAGTGGTCTTATATAAAATGATGGTATTTAATTCTTAAAAATTACATTGTATGCACTATAGTGTTGATGTCTTGAAATCAGAAAACACTGTGAGTGTGTGTGTGCAATTGAGGCAATGTACTTAACAATAACATAGAAATGCAAACTTAGAAAACATCTCTGTGAGTTCTCAGATGACAGTATAATTGCTTGAGTTCCAAACTCTCCAATTTATATGAATAAAGAGTTTTGTAGTGAAATTCTTATGCCTTTCAATGTGACTAGGAATCATGAACATTGAAAATATGTACAATGGAAACTATATGAAATAAAATTGCATTAAAAATTAACCTCAGACTTTGTCAATTCTTTACTAACATTATGGTAAGTTGCTAAGATATCATGGCAAAAACATAGATACACTTAAATCATCTCCAACAACACTTTTTCAAAAGCCTATTATAGAATTTGCTAATGTTTTGATTTCTTTTAAGCATTCATCGTCAAATGGAGAAGCATTCTAATTCTGTTCAACTCAAGTGTCTATCACCATTCTTTTTATATTGTATTACATTTCAGTGATTCAAATATAAGTCTTATATTTTTTGGGGGGCAAACAACCTTCTCATTGGTAACATATCAGATATCCTGTATGCCAGATATTTATATTACGGTTTACAGTAGTAACAAAATTACAGTTATGAAGTAACAATTAAATAATTTTATGGATGGGGTCGCACACCATGAGGAATTGTAATAAAGGGTCTCAACATTAGAAAGGTTGAGAACCATTGTTCTATTGATTCATATCAAACACATGGGTACATTTGTTTTTGATATTGAAATCTTCTGCAAATTTGAAAAGAAAATATAACAAATATCTATGTTGTGATTTTAAAAGAATACAAGAGAGCAGGAATGAGAATAAATAGAAGCATGACTATTTAAAACAAATTTGGGAGTGTCTAGCTTTCAAATTCCCATCCACATAAAACAGTTCAAATAGCCCAGAGTGATATCCAGAAGTCTTAGCTGTTTGCCTGATCTGCATTATGATCTAACATGTATTAATAAAAGAAAAGGTTATTTTTAATACTTAGTACTATGTAATAGATCCCTTCCTAAGATGTTGTCTGGTGAAGGAATTAGCCGTCTGAAATAAAAATTACAATAACGACAGCATTCACAAAGAAGTACTAAGAAGAGGAAGTTAGTTAGAATTAACCATGGTCAACAACTGGCAGAAAAAACGTAACAATAATGCAAAGAACCTCTACTAATTTCAGTGAAAACATGGTTGTTCAGATGGATGGATGAATAAACAATTTGATGTATGGCTAGAATGTAATAGCTTCCAAAGTATTTTGGTCTAATGAAAGTTTTTAAAAATATGAAATTACTAGTGCAAAACTCAAGCAAAACTCAAATATCAAGTATTATTTGTAATATAAATTCCTCAGCCAAAATATGTGAATTAGTTTTAAAATTATTTTCAATTGAAATATTTTGATAAAATGGCATCAATCTAATGTATTTATTTTATTAGTACAATATTCAATATGAATAGCTATTTAACAACACCTGATCTTGAACAAAAAAAAAAACAGAATTAAACAATGGAAATAGAAAACATCTTCAAAAAAATTGGTACTGATCTAACTGGATGTTGGCATGTAGAAGAATGCAAATAGATTATGTCTATAATTCTGCAAAAACTCTCAAGTCCAAGTGTATCAAAGACGACAATATAAGTCCATTTGCACTGAACCTAAAAGAAGAGAAAGTGGGGGATAGCCTTGAGAACACTGGTACAGGAAACCCCTTCCTAAATATAACACCAGCAGCACAGACACCAAGATCGACAATTAATACGTGATATCTCATGAGACAGAAAATCTTCTGTAAGGCAAAAGATACTATCAATATTATAAAACAGCAGGCTACAGAAGATGAAAAGATCTTCACCAACCCAACAACTGACAGAGGGCTGATTTTCAAAATACATAAAGAACTCAATAAAATAGGCAACAACAACAACAAAACCAAATAATCTAGTTTAAAGTATGGAGCACAGGTTTAAACAGAAAACTGCCAACTGACACATCTCAAATGACTGAGATACAATTAAAGAATTGTTCAACATCCCTAACCATCAGGGAAATGTAAATCAAAATGCCTCTGACATTCATTACTTAAACCATTCAGAATAGTAATAACCAAAACACTAATAAAGGCTTATTCTGAAGAGGATGTGAAAAGGGGGAATGTTTCTCCATTGCTGGTGGGAGTGTAAACTTGTACAGCTACTTTGAAAATCAATATGATGATTTTTCCAAAAATTGGTAAACATTGATATTTTTAGAGTAAAATCATAATATTTATTATTTTTTTCTTTTTTTAGTTGAAATACTGTAGCAGTAAAAAAATAAAAAATTGAAAAAGTCTAAACCACAGGACAAAAATCAAACACACATACACATACTAAAACCAAAACAACAAAATCAATATATAAAGAAAACAGAGTTCATTATTGAATAAAAAGCAAGCAAGAGTATACAGGAGAATTTGAAGGGAAGAAAAAGAAGAGGAACATGATGTAATTATATTACAATCTCAAAAAAACAGAAGAGGACTCCGGTTAAAGTCCAGCTCAACTTCTGTATTACGTGTATTGTTTAGGTGCTATCACCAATGGTGCTTAGCAGTCAGTTTGTGGAGAGCAACCTCTATCCTTGACAACAGCATGAGATGTTTGTGAGAGCATTTTGACCAACAACTCAATTAGATGTAACTCGTTCCCAGAACTGTATACTTTATTTGTTGACAAAGGAGGTCAACTGGAGCTCTGTATACATTGAGATTTAGAGATTTCATCTAGACAACCTTCAAAAATGTATATATTTTGGGAAGCATTGACTATAAAAGAGTTCCATATTAGCTCCCAAAAGGCCCTTAATTTTAGCAGCTCCTGTTATCCCTACCTCACACCCCCTTTCTCACTCCATCCTACCTTGATTCTCCTGTTATTGTATTCCCTGACCTCATCCCTGAATGACTATCTATTTTTCATTCCTAGCTAGATCTCTTCCTTTTTTTCCCTTACTCTATACTTAACCTGTGTGTTCCTACAGACTGTAGACTTCTTATTACTAACTCAAAAGCACCATCTATGTATAAGCAAATGCACACAATATCTGTCTTTTGAAAACAGGATTACCTTACTTGTGATAATTATTTTTCTAATTCTATCCATTTCCCTGTTAATTTCCTGTTTCAGTTTTTAGTGGTTGAGTAATATTCCACTGTGAAAATTATCTGCTCATCTACTGAGGATATGTAGGTTATTTTTTCTATTCCACAATGACACATTGTCTTTATCTGTTCATTTGTGAAGGATATGTAGGTTGTTTCCAAATTCTATCCATTATGAAGAGAAAGAAATGATCATGGTTGACCAAGTGTCTAGAGTCTTTATAAATATGGGATAGTGTCCTTCATATGAAAAAGTACTCTCCACACTACCAAAGGAAAGCTGTAAAAATAACTAAGCTACAAACCCTTTAATCTATAACAGTGTCTGTCCTGCTTGCAAAATAGGTTAGTGCAATGATGGGAGTTGTGGGAGTTACAAACCAGTATCTGATTTGATTTAAAGCCCACTAAATGAGAAATAAAGAATAAAGTTCT
Source organism: Myodes glareolus (assembly GCF_982192425.1). Classification (NCBI taxonomy): domain Eukaryota; kingdom Metazoa; phylum Chordata; class Mammalia; order Rodentia; family Cricetidae; genus Myodes; species Myodes glareolus. The sequence continues at coordinate 28,158,386 of NC_142033.1, forward strand.
TGGATGAATGACCAAGAACTTGAGAATCTATATTCCTGGGACCTAAAGGAAAATCAAAGGCTACTGCTCTATTAAAGAAACATAGCAATAAAATGACTCATTAAAAACTTTCTTCTGGGGGCTGGAGAGATAGTTCAATGGTTAAGAGCATTGCCTGCTCTTCCAAAGGTTCTGAGTTCAATTCCCGGCAACCACATGGTGGCTCACAAACATCTGTAATGAGGTCTGGTGCCCTCTTCTGGATTGCAGACATATACCCAGACAGAATATTGTATACATAATAAATAAGTAAATATTAAAAAAAATCTTCTATTCTCAGATCAGTGCATCAGTGAGCCATATTGAGGCTCATATTCCTTTTATAGAAGATGGTAATAAAGAGACACAAGGTCAGATGATGGGCTAAGAATAGGAGACTAAAGAACACTCATCCCTAAGAGGGATGTCTCCATGAAATTCCTTCCCTTAGGACTCTGGGAACCCTGGAGAAAGAGTAGACAAAGAATGTATGAGCCAGAATATATGCACACAGCAAGGAAACAAGGCCCTTTAAATGCAGCAGGTCCCCAAAATACATGACTCACAGAGACTGAGACAATCTTGACTTTACATTTCAGCGCGGTCCTCAGCACAAAGTAACATATACAAAAACAAAAGTCAACTATGAGAAAATAGAGAATTCTGACTTTCAGATCTATTCCATTTTGAAATTCAAAGATTCAGTTCACAAAACCAAATATTTTAATTCTTAAAAAAATCACAAAGCAAAGAACAACCAACCAAAACAAAGAAACAAATAAAAGACCTAATGCATTGTCAAAAATAATTAATAGAATATTGTTCCAGAAAAATATCAGAAAAAAAAACCAAAGTTTTAAAACTATGGTCTCAGTACATTCTACATTCAAATAATAAAAAGGAAAGCATGCTGAAGTTAAACAAATAATCAATGAACAGAGGTTTATGTCCAGAGAAAAATGCAACTAGTGAGTGGGAAAAAAAAAACAGTGAAATAAACTAAATCTGAGCAATCAAAAAGATGAAAGAAAAGAGTTGCAGAGTTGAGAATATCAGGAGGATGCTTATGACAAATATATGCATCATTAAATACCTAGGTGAAAGGAACAATGGAAAAGAAAGGAGGAAAAGTATTGAACTTGAACATTATTTGAATCGGATGAAAGATATTAAGCAAAACATACCAGACGGCAGTATTCAGCACATAAAGAAAAGGGAAAATTTTTGAAAGAAGAAAAAGAAAAGAAATATATCACATACAAGGGATTCTCCAATAAGATGATAAATAAAATTTCATCAAAAAATTTGGAATCTAGAAAGTAGATTGTCTGGAAAGAATTGAGAGAAAATAAAAATAAAATCAAAACAAAAACTGTGTGTGTGTGGTAAGATGGTCTTTCAAAGGACATTTCGAAAGAAAGTAACCTTAGTGGGTTTCTGAACACTGGAAACTTCCTGCTTAAAGTAATCCTGCCGTGAAATGAATACAAGTTGTTTGCCTAGAAAGTTCAATGAAAAGTAACATGCCAATAAGATCTCAGTAACAATATGTATTGTGCAGGTATAAAGCAAATGCAATTGTAGCTAAAGATTGTAATGGCATTTTGAGTTTTGTATGAATTAATTGATATCATCTTAAATATGTTAACCTAAATATATCATCTCTGACTTATAAACAAATTTTTATTTGTGCATGATTTCAAAATTTTAACACTTTGGATACTTTGTCCATGGTCCCCATGCTTCCTCCAGAAATCATGCAGAAATCCATTATCTGTGCTGCAGCTGATTGTTATAGGCAATAAGCTTCTTTTGCAGTGGTATCAATAAAAGTTGACTAATGATAGAGAATGAGAGACATTGGAGGTTTCTGTGACAACCAATTTTCCTCCCCCAATTAAGAAGAAAATAAACAGTCTAGTCAGGAAGCCATTGAAGAGAATACTTTACAGTGGGAGCAGGGGTTATGTCTAACTCTTTTGCCTGCTTTTGGAACTCTATTTCCAATACTGGCTTGCTTTCCCCAGCCTTTTACAAGGGGAGGTGCTTAGTCTTACTGTAACTTAGCATGCCATTTTTGATGATATTCATGGAAAGACTCGCTTTTTCTGAACAGAAAGTGTAGGAGCAGGTTGGAAGTTGGGGAGGTCTGAAAAGGGGGAAGGGGAGATTGTGGAAATTGTGGTCAAGATTAAAATAAATAAAAAAATTAAAATAAATAAATTATAATAAATGCGCTGAAGTGCAGTTCTTCACAGTTGATGGCTTCTGGTGGAGGGGTGACAGGGAGGAGGACTCAGTTAATCTCTTGGGGTCGGGCCACTTGGAATTTGACCATACTTCAGTGAGTATTTGGGCAAAACAAATTCATTTTGGTGTATTTTTTCCTTCTTTTGTGGAAAGCACACGGGTGGGAGGATGAACCAGGGAGGAATTGGTAGCAAGAGAGACAGCAATGCATTGAATGATATTCCCAAACTATCAATTATAATATTCTGTTGGAAAACATAGGTGCACATGTTTTCTACATATAATTTTGTGACATCACAAAGTAGCCAGCATCAAGTTGTAGAGGAACAGGAGTATTATGTGTTTCTAAAATTACTAAGATGGAAATTCAAATTAGAAAACTGTAAGTAGGGTGAGATACCACCAGGATATATGTCAATAACTATATACATTCACACCTGGAAAACAATCAAATAATTTATTTGATGAAAAAATTGCATGAAAATGCAACATCATTACTTAATATTAAAAATAAAAATAAAACTGTAGAAGAGAAAGAAATTAAAACAAAATGATAAAAACAATGTTTATCAAATGATACTTGCCAGCATCATAATTAGTAATGGGAAACAAATGCAATTGTAGCTAAAAATTTTAATGCTACCTAGAGTTTTGCATGAATTAATCAATTAGTTTGGTGTACATTAAAAGGCTAAAATGTTTGTTTCAAAGACCGAAATAGGGTCAGAATAATGTCTACCATTTGTGCTCTACCGAATATTGAAAATTCAAATGAGATCAAACAGAAAAAAAATTAAATAAAGGGAACCACATTGGACAGGAAGAGGTGAAACAACCTTTGTATATGGATTCTAGAACCTTTCATACACTTGATATCGTGCTTTAACATTCCTGGTAAGGTTAAAAATATAGAAGTTAAAACTATTGAAAAAGTTCAAAATCTAAATCGAAAGTCCAGAAAACTCTTATTTGTATAAAATTGCTGACTAACAATATGTAAAAATTAAAATCCATCTGTGGTATGTCAAAAAACACTGCATTATTTGGGACTACAACACTTTATAACCAATAAAACAAATGTTTAAACTATTGTTAAGCAATTAAAATGGCATGAATAAATGGACTGTATTTTATAAACATCATTTAAAGATTGTTTTTAAAAAGTCAGTATTAAACAATTTAACCATTAAACATAGTCCCAGAAAAACACTGTGCCTTTTTGCTTTGTTTTGTTTTGTTCCTGCAACAGATAACCACATGAAGATACAAGCAGACTAAGAAGGAACCTGCATAGGTAAAGTCAACCTGCAAAGGGAAGGACTCAAATTTACAAGTTTCAAAATGAGCAAGTATGTAGCAATGATCAAAGCAGCATAGCATATATATTATACATCATATATGTTGTGTGTATATATATGTGTGTGTGTGTGTGTGTGTGTGTGTACTCATGATATACATTTGCTAATTGATACTATGATATTTACTAATAATAAAGATTTGAATATGGGAGGTTCAAGTGATAAGTGTAAGATTTAACTTTAACTCTAGAGAACTAGAGAGAAATTTGTAAATTAAATGTGGTTAGATGTATCATTGGTTTGCTTCTTCAATTTGCAGTTATATTTACTTGGAGTAGATTAAAGAACATGAAATTTGTGAAGGAGTGCTTTATCATAAGGAATATATTAGTAAAGTATCCAAAACTTCATTTTTTACATCAGTGTGCTAATCATAACACCATGTCTTTCTTCATTTTGTAGGCCTCTAAAATTAACAAGAAATCATTTATGGTTTAGTACTTGATAAAAATCTATGTATGATCATAATTCTTGATACATTATTGTTAAAATTGAAGCAGTGAAAGCAAATGGGATGGGGGGAGGGAGGAAGGATGGATATAGGAGCAGGGAAGTATATATCTCAACTAAGGGAGCCATTTTAGGGCTTGCAAGAGACTTGATTCTAGAGGGGTTCCCAGGTCCAAGGAGAGGTCCCCAGATTGTTCCCTGGGCAGCAGAGGAGAGGGTGCCTGAACTGGCCTTGGCCCATAACCATACTGATGAATATTTTGCATATCACCATAGAACCTTCATCTGGCGATGGATGGGGATAGAGACAGAGACCCATATTGGAACACTGGACTTAACTCCCTAGGTCCAAATGAGAAGCAGAAGGAGGGAGAACATGAACAACGAAGTCAAGACCGCGATGGGGGCAATCACCCACTGATACAAGGGGACTGATCTAATGAGAGCTCACCAAGGCCAGCTGGACTGGGACTGAACGAGCATGTGATCAAACCAGATTCTCTGAATGTAGCTGACATGGGGGTTGTCTGAGAAGCCATTGATAATGGCACTGGGACTGCTTTTGTTTGCATGTACTGGCTTTTTGGGATCCTAGTCTGTTTGGATGCTCACCTTCCTAGACCTGGAAGGAGTGGGGAGGAACTTGTACTTCCCACAGGGCAGGAAACCCTGACTGCTCTAAGGACTGGAGAGGGAGGAGGAGAGGGAGTGGGGGGAGTGGGAGGGCATTGGAAGGAGGGGAGGAAGTGAAAATTTTTATAAATTATTAATAATAAAAAAATATAAAAAAATAAAAAAAACTCAAGTATACTGTTTATAATACACTCTCTACTGTCAGGAGTGACGAGCAAGCACTGAAATTATAACATAGTAATTATAACATAGTTTGTATTTCGTCCCTTTATTTACTATTATTGGTTTTTTAAAAGTTCACTTATTGGGTATCAAATGCATTTCAAAATCTTAGAGAGAAATTTCTAGATTTAATTTGTTTTGAATTTTAAATAAACCTTGTACCTTATAATTAATTTTTATGTTGGATATTGTAGATATACATATATAGACAGATAATGATGAGATTACATTTAAATGAAAACATGCTGAAAACATATTGAATGCACTGATAATTATGAAATTAAAACATCATAATTTGAAGCATTGAAAGCAAGAGGTTATCAATATAGAAAACTATACTACATACAAAGTTTGTATATTTCCATAGTTTCAGAAAACATTCCCTGCTAAATGGACCTATTTTTGAAACTATAAGTCAAAATAAATTCATTATTTCATAAAATATATTATATTGGATTCCAAAATAAACTTATTATTTTTAGCAGACATCCTTGAATTTGATCTTAAGAGAAGCTACTATTAAACCATGTGGATAGTAGACATAAATGGTACAAAATTTATAACTGTGAGTCTGGCAAACATATCTGAATAAGAGCATTTCAAAATGTACATAGAAAATAGTATGTGTTTATTACTAACTCCATGTCAGGCATCGAATAAAAATAAAAATACATTAAACAAAGACCTTTCTTGAAAGAGCTCATTTAATGGAAAAAGAACAAGAAGGGTGAATAATTACACCTTCAATTATACAATAAATTCACTACACTTCATTACACAATAGAAATATTGCACCAAGACGACTTTGGAGTTTCATGGAAATCTTAAAAAAGAAGAAAAACCCGCAATACTGAGTGAAATATTCTTATGTCCAGAAACAATACTGAGGCAAACAGCAGAGCTGAGCCACTCAGTAGAGATAGGCCTTGCTGGTCTTAGAAACCATAGTGATAAAATGACCCCATGACTCTCACTCTTAATGGCATTCGGTTGCACCCATAGATCAGTGACTTATTCTGTCATCATCAGAGAAGCTTCCTTCTGCAGCATATGGGAAAAAAATACAGAGAACCGCAGCTGATATTATGCACACAGAGTGGTGGAATGGGCCTGGGAATGCTTAGCTCTAAATGGGAAATCTCTGTCAAATTGCTCCCCTCAGAACTCAGGAAAACCTGTGGATGAAGAGGGAGAAAGAGTGTAAAAGTCAGAGGGATGAAAAAGGCCCTGTAAATGCAAGGCATATATAAGCTTATTGGGACTGACATAGTAAGCACAGGGCCTACAAGAGTCATACAATGTCTTCTGCATATATATTATAGCTATTAGTCTATTATGTTTTAAATTTTATTTATTTACTTACTTTAAAAAGAAAATAAGCAATTTGTTTTAATTTTACATACCAATCCCAGTTTCAACTTCCTTCCCTTTCCTCCACCTAATCACCATTCAGTCATCCTTGCTTTGGGCCTTCCCTACTTTATCAAGGCAAGCAAGGTATCCATCCAAAGAGAATAAGTTCCAAAAAAGCCAGTACAAGCAGTAGAGGTAATTTCTGGTTCCACTGCTATTGGCCCCGCAGTCTGCCCCAGCCATAAAAATGTCATCCTCATTCAGTATTTTTGTGAGACTTCAGAGTATGTGAACAAATCAATATTTGATTCCCGTCTCTTAGGCTCTTTTCCTTTTGTCGATTTGCATTGTCCAGCTTCTATATGATTGTCTTTGCTTTATCTAGCATATTTTATTTTGTTATGTTTTGTGGTTATCTGTGATAATCCTGTTGTTTTCTATTTGAAGAAAGAAAGTGAGTGGATCCAAATGTGAGCGGAGGAGAGGAGTAAATGGAAAGAGTAAAAGAAGGGGAAACTGTAATCAAACTATATTATATGAAAAAATAATATTTTCAATAAAAGGGAAAATTAAAATCAAAACTGGACTAAAAACGAAAAGAAAAAGAAAAAAGTGAAAGATGGGAGAAAATACTTTAAAAATTTTCAACTACATTCAGAAGAAGTGAGCCTTGAACATCAAACTACTCATTTAAATTTTACTCTCTAATCAAAAACCGGGTATGTTATCAGACGAATCAAAATGCAGATTGCAATGATCAGGTAGTATTTTAGAATTGCATATGAAATGATAACATTTAATATTTAGAGCGTATGGAATTGGTGACTTACAAAATACAAATGTTTGCAGCCAGAAAAGATAGAAAGCATTCTTCCTTTAAAAAACAGCTCTGATAATACCTCATTGTACAACATAGCTTACATAAGAAGCAAGCACAAAAATGTGGAAAACCCAGAAGAACTTTACAATATATAAAACCATTTTAAGATTTCTGCTGATTCTACTGAAGAAAAATCTGTTTAATTATAAAGAGATTTAAAACATCCTGGCTCTGATTGAAGAGAAAGAGGAATACTAATCAGTTAAAGTTCAGTGCTAAAGTTAGAGTATCAGCTCCTATATTTTAACATCATTTAAAATAGACTTAGTTAATGGAAGAAGCACAAAGGAAAATTATGCTCATATATATATGCCTACCACAAAAAACAAAAGTAGTAAATGAAGCAACAAAATATAGTTTTTAATCCATCCTTATTTAAAATAAACATTCCCTTCTAGACATGTGGCCCACTTTTGGTAGTATATAAATAAAACATGATTTTACCCAAGTACAATCTTGTGAGCAATGTTTCAATATGACATATACAACTGTGAATTCTAATTATTTATTGTGTTTTAATAGGAATTGTACAATTTTTGTTTGTGCTCAATGTAAGTTTTCAATATCAGCCTTTGGAAACAGGTATAAAAAGATGCCATAGCATTATACAAAATATTATAAAATCATATAGTATGTCCTAGTTGACCTTCCACTCATTTTTCCTTGGTAATTAATACTATTCTATAACAAGTGTAAATTAGAAAACAATTTGTATCAAAACATAGTCTTTTTTCCTCACACCTTAGCAGGTCTCCTATTATTTTTACATTAGTGCTATACGAAACTAGCAAAGGCAATGAGAAAGGCATTAATTATTTTAATTAAAATACCAAAAGCTAACATAGGACAGAGGATATTTTGTATCCTCATCATCTACAGTAAAAACGACATGATTTACAGGGTACCATAATGATGTGGGAGTCCCCTTTGTGTGCTGTGATTATCATTAATAAATAAAGAAACTACCTTGACCTGTTGATATGGCAGAACTTAGGTAGGTAGGAAGGACTGGACTGAATGTGAGAAGAAAGAAGGGTGAAGCTAGAGGAACGCCATGGATCTGCGGCCTGAGGTAGATATGATGAAAATTTACTGGTAGGCCACAATCTTGTGGTGATATACAGATTAATAGAAATGCATTGAATTAAGATGTAAGAGTTAACCAATAAGATGTTAAAGCTAATGGGCCAAGCAATGATTTAATTAATACAGTTTCTGTGTGGTTATTTTGGTTCTGGCTGGCTGAGATGAACAAACGGCCTCTTCCTCCACCGTTGGGTATTTTTAAGTAATATTTGTCTTCTTCTAAATTTAAAACTCTTAGATTCTGCATAACAAAATAATAAATTTAATAATAATTGCATTATATCGCAGCTTGAATAGTCAGAATTTGTTTATAAATTATAACTACAAACACAATATCTTAACTAATGACCAATCAGGATTTTTCCAACACAACAATGCTCCAGGTGTTACTACACTAGAAACACTATATAATCACATGGATGCTTGCAAAGAGGTGAATGATCAACCATGTGAAATGCTTGCTTTACTTCTTCCATGAGAAGGTATATTCTTGGATACTAACTTGAGCCTTTATGGCTTAAAGGCCTGTCTTCATCTGTAAATCAAACTAGATTTTATTTCAGTGAAAATACTGTTGAAGATTTGGAGGACAGCAGAGATCAACAGAGGTGTTTACTTATAAAAATGTAATATGGAAAGTGTAATATAAGGGGGGTTGCTATGTTTGCCATGTGTTGTAAATGACAGTTGCAAATTGGCTTTCTTCAGCAAATTATCTACTTTCACAATTTTAATGAAAAAGAGATTTGATTTTTTTAAAAAGGTCTAAAAGAGATTATAAGCCAGAGAGAAAAAAAATTTTCAACTTAGTATTAAAAGTAATAACATTGTCATTAAGCTGTTAATTTACTCTCCACCTTCTTAATCTGAGCAATGAGGGATATATAGTTAGAGGTGTAATGGGAAAGGGCTATTGTGCAGAGAAACTTTCCAGTGGATGTTGTTAGTTCTACTGTGATTGCCTTGAAAGTATCACAAACTTAGATTCAGAATTCCTGTTTCCTGTGTTCTACTGAGAGCCCTATGACTGTGCTACTTTATTAATACCAATTTAGAGTATTGGATTAAACCAGCAAATTATTTGCCTCTAAGAAATATTCATGTTGTTTAATTCATTCTAATCTTAGGCCTCAAATGAATACTTTGAGGTAGCACTGTTAGGTACCTGTGCCAAAAGCTCATCTAAGCTGTAAAAGACTGAGTGGAGCTGCCAGGTGTCAGTGTCGCTAATTACAGTAACTAGCCAAAAATGAAACAGTTATAACTTTAATCTATAATCATGATGATATAAACATAGTCCTGAACCAGAGGGAGCACAAACTCCCTGTGGTCCTTTCCCAAATAAAACTGAGAAACACATGGATGATCAAATTTCCCCCCAGGCACTGGAAAGCTATTAAGCACTGTTAAGGAATCTTAAAAATCACTATTAGTTTTAATAATAAATTCTATATTATCTTGCTACAGTAATCATTCTGATGTCCATATTTTTACGAACAAGCAAAGATATTGGGAATGTGGCAATTGGCAGCTGATGAACTCTCTCATTTGTTGCAGATTTCCTAATAAAAATGATTCTGAGTCAAGTAGCTAATTGAGCTATAGTTTATCCAATATTGGTATTTCAAACAATCTTCAGAGATCTTGTTAAGAACTACATGAGGGTTGTAATGAACCATCCTAGATTGTAGGTGGTGTTTTTCTGTCCCAACTGTTTGCTTCCAAATCACTGCTACAAACATTTAATAGTATCAATACATGTTCAGTCAATAGCCTAGACTTATTACTACTCTACATACATGCTTAAATTAACTCATATTTCTTATCTATGTTTTGCCATGTGGCTCATTGTTTTTGTAAACATCCTGCTCCCTCAACATCTGGCTGGCATCTCCACTGACTCTACCCTTCTTCTTCCCGGTATCCTGCTTGATTGTCCTACCTAAATCTTTCCAACCTTGCTATAGGCCAATCCACTTTTTTATTAACCAATCAGAATAATACATATTCACAGTATACAGAAGTATTATTCCAAAGTATGAGATCTTGAAGACACACCCATAGTAACTGCTTCTGCAAATAATTTGTACTAGAATTTGTGTTATCATGAATCTGGATAAATTCTAGATGTCTCTGGAACTAGTTTTAGGTAGGTCAGTAGGAAAGACTTTTTCCAAGAGGAGTAGACTGACTCATTCTAAACTGACCAGATTTAATTTATGAAACTGTTCTAGTTCAAGCTATATAGGAAGATTGTACACTATCATCAGTGAGTGTAAGGGGAGACATACTCTTGTCTTGTCTCTCCTGGTATTGAAACAAAATCAAGAAGATTTTAGAACAAACAAAATCAGAATACAAAATTAGCAAGAATTTATCTGCTGGTATATGAAGAAAACAAGAAACCATCTAATCCACTAAAGCTTAGAATATCAGTTAAAATTCAAGGAATAAACCTAATACAGAAATAAAAAATATAACCCATGTATTTTAGAAAGAAATGAAAGATAGAAAGACTTCTGATACTCTGGGATCAGAAGAATTAATACAGTGAAGAATGACTGGATCATCAAAAGAAGTCAGCAGATCAATGTAGGCCCCACAAATATTCTCATGATATTCACTACAAAAATAGAAAAAATAAATATTTTAAATAAAAGTATAGAAACATTAAATAGCAATATGAGTCCTTAGCAGAAGAATATGGCCATGGTATCATAATACTTAATCTCACCTAATAGCAGAGAACCATAGAAACATAACAAAACAACAAAAGAACCATCATATTTTGTGCCAAGAACCCACAAAAATATAGTTACCCAAGTTTTGAATAAAGAACTAAACCTATTGTAAATGATTTTCTCTATATTCATTTTTTGTACTGCAAAGAAAAGAATTTAGTGAAGAATTAAACTTATAGAATAAAGGAAAATTATTTCTCATCTATGTACAGAAAGAAATTAAAATAAATATAAAAATCCCAAACAACTCAGTCAATGAGTCAGCTAATAGAATGAATTGGCAGTTCTTTAAAAATAGACAAGCAGGGGAAAATACAGAGAGAGATAGCTATAACTAAGGACTGTTTGAGGGGGTTATATGAAAATCCAATATATTAGAAGCTAGTAAAATATTTATACATATAAGAAGGCAATCTAAATGAAATTGTCAAATAAGGGGAGTCCCAACTGAACATCTTTTGTTATCAAATGAAGTTTCCAATATAAGGAATGTGTTATATCTAAATGCATTTTTGAACCAAGGGGTCTCAAAGAAACCCACAAATAACCCAGCATTTTCAAGGCTGTTGATGTCCCTCTACATACTGACAGCAAGAGTCTTTCATTTAAGAAAGAGTTCACTTCAACTCAGTGAACAGAAAAATGTCAAATTGGTGCCTACATAGAGTCTCCACCCTTATGAGCTGGTGTTTATGATACTGGAAGTTACTCTAGATGCTACCAAGGGAGAAACATAATCAACAACCCACCTACAAACCATTTTATCTGTAACAGTGACCTATCTGAAAGATATGCTAGTACAGTAGTGAAAAAAACTTATTGGAGTAATCTACCAATACATTGTTTGATATAAGGTCCACTCTTCGAGATGGAACCCAGAGTCAATGAGAATTGGGTAACCAAGAACCTAAAACTTTATAGGCCATGGACCTAGAATAAAAAACAAATTTTATTTCTATTATAGAGTGATATCAATAAATGATTTCTAATGACATTCTGCTGCATCTTGGCTCCCATCATAGAAGCTTCTTGCTGCAATTTATGGGACAAATACAGAGATCTGCAATCAGACAATATACAAACAATGAGAGACATTGGAACACTCAGCACTAAAAGTTACGTATCCATCATATAACTCCTGTCGGGACTCAGGGAACTTTGCAGAAGAGAAGGTGAAAGTGGATTCATGGTCTTCTGGACACAACAGGACTTACAAATACATTAACTCCAAAAGACTTACAGCATGAACAAGCACTTCACCTCTACATTGTACTGTCTTTGGTGGGAAAAGGTACTCTGCAAAAAAAAAATGTATAGTTTAAGGTTGACATAAAATTTTTAACTTAAAATTTGTCCTGTCTGCAAGATATGTTAGGGCAATGGTGGCACAGAAATTGTTAAGAGTAAGGAATCAATGTATGATTTGACTAAAGGCCTCTTCAAAAAAAAAAAAAAGAACACAAAACCATTGCTTCTTGAGTGACCAAGAACCAGAGACTCAATAGCCCAAAGTCTTAGGGTAAAATTAAAAACCAATGCTCTAAAACAATAAATCATTTAAATGACTTCTAATGATATTTGGATATTCTCATAGAGAAGTGTCTTATCCAGTCAGCTTCAGAGATATTTCTTTCAATGGCACATGAAAACAGATACAGAAACCCATAACAGACATTAGCAGAAAGATAGAGTCTTAATGAGATGTCTTTATCAAATCACTTCCCTCCGAGCTCAGGAAGTCCTTCAAATGAGGAGACAGAAAGAATTTAAAGTTAGAGGGGATGGAGGACACCAGTTAAACAAGGTCCTCTGAAACAGCTAAGCAAGACACATATATATTCATAAGGACTGAAACAGCAAGAACAGGGCGTGCATGGGTCTGTACTGGGTCCTTTTCACATATAGTATAACTCAACTTGGTATTTTTAATGGAACTCCTAAGTGTGAGAATGAGTGTCTCTGATTCTTACAGAGTGTCTGTTCTTACAACTCTTTTTTTCCCCCATTGGGTTGATTTATTCAACTTTCACATGATGACTTTTGCTTTTAACTCATTATATTTTATTTTAGCATATATGTCTGTTATCTTCTATAAGCCTGACGTTTTCCATTAAGGAAAAGAAATGGGAGTAACACATAGACCTTCCTCCATCATTTCCCCTTTTTCTGTTTAAACAAAAAGGAAAGGCTTTATCTTTAACATAGTAAAATTACATATAGCAAAACAGTTGTAAAGCAAGAATTACAATTACAATATCTATTTTATCTTTTATCATAACTAAGGAAAACTATAACTATAACTAACCATTCTTCAACTCCATCAAAGACTCCGGTAGGCAGGGAAGACAGAACAGAATGCTGGGAAGAAGGGAAGTGAGGCAAATGCTATAGCTCTCCTCTCCAACATGGACGCAGATTAAGATCCTTCCTGGTAAGCTACAACCTCGTGGTGCTACACACATTAATAGAAATGGGTTAATCAAGATGTGATAGTTAGCCAATAAGAGGCTGAAACTAATGGGCCTAGCAGTGTTTAAATAAAAAAAAAGAGAAAAAGAAATGGAATGGATCCTGAGGGGAGCAGGATGGGAGGAGTCGAGAAGTGTTGAAAGAAGGAAAATTGCAACCAGGACATAATGTTTGAGAAAATAATCTATTTTCAATAAAAGAAGAAAAATTTAAAAAGTAAAAAAAATTTAAAAAGCATGTAGGATAAATAAAGGTTCAGGTAGCAAGATATCTCAGTCATTGTAGAGTTTTGTAAGTTGCTTACAATGTACTTTCTGTTTACTTAGGTAATATATCCTCCTGGAGTCTTTGATGGATTTATAGTTATAGTTATAGTTTTCCTTAGTTATGATAAAAGATAAAGTAGATATAAATATTGTAACTGTAATTCTTGTTTGATACCTGTTTTCATATGTAATTTTACAATGTTAAAGTTAAAACTTTCCTTTTTGTTTAAACAGAGAAAGAAAGGTGATGTGGGAGTCCCCTCTGTCTGCTGTGATTATCATTAAGTAATAAAGAAACTGCTTTGGACTTATAGCAAGGCAGAACTTAGGTAGGCAGGGAAAGCTAGACTGAATGCTAGGAGAAAGAAAGGTGGAGTCAGAGAGATTCCATGGAGCTGCCACCAGAGTAAGAAGTGATGAAACTTTGCTGATAGGCCACAATCTTGTGGTGGTATACAGATTAATAGAAATGGGTTAAATTAATATGTAAGAGTTAGCCAATAAGAAGCTGGAGCTAACGGAACAAGCAGTGATTTAATTAATACAGTTTCTATGTCAATATTTTGTGTCAAAGCTAGCCGTCCAGCCAGGAACCAACAAGCAGCCTCCCTTCTCCAACAACTAACTACCAATTAGGGACATTACATATTTTAGTTAAATATTTAAGAACACCGAATAAAGAAAGGATATCAATCACTGAAAGACCAACGTGTTAAACCACTTACAAAGGCAAGGCCACCAGAGTTACACTTTGAAAGCTAAATTAGACTAGAAATATGTTTTGAAAGGAGTAAAATTTTCCACCAATGAGATAATGTCCAAAAATCTATATTTCTAGATAAAACGGAAATTAAAAGAAGCATTTTATGATTAAAAACCATGTAAAATAATCCATTACCATCATGACAGTTCAACATAGGACACTGGAAGTAATACTTTAATACAAAAAGGACAATTACAATCTAGAGATAACAGGAAATAAACAATTCTAAAGCATAAATTTTAAGAACACATAAGAAAATGACACAGAACAAGAAAATGGCATAATTTAGCCCACATTATTTGTTAACAAGAGTCTTAAAGTTTTCTTTTCATTATTTTCAATTACTTGCATAAGTGTGATTGTGTGCTGGGATGTACAAATGAATACATGCTAAGAAGAGGGCACATAAAGCACTTACTTGAATTGAAATACTGAGAAATCAAGATAGCAGTGACCTGAAAGCATCACCCCTTCTGACTTTCACAGTGCTAACAGGATCTGAACATATTACCAGAAGAGGAAGAAGTGTTCAACTCTGTAACCCTGGTGCAAATCATAAGATTTACAAAATTTACTGCCCTGGCAAGAATTGCCCACTGCTGCAATAGTGGCATGAAAGTTCAGATAGAAACCAACCGCTCTATAGTAAAATTGAAAGTTCACTTCATAAGATGAAATATATGACTGGTGATACAAATTGAATCAACATCTTGTATCTGACTTGTGTTCAGACCCTAAAAGAGAATCTAATTCAATTATTTTACTAGGTTAACGCAGTATTAAACTGCTCCCAGAACATTATTTTTATACTCATAGATTTGTGCATCTTTCAACCCTCATAGGAAACCTTTTTATAATAGATTTTTTAATACAAAGATGCATAAATAATTAATAAGAGATAATAAAAATATGAACTGCTCAGTTCTAAACAGGACTTGGATTTCATGTTCCTAACCCAAAATTTTTAGAAATTTTTATTTGTCCAATTTTTACTTAGTTTCTAAGGTTAATTTATTTCTAAATTTGTAGGTTTTCAACTAAGGTCTAAAAGACTTAAAATAGCATGTCAAGCTTTAAAAATTAGACAAGCCATAATTACCACAACATCCTTTGGCTCCTGAGAAGCTTTGAAATCAGAGCACAGAATTATAAGACAAGAACATGAATATACTAAATATACCTTTGTCTATATATTCATACATATATATATGCTTAAATATATCAATATATATTTAATATATCAATATATATATACATATATATATACACAGGCAGAGTGATTTTTATGTGCTTGTTATATTCTGAGCTATAGCCATTTCACATTACCTACCATGTTAGAATCTGAACTATGATGTCATGTCATAAGGAATTATGCCTTTCTGTATAGTTTACGTCTTGATTCAGAAAAGGGAAAGCATCATAAGAAAATTTTATAAAATATTGCTATAAATAAAATATAAAATATGCCATTAAATGTTATCTTCTAGAAATGAATAGAGACCTGCACTATTTTACACAGAGAATAATCATATAAAGTTCCTGAGACAGGAACCTAACTGAACTAGTATCGCAGGACACAAAAATATAATTTTCTACTTGCTTTCTAAAATATTTCTAATTTTCTTGGATTTTCTTAATTTTTCCATACTTGGTAACATGATCCTATAAAGAAGAAATAAAAAAAATCAGATATCCATTGTATGTGTTTGTGTCAAATTTAGAAGAAATGTGGAAAACAGGGTGAAGGAAAAGACTGTTGCATTTTTTCCAGAATGATTATTCTTTGGTTGAAAGGGAGAAAAATAGTTTTAGGTTATGATGGTAAAAGTGGTGATGATATTTGGCTGCACATCTTATTATAAGGACAAACTCATCAAGTTCTGAAAGTAAAGATTTATATCAAACAATAGAAATAAAATTGAATTCCTTTTAAATGAATGATGTGAAATGATTTCATTATTTCATAGAACAATGGCTTAGTATAAGTGTCAATTATGTCATAGGATTCATTAAACTTTAATTGGGTTAATTTAAGAAGCTATATTACCTATGTATTTGGTGCTGGGAAAAGATTATGGTAAAGGAATATACTTTAAGATAGTCTGAGCCAGGGATGTCACTGGATAAGAGGGCATAAATAATTAAGGATAAGGATTACTTTTCAAGATTCCACAGTTTTTTGTGGATTTAGTCAGCCCCGCATTTGCATGACAATCTGTATGGGGAAGGCTGTTAGTTTGTTCCTGGATGCTCAGACTGAAGTAATCACACAGAAATTATATTATTTAAATCACTGCTTGGCAAATCACTTAAGCGTATTGCTAACTAGTTCTTGTATCTTTGGTTAACCCATATCTGTTAATCTGTGTATTGCCATGCAGCTGTGATTACTAGCAAGGGCCTGGTACATGTCTGTCCCCAACAGAGACTACATGACCTTTCTCTGACTTCAACTTCTTTCTCCTAGAATTTAATTTTGTTTTCTCCTCCTAGCTCTCTTCTACCCTGCTATACCCTCCAAATAAGCTATTTTATTAATAAATGGTAATCACAGCATGCAGAGGGTAATCCCATATCTAGTACAAATGGTCATGCCCAAGCTCCTACACATATGAACAATCTGATATAGACCTATCAGACTGAATTTATATATATATACACAATCACATAAATAGAAATGTATACAAATATTTATATAAAGAAGAATTAAGAGGAAGTGGGGGAGGATGTGAAATAAGCTGTTTGGGTAATGTGTGGTAAAAAATTCACGTATAAAATTCTAAAATAAACAAACAAATAAAATATTAAAAATTATTGTCTATCAATAGCATGGCCAGTTTTGCATATCTCAGTAAAGTAAGAGATGACCCTTTGGAGCACTGACCACAGCAAAATTAACTTTTCCTTTGGTAATCACATTGCATTTTTTTGTTTTTATGCACTTATGTTCTCTTATTTTGAATTCAAACACATTCTTGTGTCACATTTTTGGATTATTTATTCAGTGACCTTTAAGTTCTCTGATCATATTTTCCTGTCTTCCGACAATAAGTTTGCAGTTTTGAATAAGGAAAGAAAACTCCCACGCAATTTTTATGCCTGCAGTTTCATAATCAGTGAACATGTATCTTAGATCTCCCTATACTGAAATTTGTTTCTAATACTAAGAAAATTTTTTCAAGTCTAAACAATATACAAACGACATTGTAAAATTTTATTTAAGTGTGTGTGTGTGCGTGCGAACGTGCGTGCATGTAAATGTTGCTGCCTGTGGACATCAGAAAGAAGCATTAGGCCTCGTAAAGCTGTAGTTGAAGGCAGGTATTTGCCATCCAGTGTTGTGGCTGGAAACCTAACTTAGGTTTTCTGGGAGAGCAATAGGGATACTTTTCTCTAATTAGCTACAATTTCAAGAATGATGTTTCTTTACAAACTGGGTGTGCATATACACTCGTCTAGACTGTAGCTAACAGCTAAGATAAAGCTCATCAAATTCAAACACCAAGATCTAAGTATGAGACATTCAAATAATGAATAAAATTAAAATAAATTTATATAATTATCCTTACCCGTCGAAGACAAAATCAGCTAAGTATTAAAAATCAATGAAAATTTCTTCCTTTAGAATTCAAATTCCCTTGATCTCCTTATGTTGTGTAATTGCCATTGCTAGAAATTGAAGCACTATGTTGAAGAGATATGGTAAGAGTGGACAGCCTTGTCTTATTCCTGATTTTAGTGGAATGCCTTTGAGTTTATCTCCATTTAATTAGATTTTAGATGTTGGCTTGCTGTGTATTGCTTTTATTATATTTAGGTATGATCATTGTATCCCTAACCTCTCCAAGACCTTTAATCATAAAGAGGTGTTGAATTTTGTCAAATGCTTTTTCAGCATCTAATGAAATGATCATGTTTTTTTTTCTATCAGTTTAGTTATATGATGGATTACATCGATAGATTTTCATATCTTAAACCAACCCTGCATCTCTGGGATGAAGACTACTTGATCATAATGGATATTTTTTGAATATATTCTTGAATTTGGTTTGCCAGTAATTTATTGAGAACTTTTGCATCGATGTTTATGAGTGATATTGATCTGTAATTCTCTTTCTTGGTGGAGTCTTTGTGTGGTTTTGGTATCAGGGTAACTGTAGCTTCATAAAAGGAGTTTGGCAATGACTCTTCTGTTTCTATTATGTGAAACACATTATGGAGTATAGGAATCAGCTCTTCTTGGAAATTCTGGTAAAATTCTGCTTTAGTTATTTGCAGATGATATGATACTGTCCATCAGTGACCCCAGAAAACTCAACCAAAGGACTCCTACAGTTGATAAATACCTTCAGTGATGTGGCAGGATAAGATCAACTCAAAAAAAATTAGTAGTTCTTGCATACACAAAAGATAGAGAAGCAGAGAGGGAAATCAGAGAAACTTCATCTTTCACAATGGCCACAAATGGCATAAATTATCTTGGGATAACTCTAACCAAGGAAGTGAGAGATCTATTTGAAAGAACTTTAAGGTACTGTAGAAAGAAATTGAAGAAGGCACCAGAAAATAGAAGGATCTCCAATGCTCTTGGATGGGTAGGATTAACATAGTAAAAATGGCAATTCTACCTAAGGCAATCTATAAATTCAACACAATCCTCATCAAAATGCCAACAAAATTCTTCACAGACCTTGAAAGAACAATAATCAACTTTATATGGAAAAGCTACAAGCCCAGGATAGCCAAAACAATCCTATACAATAAAGGAACTTCTGGAGGCATTACCATCCCTGACTTTAACTCTATTACAGAGCTACAGTAATGAAATCAGCTTGGTATTGGCATAAAAACAGAGGTGTCAACCAATGGAATCAAATTGACGACCCGGATATTAATCCACAAAGCTATGAACACCTGATTTTCGACAAATGAGCTAAAACTATACAATGGAAGAAAGAAAGCATCTTCAAAAATGGTGCTGGCATAACTGGATGTCAACCCGCAGAAGAATGAAAATAGATCCATATCTATCACCATGCACAAAACTCATGTCCAAATGGATTAAAGACCTCAATATAAATCCAACCATACTGAACCTGATAGAAGAGAAAGTGGGAAGTAGACTGCACAAATGGGAACAGGAGATCACCTCCTACATATAGCCCCAGTAGCACAGTCAATAAGAGCAACATTGAATAAATGGGACCTCTTGAAACTGAGAAGCTTCTGTAAAGCAAAGGACACTGTCATTAAGACAAAAAGGCATCATACTGAATGGCAGAATATCTTCACCAACCCCGCATCAGACAAAGGTCTGATCTCCAAAATATATAAGGAACTCAAGAAACCAGACTTTAAAATTCTAATCAACCAAATTTAAAAAATGAGGTACTGAACTGAACAGAGAATAAGAACATAAGAAGTTCAAATGGACCTAGGGAGAACGTGAGCAAGGAAGGCAAGATCAGAGGGAACCTTCATCCAAAGATGGATGGCGATACAGACGGAGACCCACATTGGAGCACCTGACTGAGTCCCCAAAGGTCCAAATGAGGAGCAGAAGGAGGAAGAACATGAAAAAGGAAATCAGGACCATGAGGGGTGCGATCACCTACTGATACAAGGGGACTGATCTAAGGAGAGTTCACCAAGGTCAGTTGTCTGGGACTGAGCGAGCACGTGATCCAGCCAGATTCTCTGAATGTGGCTGGCCCGGAGTCTTTCTGAAAAGTCATTGAAAATGACACTGGGACTTGTTTCCTCCGCATATACTGGATTTTTGGGATCCAGTCCGTTTGGATGCTCACCTTCCTGGACCTGGAGGGAGGGGGGAGGAGCTTGAACTACCCACAAGGTGGGAGACCCTGACTGCTCTGGGGGATAGAGAGGGAGGAGGGGAGGGAGTGGGGGAGAGTGGGAGGGTGTTGGGAGGAGGGGCGGAAATGGAGACTTTTGTATTTTAATAAACTTTGAGAAAAAAAAGAAGAAGTTCAAATGGCCAAAAGACACTTAAGGTCATGCTCAACCTCCTTAGTGATCAGGGAAATGCAAATCAAAACAACTTTGAGATACCATCTTACACCTATCAGAATGGCTAAAATCAAAAACACCAATGATAGCCTATGCTGGAGAGGATTTGGAGTAATGGGAACACTCGTCCATTACTGGTGGGAATTCAAACTTGTGCAACCACTTTGGAAATCAATGAGGTGGTTTCTCAGGAATCAACCTACCTCAGGATCCTGCAATACCACTCTTGGGAATATACCCAAGGCATGTCCAGTCATACTACAAAAGCATTTGTTCAACTGTGTTCATAGCTGTATTATTTGTAATAGCCAAAACCTGGAAACAACCTAGATGCTACTCAATGGAAGAATGAATAAAGTGTGGAATATATAAGCATTAGAATACTACTCAGGGTAAATGACATCTTGAATTTTGCATGCAAATGGATGGAAATAGAAAAACACTATCCTGAGTGAGATAACCCAGACCCAAAAAGATGAATATGGTATTAACTCACTCATTAGTGGACTCTAGCCATAAACCAAGGACATTAAACCTATAGTTCACAAGCCTTGAGAAGCTAAATAAGAAGGAAGCAAACAAGATTGCCGGGCAAAAGTTGGAGCATGGGTGGGCATCCTGGGCATGGGTTTTTTAGAAGGGGAGATGGGGAGAGGGAAGGGAGAAGGGAAAGACTGGCAAGAATTTGAGGGAGTGGGAGGTTGGATATGGAGGAAGGGCATATATAGAAGCTGGGAAGAAGATTTCTACATTAAGGGAGCCATTTTAGGGTTGTCAAGAGACTTGGCTCTAGGGGGGGTCCCAGATGTCCACAGCAATGTCCCCAGCTAGGTCCTTGGTCAGCAGAGGAGAGTGTGCCTGAACTGTCTTTGCCCCACTATCATGCTGATGATTATCTTGAATATCACCATAGAATCTTCATCTGGCGAAGGATGGAGACCAAGATCTTCAACAGAGCAATGGACTGAGCTCCCAAGGTCCAGTTGAAGGGCAGAAGGAGGGAGAAGACCATCAAGGAAGTCAGGACCTCAAGGCATTGATACATCAACTGAGGCAGTGTGCCTGTTCTAATGGGAGCTCACCAAATCGAGCTGGACAGGGACTGAATGAGAATGTGATTAAACTGGACTCTCTGATTGTGTCTGACAATGGGGGCTGACTGAGAAGCCTTTGCTAAAGGCACTGGGGCTTGTTTTTACGGCATGTTTTGGCTTTTTGAGACCCTAGCCTATATGGATGCACAGTTCCCTAGGCCTGGATATGGGGGGGGGGGCTTGGACTTCCCACAGGGCAGGGTTCCCTGCCCTCTCTCAAACAGAGAGGGGAGGGAGGAGGGTAAGTGGGGAGTGGGAGGAAATTGGAAGGAGGGGAGGAAGTGTAACTTTTTGAATGGAAAAATAAAAAAAGTCAATGAGAACAAAAATTTAGTAAAATTTTACAATGAACATGGCAATGAAAAATTTGCATATGTAACTGTAAAGCTATTTTAAAATATCTCCCTTCCAAAATTTACATATAGTTCATAATAAATGTTCTTATAAATTATCCTTAACTTTTAATTTGCTATTGTAAGACTTCTTAAGGTGTGTCATACCTTACGCCTCGATGAATCCTTTTCATGTATTCTAGGGGAATTACTTGTTTACTTTTCCACATTTGTTGGTGCTGTATAAGCTAATTGATTAATGCCTGATGAACAGAATGCTACAAAATGAGTTGAGTATATCACCTGCAAATCAAACTAATTCTGTTTTACGCTCTGTTTTTTCCCTAGAAAAAGTCTGGATATAATTGAAATAGGAAGAGCAAGAAGACGAGCATCCAAGGAACCATATTGTTAATCAGCTTGTCTATCAGGTAAATGTACACTGGACTGGCTATCTACTTTCATTGTGTGAATTCACTGAAACTTGTGACATTTGGTAAATAAAATGGCATGCAATGACTATGTAGCCTGACTAAGTGGGCTCTATTACTGATAGCCAGAATTTTACAGCCACTTCAGTTTTTCTTATTCCTCATATTCACTTTTAATTCTCTTATCATCATGTTAATAAATAATTTTAGAAGATTTGTGAACTCAAATATTTACTTTTTTATATTCTGTAGTTGAATATTTTCATCAAATTAATGAAAAATTGTTTCTCCTAAAAACCTTAGCTTTGATTACATTTATAATTTTACTTGATTATTTATTTTTGTATTTATTTGTTGTTTGTTTGTTTGTTTGTTTAGGTTTTCTGAGACAGGGTTTCTTTGTGTCACAGTCTTGGGTATCCTGGAACTTTCTTTGTAGACCAGGATGGCCTCAAACTCATAGAAATTCACCTGCCTCTGCCTCTGCCTCTGTCATTTTAACTTACCTTTATTTCATCTTTGGAAGTTTTATCCATAGGAAATTCTTAGTGTAGATTAATATGAATATAAGTGTAAGTTTATATAGTGCTCTATCAGTTGATATATTCTTCAAATGACTACTTTTACTAGCATTTTGCAAACAAAATTCTCCTTCATAAAAGAATGAACATAACCGAATAAAGCTTGTGTTATAGGAGTACCGTGCAGTATTTAATTAGTGTCTTTAACCACTTCAACACACATTTCCATGGCAGGATTTTCATTGTATGTATTATTTTAACTACTCAAATGTACTCCAAGGATACTGGACTGGTTTTAGGACATTGCTATTTTTGAAAACCACAGCATAACTTGAAAGTAAATAACATGGATTGGAGTAAAGATTGAGAAGCTGGTATAAGATTTAGGCTGGAAGGGAGGAAACAAAAATTTCTACATATATGTAGAATATGTTGGCAAAAGATTATGGCAAGTAGTAAGAATAGTATTTGTATGAAGAATGGTAAAGGTATAACAAGGACCAACTCAACAGAAATTTAGTACTATAATAAGACTTTTTTACTTTGTTCCAAGACCAATAGAATGTTATTGAGTCATTTTAAACATGGATGTAATATCATTAAATTATCATTAAATGTGATAAACTATATTAAAGAAAAAACAAGAGTGATATTAAGCACCAATGAGTAGATATGGATGATATAAGTGGAAAAAGAAATAATGATATAAACATTTTGGTTTTGTCTTTTAGAAAAATATTTGATATTTAATTTATTTGATTTTCTATACATTTAATAATTTAGATATTTGTCTTAAGTAAAATTACAAAAAAAAAATGTGACATATCCTGGGTTGGCTTACCAAGCCTTAATATGAGAGGGGGAAATTTGTCCTACCTAAACTTGAAATGCAATGTTAGGTGACACTCTTGGGAGGTCTTCCTCTTTCTGAACAGAGAAGACAAGTAGAATCAGCGTGGAGCTAGGGCAGGTGGGAAGTGGAGTGAGGGAATGGGAGGATGAACGGGAAACTGCATTTGGGATGCAGAATAAATGAATGAATTTAATTAATATAAAACAACCTATCAATCATTCATTATTCTGTTTCAAGCTCTTAGTTGCCTCAGTTTGGATTAATGTGAAAAATTATTTATTTTCAACTCTGGTCTAAGGAAGTGGGTGACTTTGAAGGATACATTAAAACAAAATGAACACATTAATTATTGCATAAGCTACTGGTGAACTTTTGCCAATGGAGTGATTTAGAAGAGCGTGATGACTCTATTTAATAATCAATCTACTAACATAAGTCTGAATTCAGCACCTAAAATGGAAAGTATGTATTTGTGGAGTAACATGTCCTGGGCAAAAAACTGATAAGTGCCAGATATACTACATTCATTTTTAATAATTCAGTTTACATAGAGTCAAAATTTCTATCTAAAATCTTCCATGTTTTTAAATGTAACTAAATTTTCTTTTACACTTAAGGTGTTGCTTGGGTTGTGCAGCAGTTCTCTTTATGACTGAACCTTGGGAAGCTTCTGCAGAAAGACAGAAAGTAAACAATTGAAAGTAGCACAGTAAGTACCCCAAACTGACAAGATTCCCTAGTCCCCTCTCTCCTAAGATTAACAAAAGAGATTCCTGAGAGTCACTCTCTTAAAATATGAGCTATTCAGAAGAAACTGAGTCCAGACAGCCAAGTAGACTGAAAGAAGTAGAAAGCATGAGAGTGTCCTGTAAAGGTAAAGACCAAGTGAGTCAATGAGAAGGATAATCTCCTACTTGTTGGGGGCCTGCAGGTTGTTCAGTGTGCTTCAGGTTTTCAGATTTGGTGAACTGTCTCCCACCCATACTGGTCATAGTGACACAGTTGTCTTTGAATTATTTCTGCTCTTGTAAGTAACCCATCATCCATATATCAATAAATGACCTAAATAAAACTTATTGGTTCACTAAGTTGGGCCTTTGTGGTATCTAAACTATGGTTTGTCATGGACTCTCTATCTATGGTAAGCAAGGTGTGTGTGGGAGTGTGTGTGTGTGTGTGTGTGTGTGTGTGTGTGTGTGTGTATTCATTGTGTCTAGTTAGGAAAAGTCCTATATAACCACATTTTATTTTGTGTTACCTCACATAAATTGACAGTGAATGAACAGTTAGTGTGTTTGATCAACACATTGAATTGTCTACCAGATAATTTCTATATTTTAGGAGAATATAGAAACTGGTTAAAATATTTTTATGAAAATAATCTAATGGAATAATCAATTCCATTATTGGAGTTGCTGTTTTTTTTCTAAACATTCATATTTTAAATTTATGAGTACATATTTACAAAGATTATTAAAACTTTCTCAT
Source organism: Myodes glareolus (assembly GCF_982192425.1). Taxonomy (NCBI): domain Eukaryota; kingdom Metazoa; phylum Chordata; class Mammalia; order Rodentia; family Cricetidae; genus Myodes; species Myodes glareolus. The sequence goes on from NC_142033.1 coordinate 28,183,624, forward strand.
GTAAATTATAAATAAATCTTTATATGTCCACAGTTCTTTGCCTATAGAGAGTGATATACACAGTGGTGATAAAGAAGCAGAAGAATATACCAGATTAATTGACTTCTGAATTAATTTTCAAGAATACTAGCAATCTATCATTTCTTGATTGGGTTTTAGACTGTCCACAAAATGGACGCCATACAGGACACTGCTAATAAGAACATGAACGTGAGACTAGGTAGGTAACTGGCCCTAGGGGAAAAAATACTACTACTATTCTGCTCCATGATCGTAGAGATAGGATGACTCCTATGAATATATTGTCATACCCATAGTTCAGTGCAGAGGTTATAAATTCAGCCCTATATGATATATCTTTAGCACAATCATGCTCAGGGCTCAATGAAAAAGGGAAGATAAACAGGTTTTAAGGATTAGTGGTCACTACTCCAAAGGGGCAGCTTCCCCCAGCTAATCCCTCTCTCCTGCTATGCCATCCCAGCTTTCTGCCTGGAACCCATACCCTCCCCTCTCCTGTTTTCAGGGCTTAAATTCCTCCATCTCAGCCGGGATGGGCACAGCGGGCCAGGTCAGGCGGTGAGTGCAAAGGTACTGGAGTCCCTTTGTTCTGATAGCCGGCCTGCAGCAAGCCAAGACTGCAGGCAGGGGCACCTCTGACCAGCGAGGGGCTCTGAATCTGTGGAGGGGTAGGTGTATTGTTCCTGACCACCACACAAGGCCAGTTAGGGAACACACAATATTCCCGCCACCCTTATCTCCCTGGCTACTCCAAAGGGGCAGCTTCCCCAGCTAATCCCTCTCTCCTGCAACACCATTCCAGCTTTCTGCCTGGAACCCATACCCTCCCCTCTCCCTTTTTCGGGGCTTAAATTCCTCCATCTCAGCCGGGGTGGGCACCGCGGGACATACAGGCGGTGATTGCAAAGGGACAGAAATCCCTTTGTTCTAATAGCCTGCCTGCAGCAAGCTAAGGCTGCAGGCAAAGTGACTCCTGGATAGCAAGGGGCACTAATCCAGTAGCAAAAGACCCAGCGGAGGGAAGAGCCTTTGGAGAGCATCTGAAGGAAGAGATGGGCAGGCGCCAAGGAAAGAATTCCTCCAACAATCTGAAAAACAACACGAAAACACCAGATCCCAGCGATCTTATGACAGAAGGACTTGAACACCCTATACCGGAAGAAGTGGAAAACAGTGTCATTATGAAAGCAATAGAGTCTCTTAAACAGGGTATGAATAACTCACTTAAAGAAATAGAAGAGAAATATAACAAAAAGATGGAAGAAATGAGTAAAGAAATGGAAGACAAATATAACAAAAAGTTTGAAGAAATGAGTAAATTCGTAAATGATACCCTGGGAAACCAAGAAAAAACAATCAAACAGGTAATGGAATCAGTTCAAGAATTGAAAACTGAAATGGAGGCAGTGAAGAAAACACAAACCGAGGACCGGCTGGATATGAAAAATCTAGGTAAACAAACAGAGACTTCAGGAACAAGCATAACCAATAGAATACAAGAGATAGAAGAACGAATCTCAGATTATGAAGACACCATAGAGAAAATAAATGCCCTGACCAAAGAAAACAGCAAATCCAACAAATTCTCAACACAAAACATTCAGGAAATATGGGACATAATAAAAAAACCAAATCTAAGAATAATAGGAGTAGAAGAAGGAGAAGAAATGCAGACCAAAGGTCCAGAAAATATATTCAACAAAATTATAGAAGAAAACTTTCCCATCCTAAAGAGTGATATTCCTATGAAGGTGCAAGAAGCATACAGAACACCGAATAGACTGGATCAGAAAAAAACATCCCCTCGCCATATAATAATCAAAACACAAAGCATTCAGATTAAAGAAAGGATATTAAGAGCTGCAAAGGAAAAAGGTCAAGTAACCTATAAAGGTAAACCTATCAGACTTACACCAGACTTCTCTATAGAAACCATGAAAGCCAGAAGGTCCTGGATAGAGGTACTGCAGAAACTAAGGGACCATGGATGCAAGCCCAGATTAATATACCCAGCCAAGCTTTCATTCACTATCAACGGAGAAAACAAAATATTCCAGGACAAAAACAAATTTAAACAATACGTAACTACTAATCCAGCCTTACAGAGAATATTAGAAGGAAAATTACATCCCAAGGAATCCAACATTGCCAACACTGACTACAATAACTCAGACATCTAGCGACCCCTCACTAGCACAACTCAAAGAAGGAAAACACATACACTCTACTACCCAAAAAAAAAAAATGACCTGAGTCAACAACCACTGGTCATTAATATCTCTTAATATCAATGGACTCAATTCACCTATAAAGAGGCACAGACTTAGAGATTGGATACGAAAACAGGATCCAACATTCTGCTGTTTACAAGAAACACACCTCAACCACAAAGACAGACACCTACTCAGAGTAAAGGGTTGGGAAAAGGTTTTCCAAGCAAATGGACCTAAGAAACAAGCGGGTGTGGCCATTCTAATATCTAACAAAATCGACTTCAAACTAAAATCAATCAGAAGAGATGGAGATGGACATTTCATACTCATAACAGGAACAAATCATCAGGAAGAAGTCTCAATCCTGAATATCTATGACCCTAATATAAAGGCACCCACTTATGTAAAAGAAACTCTTCTAGAAATCAAGGCAGTCATCAAAACACACACGCTAATAGTAGGAGACTTCAACACTCCTCTCTCACCAATGGACAGGTCAATCAGACAGAAACCAAACAGAGAATTAAGAGATTTATTGGAGGTATTGAATCAAATGGACTTAACAGACATCTATAGAACACTCCACCCAAATAGGAAAGAATATACCTTCTTCTCTGCAGTTCATGAAACCTTCTCGAAGATTGACCACATACTCGGTAACAAAGCAAACTTCCACAGATACAAAAAAATATTAGTAACCACCTGTGTCTTGTCAGATCACCATGGATTAAAATTAGAATTCAACAACAATGCTAACCCAAGGAAGTCAACAAACTCATGGAAGTTGAACAGTCAACTACTAAATCACCCCTGGGTCAAGGACGAAATTAAGAAAGAAATTAAAGACTTCCTTGAATTTAATGAAAACAAAGACACAACATACTCAAACCTATGGGACACTATGAAAGAGTGCTAAGAGGAAAGTTCATAGCAATAGGTGCCCAAATAAAGAAAACGGAGAAAGCACACATTGGAGACTTAACAGCACACTTGAAAGCTCTAGAAAAAAAAGAAGCTGATTCACCCAGGAGGAGTAGAAGACTGGAAATAATCAAACTGAGGGATGAAATCAACAAAATAGAAACACAGAAAACAATTCAAAGAATCAATGAATCAAAAAGCTGGTTCTTGGAGAAAATCAACAAGATTGACAAACCCCTATCCAAACTAATCAAACGGCAGAGAGAGAACATGCAAATTAATAGGATCAGAAATGAAAAGGGGGACATAACCACAGACACAGAGGAAATTCAGAGAATCATTAGATCTTACTACGAAAGTTTATATGCCACAAAGTTGGAAAATGTAAAAGAAATGGACATTTTTTTAGATAAGTACCATATACCAAAGTTGAACCAAGACCAGGTGAACAATCTAAATAGACCTGTTAGTCGCGAAGAATTAGAAGCTGTTATCAAAAATCTCCCTACCAAAAAAAGCCCAGGACCAGATGGTTTCAATGCAGAATTCTACCAGAACTTCCAGGAAGAGCTAATACCTATACTCCTTAACGTATTCCACAATATAGAAACAGAAGAGTCATTGTCTAACTCCTTTTATGAAGCTACAGTTACCCTAATACCAAAACCACACAAAGACACAACCAAGAAAGAGAATTACAGGCCAATCTCACTCATGAACATCGACGCGAAAATTCTCAATAAAATACTGGCAAACCGTATCCAAGAGCACATTAGAAAAATTATCCATTATGATCAAGTCGGCTTCATTCCAGAGATGCAGGGCTGGTTCAACATACGCAAATCTATCAATGTAATCCATCATATAAATAAACGGAAAGAAAAAAACCATATGATCATCTCACTAGATGCTGAAAAAGCATTTGACAAAATTCAACACCCATTTATGATAAAGGTGTTAGAGAGACTGGGGATACAAGGATCATACCTAAATATAATAAAAGCAATATACAGCAAGCCGACAGCTAACATCAAACTGAATGGAGAGAAACTCAAAGCCTTTCCACTTAAATCAGGAACGCGACAAGGCTGTCCACTCTCTCCATACCTTTTCAATATAGTGCTTGAAGTTCTAGCAATAGCAATAAGACAACATAAGGAGATCAAGGGGATTCGTATTGGAAAGGATGAAGTCAAACTTTCGTTATTTGCTGACGATATGATAGTTTACATAAGTGACCCCAAAAACTCAACCAAAGAACTCCTACAGCTGATAAACACCCTTAGTAACGTGGCAGGATACAAGATCAACTCCAAAAAATCAGTGGCCTTCCTATACACAAAGGATAAAGAAGCCGAGAGGGAAATCAGAGAAACATCACCTTTCATGATAGCCACAAATAGCATAAAATATCTTGGGGTTACTCTAACCAAGGAAGTGAAAGACCTATTTGACAAAAACTTTAAGTCTTTGAAGAAAGAAATTGAGGAGGATACCAGAAAATGGAAAGACCTCCCCTGCTCTTGGATTGGGAGAATCAACATAGTAAAAATGGCAATTCTACCAAAAGCAATCTATAGATTCAATGCAATCCCCATCAAAATCCCATCAAACTTCTTCACAGACCTTGAGAGAACAATAATCAAGTTTATATGGAAAAACAAAAAACCCAGGATAGCCAAAACAATCTTATACAATAAAGGAACTTCAGGAGGCATTACCATCCCTGACTTCAAACTCTATTACAGAGCTACAGTATTGAAAACAGCTTGGTATTGGCATAAGAACAGAGAAATCGACCTTTGGAATCGAATAGAAGACCCGGATATTAACCCACAAACCTATGAGCACCTAATTTTCGACAAGGGAGCTAAAGGTATACAATGGAAGAAGGAAAGCATCTTTAACAAATGGTGCTGGCCTAACTGGATGTCAACCTGTAAAAAAATGAAAGTAGATCCATATCTATCACCATGCACAAAAATCAAGTCCAAATGGATTAAAGACATCAACATTAATCCGTCCACTTTGAACCTGATAGAAGAGAAAGTGGGAAGTAGTCTACAAGATAAAGGCACAGGAGGCCTCTTCCTAAGTAGGACCCCAGCAGCACAGACAATAAGAGAAACAATGAATAAATGGGATCTACTGAAACTGAGAAGCTTCTGTAAAGCAAAGGACACTGTCAGTAGGACAAAAAGGCTGCCTTCTGACTGGGAGAAGATCTTCACCAACCCCTCATCAGACAAAGGTCTGATCTCCAAAATATACAAAGAACTCAAGAAACTAGGCACTAAAACTCTAATTAACCCAATTAAAAAATGGGGTACTGATCTGAACAGAGAATTCACAACAGATGAACTTCGAATGGCCAGAAGACACTTAAGGTCATGCTCAACCTCCTTAGCGATCAGGGAAATGCAAATCAAAACCACTTTGAGATACCATCTTACACCTGTCAGAATAGCTAAAGTCAAAAACACCAACGATAGCCTATGCTGGATAGGATGTGGGATGAGGGGAACACTCATCCATTGTTGGTGGGAATGCAAACTCGTGCAGCCACTTTGGAAATCAGTGTGGCGGTTTCTCAGGAAACTGGGAGTCAACCTCCCTCAGGACCCAGCAATTCCACTCTTGGGAATATACCCTAAAGATTCCCTAACATACTACAAAAGTATTTGTTCTACTATGTTCATAGCAGCACTATTTGTAATAGCCAGAACCTGGAAACAGCCTAGGTGCCCCTCAATAGAAGAATGGTTAAAAAAGGTGTGGAACATATACACATTAGAGTTTTACTCAGCGGTAAAAAACAATGACATCTTGAATTTTGCATGCAAATGGATGGATATAGAAAACGCTTTACTGAGTGAGGTAAGCCAGACCCAAAAAGAGGAACACGGTATGTATTCACTCATTAGTGGATTCTAACCATAGTTAAAGGTCTTTGAGCCTATTATTCGTGATCCTAGAGAAGCTAAATAAGAAAATGAACCTGATGAAGATTATTTAGCTATCCATCAGGAGGTAGGAAATAGACAAGAGTCCCAGGTAACCTCGGGTGCATGGGGGGGTGGGAGGGTTGATCGAAGGGGAGAGGGTTAGAGAGAAGGGAGTAGGGGAGGAATGGGGAAAGCTAGGTGGCCTGGGATGGGGGGGGGAGGGAGGAAGGATGAATATGGGATCAGGGAAGAATATATTTCAACTAAGGGAGTCATTTTAGGGTTTACAGGAGACTTGATTATATATGGGATCCCAGGTCCAAGGAGAGATCCCCCAGATTGTTCTCTGGACAGAGGAGAGGGTGCCTGAATCGGCCGTGGCCCATAACCATACTGATGTATATTTTGCTTGTCACTATAGATCCTTCATCTGGCGAAGGACGACGATACAGTCGGAGACCCACATTGGAGCACCGGACTGAGCCCCCCGAGGTCTAAATGAGGAACAGAAGGAGGATGAACATGAAAAACGAAATCAGTACTGCGAGGGATGCTATCACCTACTGATACAATGGAACGGATCTAATGAGAGTTTACCAAGGCCAGTTGGACTGGGACTGAACGAGGAAGTGATCTAACCAGATTCTCGGAATTTGGCCGGATTCTCTGAATGTGGCTGGCTTGAAGTCTTTCTGAAAAGCCATTGACTATGATACTGGGACCTGTTTCCTCTGCATATACTGGATTTTGGGGATCAAGTCTGTTTGGACACTCACCTTCCTGGACCTGGAGGGAGGGGGGAGGAACTTGAACTTCCCACAGGGCAGGAAACCCTGACTGCCCTAAGGGACGAAGAGGGAGGAGGAGAGGGAGTGGGGGGAGTGGGAGGGTGTTGGGAAGAGGGGCGGAAATGGAAACTTTTATAATTTAATAAAATTTACTTTAAAAAAAAAAGGATTAGTGGTCATGAATGAGTCCAGTTGAACAGCACTTTCTAGTTACAACAGGTCTGAAGAACATATGAACTCTCAGAGACTGTAGTATCTTGCACAAGATCTGCTGAAATTCAAGCCATACAGAACATCAGTACTGAAAAGGCTGAGTAGACACAAAGTCCTACCCCAACCAGGAAGCACTATGTAATTGATAGCTGTTATGTATGGAGAGTGGGGATAATTTTCTTTAGGGGCATGATAGTGGTTATATGAAACACAAGCAATCACAGGCCCCATATACAGGAGAAACAGGGCAATAAAAAAACAGCTTTCAGGTTTTTTTTGTCTGTTTGTTTGATTGATAGAGTGTGTGTGTGTGTGTGTGTGTGTGTGTGTGTGTGTGTGTGTGTTGACTTTGTTTTTGTTTTGTTAATGTGAGAGAAAGAACATAAAGTAATATGTATGAGAAAATGGAAGAAGATCTGGTAGAGTTGTAGAAGGGAATGAATATAATCAAAATATATTGGATGAAATTCTCAAAGAAAATATTTTAAAGAAATTATAGGCCAGGTAATCCAAAAATAAGTCCAGGAACTATACTCTTATTTTGTTCAATGATATTTTTAACCATATTTTATTACCTTCATAATGTTTCCCATTTCCAGTCTCTGATTTGTGACCTTTTCCAAATGTACATTTTAGTATTGTTATAATAGTATTATGGACTTGAAAGATTTGTCTAGGAAGTTATGTTCTATGTATCAGCATTGGAAAGAAATTGATTGACTCATGTACTTGTTGTTTAGCAGGATTGTTGCTAAATAATTTAAAAAATATTCACACATGGAAAAAAATAAGTAAAGTATATAATCCCAAGTCACATAAGAACAATTGCAAATTTAAATTTATACCTTTGTGCATTTTATGTGTAAATACACACACACACAGAGAGAGAGAGAGAGAGAAAGAGAGAGAGAGAGAGAGAGAGAGAGAGAGAAAGAGAAGCAGAGAAAAGAGAGAACAGCAGTCAGATACAGAAAGACAGAGAATGACGGGGGCCAAAACAGGATGTAACTAACTAAGATGCAGAAGTAGTGTGATTCAGGCCTGACACTGGATTTTAAAGAAACTGTACATATGAATTAAATTTTGTATGCATATGTATGATTATATATGTGTGTATGTGATATATACATATGCATTCTAAATATATATCATATGTATTTTAAGATATAATCAGCTTAGCAAAAGGAAAAAAGTAAATACATATGCTAGATCATTTTATGTTTTGTTATAAATGTTTTAGAATAGTATATAATGTTGTAATTTATTATATTCCTGTGCTACAGGTCATCAATGGTTATAATGTTTCTTTGATGTTTTTAGTCTTAGTTTCATAAGAAGGAGTTACTCTGTGTAGCCCAGGCTGTCCTCTGTAGATCACTGTAGCATTAAACTCATAGTTCTGTGTGCTCTGTTTTCCAAGTGTTGGGATTATAGTCATGCACCAACACACCCAGCTTAGATGATAGAGTATTAAATTTAAATTATTTTTGTTCTTTACTTTTTATGTAGTTTGTGGTTGCTCTTTAAGCTTAGATTTCCTTTATTTTTGTGGGGGGATATACATATCATTTTTCGAAGGAGATAAGAAATTAAATGAAAAAATTAATAAATCCAGTATTATTAAAGTTAACCAACATTCAAACCTGTGATAGACAGAAAAACAAAGTGTATGTGCTTGTGTGTATGTATTCATTTGTCAAAGTGAAGAAAACCCAGTGCATGCCAGCAATGAATAGCATTTGTTATTAATACTGGACACTATAATTAGTAAAATCCAAATGTTACTCTCAGTTAAATATGACAAAAATATAAATTTTCAAAACATTTAGGACATGTTATAAGTAATATTAATATGAAACTTTACAGTTCTGTAGACCATTACTTCAACAAACCACAGGATATTGGGAAGGAGATATTGTATTTCTAACATGCACATAAAATATATTGTCCACGGCCAACTTCCCAAAACATTTCTAGAATAACATGATAATTTGATAAAGGTGTGTTTATGGGCTGTATGGCAATAAATAAGAAATCTATTATATCATCTATTATATCAAGGGAATTCTAAAGGGATGGGTCAAGTTTTTACTTCAAATCTTGAGTATGTTCAAGTGTACTATTGTAAATAATGAAATAAGACTGCTCATCGATAATAAACAATTACTTAGTTTGGTGAATCAGCAGGGAAATAATTATGAATTGAATCTTAAAAATTAAATATTATAGTCAAAATGTAATCTATAGAGTTCTGCTACATGGTAAGGTGAATGCATAATTCTCATGCAATGGTTTTCAGAAATTATCTGCAAGTGGGATTAATTTATTTACACCAACATCTTTGAGACGAAGAAATTTCTGGAATAAATAGTTATGTTTACGTATATGAACATATTATTTATTCCTGATTTTTGTGTACATGTGTGAATATTTAATATACCTAGTTGATCAATTTATGTTCCATTTCATTTTATGTGATGTATAGCATGGCCCAAAAGGTTTGTCATTCTGTTAGTTGAAATGTTTTGAATTTCTCTATAAGCTATAGATAGGATTATAAGATGCATAAGATTTCTAGGTCTTTTGCTTTTTCAACATGATTCATTTTATTGATTTTTGGGAATTTCACATCACATACCCCAATCCCACTCATTTCTATGTCCTTCCATAGCTACCTCTCACCCTTGTAGCATCCCCACAGTAGACAATTTAATAAAATATTAATTGAATGCAAAGCTAAACAAACAAATAAACAAAGACTCTCCACTTCTCCTTCTTTCTTCCTCTCCAAAACTTCTTCATCTTAGTGACATTAGGAACTGTGTTGTGTCATGCAGTATAAGTAAGTATACCCTTATGTCAATTCAGCTTTACTTGCAAATGCTCTTTGTAATGAGTTGTTGATCTGGTTCAAGGCCCCTGTCTTTTAACAAACCATCAACACTGGACTGATATGGGATTTCCCTCTCTATGCTATGAATACCATTGGTGAATAAAGAAACTGCCTTGGCCTGTTAACAGGTTAGAATTTAGGTAGGCAGGGAAGCCAAACTGAATGCTGGGAGAAAGGAGGCAGACTCAGGGAGAAACCATGGGACTGTCGCCAGAGACACGCTGAAACTTTGCTGGTAAACCATGACCTCATGGTGATGCACAGATTAATGGAGATGGGTTAAATTATTATGTAAGAGTTAGTCAATAAGAAGCTAAAGCTAATGCATCAAACAGTGGTTTAAATAACATAGTTTCTGTGTGATTATTTTGGGGCTAGTCAGCCCAGAACCAACAAGCGGTCTCCCTGAAACACTAGACCCTCCCCAAAATTCTTTCTGGATATTCTACTATTGCCCCAAGTCATGGAAATCCAGCTTCCATGGGACTGCAGGAGAAGTCTCTTCATGCAAGCACTCTGGCAAGTCGTGACTGGGATAGATACTGGGGTGGGACAACTCAAAGCCCTGGATGGTGGTTGCTGATTTGATTCATCCAGGCAACTTGGACTGCCAACTTCAGGTGAGGGTCAGAGACAACTCTTCTATGTCCATGCCATCAGGTCAGCTCAGCAGCAGTGGTGAGGGGTGGAACCATCTCTCCCCAGTTTGGACCAGCTATCCTGGGAGGTGAGAGGGCAGGGCCAGCTCTTCAGCTGCAGCATCCAGCGAAGAGCAGAACCAACTCTCCCAGGGCTAGCATAAGGTGGTGTTGGCTCTGTATGGCCCTTGGATTTTAACATGCATGGTTCCTATGATCCATTGTGATGTCTTAGGAGCCTGAGAACAGCACCGACTCCAGCTGCAGTAGAATTGTAGGCACAGACATGACCCTAGGCAGCAACTCTGCCCAGAATTCTTTATAACTTGTAGTAGTACAGGCTATTCAGATTTTCATGGCCTCAACTGCAGCAATACCCTCGGGTGATGGCCTCAGGTGAAAGATTTATGATTATTCTGATGTATTATAATGGTAGTATTTTTTCTTCTATATTGAGATAAATCCCTCACTAATTGAACTCCAGGGGCTCAGTCCAGTGCTTGTCTGTTCTGTGGGTCACTGTATCTGCTTCCTTTAATTACTGGATGTAGGTTCTATTATGACAATTAAAATAGTCACTAATCTGATTATAGGGGAAGGCCAGTTCAAGCATCCTCTCCACTATTGTTATGAGTCTTAGGTGGAATCATCCTTGTGGATTCCTAGAGTTTACCTAGCACCAGGTTTCACCCTAACCCCATAATAGATGGATTGTATGAGCAAGATGGCAGGTCATGATCATGATTGTGAAAACCAGAAAGACAACTGTTCTGAGCTAGTGGGAACTCAAGTACCATGGACAGACATCTGTAAAACCTGCATGGAACCAAACTAGGCCCTATGAATATAGGTGATTTTTATGTGTCTTGTCCTGTAGGGGTGAAGGATTGGTTGTGGGACCAGGACTTATTCCAGGTACATGAACTGTCTTTTTGGAGCCCATTCCCTATGGTGGAAACCTACTCAGTCTTGATACAGGGAGGAGGGTCTTGGCCCTGCCTCAATTTGGTGTGCTGTACCTGCTTCAATTAGTTTGTTGACTCCAAAAGGGAGACCTTATCCCTCTGAGGATTGGATAGGGATGTGGCATGGTGGGGAGAAGGGGAGGAAGGAGAAAGTAAGGGAGGGGGAACTGGGATTGATATGTAAAAAGAAAAAAATAAAATAGAAAATCTAATTCCACACTAACTTCTCATTATGTCCTGGGAATTATGAACTTTTTTTTTTAAACTTTGGTTGATGGGAACAAAATTTGTTTACAGTAATGATGGATAAACTTGATAGTAAGCAAATAGGACTGAGAGTCAGCAATGAATATTTTTTCAAGTGTATGAATTTCTGTGAGAAGTAAAGGAATTGTGGGCCAGTGAATCAAACACAAAATCTCACCTGTTCAAATAAAGTCTAATCCAAGATTGAGCAAAGTATAGGCAAGGTAAGATTACAGCATGGGCAAGCTTGATGCCTTCTGATGGTGGCTGTTTCTGTTGTTATTTCCTGTAGACATGGGATCTTATTCAGTTTTTAAACGTGGATTCATTCCAGCCATTCATCAAAATCCCTTAATGCAGATGTATGTGATTAAATACAGCAAAATAGTGTAGCAAGAACTCATGAGAATTTGTTATGGGTTCTCAAGAATATGTTCCTGTATAAAGCAGGAGTAAACACTCCACTGAAACAGAACAGTTTAGATGCCCCTGCTGATCCAGTTGCCTTCTGTCCTTCTGTCCAGGGGTGAAGAACAAGCCAGCTGTTCCATTCCAGCTACTCAAGAGAACACAGGAGCAAACAAGGACCAGAGCCTTGCCCTAAGCTTATAAGTTTGCATGTCAACTGTAGCACAAATTCTGATTCTAATTGTTATTAGTATTGAAGTTTGGAATCAGCTATCAGTGGTGAATGCTGAAGATTAGAGAATCAGAGAGACCAGCCACTGGAGAATTCTTAACTCTATTAACACTCCGACCAAAAGGGTGATCCTCTTTGCAAACTACCTTCTTAGACTGCATCCTCAGACTGACTGCTTCAAACTGCACCTCAGATTTCATCCTCAGACTGCAATGCACTCTTGTCTCCTCCTACCTTATATTTCACTCTGCCCAGCCACATCACTCCTGTCTCCATCTCCCTAGTGCTGGGATTAAAGGTGCAGGCTCCCAAGTGCTGGAATCAACCTTGTTTGACATTTGTTTTTCTTTTAGACAGATTCAATCTTGTATATAGCCCAGGATATCCTTGAACTAACAGAGATTCCCTTGCTTCTGTCTCCCAAATTCTGAGATTCAAGGTGTATGTCACCACTGGCAAGACTTTCGTGGTTTAGCTCTGCACTCTGATCTTCAAGCATGATCTTTCTTCAAACACAAGGAAAATATCACTACCATCCACAGACAAGACCATGCCCTAGGATTCGTAATTCCCAGAAGTCATTGACTAAAGAGATTAAAATTCTCTAACACTTTACCTTTTGCTCTAAATAAGAGGATTCTAAACCTGATATAAAATTATATACAATAAGAACAACTATCAAGTATTGTGAAAAAAAGAGAAGGTATCAACATAAGGAGAAATGAAACTGCAATATCAAGCAAGAAACACATTCTTAATATCCAGGCCATAATTAATTGTCAAATAAAAGAGATAATTCAGATAGTTGTCCTACAGTGTAGAGTCTAAGTCTTGTATCTAATATGTCCTAGCTACTATATGAGAAAATTGTAAATGTGATTATATAGTGTTCAACTCCATCAAAGGCCCCTGAAGGAAATAAAATTACCTAAATATTAGGAAAGTGCTTTGTAAGCAACTTCTAAAATTTCAGAAATGACAGGGATATCTGACTGCCTGGACAGTCATCCAAAGTTGGACTACTACTGGGGCTGAACCACTGCTCCCCTTCTCTTGAAGCGTCCATCTTCTTGGAATAAATACTTGCTGGTTCTTCTTGTAGGTTCCCCATTTTTCAGACTGCCAATGTGAACTCATGATCCCTGAATACATGGTTCTCCTTATAAATTCTCTCCTACAAACATGCATATGTTGTTCTATTAGTATATCTGAACCTAAGAGAAGTTTTATTCCATGTAACAAAAATTTAGAATTGTCAAAACAGTTTTATGAAATGTCCAGTAATTTACCTATATTATGGTCTCAGCCCTCCAAAGACCTGTAATATAGAGAATTAATAAGCATGGGCAATAAAAATAGAGAAGGGACAATTTATCTCAGTTTTATTGATGAAATCCAATCTCATGCATTCGGATTTCTATGCCTCCTCCACTAGAAATTCTCATTTCACATTAGAGCTGTTTATGGAAATAGAGATAAACCAGCAATAAAGCTCAGACTTGTCTTCAGAATTCTTGATTATCAGAAACCCTTGTACAGAATGTCAGTCACATCTGGTGCTCTCTTTTTCTGCATTTGATTACTTTCATGCACAAAAATCACAACAAATACTGTGGAGATATCTTTAGTTTCTTTATGAATTAACATTTCATTTCAATAAATATTTTCTAAAATATGATTACGATCCTAAATGAAAAACCTGTGCTTGAATTTTTTTTTATATTATGTGCTCTCCAATTTTCAAGCTGCCTTTTCTATATTCCCAATAAAATTCTAGGGAAAGATTACACTGTGAAATATGTTTCTACTCTCTTTTATTTTCTTATTGTATCAGTTCTTTGGGAATTTTCTATAATTCATATTGTTCATATTTATATTTCCTTCTACTGCTCCTAGATTTACCCCCTTTCCCTCCACTTAATTATATGTTTTCATTTTTTTTAAAAGATTAATTAGTTTGTTCTGTCAAGATAACCTTTTTTATAACCAAACTATATTTACTGTTTACCATAGAAAAGAATGACAAATAATGTACAAACTGGATAACCACAACAGAGCCAACGATATGCACCCAAGTCCACACAGCAAAACAGGAAACAATCCAGTTAAAACAATTCAGTATAATCCTCTTGAAACAGTGTATTTTAAAACTAACTATAATATAAACATTTCAGTCTTATAATAATGGAATATTTGCTGCTATACACATGCATGTATGTGTAATGAAACGTAAGGTTTTGTAAAATGGTTGATATAAGTTTTATGTTTTATGAATAGGAGACAGTTACTCAAATGCATCTTTTAAATAATTGATTATTTTATTTGCCTTCAAAATTCATAATTTAGAAAGTCACTCAGCATAAAGGGTAACGTCATCAAATTTTGTGATATTAGTGACAAGTAATTGGGCTTAAATAGAGAAAGGTACAATATATTGCTTTATCTGGCTTCTATGTCTATAAGAACTAAAGATATTGCACAAAGACATCTATGAAGCACAATACTGTAGCTTTTTGCTTGTTTGTTTGTTTGTTTGTTGTCTTTGGTTCAGACAAATCAATTATTTCATTAAGTCTGTTAAAATCAGAATCTTAGCCTTCTGAGACTATTCAGGAAAAACAAATTCACAAAATGTTTGGGGAGAGGCCAAGTGCTCAATTTCAGCTTCACTGTTTTCATCCATAAAGAAGAGGTTTATAAAGACAGCGTCCATTCTTCCTTTAAGGCTAGTAATAATCTACAAGTAATAATTCGACAAGGTGAATGTCAGAGATAAGCTGTGTTTAAACTGGATGAATCTAGAAGAGTAAACAACTATGCAGCAGTCACCATTGTCATGAATGAAGGGTGGTAAGTACTAGTTTTCATAATTGTGAAAGCTAGTTTTGAAACAGATTCTTTATATGTCTTCATATCCAGACACTAAATCAATCCAGTTGATATCCATATCACATGATTTTACATAATTTTGATTTGTTGTTGAAATTGTTTCTACAATTAAACAATTCTCAATTACCCTTCTTTTTCCCTCAGGACTTTGCATCATGTTACTATGCTAATAATGAATTCATTCAGTTATGAAATATTTGGCATTTTATTCATTATATTAAAGATTATTCATCATATTCTACCACTTAACTCATGAAAATTAGAAATTTTGACCCTACATTTTCAGTTTTATCTTTTTGCTTCTTTCTTTAATCATGTTTTCAACGTGGTAGTAATTTTTCATGGATTTTAGTTAATTTATAAGTGTATTACTTTATTGTTTTCCTTTAATGATTCTTTTGTTTCATAGCAACATCAGAAATAAGAACTCTATTGGGTTGGGACTTAAAAGTGAAATGTGTAAAGAAACAGCTATACATCTGCTTAAATTTAATGTAAACCTTCATAACATATATGTGGTGATAACTTCAAATAAATAAAGTCAGATAAAAGACAGGTTCAGATTCCGAAGTAATGTGGGAAATTATTATCGACTCAAAATATTTGAATGTGAATAACTGAAACCTCTTCCATTTGGTGAGTAAAAAATACCTGTAATATTTCACAGTAACCATTATGGAAGCAACAAAACAATCTAAGTTTATTTTAGAAAATGTGAAGGTCCAAATTACTCAGTGGTGTATCAGAAATCAGTGGAAACAGAGGAACTTGGACATGAAAGCCAGTTCCTATGTACTGGAGATTAGGGAGCATTAGTGGTCATTGAGTCGAGGGCTTTTTGTCTGTGTTGTCAGCTCCAAAGCTGTTTGCATTTCTTACCGACTCGGTAGAGGAGACTGGCTAGTTCTCCGTGAGTCCTTTCTATATTAGCCACTGCCCAAAGTGCTTTCACTACTCATGTGTACAAACTCTTCTTCAATTATGAATTTCATATTTGTGTATTTTACTGTTTGGTTGTTGCAATTTTTTTTTAAAAAAAATGTGTCTTTCGATCTGTTCTGTGGTCTGTGTAAAGGGAATCAGAAAAGAACATGTAAATGACTTTTACACAAAATTGTCCTGTTAAATTGTTAATTTAATTGTGTAACCAGACTGCATGTTGTGTGTATTGCTTTATTGGAGTGCAATCCTGTGTGTCCACTGCTGTGGTGAGGCCCTCTCTGTGTCTCCCAGCACCTGGTACAGGGGGGAGCCTGTCCCAAATACCTGAAATGTCAGCACACTCCAAGAATGATAGGAACAGAAAAGCAGGAAAATCTCTAACAGCTCCTGATCAGTTAACTTGCTTGCCTTAACCACCGCTAAAGGGACACTCTCCGAGAAGGTGAAAAGGTCTAAATCAACATCTGAAAGTTGGTCTCTGACCTTCACACAACAGTCAGGGTCCACCCACTCCTGCATCTCCCAGGAAAGCATGTTGTAGAATATCAGTTAAAAATGTGCTGCATTTGTTTATGCTATGGAATATTTGTTTAATGAGGCAAAAATGTGTTACATCCTTTATTGTTGCATTTGTTTAATTCTATGAAGCTGTATTACTTTGCCTGTCTAAAACAACTGATTGGTATAATAAAGAGCTGAATGGTCAATAGCAAGACAGGAGAAAGGTAGGCAGGGTTGCTATAGGAAAAATATGTTCTTATTTTTGTTTACAATATTTGTACACCTAGGCAAAGTTATTTGTCATATTGTATGCATGCATGTTTTTACCTCTGCTTAAGACACTTTACATATTGATACATTTTTAAGATATATTTATCATGTTACAATATACGTTTCTACCGCTGATCAAGATACTTAGACATTGTTAACATTTTGAGGACATTTGTTGCATAGTTGTTTAAAGATAGTTTGCTATTCTATTATAAAGTCTTAGTCTTTAAGCTATATAGATATTAAAAATTATAGGGAAAAAGACATCCATGCTTGTCATACTTATAGTTAGACTAATCAGTTTCTTTGGATACTTAGAGATTGTATTCTGTATAGATAGGTAATCTTCAGCCACTTCAAAGAGTTGTAGAATATGGCATTAAATAACTTAGGGTTCTGTTGACATGAGACAAGATTGCTCCTGACAGCATCTATCTATTCCTGAGAGAATGTTGAGCACTGAAGACACTCCACTTGGAACTTGTTTTTGTCTTGGCAAAATTGGCCTTAGGGCACTAAACTGTCCATGCATCGACCACTGACAAAATTCATGATGTCTAGACAGAATAAACAGGATACAAAAAAGAAAAAAGAAAAAGACTGTCAAATCTTGCCAAGACAGGGTAAGATGATTTTGAAATTTTTTTTGCTACTAAAAATGATCTGTCAGTTATTCTAAGCTTTAGTCAAAGTTGGTTGCTCCAAGATTGCAAATGAGACTTTGTGTGATTACCCAGGTAGCCAGTTGTCTCTGTTATTAGTTGCACATTTTGAAAGTTGCTTAATTGCACTTCCTGCTTACTCAACTAATATTATTTCCTATATTGAGTTTTTGATGGAGTTGAAGATTATATACCCATAGTTACTTTCCTGTGAGTGTCATCTAAATAAATAACCTTTTATTATACAAAATTCTGAGCTAGTATGGGATTACATTTTAGTGTCTGTCTTCACAGGGTGGGCAGAGAGAAAAGACAGGAGGAGAATTTTGTGAAGAAACATTGAAGAGTAAAAGAGGAAAAAAGAACATCAGGGTGACACCACCCAAATATACAGCAAGACACTTAGTAAGAAGAAAAGAAAGAGATGCTAAAACAAAGAAAGATTAAAGTTCCCAAAGCAAAAGGTAGATGGGATAAGTTAAGAAAAGTTTGCTAGAAACAAGCCTAGTGATTTATTTAAGAAACTGGGTGACAGGCACCCAAAAGAGTAAAGATTAAAATATTACCCACAACAAACACATGCCCACACAGGTACTTAAATTCCAAGTTATTGCATTTCCATGAATTACTAGAAATAAAAAATCAGTAAGGACCTAAATTCAGATTCAGTCCGTGGTTGTAGCCTTATTCATTAACGTTCCTAAAATTTAATGAATGCTTTGAAACACAATGCTCATTTGCCACCACAGTGATCATTTAATTGAATCATCTGCCATAGTCACTAATCTAAGAGCTATTGTAATACAAACAACTCACAGCTTAAAAATACATTTAAAATTGTGTTAAATTGATTTTTTAAATTGATTTAAAGAATAAATAAATCATTAGTTTTAAGCAAAAGATATTCAGTTAGATTTTCAGAAAGAAACATAAAATAGTGTTTTGGAAACATTATTTGATAAAGAGACCCCTTACTTTCATTCCCTGATTTAAAAAGAAAAAAAAAACAAATAAAAGAACTAAATTTTTACACAAAAATGCATGCATGTGTGTATGTAGGGAGTGTGTGTGTGTATCATATAATGTAGGAATAAGCTTGTTAATATAATCAAGTATATAAAAATTCTATTTTTTTAAATTTGTATTCATTTTACATACCAACCACATTCCCTCCCCCTCTGCCTCCTCTGTCTCCTGGACTTTTTCTCCATTCACTTCTAAGAAAGGGTAAGACCTCCCTTGAGGAGTCAATAAAGTCTGGCACATTAAGTTGAGGTAGGACCAAGCATTTACCTTCTGTATCAAGACTGAACAAGGCCTGTTACCCACCATAGAAAATGGGATCCAAACGGCCACTTCATGCACCAGGGATAGATCCTGGTCCCATTGTCAGGGACCCCTCAAACAGACAAAGAACACATGTAGAGGACCTAGTTTGGTTCCATGCAGGCTCCCCCAGCTGTAGACCTAGAGTCCTTGAGGTTCTAAGAGCTTGGATCAACTGCCTTTGTGGATTTTCCTGTCATGACCTTGATCTACCTTGTTCATATAATTCTTGCTCTCTCTCTTTGCCTGGGCTCCCAGAGTTTGGTTGGCTGTGAATCTTCACAACTGCTACCATTATTTACTGAATAAAGGTTCTATGATGACAGTTAGCATATTCACCAATCTGATTACAGCAGAAGGCCGGTTCAAGCATTCTCTTCACTATTGCTATGAGTCTTTGTTGGGATCATCCTTGTGAATTCCTGGGAACTTTCCTAGCACAAGGTTTCTCCCTTAATCCATAATGGCCCCTCTATGAATATATCTTTTCCATTGCTCTACCACTTTGTTCCTCCCCCGACTGGGCCATCCAGTTCCCTCATGTTCTAATTCCCCATTCCCTTCTCTCTACTACCCTCCCCTGCCTGGATTCCAGTTTACCCAGTAAAGTGCATCTATTTCCCCTTCCCAGAGTGATCCATTTGGCCTTAGAGTCCTCCTTGTGATGTAGTTTCTCTGTTTCGGTGGAATGTTTTATTCAGTTCAATTTGTACCATATAGATAGTATACTTTTGTAAATTAAAAAACAATAATATTGGTCAGTAGTGAATACAATATTTATTAGATGTTAAACTAATCATCAAGTACCAGAACTGTCAGGGCTACAGTAGTGAGACCCCCCCCCCTCTCTCTCTCACACACACACACACAAACAAACACAAAAACTGAAAAAAACAAAGCATAAAAGTTAGTAAATGAAATGACAATTATATTAGAATTATGAAAACTGATAGTTAAGTTGAACAAAGACTCCTAATTGTAATCAGTTAAAAGTTCATACAAAAGTAATTTTCTTCCTCCATCTAAAAAAAAGTCTTCATAAAAGCAATAAGAAATCTTGTAGTAAAATAATAAATATTAATTTACTTTCAATTGGAAAGTCAATGGATTTCAGTTGCTGTTAATTTTCAACAGTCTTCACAAAATAAATAATGTAAATGGTCTGACAATTTGATTTTCACAACTATAAAAAAACATCAATTATTATTAATCTGGCAGTGAGACTGCATGTAAGAGAAATGCTCAGAATTAATGGGCTTTCTTGAATAAAACAATATTAGAAGAACTTATTAAATGATTATCAGCCAGGTGGTGCTAATCAGTGGTGGGGCACTCCATTAAACACAGCACTTGGGAGGCAGAAGCGGGTGGATCTCTGTGAGATCGAGGTGAGCCTAATATATAAGAGCTAGTTTTCAGTATAGGCGCCACAGCTACAGAGAAACCCTGTAACAATCAATCAATCAATCAATCAATCAATAAATAGACCAAAGCCAGCATTTTAAACATAATACTGAAATTTATAAACTTAACAAGGAATTGGTATACAAAAAATGTTTGATATTATAGGTTTTGAAATAAAATTTTAGAATGATCAAAATAGAAACTGATAATATATTACATACATGAATATCAATACTGAAGAGTATGAAATAGAATACTAACTTGTGTTGTGTATCCATTTTGGTAAAATTTTTTTGATATCTTTTTAATGACAGAAGAATAACCATGAATGTAGAATATGTAGCAGTTGTGAGTAACATATCTAGGCATATGATCACAGTGTCCTCGTAGCCTGGGAAGCAGACAGCAATGGCAATAAGTAGATTTTAAGCATCCAGTTCAATCCTTAGGAAAACACCCAGGATCTTAGATAACTTATCTCTATACATTTTATCTTTTCTCCTTTCTCCTGTTCTTGATAATTACTGTTCTGCAATTGAGAGTAGAGTTCTTATATTTTAATAGTCACATTTTACAGTAAGATACTGAGAAACTCTTCAAAAGTTTATATATTTAAGGCAAAAGCATATTTAAGTTATCTTGTAAAACTGTAGGCTTGAAAGATGTAGATAGATCACAAAACACATGAAAGCTAAATTTTAAAATATTACTTTCATTTAATCTCTGAAACTTTTATACATACATAGAATGTATTTTGATCTTATACAGCTCTCCTTTACCCACAAAACTTACTCCATTGCAAATTCATGCCTTCTTTTTAAAATTATTGTTATTATGGATAGTCACCAAAGATAAAGTATTTACCATACATACCTGAGTACAAGATGAACTTTTCATGAATTTTACAACATATGTATATGCATACATATATATGTGTTTATATATGTTTATATGTGTATATGCTGATGCTATATATGTATGTAAAATCAGGCTATGTGTATGCATGTATGTATACGTTTTTAAAGAGTATTGAGGAATCTTCTGGAAGGGCTTTGATTTCTTTTGATCTTTTCTTAACTTGGTATTCATTACCAGTATATTCAGAGAAGCTTGGAATGAAAAGAGCTCCCCTGTATCTTAACCAGACCAGTGTATACACTACAGAAGAAAGTACTTGCTTGGATGAGAACACGAAAGAGGCTGCTCTACTTCTAGAGTTGATTATTCATAAAATGCAGTAACATATGTTCTAAATTCTTGAAGATAAAGTGGAAGAGTAACTGTATCTTATTTTAATTAAATAAATAATTCATTTAAAAACTTTGGTTTTATTTTCAACACACACACACACAAACACAAGCAATCATAACAAATTAACAAATCATTCAACACTTTATCGAACTCTCTCTAACATTAGTCATATCTTCATGAAAGACTCTTGATTACTTGGCAATGCTTTTTTATTTTGCAATGTTTATATCACATAATAAAAATGCTGACAATGATCTAGATTAAATAATTAAACTGCAAGGCTAGGTTTTTAAATTAGGCCTATCAGTACACAAAATCATTTCTTTGTCATTAGGCAAAGTTTGACTGTGTTGACCAAACTTTCCTAGAACTTATAAACCTTCTGACTCAACTTGCATAATGCACTAACTATAGATGCACATTTCCATATCATGTGGACAATATTTTAAATTCTATTATTTTATTAAAAAGTGCTTGCTGTGACTATGCAATTATTAAAGTAAAAGTAAGCCCTGAATTTAGAGTATAGGCAATTCATTTTTTTCAATTATATAATTTGTTAAAACGAACCTAACCATTACCATTCTAAAGTCAGAATTAACACTCATGTTATTTACAGGCAAACCTACCATAACAGCAGAGCCCTCTTGGTATTTTATAGCCAATTTATAAGAATCAAGGTACAGGTGTAAAACAATCACTAGGGTCCTTGGAAAGAAGTTAAGTACAGTTAATGTGCTTAAAAACAGGCTGGAGTGATGGCTCCAAACTGGTCTTGTAAAACCCAAAAAGACAAGAGTTTATTTCTCTACATCTCTACACCCATGTCTGATAGTTCATAATCCTTGTAACTCCAGACCGAGGGCATCAGAACTCCCCTTCTGGTCATCACAGGCAACAGAAATCATGTGCACATAGTCCCACAAAAATACACCAACAAATCTATAATTAACAATCAAATGTAATCTTAAAAATTACATATATATTTTAAAAATTACATATGTAATTTAAAAATCACGTGTGTGTGTGTGTGTGTGTGTGTGTGATTTTTAAAATTGAACGTAGACAAAATTGAAGTAATGTCAAGTATAGGCACAATGATATAAATACACTGTTTTCTGCTATCAACTTCTTCATGGTAAAACCTATGAGAGACTGATCTTTCATGGACTGTATATTCCTTTCCTTTTTTCTTTTAAACATCAGCTAGCTTACTTTTTCTTGCAACAACGTGAATTTTATTTTAATGTTCTACTGAAAATGTAAGTCATGTGTATAGAAAAAAACACCTACCCCAATAAATTTATTGTGAAAGTATCAAAATATTTTTATAATTCTTGATTTGTCAGTTCTATTAAAATTAGATTTAGTTTATTCAGAAAAACTACTTTTTATTATGCTATTGTAAAATGATACAGATGCTTCAAAATTTATCTTGGTCATCTATTTTTATACTTATTCTAATTAAACATCTAAATCATTACTGAAATGAAATAATCAACTTTAAGTAATATCTTTGCCATAATGAGTTACCAATTAAGCTTAAAAATTCACTGGATCATTTGAAAGTAAAATATAATTATGAGATTCACACGAATTAAAAAACCATCATTCTAAAAATAGTGTGACCACTGATTTGATAACTTTTAAAAATACACATAGATTTCTATCCAAAGGTGCCAAATGTTTCTGAACTCTGAACAATTGAGGAAATTTCAATGAACATCTGATGAAGTACAATTGCTACAAAATATAAAGAAATTAATCTTATTTAATGACAAAGATATATTCACATATTTCATTTATTCCTATGTGACATCTTTAATCTTCTGTTCAATTGAGTCAGACAAATGAATGTATAATAACCATCTGATGAAGCAGATCATTATACATAGAGCTACATAGACAGAGCAATGAGTTAAGATCTTGGTTTGCAAACGTTACACCCAAGTCAAAGCCAACATTGATGGGCAAGACAGATGATCATCAAGCTTTCAGGCTAGCAAACTTATAGAAAGATCTCTTTGTGTAGTGAAATATCCCATTTTAAAAATTAATAAATAAAAAAGAATATGCAAAAGTAACTTGGGGCCTTAAATGAGCATCCCTAACACAGGCAAAGAAAAATGTAAATGCCTTGCATATATGTATATACTTGTGAATACACACGCATATGTGTGTGTTTCTGTTACCATTATATACACACAAGTAAGCAATAAAAATAAGTTAAATCTCGTTCCTTATGTATCATAACATTTATTTTAAAATTGTAATGACATTAATCTGTATCACAATTATCACATATTATTAGAAAAGGAAATGAAAATTTCTTAAGAAATATTGTTTTCCTCAGATTGAAAAGTTAAACTACAGCTATGATAAGCCACAATTCCACCTTTGTACCTTAATTATTAAACATTCCTTTTAAATCTGTCTTGTTATAAAAATTATTTAGTTTGCTTAGTAGAAATTCTAATGTCTTTCCTGTACTAGAATAGAAAAGATGACTTTTCATTTTTCAGAGTACTACATACAAGATTTCAAAATACTGTATCTGTGTTATTTAAACAATGTTATATAAATTGTGTATCCTGATGCTTTGGTAAAAAACCAATGATAAGAAATATGAAATAAATTAGGAACTAACAATCAAGGCATCCAGCAATCATTTGGAAAGAAAAAACTTACTGAAGATACAAATTTATTTACATTGCATTATTTGCTTTTATGTAAAATTAAGAGATGACAATTAAAATTGTCACTGGCATGAATTCAGATCTAATATTTTTCATTAACTTTTGATACTGTCCCTTTTATTTGTCATTCTGCTCAATGGAAGCACATTATTTTAAAATATAAGTTAATCATCTTTCAATTCACTGACAAGTACTCAGATATGACATTTTAGACCCTTTGTGAATTTGAACTACACACAATATGCAAATTTTGATGGATGGTAGATTATTCAAACACACACTGAGACTTTTAGAAAATATTTAAGTACTTTCTCTCTCTCTCTCTCCCGTGTGTGTGTGTGTGTGTGTGTGTGTGTGTGTGTATGTGTATATAAATACATGTGAGTGCACATATGTGGAAGCCAGAAAACAACCTCAAGTTTAGTTCCTTAAGAGACATGTACTTAGTTTTTAAAATAGAGTCTCTCAATGGGACTTGGGCCTATTAAGTTATTCCAGAGTAACACAAGGACCAACTTGTCTCTTTTTTCTTGTGTTATGATTACAAGAGTTTGCCAACATTTCTGGCTTTTTTCCAGGGTTTTGGGGTCAACACAGGTTCTCATGCTTTCATATCCATTTCTTTAACAATTAATCCATTCTTCCCAGACCCAATAGAAGACATTATAAAGGAAACAGAGTAAGTCATGGAGTTATGAGTCACTAATCCAGCCACTAAGTAAGCTGTGATAGGAAAGCATTAAGACAAAGCCATCCTGGGAATTTTAACAGCAATCTATCTCAAAATAATGCGTTAAAGGAAGTCACAAATGATTCTTCAGGGCACTGCTTACCTAGCATTGAAAAGACTCTGAGTTCAGTTTTCAATATGCAAAAAGATAAATTTAACATAAAAGAAATAATTCTAATGGATGGTATAATAAAAAATAATGATTACATTTACATGATACTGAATTATTTATAAGAAAAATATGTCATGGTTCCTAAAATCTTTACACCTAAAGACCTTAAAAATAAAATAACTTGACACTTATGTAAAAAATTTGTACCCCTAATATAAATCTAAATGTTTACTTAATTTAAAAATAATTCTGATAGTATTATAAACTCAATGGATTAGTTGTCCAAGATTTTAAAGACCTATTCAGTGTATTCTACTTTTTTAAATTTCCCCATGAACTTCATGTAGTTTATTTTCTCACAAATGAATTTTCTTAGTTATTTAATTATATTATAGTAATTTCTTTCATGACTTGGCCATTCAATACTTAGCTCTGATGATGTATATCATACATATGGAAGTCGATATGTATCTTTGCATGTGTTGATGAAAAACAATAATGACTTAACTGAGAAAAGAAGAGTTGGTCAGCAAAATAGAATCATCATCTGTCCCCAATATAATAGCATTCTAATGAGGGAAAGTAGTTATTAAAAAAAGAGTCATAGATTTTCCATAATTCAATGTAGACAGCAAAATCAAGGATTGACTTCAGACCTGTCTATATTGCTTTCTGATTTATACTGTTTGAATACATCTTAAAAAGATGAGCTATAGGTACATCCATTAAACATAGATAGGAAGTATTTTAATGCCTAATAACTCCCCATAATGTGACATGTCTCTCTTGACTAGTTGTAATAATTTTCCTTTAGCTGAATCTTACAATTTAAAAAAAGGTCTGTTAATTCAAAAGGAAGCTAGGTTTTTCCACTGTGTTTGAGGAAAGACAAATGTGAACATAACAAAAATGTTATGGTGTTATTTCTGGCCAAAGAAATAGGAGAGTATGACATTTTAATTGAGGGAATACTAGACAATAGATTACTAGGTATGGATGTGACTATAATTACTCCAGAATCTTGGCCACCAGATTGGTCTCTTCTATAAGCAGATGTTCAACTATTAGGAATTGGAACACTATCTCAAGTGAAGCAAATAATGAGGTGGGTTGAATGCATAGGGCTAGAAGGACAGAAAGCAAGGCTGCTGCCATATGTAGTTAATATTGCAGTGAATTTATGGGGCCAAGACCTATCACAGCAAGGGAATATCCAGGTCAACATTTCTGGAGTCCCAAAAGCTCATGTTTTTAGGAATGATATTATATGATATTACAAAAAAGTTCAACAGCCATTTAGGCTGTACAACAACATAAAGCAACTAGAAAACCCTTTGAGAGGTACTGATGGCCTTGCCTTTAAAATGGTTAAGTTAGAAACTCATATGGGTTAAGTAATGAACTTTAACAGAATACAAACTACAGGCTTTAGAACAGTGGGTACAGGAGCAAATAGATGCTCAACATATTGAAGAATCAACCAGCCCTTGAAATTCTCTTGTATTTACTGTTAAAAAGAAATCTAGACAATGGAAAATGGTAACAAATCTAAGAGCTGTCAGTATATTATTTATCCTATCAACCCTTTACAATCTGGAATTTCTCTGCCATCTCTATTACCAAAAGGATGGCCTCTTATAGTTATTGATTTAAAGGATTGTTTCTTCACTATACCTTTGCAACAAAGGATAGAGAAAAATTTGCTTTCACAGTGTGGACTTATAATGTTTCTCAGTCTACAAAGAAATACCAGTGGATCATCCTCCCACAGGGAATATCTCAATAGTCCCACCTTGTGCCAATACTTTGTAAATCAGCCATTGGAAATAATATGCAAGCAATTTCCTAAGTTTATAATTTACCATTACATGGATGACATTTTTCTATCTGACTCAAATGCAGATAATTAAGAAATAATGTTTGAAGAAGTAAAGAACGTTTTGCCTAAATGGGGATAACAAATTGTTGTCAAGGTTTCTGTCCTGCCCAGTTCCCACAATCCTTAAGTCCCAAAGAAACTACACAGAGGTCTATATTTGTTATAAACTGATTGGCCCATTAGTTCAGGCTGCTTATTAACTCTTATAACTTACATTAACTCGTTATTCCTATCCACGTTAGCCATACGGCTCAGTACCTTTTTTGCCAGGGCAGGTCACATCTTCCTTCTCCTGTGTCTGGGCAGTACTGCAGAGAGAGCTTCCCTTTCCCCAGAATTCTCCTGTTCTTATTGACCCACCTATATTTCCGGCCTAGTTTCTGGCCAATCAGTGTTTATTTAAAACATAATTGACAAAATATAGACAATTGTCCCACACCAACAAATTGTTCCTGAAAAGATACAAAGAAGAGAGTCTGTCAATTACCAAAGTTATAAAATAGGTTTACAGAAAATTAGAAAACAAAAGGCACAAATTAGGAGAGACTGGGGACTCTTAATGACTTTTAAAGATTGTTAGGAAACATTTCCAGTCTACAAACAGCAGTTGGGATAACACCTGCTCTAACAGTTCATTTAAACAAAACTTTAGATAGTGTCAAATACTTGAATAGTCCCAGGGAATTGACAGCTGAGGCAGAAAAATAATTAATCATCATAGAAGAGAAATTATATGAGACACATGTAGATAAAGTGAATCCAAATCTTAATTTTATTCTAGTCATATTGCCTTCTAGAATCTCCCTTATAAGAATTTTAATGCAGAGGGAAGATATTATCTTAGAATAGATCTTTTTACCACATAAACAAAGTAAAAAATTAAAAACTTATGTGGAAAAAGGCTGAGAATTAATTGTAAAAGGATAGTTGAGACTTCATCAACCCAGCAGAGATTATAGTTCCTTTTACTGCTGATAAAATTAAAATACAGAGTAAGACAATGAACCATGACAAAGAGCTTGTGCTAACTTCATGGGAGAAAATAATAACAATTATCCCAAAACTGATAGAATTAAACTTACAAAAATAACTACTTGGATTCCTCCCTGAATTGTACATTATGCAACAATGACTGGAGCCCATACATTTTATACTGATTCAAAGGCCTCTTTTAAGTCTCCAGCTCCCAAAATTATAACTCCTGTAAAATTAAATGAACAAATAAAAATAACAACAGCAATAACATTCACTTATTTTAAGACGGAATATCAACATTTTTTTCTGTAATAAATATCACAGACAAAAATAATTTGGTAAAGAGTTGTTTTATCTGGTTTCTACTTTCAGGTCAGAGGCCATCACTGAAGGAATCTAGCAGAAACTCACATTGGAACCTGGAGGCAGGCACTGAAGCAGAGAGCATAAAGGAACACTGTTTATTGACCTTCTGCCAGGTCACATTCAACTCCCCTTCTTATACATTGCAGGTTCACCTACGTAGGTACCTAACTATATGCAGCAGTCCATTCTATATCAATTGTCAAATAAAAAAATGCTCAACAGGTAAGCCACAAAACAATTTGATGGAGGCAATTCTTAAACCAACATAACTTCTTCCATGGTATGTAGAGTTAACAATTACTTTTGAAGTACTCTTTCTTCATTGACTCTCGTAAAATATGCAACTAAAGCGTCGTTAAACATCATAAAATGTATCTAACTTTATTTGTTAAAATTCCACCTTGTATGTAAATCTGAAGATTAGTCTGAAGGAAATAATCTATTAAATAAATTAAAATAAATGTATAAAATATTCTAATCTATCACTTCTGTAAAAGTGCACAATATACATACATTAATGCTTTGAATTGGTTTCAATTTTAAAGTGCAATAAAATACTACTACCTATGGCAATTCATCTTTGCCTCAACCACAATTGCTTATGTGAAAGTTCTATATGTATGGGTAAACTCAATTTAAGACAGAGGAGCTTACCTATACTGTTGTTCATAGGCCCACAGATTTGATATATAGCAGTGAAAAATCTAATCTCAATATAAATTGCTATAAATCATTGATGTAAAAATATAAGCAATATTTGCAAAATCAGTAAAATTCACAGGTATAAGTTCATTATGCCCACTATTGCAAAAGAAAACACATTGATGGTTGTTTCTCAGCATATTTCCATTGAGAATCTACCTTTCACTTTTTAAATTCAAACCAATGCAGAAGTAAAAAGAGTTTTCTACAAAGTATTGATTCAAGTACCAGTTTTTGAATGGATAGAAGAGGATTTAGAGGGTTATTTGTTTGTGTGATTATACCTTTTAGCCAGACATACAATCGAATAATTCAACTCTAGTGGAAATGATAAATTTAAGACTAGATTTTTTTTTTATTTTTCAAGACGGGGTTTCTCTGAGTAGCCTTGACTGTCCTGGAACTCGCTTTGTAGATCAGACTAATCTTGAACACATAGAGATCTGCCTGTCTCTGCCTCCAAGTACTAGGATTAAAGGCATGTGCTACCACTGCCTGGATTAAGATTGGATTTTTAGATTTTATGCCCTTTGAAAAATCCTATATTTCTGTATATCTGTCAAAAAGATGTTGAATAAAAGTTCCCACTGTGACCAACTATTAGGGAAGGACATTTGTTATGGTTTCAAGAGAAACATGACTTTATTTCTGATAAATTTAAAATGCCAGTAGGAACAGAAAATAAAATATGTTGATTTATATAAAACACATACTGGAATCTAACCACGTACTAGATACCATTAATATGATAGACAAGCAACAGACTAGATATGAATCGAACAAAAAATATTGCCCCAATAATTTTTATTTTCTAAGGGCAGAATGAATTGTTAAATAGTAAATAAAATTTGATCATGCAAGTGGTAAAGAAATAAACATGAGATATGTTATAGAACACAGAACACAAAATATCTAAGAATAAATATGGAAATGTTGATGCTATAGGTGAAGAAGCTCTAACTAAAATAAATCAGTTTTGAATGAATATATTCAGTGCTGTGGGTCACTGAGCCTATCAATGATGAGGAACAGTACTTGCAGAGATTCTGAAGAAAAATTGAGAAGTAGCCTTGAGTGTATTAGTACAAGAGACTACTTACTAACTATAACACAGTAGCACAGAGACTGGGAGCAACAAATGGGACCTCCAGAAACTGAGAAGCTTCTATAAGGCAAAGGACACAGTCAATAAGATAAAACAATGGCCTACAGAATGGGGAAATATCTTCCCCAACCCCACATCAGAAAGAAGACTGATATCCAAAATATACAAAGAACTCAAGAAACTAGACCTCAAACTACCAAGTAATCAAATTAAAATGGGATTCAGATCTAAATAGAGAATTCTGAACAGAGAAATCTCGAATGACCGAAAGGCAATAATAGAATTGCTCAACACTCTTAGCCATCAGGGAATTACAAATCAAAATGATTGAGACACCATCTTACACCTGTCTGAATGGCTAAGATAAAAAAATGCTAATGACAGCTAACTATGGAGAGGATGTGGATACACTTCTCCATTGCTGGTGGAAGTGTAAACTCATTCAGCCACTTTGGAAATCACTATAGCAATTTCTCAGATAATTGGAAATGAATCTACATCAAGACCCAGCAATACCTTTCTTGGGCATATACTCAAAGGATGCACACTCATACAATAATGATATTTGCTCCACTATGTTCATAGAACTATTATTCATAATATACAGAATGTGTAAACAACCAAGATGCCCCTCAACTGAAGATTGGTTAAAGGAAATTGGTACATTTACACAATACGTTTAACTCAGTGTTAAAAAAAAATGACATCTTGAAATTTTCAAGTAATGGATGTAACTTGAAAAAAGACAACCTGAGTGAAGACATCGGTCAATAATCCAGACCGAGAAAGACAGTCACAATATGACCTCATTCTTAAGTGAAGATTAAACACGAAGCAAAGGATAACCAGCCTACAGCCCATGACCACATAGAAGGCAGCAAAAAAATGAGGGCCCCAAAAGAAAAATACATAGATCACTCTGAGAAGGGGAAATTGACTGGATCTCAGAAAATTGTGAGAAAGGGGGTAGAGGGGAAAGATGTAAGGAGACTGGCGAGAGGAGAAGAGGGAGGAGGAGAATATGACGGATATGGGAGTTCAAGTAGGGGAAGCTCAGAAAGGGAGAACAAGGAAAGGGATATCTTGACAGAGGGAATCATTATTGGGTTAGTAAGAAACCTGGCAATAGGGAAATTTCCAGGAACCCATAAAAATGATCCCAGCTAAAAATCTAAGAATAGTGGAGAGGGTGCTTAACAACCCTTCTCCAATAAACAGATTGACCATTACCTTAAGTGTCATCGTAGACCCTTCATTTAGTATCTGAAAAATGCTGATGTGGATATCTAAGCACCGTGATGATCTCGTGGAGTCTAGCTGTAGAGAGACAAGTCTGACACTATGAAAAAATTGGTCAATTTTTGACAAGGATCCCCACAGAAACAGCTGACCTGAGTAAAAGGGAGCTCACTGACTCTGGAAAGCCAGCTGGGGAACGTGCAAAGGACCAGACTAGGCCCACTGAATATGGGTGGCAGTTATGTGGCTTGGTCAGTTTGTGGGGCCACTGACCATGGAACCAGCATTTATCCCTAGTGTATGCACTAGTGTTTTAGATCCCAGTAGCTATGGAGGGAGGCATTGCTTAGTCTAGATACAAGGAAGATGATCTTGGTCCTGCATCAAGTAATGTGACAGACTTTGCTGATTCCCCATGGGAGACCTCCCCCTTTGAGGAATGAATGGGGAATGGGGAGGGTGAAAGTCAGGGGGAGCAGGAAGGGTGAGAGAGATGGAATTGAGTTTGGTACATAAAAGTTTAAAAAAAGATTGCTTTAATAAAAAAAAAAGAGAGAGAGAATGAACAAACATGCTTCCAGTTGTCAAGAAGAAGTCTGAGTAAATGGAATTGTGTGAAGAGCAGCAATAAAATCTGAGATCAGAGAAACCATGGAACAGCTGTATGCACAGTAGAAAAAAAAAGACATGTGCAAATTTTCAGAGAAATTTTTGTTGCTTCTTATCTTTCATTTAAATAAAAATGATTGGAGTGAGTCAGATGATTTGTTTTGCTAATTTGCCTGCTACCAAGCCTAGTGTCTTGAGTTTTATCCTCAGAACACAAATGCTGCAAGGAGAGACTATGCACCCAAAAGATGTTTTGTAATGTCAACAGTCATTCATCACATTTGAAGATTCACACACACTCACGTGCACACACAAACACAACTAAATAATAAATTAAATGTAAAGTAAACAAATTTTGATATTTCTATTGGAAGTGTACCATAGAAGTGCAAGGATGGAAGCAGGAAGACAATTAGTACACTACTAAGATTATGAAACATGCTTTGGTAACCTGAGCACAATGGTTAGCAGAGGTGAGCAAAACCAGACAGCATTAACTGTTACTGAAAGAAAGAGGAAAGCAAACCGAGTCTATATTTTTAGGAGAAAACATAAACTTCTACATAAAATAAAGGTAGAATAGAATAATTGGAAGGATATTGAATTAACAAAGTACAAAGGAAATGCAGTTTAAAAGCATGGTAGGCAATACTCTAAAAATGCCATCTATTATAAATATACTTCCCTATTTCTGGTCAGATCCAAGGTCCATAAATACAAATTTGGGCATCTCAATATATATTTATTTTAATATAAATAATTTATTTTATATTTATCTAAATTTAATTTTATATAATTAAATTAAATGACAATGTTGTATAATTAGCATGACAAAACTAAAAATCAAGTAAGGAATGAAATTAGGGATACTTTAGTGAAAATAAAATGCACAGGTTAAAATTAGTCTGCAGGTAATTGTTATAGTTCATAGGTTGTACAGTTGGATAGTAATGGTTAATTAATTTCCTGTTTTAGCAGGTAGCATAGTTTCTTTTTCTTGTTGTTGTTGTTCTTTTTCTGTAATGATGGAAACCAGACCAAAGGAAAACCACTTTAAAATCAGTCCATCTTCAATCATCTGAAACTGTAGTGGCTTTAGCAGTAGGTGTTTACCTTTAATCTCTTAGCTGCATTCAAGGACTGCATTGATCTATATTGCCTTTTGTTTTGGGAGCAACATTTTTTGTTGATGTTGTTGTGCACAACAGAAGGAGACAGTGGCCATCTCTGCTTATGCACGTTTCAGAGAGGAGCCATGGACATGAGGAAGAGGAGATTTTATTTTCAAACAATCTTTTCTCATGTTACGTACCAATTCCAATACCAGTTCCCACATCCTCCTCTCCTCCTGCTCCCCCTGATCTCACAGACTACCCTAGCCAAACAACTGTCATTCACATTCATAGGACCTAGTTTGAGTCTATGCAGGTTCCCCTACACTCAGTCCAGAATCAGTGAGCTCCTGCTAGCTCAGGTCAGCTCTTTCTGTGGGTATCCCCATTATGATCTTAACTCTTTGCTCATGCTATCATTCTTCCCTCTCTTTGACTAGACTCAGGGAGCTCAGTCCAATGGTAAAATGTGGACCTCTGCATCTGCTTTCGTCAGTTGCTGGATGAAGGTTCTATGATGAAGATTAAGGCAGTCATCAATTTGATTACAGCGCAGGACCAGTTCAGCTATCCTCTCCACTACTGCTTAGGGTCTTAGCTGGGGTCATCCTTTTAGATTCCTGGAAATTTCCCTAGTATCAGGTTTCTTGCTAGCCCCATAATGGCTCTATCAATCAAAACATCCCATTTCTTTCTCTCTCTCTCCCTCTCTCCCTCCCTCAGTCCCTCCTTCCATCCTTCCCTCCCTCCCTCCCTCCCCTCCCCCCCTCTTCCCTTCCCTCCCCGCCAACTTGGCTGTCCTGTTTCCACATGTTTGCTCTGCCTTTCCCCCATCTCTCTCCTCCTGCCTTACCCCCAACCCCCACGCTCCCAATTTTCTCAGGAAAACTTGACTTTTTCCCCTTCCTGGGGGGATCTACATATGTCTGTCATAATTCTCCTTGTTTCCTAGCTTCTCTGGGGTAGTGAATTATAGGTGGATTATCCTCTTTTTTTGTCTAAATATCGGATTATAAATGAATACATACAGTGTTGTCTTTCTGGGTCTGGGTTAACTCACTCAGGATTTTTTTTTTCTGTTTCATCCATTTGCCAGCAAATTTCAAGATGCCTTTGTTTTTTGTTTTGTTTTTGTTTTTGTTTCTTTTAACTGCAGAGTAGTACTCCATTGTGCAAATTTACCACATTTTCTTCATCCATTCTTCAGTTGTGGGGCATCTAGGCTGTCTATAGATTCTGCATATCATGAATAATGCTGCTATAAACACAGATGAATAAATGTCCTTTTGATATGAGTGTGCATCCTTTGAGTATATGCCCAAGAGTGATGTTGCTGGATCTTGAGGTAGATTGATTTCTAATTTTTTGACAAAGGCCATGCTGATTTTAAAAGTAACTGTACAAATTTTCATTCTCAACAGCAATGGAGAAGTGTTTCCCTTACTCTGTATCATATTCCACATAAACTATCGTCATTGTTGATGCTTTTATCCTTTCTGAGAGTTTTAAGATGGTATCTCAAAGTCATTTTGATTTGCTTTTCCCTGATTAGCTAAAGATGTTGAGCAATTCCTTATGTCTTTTGGCCAATCCAGATTCTTCTGTTGAGAATTCTTTGTTTTGATCTGCACACCATTTTTAATTGAATTATTTGGTATTTTGATGTCTAGTTTCTTGAGTTCTTTGTATATTTTGGAGGTCAATCCACTGTCTGATTTGGGGTTGGTGAATACCTTTTCCCATTCATTTGACTACTGTTTTGTCTTATTGACTGTGGCTTTTGTTTAAAGAAGCTTTTCAGTTTCAGAAGGCCCCATTTTTTCTATTGGTTGCTCTCAGAGTCTGTGCTACTGGCGTTATATTTAGAAAGTGCTCTCCTGTGCTCATGTATTCGAGGGTACTTCCCATTTTCTATTCTTGAGGTTAACTTTGGCCAGATTTGTATTGAGGTCTTTGATCCATTTCGACTTGTGTTTTGTGTAATGCAATAGATATGGATCATTTTTTGTAATCTTCTACATGTTTACATCCAGTTATGCCAACAACATTTGTTGAAGATGTTTTCTTTTTACTATAATATAATTTTAGCTTTTTGCCAGAAATCAAGTATTCATAGATTTGTGGATTAAAATCAAGGACTTTGATTTATTTGATTGGTCCTCCTGTCTATTTTTTTTTCTTAAACCAAGCTGTTTTCATTACTGTAGCTCTATAATAGAGCTTGATGACAGGTATAGTGATGCCCCTCAAAGCTTCTTCATTGTACAGGATTGTTTTGGCTATACTAGGTTTTTTCCCATATGAAGCTAAGTATTGTTCTTTAAGGTCTGTGAAGAATTGTATTGGGATTTTGATGGGGATTGTATTGAATCTCTAGATTGCTTTTGGTAAGATTGCCATTTTTTATTATGTTGATCTTACCTATCTAAAACATGGGAAATATTTCCATTTTGTAATAACTTCTTGAATTTCTTTGTTCAAATACCTAGAGTTCTTGTCATAGAGGACTTTCACTTTTTGGTTTAGCATTAACACAAGATATTTTATGCTACTGATGACTATTCTAAGGTGGTGTAAGAGCTCTTTTGTCTTTGTGTTGTTTTTATTGGTTAATAAAGAAACGGCCTTGGCCTGTTTGATAAGGCAGAACTTAGGTAGGCGGGGAAGACAGAACTGAATGCTTGGAGGAAGAAAGACAGAGTCAAAGAGATGCCATGGATCCTCCGCCTGAGACAGATGCCAGTTAGAATCTTGTCAATAAGACACTGCCACATGACAATACACATGTTAATAAAAATTAGTTAAATTAAATTAAGATATAAAAATTAGCCAATAGAAAACTAGAGCTAATAGGCCAAGCAGTGATTTAATTAATACAGGTTCTGTGTGGTTGTTACAGGGCTAAATTAGCAGGGTGGCCAGGATGAACAGGCCAACAATTGGCCCTCCAATGTGGTCAACTATATCCACATAAAACCTAAAACCTTAAAAACCCCTCCCTCCAATACTAAAGGGTAATGTTTCTCTGATTTTTATCTCAGCCCTTTTATCATTTGTATATATCAGGGCTACTGTTTTTTTTTTTTTTTTTTTTTTTGATCGTGTATGCTTCCACATTACTGAATGCGTTTATCAGCTATAGGAATTCCCCGGTAGAATTTTTGGGATCACTTATATATACTATCGTATCATTTGTAAATATAAAAGTTTGACTTCTTCCTTTCCAGTTTGTATCCCCTTGACCTTTTGTTGTCTTATTGCTCTCACTAGAACTTTGTGTACTATAAAGAACAGATATGGAAAGAGTGTCTTGTTGCAAATTTTAGTGGAATCACTTTGAGTTTTTCTTCATTTAATTTGATGTTAGCTGTTGACTTTTTGAAATTTTCTTATATTAAGTTGCATTCTTTATATCTCTGATCACTCCAAGACCTTTTCATTAAGGGGTGTTGGATTTTGTCAAAGGCTTTTTCATCATCTAAAGGGATGATCATATGTTTTCTTCTTTCTGTTTATTTATATGGTGAATTTCATTGACAAATTTTCAAATACTGAACCATTTCTGCATCTCTGTAACAAACCCAACTTGATCATGATGAATGATAATTTTGATGTGTTCTTGAATTTGGTTTGCCAGTATTTCATTGAGTAATTTAACATCAATGTTTCTGAGGAATATTGTTCTGTAATTCTAATTTTTAGTTAAGTCTTTGTGTAATTTGGATATCAGAGTTGCTGTAACCTCATTAAAGGAGTTTAGCAATGTCCCTTCTGTTTCTATGTGGAACAATTTGAAGAATATAGGTATTAGATATTTGAAGTTCTGGTAGAATTCTGCACTGAAACCTTCTGGCACTGTGTTTTTGGGTTGTGAGACTTTTGATGACTGCTTCTATTTCCTTGGGGGATACAGGTCTATTTAAATTGTTCATCTGGTCATGATAATTTTGGTATGTGTTATCTATCTGGAAAATTTATTGTAATATTGTTGAGTATAAATTTTCAAAGTATGCCTAATCATTCTCTCAATTTCCTCAGTGTAGGTAAAGATTGCTTATTTGTTTCCCAGTCACCCAGACCTGAAATAATCATACAGAAATTGTATTAACTGCCACACTGCTTGGCAAATGACTAGAATATTCCTAGCTAACTCTTACATCTTGATTTAACCCATTACTATTATTTTGTATCTTACTATGATGCTTGTGGTTTACTGGGTAGATTACAGCATCTGGCTCCATCATCAGCTACATGCTGTCTCTCTGCCTCCACCTACTCGCTGTTCATATTTTCTGTCTATACTCTGTTAAGTCATTGACCGAATGCAGTTTTTTTATTTAACAATGGCAATATAACATATTGATGGCATCCTAAAGGGAATCCCATATGACCTCAGTGTCTACTGTTATGTTCCCCCCCCCTTTTTTTGTTTCAGAGTTTGTTAATTGGATATTCTCTCTCTGCTTTTTGGTTAGTTTGGATAAAGGTTTGTCTTTCTTGTTGATATTCTCAAAGAACCAGCTCTTTGATTCATTGATTCTTTGCATTGTTTGCTTTGATTCTATTTTCCTGATTTTAGTCCTCAATTTGATTATTGCTTCTCTTCTACCTTCTAGGTGATTCTGCTTCTTTTTGTAATAGAACTTTCAGATGTGCTGTTATTTTACTAGTATGTGATTTCTCCAGTTTCTTTATGTAGGGTTATGAACTTTTCTCTTAGCAAGGCTTTCATGATGTCCCATAGGTTTAGTTTTTGAATGCTATGTCTTCATTTTCTTTGAAATCTAGGAAGTCTTCAATTTTTCTTTATTTCTTCCTGATCCAGGAGTTATACAGTTGAGCATTGTTCAATTTTCAAGAGTTTGTAAGATTTCTACAATCAGTGAGTTGTTGATTTTTAACTTTAAGTCATGGTGATTTGGTAAGATACAGGGAGTTGTTATTTTTTTGTATCTACTGAGGTTTGCTTTGTTATAAAATACATGGTGAATTTTAGAGAAGGTTCCATGAGGTGCTGAAAAGAAGGTATATTCTTTTGTGTTTGGGTGAAATGTTCAATAGATGTCTGTTAGATTCACTTGAGTCATGACATCTGTTAATTCTCTTATTTCTCTGTTACGTTTCTGTCTGGTTGACATGTCCATAGAGGAGAGTTGGGTGTTGAAGTCTCTTAGTATTAGTGTATTGAGTATGATGTATTTAAGATTTATCAAATGTTGGTACCCTTTTATTGGGGGCATAGATTTTCAGAAATGAGACTTCGTTTTGATGGATTGTTTCCTGTGATGAATATGAAATATCTTTTGCCATCTCTTTTGATTGATTCTACTTTGAAGGCTGTATTGTTAGATATTAGGATAGCGACACCCACTTGTTTCTTAGGTCCATTTGATTTGAAATTCTTTTCCCAAGTCTTTATTCTGAGGCAATGTCTGTCTTTGAGGTTGATGTACATGTCTTTTATACAGCAGAAGAATGGACCCCATTTCAATAGCCATACTCTTCGTCTATGTCATTGTATATGTGAATTGAATCTATTGATATTAAGAGATATTCATGATCAGAGATTGTTAATTCCTATTTTTTATCAGAGGTGGTATTTGTATATTTCCATTCTTTGGGGATTGCTGGTGTGAGGCTATCTATTCCCTGTGCATAATTCTGATACGTCTGTCCTTTATATGTTAGTAGGCCTATTTCCATTATATGTTAGTAGGCCTATTTCCATTGTAGCTTTTAATAGTTTTTCTTTATTCTGTATGTTTAGTGTTTTGACTATATATTATTATATTTTTTGGCCTAGTCTATTTTGTGTTCTGTAATCTTTTTGTATGGTACTTGCATACACACACACACACACACACACACACACACACATATATATATATATATATGTACATATAAATATAAAATATACTTTTATATATCTGTGTGTACAGTGTATCATTTTAGGTAAGTATAAAAATTATTTTAGGTAAATATAAAAATTATTTTAGGTAAATGCAAAAATTATTTACTGTTAGTCCACAATCTCCTGTCCATCCTTGCCTCCCACTTGGAGCTTTCTCTTAGCTATTACTTTTTCCAATTCTTTTCTCTTCCTAATCCTGCATTACCTATTACACCTTTATAGCTTCATGGTCTCTTTGGTTACACTGTATTGTATACTCACATGTTAGAAATTAGAGATTGGGACCTCATGTAAAAAAAGAACATGTAAAATTTTCTTTCCAGGTTTTTATACTTATATCCAATATGATCATTCCTATACCCATCTACTTACTTGAAAATAATATGATTTCATTTTTTGTTACAGTTGAGATGCTTTCCAGTGTATGAATCTACATTTTCTTTATTTATCTGTTGAAAGACATCTGGATTATGTCAATTCCCAGCCATTTTGAATAGGACAGCAATGATCACAGCTGAACAAGTATCTGTGAAGTGGGATATGAAAGTCTTTGGACACATGCCAAAGAATGACATAGCTGAATCCTTATTTCTCTACTTTGAGGATTTCCCTGTTTATTTTCAGAATAACTGCATGAATCTTCATTCTCATCAACATGAATGAAGTTTTTTACTTCATGCAAGCTCATGAACTTTTTTGTCAGTGGTTTGGTGAATCTCAGCCATATTGAGTGTGATAAGATGAAATCTCAAATATATTTCAATTTGCATGTTCTTAATTGTTACAAAGCAATCCTTTTGCATGCTGTGAATGCGTTTTATTCCCATTGGTTAATACAATAGCTGATTTGTCCTATCTCAAGGGAGGATAGCGCCAGACAGGAAATACAAGCAGAGATGCAGAGAGGGGAAGGTTGGAGTCTGAGAAAAAAAAGGCACCCAGCCGCCCAAGAAGAAAGATGCCAACCGACCTGTATTGCTTTATGCCACATGACAATACATAGATTAATTAAAATTGGTTAATTTAGATTTAAGAGATAGTTAGTAATAAGCCTGACCTATAGCTCAAACAATTTGTAGATACTATTAAGCCTCTAAGTGATTATTTTACAAGTGACTGCAGGAACTGGGCAGAACAGAAAAACCTCCATTTATACTTGATGCTGCAACGCAGTGAATGTAAATCCACAGAAGTCCCAAGGAAGCTTTAAAAAGGGCTTCTAAACTGTGCTGTAGTGTCACATGCCTTTAATCCCAGCACTTGGGAGGCAGAGGCAGGTGGGTCTCTATGAGTTTGAGGCCAAATTGTTCTACTAGAGCTGCTTCCAGGACAGGCTCCAAAGCTACAGAGAAACCCTGTCTTGAAAAACAAACAAAACAAAAACAAACAACAATGACAACAACAACAACAAAAAGCATATAAAGGGCTTTTAGACACTCAAAATTGGAGCAAGGAACAGCTTCATAGATCATGTTACTAGACAGGTCGTGGTATAGAGAAGTATACCCTGGTCGTGAAGGGCTTTAAACAGCTGCATCTTACACCTGCAGTCTCACTTGCGCAATGGCAAAAAGAGGCTCTTTCCAGCTATTGCCAGCAGTCTTGAGAGCACAGCCACCTGCATGTATTTAGAAATACTACATAGGCTAAGGAGAGAAAGAAAAAAGAGTTACATAGTCACAGATTTTAAAAAATTAGTTTTGCTGGGCAGTGGTGGTGCGTGCATGCCTTTAATAGCACTTGGGAGGCAGAGGCAGTCGGATCTCTGTGAGTTTGAAGCTAGCATGGTCTACAAGATGTAGTAACAAGACAGATCCAAATCTTCAGAGAAACCCTGTCTTAAAAAAACAAAAAAAATAGTTTTAAGAAGATAAAATAAAGTTTGTGATAATGATAATAAGATAATATTAAAAAATAGGTGGGAATGAAAAAGTGGGAATTACACAGAAAGTCTGGATTATATATTTTGTGTGTGTTTCCTTTACATATTTAACAGTTAATGAGCTAACTACCGAGAGATCTTTGACTGTGGGAGCTACTAAATTAAACCGTACATATTCTAAAGGTATATTGGCTTCAAAATTGGCTTTGAAGATAAGTTGTTTTAATAAAGAGGTTCTGCTTTTGTTTCCCCTGAGGATGAGAAACTGTGAATTCCTTCCAGGTTAATATGGTTTGATCAAGGATCAATCCCTGAAAATTCTGGTTACAACATAAAGAAATAAACTTTAAGACATGTGATGAATATATTTTTCCTGCTCAGATGCATAACAAAAATAATCTTTGACTGGTTTATAAACAATACATATTCTATACTTGTATTAATGCAGATATATAAGTTAGCTTTAAAAGTTTATATATTTTAAGAACAAGGGTACAATAAAAATGATGACCCAGAATATCCAACATCCAAAACACTTTTAAGACTTCTGTCTGACGACAACCAAGATTTAACCATAATTCTAACTTTTCCTCAGGTTCCCTCCAATCAGTAGGAAATAGTCTAGATAACTACACCTAAATTTCTAAAATATTATTTATGAATATTTTTTCATTTAAGGGGAATGATTATTGGTCTTAATCTCTTTCTAAAAGAAGAAAAAAGGATATGATATTAAAATCGGGGACAGGATAGATAAATGGATCTACTTTTAAGAATGTAATCTCAAAATATTTTACAATATAGACTTTAGTTTGTTGATATAAATTTAAGGTTAATTTTATTAAACTGTATTATATTTCTACTCTTAAGGTGTTTTATTTATGCAGCTCATTTAAAGATATAATGTATAATTAAGAAATACAGGGTAATACTCATCTATAGTAGTCAGACTTATAGTCATGTGAGTTAGGTTTTCTAGTTATACAAAAACATTTCAGATAAATAGGTAAACTGCAAACTCTTCAAAGACCTACAGAATATGATATTTTAAAATGTTTTAATCACTTGAATTTTCATGATAGCAAAGCATGTCTGCTACTGGCAGCATCAATTTACTCCATATAGAGTTTATTTTCTTCATGATAAAACTAGTCTATTGGGCAAAAAACCTAGCCTTGCCTCAACTTGTCCAATCCAGATAAGCAGGACACAGCAAAAGCTACTCCTAAACCTTGATGAGATAGAGTAAGTTAGTCCTTCAAATTTTCCTGTTTCTGAAAATGGTTTATCAGACATTTTAGGCCTAGAGTCAAAGTTTGATGTTCAAAAATTTCAGAGAAACCTTAGGTGACTGTCCAGGAAGCCAGCTGTTTCTGTCACTTCTTGCACTTTTTGTAAGTCGCTTGTTTACACTTCCTGCTTACTCAAGCAATATAACGTTGCTCCTCAGTTTTTGATGGGGTTCAAGACTAGATAGATAACTTTACAATTCTCTCAAATCTTAACTAAGAGCATATTAGGTACAAGACATAAACATTTCAATAAAGGATGACTATTGAAATAATCTCTGTAATTTGTCAATTATTTATTGTCTGGACACTTAGAATATGTTTCACACTTGATGCAATTTCATATTTGTTTATGGTATTACTTCTTCTAGACAAT
This sequence comes from Myodes glareolus, assembly GCF_982192425.1. Lineage (NCBI taxonomy): Eukaryota > Metazoa > Chordata > Mammalia > Rodentia > Cricetidae > Myodes > Myodes glareolus. The sequence continues at coordinate 28,226,335 of NC_142033.1, forward strand.
ACTTGCTAATTGTTCTTATTGTATATAGTTTTATATTAGGACTACAACCTTCTTAATTAGACAAAACAAAGGGGGAAATGTGGAATTTGACTTCAGAAGCCAATGATATCGGGATGATTTAGCCCTATGGATGTCATCTTCTCTGGGTATATGATAGGGTAAAAACTGATGAGGAGGGTCACACATTCTCTCTGGGATGGTGTGGGAACTGACAGAGCTATGTCTTGGCATTTCCCTTAGCTCTTGAGAGACGAGGTTACAGTGCAGAAGCAGAGAGATGGTTCCCTTGTGGGATTGGAGGAGTATCTGGTGATACAATCTGGATTCTGTCTTCTGTCTTGTAATCATTGTTCATGGATTTGATTTAATAAAAGGTGTATCCATCCTAAGAATTCTCACTTTACTCAACTGTTAAGGCCACTGAAAGTTTTTGAGGCATGGCTTAGCCGTTTCTATTTCTCCTATTGAGAACTGTCTGCATAAAGGCATAATGCAGGACCCATCTTGCTGCACAAGTTCTGTTTCTAGAAGCCACCTAAAGTCAGGAAGATTTTCCATAATCAATTTAAATGGAATTGTGTTCAATTTAAGTCTCATATATGCAAGACACCAAAGTGAATATTTTCAAGCCTAATGTTGTTTGCTGTCCATTTTATGTCAAGCCTGCTAAAATAAAAGCTATGTCATTAATATATATATTTCAAGGCTCCAAAGTTGTGGATGTATGATAAATTTTACATAATTACAACAACAAGCACAGTGGTTAGCAATAAAGAAGAAATTAAATAAAATAATCCTCATGGAGGCATTTCTAAGTCTTCCTTTCAAAAAATGTGAAAATTTGCAGTTCAACTGATTGAATAAAATGAGCACTATGATGTTTTCCGCACAACAGATTTTATCAGATTTTCAATTTTATTTTTCATGAAAATGGCACTAATAAGGGATTTTAAACATTTATGACAAGTACAATTGGTCCTTAAACTCTCGTCATCAAACTGTCACTAATACTATAATTTGCATATAAATTCCCATTTCCCATTCTACACTGTGTGGACAAGAACCAAAATTATTTGTTTTCCTGGAGTTGAAGCAAGCAGGATGTGTTGTGTTGACAGGAAAATACAGATGTGTGTTACTGGAGTTGGAGATCCTCACACGGCCCTTCTGGGAAGACTTTGAAACTTTGTTTTGAAAGGTGGCTCTTCCTTGTAACTGACACAGAACCCACAGTCATAAGATCCACACATTCAAGTAAACAGGTTTTCTAAATTACCTGTTTATCATGTGCTTCTCCCATTAGCACCAACATTTCTTACTGTTCACACCAATATAATGATCACTTCTCAGACATTTATACACTAGGCCTGACTAGCTTGCTGCTTTTTACTCTGTGGAAAGATTATCAATTTCTGATATTTATTAAACAAGTATAAAGCAGTAAACCACGGGAGCTGTTGATAATTCAAAAAGCAGAGTTAGTAATTATCTAAGGATCAGGAGGATTATTGCATACCTGGCCTTTCTAAATATGCCTGATTGCTACTGAGATTCTCCAATGACTGTGTGAACTTAAATGCATTGTTATTGACTATTTTCACTTTTGCTATATTTTAAATTGACATATTTTTTCAGTGCAAATATCCATTCTTCATATGTCAAATCCAGTTAGAGTTACATGAGAATTTATGGAGAGTACAACAGTGAACTTAGATTGCAGAAGTTCAATTCAGGGAAACACACACACACACACACACACACACACACACTAAAAATTCTCCTCAAACCTCCTTCACACTTGTTTCCATTGCTTTACTCTGCAGAGGGAACACACGCTGGCATCAGAATCCCCAGGAATGTGCTCTGAGTTATGAATGCTGCTAGTGTGCTTACTCTAGTAAAAATAACTTTGGTATATGTATGATTCTTCCAAAATGAAATGAGATACCACAATGATACAATGATTTTGACATTTTTACTTTTGTAAATAAAAGACACAGGGTTTCTTTTTTCTTTTTGTTTTTCTTTTCTTCCTTTTTTTTTTTTTGGTTTTTTGAGACAAGATTTCTCTTTAGCTTTGGTGCCTGATCCGGAATTAGGTCTTGTAGACCAGGTTGACCTAGAACTCACAGAGATCCGCCTGCCTCTGCCTCCCAAGTGCTAGAAACAGTTTTAACAGTCGAAATATTATATATCTTCCAGGATTACTGGAAAATGTCAAAAGTATGAAATTTGAATTTATTCAAGTGAAAATACATTAATTTCTTATTTCAAATGACCAAAACTACAATTTTCAGAATCTTATTAAAATAAGAAGCAATATTTCTGTTTTTAAAATAGTTGTCTATCAATGGGCAGAGGATGAGAGACCTTGGACACTCAGTTCTAAGAAGAATGTCTCGAAGCCCTCCCCTCAAGTCTCTGAGGACCACTATATAAGAGGAAGAAGAAAGAATGTACTAGACAGAGGGGATGAAGGGTAGCAATGAAACAAGGCTTTCCAAACATAGGTGAACCAACGACATCCATATGAATTCACAGAGATTGTGGCAACGTAAATAGGGCCAGCACATAATTGGATCAAATAAGGTCACGAAATCTGAAAGGAGAAGTTAACACAATTTGTCATCCCTAATCCAGAGCTATCTCATATTGATCAATTTCATAAAGGTAAAATTAGTCTTTTTCAATCGGGTCTCACTGTATATACAAACCACTCTTGAGAGCAGACCCCGAGTGCAACAGTAGAAGGTCAGCTCTAGCAGAGCTCAGAAGTATTTTTGGTGGATCTTTATCTCATAATGCTTTGTCATGTGTTAGGACTTTTTTTCTTTATGTCTTAGAGGTCTCTGTGCATGTATTATAGCAGCCAGCTGTGTGTGTAAGAATGTGTGTCTCTGCTTGTTTCCTGTGCTTTTCTTGTCCTGTTTGTTTTCTTTACTGTTACAATTTGGTTTTTGTTTTGCTTATTTTATTTTATTATTATATTCCAGGTACCTTTTTGTCTTCTAAGGAGAGAGAAAGAAAGGGTAAAGATTTGAATAGGAGAGATAAAAGGATATAGGAGGATTTTAGGGAGGGAAACTATAATCAAAAGATATTATAAAGATGAAATCCATCTATCTCAGTAAAAGAAAAATGGAGAATAAAATCAGTCTAGGATACTGCATAAGAGGAAAAAGAGTAAATATCTGCTATATGCTTATACTAAAGATATATACATTCTTATTTAAAATTCAGATCAAGAATCCTTTGTTCTATGAAGCAAATATAAAAGAAAGAAAAAGTATGGCTAAAAATGCTCTCTACAGAAAAATTAAACTTAACATAGAAACAATTGCTATTTTATTCATACAAAATTCAATATTTCCTGACAAGAAGACACACAATGTGTATCATTTCACCATTAAAATAATTCTGCCTACTATTTTGGAAGTCTGTCTTAACAAAACTGAGGTTAATTCAGGATTTTTTCTAAATATGGATTTCTCATAAATGACAGATCTCATTCAATGTGTATAGCTTCTAATTAGCAGCTTTAACTCTCCTGTTTGGTATTGCTCCAGGAATGTGGTGGTATTTCATTAACAGTATAATGTTTCAATTGTTTGTGTAATGCTGCAATATAATAACACTATTCTATACTTTTAGACTAAAGGATGTAGAGTAAGATCCTTCAATTTTCTTCCCTTTATGTTCATATGTGTATTATAAGATAAAAATAGATCAATTTCTAGAATGTTGGAGTAATCATTTGTAATAAATGCTGTGGACTTTCACTTGAACCTTAAACCTTCGTTTTTGTATTATTATTATTGCTGTTGTTGTTGTTGTTATTATATTACCTTAAAAATTACTAATCCAAATTCTCACTCCCTCTTCTCTTCCCATTTATCTCCCACTCTCTCCATGTACCCTACCAACCCACCTCCCTCCAATCCTAATAGAGGGCAATGCACGCCGTCATGTGGAAAGTCCAAAGCCCTCCCTACTACATCTAAGTTGAGCAAGGTATACATCCAAAGAGAATTGGATCTGAAGAAGCCAGTACATGCAGTAGAGACAAATCCCGTTGTCACTATCAGTGGCCCCTAAGTCTTCCCCAACTGTCAACCACATTCAGAGGGACTTGTTTGTTACCATGCTCATTCACTCTCATTCCAGTTGGAGTTGGTGAGCTCCCATTAGCTCAGGCAAAGTGTTTCAGTGAATGAACCCATCATGGTCTTAACCTCCTTGCTCATACTCTCACTCCTTCCACTCATCAACTGAATCTTGGGAGCTCAGTCCAGTGCTCTTATGTGGGTCTTTGCCTCTGTTTCCATTTGTTGTTGGACGAAGGTTCTATGCTGATATTTAAGATAATCATCAGTCTGACTACAGGGAAAGGCCAGTTCAGACACCTTCTCCTCTATTGCTTAGGATCTTAGCTGGGGTCATCCTTGTGGCGTCCTGGGCATTTTTCTAGAACCAGGTTTCTTGCTAAACCCATATCCCTCAATCAAGATATCTTTATCCTTGCTCTCATTTCTGTCCTTTCTCCATCTCAACTATCTCATTTCCTCAAGTTCTCCTTAAACCTCTTCTTCTTCCCTTCCTTATATCTCCTCCCCCCATGCTCCCAAATTTTGTACTGCGATCTTGACTGTTTCCAATTTCCAGGTGGGTCTATATGCTTGGTACTGACATAAAAACAGAGATGTTGACTTATGGAATCAAATTGAAGGCTCAGAGATTAATCCACACACCTATGAACAACTGCTTTTTGACAAAGAAATTAAAATTATACAATGGAGAAAAAAGCATCTTCAACAAATGGTGCTGGATTAACTGGATGTCAACCTGTATAACAATTAAAATAGATTCACATCTATTGCCATGCACAAAACTCAAGTCCAAATGGATTAAAGACCTCAATATAAATTCGACCACACTGAACTTGATAGAGGAGAAAGTAGGAAGTAGACATCAATGCATGGACACAGGAGACCACTTCCTAAATATAACTCCAGTAGCAAAGAAAATAAGATCAATAATAAATAAATTGGACCTCCTAAAACTGAAAGGCTTCTGTAAAGTTAAGGACACAGTCAATAAGACAAAATGGAAGCTTACTGAAAGGGAAAAAATATTTACCAACCCCACATCAGACAAAGGACGGATCTCCAAAATATATAAGAACTCAAAAAATTAGACAGTAAAATTCTAAATAACCCAATTAAAAAAATGGTGTACTGAACTAAACAGAATACTCAACAGCATAATTTCAAATGGCCAAAAGATATTTAAGGACATGTTCAACTTCCTTAGCTATCAGAGAAATGCAAATCAAAACAAATCTGAGATATTATCTTACACCTGTCAGAATGGCTAAGATATAAAATATTAATGATAGCTTATGCTGGAGAGGATGTGAAGTAAGTATTCATCCATTTATGGCGAGAATGAAAACTCATGCAACCGCTTTGGAAATCAGTGTGGCGGTTTCTCAGAAAACTTGAACTCAACCTACCTCAGGATTCAGCAATACCACTCTTGAGAATATACCCAAAAGATGCTCAATCATACTACAAAAGCATTTGTTCAACTACCTTCATAGCAGCATTATTTGTAATAGCCAAAACCTGAAAACAACCTAGATGCCCCTCAACTGAAAAATGGATAAAAAAAAAGTGTGGTACATCTACACATTAGAGTACCTCTATTCAGGGGTAGAAAACAATGATATCTTTAATTTTGCATAAAAATAGATAGAATTAAAAAACACTATCCTAAGTTAGGTAACCCACACACCCCAAAAATGAATATGGTTTACCCACTCATAAGTGTATATTAGCCATAAACAAAGGACATGGAGCCTATAGTTCATGATCCTGGACTTTACACATTTGCTATCAAAGATTCTTGTTTACACTTATTCGTCACCAAGAATGAACAGCTCCATGACTGTCAGGACTAGAAAAACCATTAGCTTTATATCCCTTTTCATTACTCATACCCATTACTTACCTCAAAATCTTTCTTCCTCATTACCTACTATTTTGTCTTTCTTGTCTTTTGCACATGTTAAGTTCTACCCACAGGCACAACTATTTACATATAAACATACATTAGTGGTCAGATTCAGAATTTATGGGAAAACATTTAGAGGCCATTTGGTTTTCTAATTTTTGTTTTAACTGGGAAGTATTCATATACACTTTAGATAGATAGATAGATAGATAGATAGATAGATAGATAGATAGATAGATAGATAGACAGAGATTTAGATATAATCCATTCAGATGTTGATGACTGGCTAGGCTGGGTCGAATACATTGCTATAATGAACAAAATGGCAATAAACAAAGTGGTGCCAGGACCTCTATTGAAGGATATGGTATTCTCTTGCTTTATGCCCAACAGTGTGCTAGTAAATTTACATGGCAGCTTTTATTCAAAATACTTCTATCCTCCGGGGTCCTTCGTCCTTTTATAAGCACACATGACTTTACTAAGGCAGCCACTTGTTAGTTCCCTGCCACTTAGATAGAAAGTTATCAGACAGAAACATTATTAATTAAATCGCTGCTTGGGCCATTAGCTCTAGCTTTCTATTGGCTAACTCTTACATGTCAATTTAATTCATTTCCATTATTCTGTGTATCGCCACATGGATGTGGTTTAAAGTTCTGTCTGGCTCTGGTGGGGCTACATGACTTCTCTCTGACTATGCCTCCTTTTTCCCAGCATTCCATTTAGTTTTCCCCACCTAGCTAAGTTCTGCCCTACCATGGGTACAAAGCTGTTTCTTTATTCATTAATGGTACTCAAGGCATATGGAGGGGAAATCCCACATCATCTCCCCTTTTTTGTGTAAATAAAAAAGGAAGGTTTTAACTTTAACATAGTAAAATTACAAATAACAAAACAGTTATCAAGCAAGAATTACCATTATAATATTTATATATACTTTATCTTTTATCATAACTAGGGAAAATTATAAATATAAACATTTAGTCTTCACTCCCTCAAAGACCCGAGAAGAATATAATATTACCTAAGTAAACAGGAAGCATCTTCTGAAACTCTAGAATTGAACTTCATACTTCCTGGACAGTCACCCAAAGTTCTTCTATATCATTGGGACATACATATTCAGCTTACGGGACCATAGTATCTGGTAGACTTTTCCACAAAGCAGAAAATTTCAAAGACAGTTCCAGCTATATTGGCAGTTATTCAGTCACTTTCTTTTGTGTCCTGCAGAAAGTCTAGCAGATTCTTTCATGAGGCAGAAATCCTGAAGAATTGTCTCCCCTTTAGTAAAGTTCACCTTATTTCTCTGTGTGTCCTGCATACCCAGTTAATCAGTTCAGGCAAGAGAAGTTTCTGGCCCAAGTGGCCAGCAAACTACATAAGGAGGCTCTTTGATGTCCATCATCTTTTTTAATTAGCTGCTGCTGCCAGGAGTAGGTGTGTCTCATTGTTATGAAAAGTCCTAAGTTATTAAAATATTTCAAATGCCATATTCTTTAGTCTTTGAAAGGTTTGAAGAATGCCTATCCATCTAAAATACATTTCTGTATATCTAGAAAATCTAATTAACATGACTACAATCTTGACCATTATAGATGCCTCTAAATTTACCTATATTTCTTAATTATACATTGTATTTTTAAATAAGCTGCACAGACACAGTACCTTAATCAAGAACAGAAATCTATATACACAATATAACAACATTGACCTTAAGTTTGTATCAATAAACCAAGATCCATACCAATGACAATCTCTTTAACATATTCCCTTTAAATGTAAAAAAAGTATTTATAAATAATATTTGAGAATATGAGTGTAGTTATTTTCAAAACTGCTTTCAGGTGTATATTGGGCAAAGTAATTTTTTGAGAGTTGTTCAAAGCAACCTTTCAATGGTTATTGTTCCATCAAACCATATTAGTCTGGAAGCAATCCACAGGTTCTCATCCTCTGTGGAAACAAAATAAGAACCTCTTTTCCAAAGAAACATACCCTTAAACTCAAATTTTGAATTTAAGATACCTTTGAAATTTACATGTTAGAAGTCCCCTAAATCAAATGTCTCTCTGCAGTCAAAAAATTCAATGAAAAAATAATTATATACACAATCCAGGGTCTCTGTAAATTTTCCATATTTACGTGGCTTACTTTTGTTTATTCTTTTAAATTTATGAGTGTCTCTACTGTGTCTCTTTAAAGACTTTGTTTTATATTCTTTAAGACCATTTACTTCTTTTTGTAACTCTATACTCTTTTTCTTCTCTCTCCCAAGACTGTGTACATTTATTCAATACTGTAACCCATTTATTTGTCTTTTATGTCTAAATCTGTACAATTATATATCTGTAATTCTTTACTGTCCAGGAATACTTCTTAAAATGCCAAGTATTTCTAAAAACTTAACTTGCACCATTGTTAAGGGCAATGCAGTACTTTCTGCTTGAACCACCCAGCCCTGCATGATGGAGTTGTTTGTTGCATCTGAGAGCCATGCCCACAGCCCCATTTTCAGGGACACAGCCATTCCATGCCACCATTAAGCAAGCAGCAGCAGTCTTCTCACAAACCCCACTCAAACACTCTGTAGACAGACCTCCTGCCTAAAAGAGTCAGAATTTGTGCTGGCAAGATGGCCCAGAAAAACAGCATTTCAAAATGGCATGACTTTTTTTCTGCTACAGCTGAATCAGAAAAAAAAAAAAAAACCCTCTTAAAGGACCTGTGGCATACCACCAGCAAACAGCAAGAAGCTGTGTTGTACTCTGTCTAGAATTCTTTTTCAAGCCCTCTCAGGTTTTGAGTGGATTTTAGTCAAACAGATTGGTGCCAATTTATAGTAAGAAGTTTGCTTGCTCGACTCAGATTGCCAGAACCAAAATTATCAGACAGAAACTGTATTAATTAAATCACTGCTTAGACCATTATCTCTAGCTTTTTATTGGCTAACTCTTAAATGTTAATTTAACCCATTACAGGCAGGCAGGATAATGAGATTTTCTGAGGCTTATTTTAGAGTGCTAACCCTATTTATTGTCTCATGATTTTATCACCTTATTAAGACCATTACTTTGTAGATTCAGATTTGATATAAAAATAAGGGGTTAGGTGTTTGGATAGGTTGATGGAGGCTGTTTTTTAGTTCCCAGATGCTTACATCCAAATTAATCACAGAGAAACCAAATTATATGAACCACTGCTTGGCCAATAGCTTAAGCTTATTTCTGGTTAATTCTTATATCTTAAATGAACTTATTTCTATTAATCTGTGTATCACCCTGTGACTGTGGCTTACCAGCGAGGTTCTGGTGCATCTGTCTCTTGCAGATGGCTACATGGCTTTTCATTGACTAGGCCGACTCTTTTTATACATCTCTTTCAGCCTGACTTTACTCTGTTAAGCCATTGAACAAAAGTAGCTTTATTCATTAGCCAATATAAGCAAAACATACAGAAGGACTTCCTACACCAGTCAGGGGTCACAAACATTTAGATCTGAGTAAACATCAAAATGAATTATGTTATATAGTAATTGCTTTGATAATGTCCTTGAACATTGAGTATTATTATGTTAATATTATGAGTAGTAAAAATGTTTTAGTGGGTTACCAAGTTAGTTACAATTAATCTCTAATAGCCAAAAAGTTTTTAAGCATATGAATATGGCTGTTAAGAAACCTGCTATGAAGTTATGTTTTAGTATTACAATGTATATGGTGGCCAGAAACATGAGTAGTTATGTATGTGATAAACTCAGAAAGGGAATATTCTGTACTTCAGTAATCAAATGCAATCAACTCACCAGAATTGAAAATGCAGATGAATTCAATACATGCAACATAACTTTTTTATTAATAGCTTAAATTGCATTCCATTGAGTAAAAGCAGCATCGTGGATGAGAGGCAAGACTTGACATCTCGGTTATAGTTATCAATTTAAGAATTGCCATAATGTGTTTGCAAATAATTTGTATATTTTACTGACATGAAATTTGAAAGGTGATATATTTATTATGCCAAACAAATAAACTTAAAAACAGAAAAATATAACAAAATAAATATGAAATACAAGTTTAATGAATGGCAGAGTATCAAATGTGGGTAAAAGTAGATACTGAAGCTACACTTTGCATAATAAATAATTGCTAATAAAACGTTGGCCATAGAATTTCCTAGACAGCACAGAACGTATATTGCTATTCTGAATGTGATAGCTGGCTATAAACTTCTTTAGAATCAGCTATATCTATGGCTATATCTATATACTATGGCTGATGTTAACTAATTTTTCATTTTGTAAAGTGTGCATGCATATACACATACCATTATATTTAGATAGCTCAGAAGGTAGTCAACCCTGATATGTCTAATTGATCTTTCTCTAGGATGTGTGACTTTGCCTTTCTTTTACTAAGACTATATTACTGCCAGATCACCCTGACACCATACTATTTTTTTTCATTTTAACTTAGTATATTATAGAGAATCAGGGCACTGTTATCATCAGTATCTTCCTTTATGGCCATGATCTTGTGCTTCTCTTTCTTGTTATCCTTCTAAAGGTAAGCATCCTCCAATAAATACTATTATTCCCTTGGTATTGATGAAAATATATAATACATTCATTCATCTCATCCTAGCCTAGTCTTATCAAACATTTTAGTAGTTTCTGAAGATTTTAAGGGGTAAATTGTCAGGAAACTTAGAATTTCACCAAGAGAAGTTAAGATATTTGAAGATTCTTACTCAAGGTCCTTTACTCACAATACTTCTAGCATAATGAAATTCTGATTCTGATCTAAATTAAGTAAGGCTACTTCCTTGAACAACTGAGCACATGGAAAAATTTTGATATCTATTACAGATATGTTCTCATATTTACATTTCTCATCTTACCTGATTTTTACTATTACACTGCAGAAAACTGCTGAGATTTTATCTGCCCAGGCCTCTTATATCAATGAATTTACATGATGCCCAATTTTTTTCTTCTCAACTCTACACTGTAAATGCTGTGTATATTACTCCGAAGATGTAATTTACTATGACCTGCTTTTTCTTATTTAATAATTTAAGATGTGGTTTTCAAACACTTTCTATAAGAAAATAATGTTCCCAAACAAGAAGTATAATAAATAAAATAATAAATAACTAAATGAACAGAAACTATATGTGGCAGCCCACAGATGATAATAGTGTTATTTCATCCCTATGAAGTAGCAAAACTAAGGAATTGTTCATTCAGCATCCTGGTAAAAATTTCTGATGAGTCTTCTTGGTTGGTCAGAATACTTCCTTTAATTCATTCCATGGTCCAAACCCAGGAAATGATACCACTTAACTTTAGGTCATTTCTTCTCATATCAGTTAACCTTAATAAAGACTATTCCTTTGACGCTGTCCCTGGAAACCTCTCCAAAATATTGTAGATTCTCTCAGGTTGACAAATTACCTGGAAGAACCATAATTCTCTTTTTTTCTGACTAAAATATAATGCGACATGCTGTCTGCCCTATTGGGATGACTTGTCATGCTATCATCCAAATTAAATATGTCCTTTCTACAGTGACATTTGTCAGAATATTTTGGAAATGGACCCCAAATTAACAGAGGCCTTAAGGAATATGGAATAAGATTCACAACACTTGAGAGTATACTTGATTAAAGTTGACCACAGACTGCAAAATTTTCCCGAAAAACTGTATTTTATTTTTTGTAATGTACAACATGGCTGATGAATCTATCCATGAGAAAGAAAACAGTTTTAAAGGTTATTTGCAAACTTCACATTTCTGTAAAGAGTATTCTTCAGGTTTAATATTTTTGTAAAATGAAAAATCCCATGTCTATCCTTCTCCATGTTGTACCCTTTGGCATTTATAAATGTCTGCAGTTTTGAAGTCTACCTGAGATGAATAAAAATGGAATATTCCAAGTGTTTAATAACAATAATGCTATGCAAATGTAATACTGTTAAGGTTAGATATATCATTATTTTATTTCATTACCACATCTCCCATGAAATTACCTTTAATAAAATTGAAGTAATAAAATTTCAGTTGATAAAAATGTTACCTTTTAAAATAGTAAAGAAGTAAAATTGGCAGATTTAAGAGATAATGTAAATGAATATGTTTATATGTATTTATGTAGACTTACATTATTCCTTGATAAAACCTACTGGGATCTTATTTTCTATTACTTATAATATTGAGTATTAAAAACCTCTAAGGACAATAGTAGATAAGTTTATATTCAGAAAGTATATGGAACAACTTCTGTCATGTGATGTAGGTGGGCCTTCTGTCTATGCGTTATTTTCATTGGTTAATAAAGAGACTGCCTTGGCCCTTTGATAGGACAGAAAATTAGGTAGGTGGAGTAAACAGAACAGAATGCTGGGAAGAGGGCAATGAGGCAGATGCCATGGAGCCAGCCACCAGGTCAGACATGCTGAATCTTTCCCGGTAAGCCACCATCTCATGGTGCTACACAGATTATTAGAAATGGGTTAATCAAGATGTGAGAGTTAGCCAGTAACTAACTCTCTAGAGATAATGGGCCAGACAGTGTTTAAATGAATACAATTTGTGTGTTGTTATTTCCGGGGCTAAGCTAGCCATGCGGGAGCTGGGCAGGACGAAAAGCAGGCTTGCCTGTAGCTTCTCGCTACAGTCATGTAGTACATATGTTGTTAACAACCCTAGAAGATTTTGCAAACATGTTTATTAAAATAAATCTAAATATGATCAGAAATTTTCAGATTCTCTCATGCATCAAGTACTATGTCAGATTAAATATTGATATACATGTTTTAGGTTAGCCTAAACATTTATACAAATACATTGCTTTGATTTATCACTTGGAATTAAATATTCTAGAAACAAATTTGACATCAAATTTAATAATTGTCCATTGTTTTCTTATGGATATATTCTGGAGTGCGTGTGTTTAAGTGAAGGCTGGAGAGATGGTACAGTAATTAAGCTTTTTATTAGTGCACAAATCTGCATTTGATTCCCCGAATGGACATAGTGGCTTAAAGCCATCCATATCTACAGTTCTAGACAACCTAACACCTTCTTTATACCTCTATAGGAACCAAAAATGCATGTGGTATACCTGAAACCTCAGCTATAAAATTTCACAACTATGAATACTAAGCATGAGATGCATGGATGTGGGATTACCCTCTGCATGCTATGAATGTGTTTAATTACCATTGCTTTAAAAAGAAGCTGCTTTGGCCTCTAGCAAGGAATAATGTAGCCAGGCTGAGAAAAAAATAGAAAGAATAGGTGAAGTTAAGGAGATTCCATGTAGCTTCCAAAGGAGACAGACATGGAGAACCTTACCCAGTAAGCCACAGCCTCGTGCTGATATTTAGATTAATAGAAATAGTTTAAGATGTAAAAGTTAGCTAATAAGAAGCCCGAGCCAATAGGTCAAGCAGTGTTGTAATTAATACAGTTTCTGTTTCATTAGTCATGTCTGGGCAGCTGGAAAGCAACAAGCAGTCTCTGACTATACACTTTATTAGGACAATAGCAATATACATGCTATAGTAGATGGGAAAATCCCATGAATCCTCAACATGTATACACTGAGAATCACAAGCAACTGAGGAATACTAAAAATGGGAGAAGTAGTCTTTGCCAGGGAAAAGCACACCTATATCAAGTGATCATCCCATAAAACATATATTCATAACATTAAACTTACTGATAGTTAAATTTAGATATGTATGTATGTGTGCATGTAACAACACTACTAAAATATAGTGTATGAATTTAAAAGGAAGTGTTTGAAGGGAGGAAAGGGAGAAATGATGTAATCATAATCTCAACCATGAGATGAAAATCCATGAAAAATAAAATTTTTAGACAACACCCCCCAAAATATTTTAAATAGAATTACATTTGTAGCAGTGTTCTTCCTAGAGTTGAAAAGCTAACAAATAAAATAGATTATCAGGAATGCATTGCTCTGTTTTGTTTCTTGGATATCAAGTTTCATAAACACTCCAGTATTCCTCTTGATTTCCTTCCTTATTTTGACCTTGAAATTAAGATGCTGTTGCTGAAGATATCACATACTTAAGTCATACATTATGGAAAAATCAATTTGGTATTGTTCAGGAAACTTTTTCCTTTATGGCTAGCATAACTGTATGCAGTGCTGTGCATGCTTCAAGAGGAGAAAAGTAATCATTCATCCTACCCATTTCTGAACAATGTGAATTAGAATAATAACTTACCTGACATTTGTTCACTGGTACTAAAGTGGCACAAATGTAATTGGAGTAGCCACAAACTTCCTATTTGGTTTTGAGGCTGTCTTATTAGGGAATGAAATAAAACAAAATCTTGGCAAAATAACTGGGGCCAAGAACCTGTGGCAAGATTGTTGTATGCTCAAATGGAAAAACGTATCACTCCATGAATTTAAGAAGAAAAATCATTGCAGAAGTTTTTTCAGTATTAAATAAAAGTGTGACTGAGAAGCCAAAAACAATGGCACTAGGATTTTATTCTACTGCATGGACTGACTTTGTGGGAGCCTGGTTTGTTTGGATGCTCACCTTTATAGACCTGTATGGAGGGTGGACGACCTTGGACTTCCCATGGGGCAGGGAACACTGACTAATCTTAAGACTCCAAAGGGAGGGGGAGGTGGGGAGGGGAAAAAGAAAGGGAGGTGGGGAAGAGGTGGAAATTTTTAATAAATAAATTTTAAAAATACAAAAAAAGATAGAAATTGCAAAGGATGATGAAAAATTTCAACATGCAGTGTTTTAAGTTCCAAATAAAACATATTTTAAAACAAAGGAAATTATAACACTTCATAAATATATAAAATCACCAAAAGGAAAATAAATAAACAGAAGATTTTGAAAGCTGTGAGGCAGGCAACCGAGTAAGTTACCATTAATTTTAGCTTTTATTCTAGAACTATTCATTTAACAGACTTGTATCATGCTTCATACTGAAGCTTGTGTACCACATTCTTGATGGCAGATTGCTTTTTCTATGATTAACACATTTTCCTTTTTAATCTGATTACAACTCAGATTTTGCTTACCTTTCACTTCTTGCTCTTTCCTTTCACATAAGGAGAGCTCTTGTTTTTATTCTATTTACCAAAGATCACATGGCTATCAGAAGTCTCTCAATAATGCATTTTATTTAAAATTTTTAAATTTAATATCTACTCAGAGTCATGACTCTTCATCTTTGATTGTTAAAACACTCACACTCAAATTCATATATGTGCACAAACATACATACATGGTATGAAGCCCATTTAGTTCGTGTGTGTGTGTGTGTGTGTGTGTGTGTGTGTGTGTGTTTAGGAATTAAAATAAGATAACTTATCAAAGTACTCATCCTTGGATAACATTGGTTCTTCCATTCTCAGCAGTCATTTACTGCTCATAACTCTTCCTCTAGGGGGTAGTTCTTGTGATAGTTCCTTCATCCTTTGGTATATCAATTAACATTGTCATTTGAGTATTCTCCTCTAGACAACCATATGGCTAAGATTTCAATGGTACAACTTCCTTGTCATGTCTAGAAGATATTCTCTTGCAACAGGAGTCTTGGTTCTCTTGCTCTTAAGCATTTTCCCCTGATTCTGAGATTAACAGGCAGCATTGTATGTATATGTATCAGTTGGACCTGGGTACCCTATAGTCACTTATTTCTTAACTAGTATCTGAATTAGATTATAATCATAACTAGGTATAAATTTCAGTAATTATTTCATTCTACTGCTATCAACAACTAATTTCATGAGGACTAAGAGCCATGTTTACCTGTGAATTTCTATTTTCAGGCCAACCATCTAATTTATGAATTGTTTTATTCAACAAGTCAAGATTGTGTGTGTGTGTGTGTGTGTGTGTGTTCATTTTATTATTCACATTTGAAAATTTCCTGGGAAGGGAATGGTTTTGTATGATATTTGTCATGTCTAGAAGATATTCTCTTGCAACAGGAGTCTTGGTTCTCTTGCTCTTAAGCATAAGAAATATGCTTAAGCATAATAAGCATAAATAAGCAATAAGAAAATACTTTCCCAGCACCATAATTTTCTGCTAAAATCAGATGAGTATTGTGATTGAGCTACTGAAGATCCAGTGAATATACTTTGATACAGTTCAATCCTGAATTAGTGTGAAAAAAGAAAATTACAGTTTCAGCTTACTAGTATGAAAATATGTTGAATTCCCATAAGGAATTAATTTATGAACCTTAGTATGAAAATAATATAACTCATTATTTTAATATATCTTCTCAAAATAATTCAAATAAAAATTATTTAATGAAAGGTAAACCTTAAATATTTATTAAAATGTCTGTATTATTAAGAATAACTTTTCAAAACAATCCAAGTTTCCTGAAATATAATAGTTCAGACATATCTAATAAGGTGTATTTTGCAAAATACTATTACAGAATATTTCAGACATTTTCAAAATTAATGATCAAGCTCTAATTATCAAAATATTTTTAACGTGCAATAATTTTCAGATACATTTATGCGATTGCTGTATTTGAATATGATAAATAAACACATTATTTAATAATTCCTAATTTTGAAAATATCTTATTATCAGTCTCATCTCCAACTTAATATGATGCTTATCTGTGATCTTTCATGATTCTGGGAATGCTAGTGTAGTTATAAAATAAAAGTATGTAAATTATCTGTTTGGTTTCTCTTACTAAAGTCCTAGGTTTTCAGTTGAAGTTATTATTATATAACATATAAATCTTAATTTCCTTTGATACTTGACATAACCCCAATTCATGCATTATATGCAAGTATACTTTTTTGCTTTAAAAAATTGCTTGGCACTAGTAAGCATTCTATAAATAGAGCATCCATGATATTCCAATTATAATTTTATACATGAAAACCTGTCAAATTCTATTGTCACTCTGGAATTTTTAATTGAAATGTGAACCCAGTTTCTCTTTATATAAATCATGTTTAACTGTTAGTGTGTTCTACACATTGCATTCAATTAAAGGAAATAAGAAGCACTGAGAGGGAAAGAACCATTATAATATGGTTATATTGCTGCAGACTTGTAGAAATATGAAGAACCAAGTAACTCATTAGGTTATCTTGCTCACCTGCCTGTCTTAATGGAAGATATTTAACTTTAATATAGTCAACCAAACATGATTGCATGTATGATTGTTATAGCTAAGCACCTAGAATTTGGGAACAAACCTCTTCATTGGAACAATTATTTTGCTTGTTTTGTGAGAGACATAACTATATATTAATATGTTTAATTGAAGATAATTCTATAGTTCTAAAAAGATTGGCAGAAAACATTAACTCCACATAATACAAAAAAACTAATATAGAAATCATGCCATTAAAGTTTCATTTTTGCTATTTCATGGCACTTTTATCTGATTATTTTATTTTAACTTGAAATTTAGTCTGCTTACATTCAATTTCTTAATTCTCTCCACCTACATTAAAATTCAGTGGGAATCCTTTATAGAACCTGCCATATTGCCATGACTAAGATTTATGAAATAATATTTTTGAACAGGTTACATAATGATGTCCATGGCATGTGTCACCACCAAAGGCCACATAGATGTCCAGGTTCTGGGTCATAACCTGTGCCATGGTGGGGAATGCAGGACAAGCTGTGTCTTGGCCCATTATGATCTGGGTGGCCTGCACTACTGCCAATGACTGTGGTATCAACTGGTTCTGAGCTCCTTCCAGGTGCCATATCTGTGTTCATGACCCTGATGCAACCTGGGTCTGAATTGATCTTAGTGGCTCCATTCCCTGCTGAGGGCTGTGCAGATGCCCAGAGTATGGTCTGACGCCTAACGACATTTTGATGTCTGCTGGTTATGGTGCCGCCAGTGCCATACATACAGAAGTGGACTGTGCTTCCACGCTGGACCATGGTGACATCCAGCCCCAAGTTGTTGCCCATGACCATACATGGGTCTGTAACCTTTCAGAAGCTGGAGTCTGTGTGGAAGTCCATTGCCCGTGTTACTTTAGGGGCCTATGAGAACCCTGTGTTGAACCATATGTTCAACCATGTGTTGACTTAGGAGGGACCTGCTGGTTTGGCCCCACCCCTTACTGGCCCGGAGTTACTTGCCCCCTTCCCCACTTATAGAAGAGCTGACCGTGAACATCCCTAGCCCTGGGACAGTGAAAATCGATGACCCTGGCACTGTAGTGTTGGTCTCACCTAGTGGAAGAGCTTGTTCCCCGCACACACAGGGAAAAACTACCCCTCGCTACTATCCTTGAGGAGTTATCCCTGTTCCCTCCCCATGCCTAAGAGGAGTGATTCCAACAGCATGGACTATGTAAGTTGGCTGCTACCCAGGCACACATCAAGGGTTAGGAATTGTCACAACACAACATCTACCCTATCTAAGACCTGTTGGTGTCTGTGAAGGGACTGATTCTTCAGAATCATAGCCAGAGGACCTCCATGATTCCAGGAACTGCAGAATATCTGAGATTAATATACATGGGGTCCAACATTGATGACATATCAAAGTCAGATGCCTTGAACGTGACCAACTACTTATTACACAATGAACATTTGCAAATAAAGCTGTTCAAGATACACTGAAGTTCCCAATGCCACTAAGCTAGATCAAGAGGTGATGAAGAAGTTGGAAAGACAGATAAGCAAAGTAATTTTTTCTTCTTTTTTTAATTTTATTATTATTATTGCCTATTTGTATCTTCTTTTCGATTTCCTGTGGTGAGGAAAACACAGGAGTGAAGGGGGATATAAAGCTCCTGGAAAAGAGTGGGATTGGGGGGATGACGCCAAATTTTCAAAGAATCAATAAAAGTGAAAAAAATTACAATGAGACATTAGCACATTATTTTCTATAATGTCTGCTCAATATATGGTTGTTTAGTAGAGGAACAAATATGATGAAAAAGAAAATAATGGCAGAATTCAGCTTCTATTGAGATCTGCATATGGCTAGCCATGCATTTTGAGGATTCTTATTATTTACAATTGTAATGGTATAAGTGATCTTGAATTGTAGTTACAGCTCTTTGTCAGCTGCCCAATGTAGGTGTTAGGAACTAAACTCGGTTCTTCTGATACAACAGCAAGCATCTTACCCACTAAATCATCTCTGTAGCTCCCAGAATTTCAAGAGACATATAAAGCTAAATTTCGAGAACGGTATTGGATTCACAATGAGAACTTAGTTCAATCCTCACCATAATTGTCAACTTCTGATAGTTCATTTGTTTTAATTTTATGAGAATGTATTCTGTCTTTAATGATTATGTCTGAACTGGAAATTGAGAATAACCTTCACTGTATGTTTTATTTATTTAATAATCACTAATCCTCAAAGTTCTGCTCAACAGTCTTTATGTCAGATTAATTGCACCATGATGAGTGATGGAATGCAGCTAAAATAAAAATTATCCTAAAAATATTAAATTAGGTGTAAAATTAATGAATTTATTGACTTGGATACTTATATTCTGTACATGTAAATATTATAGATGATTCTATTTTATATTATTTCTTGATAATTTTAGACAATATAATTTGCGTGTGTCTTTATTATTCAATTTTTTTGTCAAAGACAAAATAAAAATCATCATAATCGTCAACAAGGTATAAACTGATAAACATACCCCTTATAAGCCTATTGTTTACTTTATCAAACTCCATGTAGATTGTGCTTCAGTTAAAAAGCAAGCTCTAAAAGGCTAAGGGAGTTTTCACAGTCCTATTTTAGGTAAAGACTCAGCATGTTCTCAGTAAAAGTTTAGAGGTAAAGTAAATCTCTTATAAGCTCTCCAAACATAAATGAGACTATAGACCTTGCAGTGCATCTGGCTATAAAGCCTTGGTTCATATTTGGTAATATATAAATTAAGGTGATTGCAACAAATGTTCACTTCCAATGGAGTACAAGGTAAAAGAACGAGCCAAAGTCAAATGGTGGAGGCAGGGACACTGCTGCTGATTCATATAAATGCTTAACTATCTTCAGGGGAATACTGTTTAAAAACGCTATGTATCCAGGGTGCATAGGAGTAATGTGAAATGCTACTGTTGGCTTTTAATCTCCTTGAATACTAATTTTATTTCTTCTTTTCAGAAAAGGAGTATGGCATTGGAAGTGAAGTTTCCTGCACACAACATTACTTCAAAAATGGAAAAACAATATAAACTAATAAACAAAATTCACTTAAAATGAAATACTCAAATTTCTCAGAAGTTTGTAAATTAGTGTGTACCTTCACACAAAAACAAAATGAGTCTACAGTCTTTAATCCTACCTCAGCCTCATGATGATGAGGTGAAAGTGGAAAATGTGAAAACCTAAATGCTTTCAAGCTCTTCATGAAACATATTATAACACAAAAGCATTACTACACCTATTAATTTGAATATAAAAAACTGCCTTACAAGTATTGTATGTGTGTGTACATTACATTTTATATATTAAAAATTATTTCTCTTTGTTCCTAATACAATATTATCTGCCTGTACTTTCTGAATTCTATCCAATCAAGTGTTAGGGTTATCTCAATATCTAAGTAACTGCTTTTGATATAAAGTGCATGTCAGGATTTGTAGGATGTTGTGCATTCTACCTAGATTTCTGTGCATGTTAAGAAAGTACCCTAGGCTTTGGGGCATTCCAGCATTATATGAATGGGTTTGTCCTCTTTCCCCATTTAGCCTATAGCTTTTTAACTTCCTGTACTTCTTGTCTTTTTCAATTACAGGAAAGTGCCACTAGGCCAGAATAAATAGTAGAGTGAAATATTTATTTATACCAAACATTCCCTTGTATAATTTTAATATTTCATTTATTTACCTCCTAATCTGAATCTCTATATAAGTTAATGGAACTTTTTTATTCTCAAAATGATTATATATCTATATATTAACATTAAAATTATGAACATTTCACAACATAGCACGTTATTAAGATAAGATGAAAATATTAAAATAAAATCAAATGATATTCCTAGAATACTGTTACTTCTGTTCTTTGTATGGGTATTTGCATGTGTCCTTGGGTATGTGTGGAATCTGGCAAATAGGGTCTTTACCACATAATGCAATGGAATGTCTCAAGATTTTTCTCGTTAAATAGTTATTAAACTATTATTTGAGTAAATTGACTTTTTCTCCTTTTTATCAAGATCCAGACTTAAATTCACTAGTTTGAGGACTAATCAATACTCCACTAACTGTTTCATTAATCCTCTCCCCCTGCTTTTCTCTCTCATCCTTCCAGAAAGTGGTTCACTGTTGTTACCTCACAGCAGATAATTGATTTTCCAAGGTAATAACTTCAGGGGCTTATCACAGATTCCTTCCTTTCCTTCACCTGCAGGATCCAATCAAGTTTTGACACATAACTTTCATTTCTGACTATCTAAAACAGGTCATTTAGAAGTTCAAACTAAAGGAAAAGAAACAAAACAGAAAGATAAAATGAAGAAAAATATTGGGAAAGATAAAGACAAAACAGACTTTGATTTTACATTTTCAAAGCAGGATCATTATCAAAGTATTTAATGTTGGTACTGTAATTTGAATTAATTCAGAGATTTCCGAAATAGAGATGTTTATCAGGGAAGTTGAAGGATTTCCCTTGTATATAGTGACATGACACCAAAAAATGCACATGGATACAGGTATTAAGATTACTCAAAATTACATTATGAAAAAACAAATGAAGCATAGCTGATGGACCCTGAGCTCGATAATTAACACATGCCCCTGAGGTCTGCGAATGCCTTTAGTTCTGACATGACACTCTTTTTTTTTTTTTTTGAAAGTAATTTTATTAAATTATAAAGAGTTTCCATTTACGCCCCTCCTCCCAACGCCCTCCCACTCCCCCTCTCCCTCTTCTCCTCCCTCTTTGTCCCCAAGGGCAGTCAGGGTCTCCTGCCCTGTGGGAAGTCCAAGTTCCTCCCCCCTCCCTCCAGGTCCAGGAAGGTGAGCATCCAAACAGATTGGATCCCAAAAATCCAGTATATGCAGAGGAAACCAGTCCCAGTGTCATTGTCAATGGCTTCTCAGTAAGACTGCAGGCCAGCCACATTCAGAAAATCCGGCCACATTCAGAGAATCTGGTTGGATCACATGCTCGTTCAGTCACGGTCCATCTGGCCTTGGTAAACTCTCATTAGATCCGACCCCTTGTATCAGTGGGTGATAGTATCCCTCGCAGTCCTTCGTCATTTTCTTCCTTCCATTTGGATCTTGGGGGGCTCAGTTCCGTGCTCCAACGCGGGCCTCCATCTGTATCGTCATCCAACGCCAGATGAGGGATCTATGGTGATAAGCAAAATATTCATCAGTATGGTCACGGGCCAAGGCCGGTTCAGGCACCCCCTCCTCTGTCCAGAGAACAATCTGGGGATCTCTCCTTGGACCTGGGATCCCATATATAATCAAGTTTCCTGTAAACTCTAATATGATTCCCTTAGTTGAAATATATTCTTCCCTGATCCCACATTCATCCTTCCTCCCTTCCCCCCATCCCGGTCAACAGAGCTTTCTCCATTCCTCCCCTACTACCTTCTCTCTAACCCTCTCCCCTTCCAACAACCCTCCCACCCCCCCCCCCCATGCACCCAAGGTTACCTGGGACTCTTGACTATTTCCTACCTCCTGGTGGATAGCTAAAAAATCTTCATCAGGTTCGTCTTCTTATTTAGCTTCTCTAGGATCACGAATAATAGGCTCAAAGACCTTTAACTATGGTTAGAATCCACTTATGAGTGAATACATACCATATTCCTCTTTTTGGGTCCGGCTTACCTCACTCAGTAAAGCGTTTTCTATGTCCATCCATTTGCATGCAAAATTCAAGATGTCATTATTTTTTACCGCTGATTAAAACTCTAATGTGTATATGTTCCACACCTTCTTTAACCATTCTTCTATTGAGGGGCACCTAGGCTGTTTCCAGGTTCTGGCTATTACAAATAGTGCTGCTATGAACATAGTTGAACAAATGCTTTTGTAGTATGTTTGGGCATCTCTAGGGTATATTCCCAAGAGAGGAATTGCTGGGTCCTGAGGGAGGTTGACTCCCAGTTTCCTGAGAAACCGCCACACTGATTTCCAAAGTGGCTGCACAAGTTTGCATTCCCACCAACAATGGATGAGTGTTCCCCTCATTCCACATCCTCTCCAGCATAGGCTATCATTGGTGTTTTTAACTTTAGCTATTCTGACAGGTGTAAGATGGTATCTCAAAGTGGTTTTGATTTGCATTTCCCTGATCGCTAAGGAGGTTGAGCATGACCTTAAGTGTCTTCTGGCCATTCGAAGTTCATCTGTTGTGAATTCTCTGTTCAGATCAGTACCCCATTTTTTAATTGGGTTAATTAGAGTTTTAGTGTCTAGTTTCTTGAGTTCTTTGTATATTCTGGAGATCAGACCTTTGTCTGATGAGGGGTTGGTGAAGATCTTCTCCCAGTCAGAAGGCAGCCTTTTTGTCTTACTGACAGTGTCCTTTGCTTTACAGAAGCTTCTCAGTTTCAGCAGGTCCCATTTATTCATTGTTTCTCTTATTGTCTGTGCTACTGGGGTCCTTCTTAGGAAGTGGACTCCTGTGCCTATATCTTGTAGACTACTTCCCACTTTCTCTTCTATCAGGTTCAAAGTGGACAGATTGATGTTGATGTCTTTAATCCATTTGGACTTGAGTTTTGTGCATGGTGATAGATATGGATCTATTTTCATTCTTCTACAGGTTGACATCCAGTTATGCCAGCACCATTTGTTAAAGACGCTTTCCTTCTTCCATTGTATACCTTTAGCTCCCTTGTCAAAAATTAGGTGTTCATAGGTTTGAGGGTTAGTATCTGGGTCTTCTATTCGATTCCATAGGTCGACTTCTCTGTTCTTATGCCAATACCAAGCTGTTTTCAATACTGTAGCTCTGTAATAGAGTTTGAAGTCAGGGATAGTAATGCCTCCAGAAGTTCCTTTATTGTATAAGATTGTTTTGGCTATCCTGGGTTTTTTGTTTTTCCATATAAACTTGATTATTGCTCTCTCAAGGTCTGTGAAGAAGTTTGATGGGATTTTGATGGGGATTGCATTGAATCTATAGATTGCTTTTGGTAGAATTGCCATTTTTACTATGTTGATTCTCCCAATCCAAGAGCAGGGGAGGTCTTTTCATTTTCTGGTATCCTCCTCAATTTCTCTTTTCAAAGGCTTAAAGTTCTTGTCAAATAGGTCTTTCATATCCTTGGTTAGAGTAACCCCAAGATATTTTATGGTGTTTGTGGCTATCGTGAAAGGTGATGTTTCTCTGATTTCCCTCTCCATTTCTTTATCCTTTGTGTATAGGAGTGCCACTGATTTTTTGGAGTTGATCTTGTATCCTGCCACGTTACTAAAGGTGTTTATCAGCTGTAGGAGTTCTTTGGTAGAGTTTTTGGGGTCGCTTATGTACACTATCATATCGTCAGCAAATAACGAAAGTTTAACTTCATCCTTTCCAATTTGAATCCCCTTGATCCCCTTATGTTGTCTTATTGCTATTGCTAGAACTTCAAGCACTATATTGAAGAGGTATGGAGAGAGTTGACAGCCTTGCCGTGTTCCTGATTTTAGTGGAAAGGCTTTGAGTTTCTCTCCATTCAATTTGATGTTAGCTGTCGGCTTGCTGTATATTGCTTTTATTATATTTAGGTATGATCCTTGTATCCCCAGTCTCTCCAACACCTTTATCATAAATGGGTGTTGAATTTTGTCAAACGCTTTTTCAGCATCCAATGAAATGATCATATGATTTTTTTCTTTCAGTTTATTTATATGATGGATTACATTGATAGATTTGCGTATGTTGAACCATCCCTGCATCTCTGGGATGAAGCCTACTTGATCATAATGGATGATTTTTCTAATGTGTTCTTGGATTCGGTTTGCCAGAATTTTACTGAGAATTTTCGCATCGATGTTCATGAGTGAGATTGGCCTGTAATTCTCTTTCTTGGTTGTGTCTTTGTGTGGTTTTGGTATTAGGGTAACTGTAGCTTCATAAAAGGAGTTTGGCAGTGACTTTTCTTTTTCTATATTGTGGAATACATTAAGGAGTATAGGTATTAGCTCTTCCTGGAAGTTCTGGTAGAATTCTGCATTGAAACCATCTGGTCCTGGGCTTTTTTTGGTAGGAAGATTTTTGATAACAGCTTCTAGTTCTTCACGACTAACAGGTCAATTTAGATTGTTCACCTGGTCTTGGTTCAACTTTGGTATATGGTACTTATCTAAAAAAATGTCCATTTCTTTTACATTTTCCAACTTTGTGGCATATAAACTTTCGTAGTAAGATCTAATGATTCTCTGAATTTCCTCTGTGTCTGTGGTTATGTCCCCCTTTTCATTTCTGATCCTATTAATTTGCAAGTTCTCTCTCTGCCGTTTGATTAGTTTGGATAGGGGTTTGTCAATCTTGTTAATTTTCTCCAAGAACCAGCTTTTTGCTTCATTGATTCTTTGAATTGTTTTCCGTGTTTCTATTTTGTTGATTTCAGCCCTCAGTTTGATTATTTCCAGTCTTCTTCTCCTCCTGGGTAAATCAGCTTCTTTTTTTTCTAGAGCTTTCAAGTGTGTTGTTAAGTCTCCAATGTGTGCTTTCTCTGTTTTCTTTAGGTGGGCACTTAGTGCTATGAACTTTCCTCTTAGCACTGCTTTCATTGTGTCCCATAGGTTTGAATACGTTGTGTCTTTGTTTTCATTATATTCAAGGAAGACTTTAATTTCTTTCTTTATTTCTTCCTTGACCCAGGGGTGATTTAGTAGTTGACTGTTCAACTTCCATGAGTTTGTTGGCTTCCTGGGGGTACCATTGTTGTTGAATTCTAATTTTAATCCATGGTGATCTGACAAGACACAGGTGGTCACTAATATTTTTTTGTATCTGTGGAAGTTTGCTTTGTTACCAAGTATGTGGTCAATTTTCGAGAAGGTTCCATGAGCTCCAGAGAAGAAGGTATACTCTTTCCTATTTGGGTGGAGTGTTCTATAGATGTCTGTTAAGTCCATTTGATTCAGTACCTCCAGTAAATCTCTTATTTCTCTGTTAGGTTTCTGTCTGTTTGACCTGTCCATTGGTGAGAGAGGAGTGTTGAAGTCTCCTACTATTAGTGTGTGTGGTTTGATGACTGCCTTGAGTTCTAGAAGAGTTTCTTTTACATATGTGGGTGCCTTTATATTAGGGGCATAGATATTCAAGATTGAGACTTCTTCCTGATGAATTGTTCCTGTTATGAGTATGAAATGTCCATCTCCATCTCTTCTGATTGATTTTAGTTTGAAGTCGATTTTGTTAGATATTAGAATGGCCACACCCGCTTGTTTCTTAGGTCCATTTGCTTGGAAAACCTTTTCCCAACCCTTTACTCTGAGTAGGTGTCTGTCTTTGTGGTTGAGGTATGTTTCTTGTAGACAGCAGAATGTTGGATCCTGTTTTCGTATCCAATCTCTAAGTCTGTGCCTCTTTATAGGTGAGTTGAGACCATTGATATTAAGTGATATTAATGACCAGTGATCGATGACTCCGGTCATTTTTTTGGGTAGTAGCGTGTATGTGTTTTCCTTCTTTGAGTTGTGCTTGTGAAGGGTCGCTAGATGTCTGAGTTAATGTAGGCAGTGTTGGGAATGTTGGATTCCTTGGGTTGTGATTTTCCTTCTAGTATTCTCTGTAAGGCTGGATTAGTAGCTACGTATTGTTTAAATTTGTTTTTATCCTGGAATATTTTGTTTTCTCCGTTGATAGTGAACAATAGCTTGGCTGGGTAAAGTAGTCTGGGTTTGCATCCATTGTCTCTTAGTTTCTGCAGTACCTCTATCCAGGACCTTCTGGCTTTCATGGTTTCCATCGAGAAGTCTGGTGTAAGTCTGATAGGTTTACCTTTATAAGTTACTTGACCTTTTTCCTTTGCAGCTCTCAATATCCTTTCTTTAGTCTGAATGCTTTGTGTTTCGATTATTATATGACGAGGGGATGTTTTTTTCTGATCCAGTCTATTCGGTGTTCTGTATGCTTCTTGAACCTTCATAGGAATATCGTTCTTTAGGATGGG
The DNA here is from genome assembly GCF_982192425.1 of Myodes glareolus. NCBI lineage: Eukaryota > Metazoa > Chordata > Mammalia > Rodentia > Cricetidae > Myodes > Myodes glareolus. The sequence continues at coordinate 28,253,479 of NC_142033.1, forward strand.
AAAGTTTTCTTCTATAATTTTGTTGAGTATATTTTCTGGATCTTTGAAATGCAATTCTTCTCCTTCTTCTACTCCTATTATTCTTAGATTTGGTTTTTTATTGTGTCCCACAGTTCCTGAATGTTTTGTGATGAGAATTTGTTGGATTTGCTGTTTTCTTTGGACAGAGTGTTTAATTTCTCTATGGTGTCCTCAGAGTCTGAGATTCTCTCTTCTATCTCTTGTATTCTATTGGTTAAGCTTGTTTCTGAAGTCTCTGTTCGTTTACCCAGATTTTCCATAGCCAGCCGGCCCTCGGTTTGTGATTTCTTCATTGACTCCATTTCAGTTTTCAAATCTTGAACTGTTTCTATTACCTGTTTGATTGTTTTTTCTTGGTTTCCCAGAATTTCATTTACGGAATTACTCATTTCTTCAAACTTTTTGGTATATTTCTCTTCCATTTCTTTACTCATTTCCTCAATTTTTTTGTTATACTTATCTTCCATTTCTTTACGGCAGATTTTCACCTCCTGTTTAAGTTCCTCTATTATTTTCATAAAGAAGCGCTTAGAGTCGATTTCTTCTATTTCTTCTGGAGTAGGGTGTTCAATTCTTCTAGTTTCGAGCTCCCTGGATTCTGGCGATGTCATGTTGCCTTTCAGGTTGTTGGAGGAATTCTTGCATTGGCGCCTGCCCATCTCCCCCACTCTGGATGAAACTCCTCAGCACTTTCTGGATAGAACTCCTCAGCACTCTCTGGGTAGGACTTCACAGCACTCTCTGGATAGAGCTCCTCAGCCCTCTCTGGGAAGAACTGCTCAGCAGGGCAACAGGGCTAGCTGGTCTTTCCAGGACTCAGGAGACAAAGGGCCCGCAGCAGTGGGGGGAGGGGAGGGGTCCCTTGGAACACTGAAGACCCTGCCGCAGAAGCTGAGGGGGGCAGGGCTGTGCTCCCTTCCCGGAGAGGCAGGCAGGCTGCCCAGGCTAGCACCCACTCACCTCTCTGGGAAGAAAGGCTCAGCAGGGCAACAGGGCTAGCTGGTCTTCCCAGGACTCCTGACATGACACTCTTGCGTGCTAAATGATGACTATTTGTGAAGGTGTTCATGGATATAACAATGATATGCCGCTGGTTTGCTCCTTTTATGGATGTCTATTTTCAATGGTATTTTTTACATTAAGTAATTTAAGAAGTATGTGATTGGTTTCATAAATTCTAATATCATTTAAAAAACTTTTATAAGGTATTGTATTGATGACAACTGTAGCACATAAATACAAAAGTTCTGGATTCTCATTTCTAAATTGAAGTCTGGAATATATATATATATATATATATATATATATATATATGAATAAATAGCATGCTTAGAGTGTGTGAATGTCTGGTGGTAAGATAATTTGACTGTACCTTGTCTACAGAGACTTGAATTTTACAACTATGTCTATATTGAAACAAACATAATGAAGAATTTAATTGCACTCTTTTCTCATTAAGCACATGCAAACATTCTACACTAAGATCGGTTTTTGTTTTTAAGAAATAGATATTTCCAGTACCAGTGACACCTGGTTGGACCATCAAAGTAACCAAGGAAGAGAACATACATTAAGGTACTGATAAGGAACTTTGAGGAAAATAGTGAGGAATTCAGTAACAAGAATGAATTCATTCCAGTTGCTGTCTCTGTGATGTGGTCCTCCTCAATTTGTCCAATTTTAAGATGCCAATAATTTAAAAATGTGGTCACAAATGCATGAAAATTGAGTCTTATTTTCAAGCAATTTTAGCTAGTTCTAGCACATAACTAGAACAGTTATCATGCATTTTTGGTGCGTTTCAAAGTAAAAATATTAACTGAGTTCTGTAGTGAACTTTGGACATCATAATCTAATAATCTATTTCTCCATAGATCTTTTTATTTCTGTTTACATATATACACATACAAACACATATAAATGTATGCTTGTTGCTTTGACTAATTTCTTCTGTTTTATAACTAAAGTAGTAAGCTTCTTGATAATCATGTTTACTCTCACTCTATCCTGAGGAACTTGAAATACATAACTATCTTTATAAATCAAGACTTCTTTCTTCACAGCGACTAGTGATATTTTAGGGGACCCTGGAATATCCATGATGCGAGGTCTAGATGTCTTCAGTAGGTCACTATGGAAGACATTTGGACATTATTTGTTGCCCACATCTCAGTTTCTCTATGCTTCCTGATCTACTGCCATAATAGACTATGAACTGTCTCTCCTCTGTAAAGGTACCATCTCTGCTATGATAGACAGCATCCATCTGAAACCATGTGCACAAATACAGTTCTCTTTTGTTTGTACCAGACAATTTGGTCACAGAGCCACAGAACTAATCAGTAGTCCAATCTTTCATCGTTATCAACAAAGTACTAAAGATGTTTCTATCCTTTGAGTTTTATGTTCATATGCACATATGAATTATTGGCAGTATTTACATTTCTATTAATCCTTCTGTGCTGATGACATTACTAGTAATAATTACAGAAGTAGTATTACATGTTTTAAGTACTGAGTAGATCAATGATTGAATTCATTATCAGTCTTCCCTTATTAATGGGATAAGAATGTAATCAGTAAGAAAAAAAGTTTGATAAATTTTTGCGATGTATTTTCCATCTTTTATTTCAGTATCAGAATTTTACATCAATTAAAAAGGGATTTAATGGATTGTTCCCATCATTAAAATAAGAACACAGTTGGTACAGAGATGGTAACTGTTGGTAATTTTGCTATAAGATGACAAACACATAAAGATCATATGTACACATTTGTACTTCCTAGTATGGACTTAGGTTTCCCTGGCATCATAAGTACATAGAAAAAAAATGATATATGACTTCACAGTTCACTATGGACTTTAATTTACTACAGGTCCTTGGTGCTTTTCATATTAAATGCATTTCTAAAACTGTATTTTCTTTGTTTTGGTTTTTTTGAGACAGGGTTTCTCTGTGTAGCTTTGGTGCCTGTCCTGGAACTATCACTTTTAGACCAGACTGGCCTCGAACTCATGGAGATTCTCTTGCCTCTGCCTCCTGAGCACTGGGATTAAAGGCATGCACCACCACAACTCAGCCAAAAGCTATATATCTTAAAACAATGACATTCTTTCTGATGATGGAAAATAAAAATTCTACATCATTCCATCTTTATTTTCCATGTGTTTTCTTCTCATGTTGTTAAAATCTCAAATTATTTGCTTCAATTTTGAATTTGTAGTTTCTTTATGTCTAAACTGTGAAACCTATGGTCAATGATGTTTATATCACCTTAGTTCAACAGAGTAAAACAGTAGTCAATAAATTAATAAGTGATTGATATGTAGAATAATTATAGTCTTATATCATATTATCATTTTTTTACTAAAATATATCCAAAAACTTATTGTTTAGTTGGTATCAATACCAAATACATATAACTCATAAACTCTTGAAGCTGAGGCAGGATAATTCTGTGTTCCAGAACAGCCTGTGCTTTATCTTGACACCTTGTCTCAAACAAGCAAACATGAAAATTTCCCTGGCAGTCTACCACTGACAGACTGATTTCTCCTACTTCACTCTGTGTGGAAATGATGATTATAACAACCAACATGTATGTTAAACTCCAAAGTCTTATAGCAAAACCAAGGTCTAAAAGTTTATGCTTATGAAAATCTGTCACAAAATAGTTTCAAATATTACTTAGATATTAGATTTGTTCAAATTCTTTCCTTCTTATATAAGAAGAAATTGTTCAAACATTATGAAAAAAGAAAATAAAAGAAAAGACCTTGTGAATAGTCATACAGTTGGGGCTTGCAGTAAGATTTTCATCTTTCTGTTTTCTTTAGTTCTGTCTGGAACCACAAAGGTCACTGACTGATTACTTCAGTCTTCCCATGAAATTACTTTGTACATTCACCATGAAAACCCAGCTGGGAAATAGATGTTAAAATGAGAATTTCTATCCACCAACAGATTTTTTTCCTCAGTGAACCTAGCTCTGAAATATCAGAGTTTGCAGAGAAATCTATCCTGCCTGTGACAGGACTGGCCTGAGTGTTCCATTCATCACATCTTTCCTCAAACTTTCTTTCAGTGAAGCAGCCTTTTTTTCTACCACGGTGACAAAATAGATGTTACGGGGATCTATGGGAAATTGGGTCAGTAAATCAGGAAACACTAATCTGTTTTAAACAAAGATCAAGTTTTGAGTTCTTTTAGTTCTTTTTACTCCTTAGGGACAACATGTGTAAATCATAGTTGAGAACAAGGCAGGAAAGGCTGGTTTCTTTCTTTATTTTTGGTAGCTTTAGGCCTTCTTTCTCTTTCTCTGAACTACTTAGAAAGCGGAAAGTTGAAAGATTTACCATATGTCGCCACTTACTCACTGCCAGAAAGTGTGTTGGTCAAGCTTCTTTCTCACTTTCTATCCCATAAAGGGCTAGAGGGATATTATATATGAAAATCACATGGGCTCAGCATTTGTGTTCTTTGCATTTGACAAACTAGAAAGATCAAATAAGATAAATGCACAGTTTCCAGTTCAGGTCAAGTCTAATGGGGGCAAGAGGAGTCCATCTTACTATTAGGGTTCTTGACTAACAGAAAACTTGAGTTTTCTGCTAAAAGACAACAGAAAAGTTAGAATGAATTCTTCCACACTAAGCCTTTTTATTCTACTAAAAATTTCCACAGACTGTACATACACCATCCCCATCCAAACGTTATTTCTTTAATTATGAGTTTGTAATTTCTGTTTTGATAACTTAGATGAGAACCTAAAGTTTGGTAGTCTCTCAATATTATCTATTATTTGCTTTCAAAAATGGATCTTTGTTGCATTTAACAGTACTTGCAATTTGATCGTTGCTTAGTGATGTAAAATTCAGATACATGTTTCTAATGATTCAGATATTATGTGACAACTGGAATGCTGACAGACATGTGGTGTGGGAGAATTGTCTGTATTCTGCCAATCACGTTTTAAATAAATGCTGATTGGCCAGGCAGGAGGTATAGGTGGGAAAACCAGACAGGCAGTGGAAATGATACAAGGAGAGCAGGAGAATTCTGAGGAAGAGGAAGCTGATTTCCCCCACTCCTGCCTAGATCACCGAAGCAGCAGGATGTGATCTGCCCCACTGAAAAAGGTACCGAGGCACATGGCTAACATAGATCAGAAAAATGGGTTAATCAAGATGTGAGAGTTAGCTAATAAGTAGCCTGACCTAATGGGCCAATCAGCTTTATAACTTACAGAGTCCTCTGTGGTATTTTCTCTGGGGCTAAACAGCTGGGGGGACTAGGCAGGACATAAACCCCAACAAACAGCCCCCCCCATGTTACAGACATGTAACTTCAGATCAATAAAACTAGAAACTCTGATAAGAAGGTTAAACTACGTTATTGGGAATTTTATTTGTTTATTTTTATTAATTTTATTGACTGAGAATTTCATACACCTATATGTATGTTTTAATTAAATCATCCCATTTATTTTCTGACTATTTGAGTTCACTGTTTCCTCCCAATTCCATATGTATCCCAGCCCCGGTCTCTTGTCAGTGTGTACATGAGTGTTTGGCTATATTCTGGAACATGGATAGCCATTTGGAGGCTTCATGCATGAACAAATATTACACTTCCTTATGTAGCACCTATCAAATACAAATTACTTCTCAGCTAAAAGTAGCATACCTATACTTTATGATTTTGACATCTGTGGTTTCATTTTGTTTTCCAAATTTAGCCAATTAAAAATTATTTTCTTCACTTCAGGTCTATAATATCTATGTTTTCTTTAAGGACCATAACAGTGTAATTATTTCACAATTACTCCATGCCATAAAATCAAATAAACTTTATTTCTACTTCCACTTGTCCACCAAGTAATCTGTACAACACTCTTTCATTAATCAAATGTAGTTTATGAGAAATTCATCAATTTCCTCATATTCCTATCTAACCAGAGTATCTTCTTTTTATCTTTATAGATTCTTCTGTTATATTGGAACTAGGTCCATTACTTAGAGCTCCAGTGCTTGTTCTTTGTTCTGATTTTTATCCAATCTGTTTCTCCTAACATCTCTTAAAACTCCACTCTTCTCTAGAACCCTTGACTCTTTATAGACATCATAAAATTATGTTTTGTGACATGCTTTAAGGTTTTGGGAAATAGTTCAGATTGTTAAGTATAAAGAACTATTGTGTAGATTTTGTAAACATTACGGAACTGATATCATTTAATGATAATGTCAACACAGTTGCTTAAATTGTGTTTTTATTTCTTTAAATTGGGTTATATAATGTTCATTTGATAAGAGGGTATGTTAGAATTAGCAGTTAAACAAATATTAGAACAAAAAAATTTTGTATAAGCTGAAAAATATTTGAAGACAGGAGACCTTTGAAGAACTTTTGGAAATCCTCACTCTATACTTTCTACAGAATTAACAGAAGTTAATGGTGTAAATGATTTAAGTATAATACACAAATTTTAAGTAGTCATCTTTTCCATTATTATCACTTATTTTATATTATTTTATTCTTGATATAGTCCTATGTTTTGTATTGAATTTTATCATGAAAATTTAAATGTTTCAGCTCCAGAGGATCTGATACCTCTGGCCTTCAGAGGCCTCTGCTGTCAAATGTATAACCATTATGTCCCTCACCCCACAACACACACACAGAATATTTTACGTTATAGAAAACATATATAATCTGAAATGTAAGGAGACGATCAAGTAGCTGATTATATTTTTACAGCAGAGAGTTAAGAATGAATACAGGTTTGTAGGTATTGTTTCTCTGATAGGACATGAGCATCATAAAAATTCTATTGGATAAAGAATTTAAAAGATTTCTCCCAATGTTGATGAGAAACACATTTACTTCCTAAGGACCCAACTGAGGAAGTTGATGGGTAGCAATGAACTGCTCTTCAGAACAGGATGCCCAGGACAAGCATTCTGGCAGGCCTTTGTAAAGTTAAGTTCGAAAAAAGAGCTTTAAACACAGACATAAGGGAGTGGAGTAAATAAGTCTTCTCAATTCTTTAAAATCGTCTCATTCAAATTCCACATTTTATATTTTTTTTATTGAAAATGGATGTTTTCCCTAGAAATCATGCTGATAAGTTTTCCTCTCATCTATCTCATCCAAGGTCTTTGAAACCTTGGTTCTGTCTGAAAATACATCCTTTTTGTCTCTTCTTAGAAAGCAACTAGGCTTCTGAAGAATAATACAAAAAAATAAAATAAAAATCAGCAAACTAGAAAAGGATGGACAAACAAAAGAAAAAGAAGAAAAGAAAAGAAGCACAGCAGGATCATTGCATATATGATATCACTGAGACAGAGGCAGCATGAAGCGGTTGCTCTCAGGTCTGCACCTGATGGGGTCCTACTAGACACAAGCCCCATCCTTAAGACAGAAGATAGCTATAACTTAAAAACACTCATAAATGAAATTTTCCAATTTTTATAGAAAATAGACTTAATGTCACAAAATGGAATTTTGTGACAGCCCAAGCATCAATGTTCTAACTTTGTAGTCTTAGTCTTTACCTAGTGCATGCTTATGCATGTTTATAGGTATAATCTAAAATGTACAGAATTTTCCAGTTAAGTAAAAATGTCATAAATTTCCACCATGTTTCCTTTGGGGATGTAGTATTATTGTTTAATACCATTGTATATCAAGAAAATATATTTTCTCTTTGTATTTGTAGCTCCTTAAGCCTTTTGATTTTGAGAATCTATTCTTACATAAAATGTGAAGGTTTTTAGTACAAGTAAATTGAGATTAGCAGGCATATGTGTATGTGTGGTTGGTTGTTCCCCTTTGACATCTATAGTATATATATTTTAATTTCATTTTAAGTCCCATCCACTGTTCACCCCCTACCCCTTCTGTTGCCCTCCTATCCTCATCTCCTAATAAGTAAGTGCTCTCATGGAAAGTCAACAATATCTGGCACATTAAGTTGGGGCAGGACCAAGCACCTTGCCCCTACAATAAGAAAGAGGATGGTATCCCACTATAGGGAATGGGCTCCAATAAGGTTATTCATTCAGCAGAGATAGAACCTGTTCCTACTGCTAGGTGCCTCATAGATAGTCAAAGCTTCATCACTGTCTCCTACAGTGGAGGAGCTAGTTTGTTCTATGGAGGCTCCATAACTGTCTGTCTAGAGTTAATGAGTTTTTATAAGCTCAATGCAGCTATCTCTGCATAATTTCTCCATTATTATCTCCATCCACACTCTGCAAATTGTAGTAGGAGGCTTTCTGTCCTACCTGGTCCTGCAATAAACACACAGAAACTATATTGTTTGCAATACTGTTTGGCCAAAAGCTTAAGTGTATTGCTAGCCTACTCTTATATCATGAATTAACCCGTTGTCATTATTTTATATTTTACCATGAGGCTCATGGCTTAAGGGGAAATGGTGTGGGAAGTCCTTCTGTATATGTGTTGCTTTTATTAGTTAATGAATGCAGAAACCACCTTGGCCCGTGATAGGGTAGAGATAAATAGGGAAAACTAAACTGAATGCTGGGAGAAAGAAGGCAGAGTCAGGAGAAACCGTGTATCTCTGTCTTGCAGAAGAAAACTCTCCGGTAAACCATGGCCACATGGAAAAATAGAGATTAATAGAAATGGATTAAATTAAGATGTAAGAGCATGCCAATAAGAAGCTAGAGCTAATAGGCCAAGCAGTGATTTAATTAAAACAGTTTCTATGTGGTTACTTTGGGGTTGAGCAACCTGGAAGGAGCAAGCAACCTCCTACTACAAACATCCCTCTCATCTTTGCATTCTAATGTTTCTTTGTGTTTTGAAGGTTCTGTATTTCTTGTTTTTTAGATTAATTTTTTTAAAAAAAAATCTTTTCTCATTTTACATGTTAATCCCAGTTTTCAGTCCCTCCCCTCCTCCTGCTCCTTCCAACTTACTTCCGACCACACCCCCCACTCCTCAGAGAGGGTAAGGCTTCTCATGGGGTGTCAACAAAGTCTAGCACATTGCTTTGAGGTAGGACCAAAGACCTCCTTGCTATAACCAGATTGCACAAGGTATTCCTCAAATGAAAATGGGTTTTAAAAAGCTAGTACAAGCAGTAGGGATTAATCCTGGTCTCACTGGCACTGATCCAACAGTCTGCCCCAGGCATACAACTGTTAACTACATTCAGAGGACATAATTTGGTCCTGTATTAATTTTATTGCTGCCATATAGGAGTTAGTGAACTTGCATAGCTCAGGTAAACTGAGTCAGTGTATAGTCCCATCATGGTCTTGACTCCTTTACTCATATTATCGTTCCTCCCTCTTTTCGATGGGACTTGGAGAGCTCATCCCAATGCTCCACAGTAGATCTCTCCTTCCTCCCTCTTTTCGATGGGACTTGGAGATCTCATCCCAATGCTCCACAGTAGATCTCTCCATCAGTTGCTGGATGAAGGTTTCATGATGACAATTAATATAGTAATCAATTTGATTACAGGGTAAGGCCAGCTAGGCACCCTCACCACTATTGCTTAGGGTATTAGCTGGGGTCATCCTTGTGGATTCCTGGGAATTTTTCAAATACCAGGTTTCTTGCTAGCCCCAAAATTGTTCCCTCAATTAAGATATCTCTTCTCTTGCTCTTGCTCTCTGATCTTCCCCCATCTTGACCATCCCATTTCCTCAAATTCTCCTCTCCTCCCCTTCTCCCTTTCTCCTCTCCTTCCTCTTTCCCTTCTTCCCCTACCCCCAAGCTTCCAATTTTCTCAGGAGATCTTGTCTATTTTCCGTTCCCAGGGAGATCCTTGTATGTTTCTCTTAGGATTCTCCTTGTTACCTGGTCTCTGTGGTTGTTGCCTATTGGCTTGTTATTCTTTGCTTTATGTCTAATATTCACTTATGAGTGAGTACATACAATGCTTGTCTTTCTGAATCTAGGTTACCTCACTCAGGATGTTTTCTTCTAGTCCCATCCATTTGCATGCAAATTTCAAGATGTCATTTTTTTTGCCATTGAGTAGTTAGTACTCCACTGTGTAAATGTACCACATTATTATTATCTATTCTTTGGTTGATGGGCATCAAGGTTGTTTCCAGTTTCAGTAATGAAAACAGCTTTGTATTGACATAAAAACAGATAGGAGGACTAATGGAATTGAATCAAAGACCTGAATATTAATCCACCCACTTATGAGCATCTGATTTTTGACAGAGAAGCTAAAATTATAAAATGGAAAAACGAAAGCATTTTTAACAAATGGTGTTGGCAATAACTGGATATCAACCTGGAGAAGAATGCAAATAGATTCATACATATCCACATGTACAAAACTCAAGCATCTTATTGTTTCTATAACACAGAAAGTCTAATTTATGCATTCCATACATCCATGGCTGTAAAAACCATTCACTGAAGCATCAGCTTACAAAGTGGCACATACTTAGAGAAAGTGGATTCTTCTTCTCCCAGAAGTCATCATTACCACCTGCTGTTCAAGCTAGTGCTTGGATACTTGAGCCCCTTTTCTGTTCATGCCAGGTTGTTGACTGGTTTGATCTTGTTCAGGTCATGTTCTAGCCAGCCCAGCTACTGTGAGTTCATTATGAGTGCAGAGAACCTGACACATGAAGGAGTCAGTTTCACTCTAGTCCTCCCAGGTTCTTAGCACTTTGACCCTACCCTCCTCTTCCTTTTTTTTTTCTCTAAGCTTCAGGACTGGCGTGTGATAAATATTATAAATATTTGACATTTGTAGACAAGCCCTTCACAGTTTGTTACTTTGGCCAATTGTATGTTACTCTATTAACTCTGACAACTGCACAGAGGAGCTTCTGTTATGAGATCTAAACAGTACTAAGGTGTGACTATTGAGAGGAGAGGTCCAGGACAAGAGTGATACTCTCACCACTTCACAAAATGGTAATTGCAGGTTCAATCCTGGAGCCTATGTGTTTCCCCACCTTTAATTCTTGACAATATTTACAGAACCAGAAAATTATTTTCTCCTGTGGAGAATAAATTAAATTCAATCATAAATTATTGGGACACTGCCAATTTATTTGTGCCACACTAGCATCATAATCACAACTTGACCATTGCCATGCCGAATATTATTGCAGCCACAAAGTCCATAAATGGGTAAGACTGTTAATGAGTATACCTCCTTCAGTCTAGATCGTACCATCCAGTACTCTGAAAGTTATCCAGAAAATACAAAGGTTAGTTTTAATTATACTTTTCAGCATCCTAGGAACAAAGTGTGTTAGATTTTCAATGATAGGGAATGGCCACTAATTTACACTAGAAACCAAAAGCAAAGCAACAACTTGTATCTTGTACTATATTGTTGCACACTGGAATACCATTGACCCACAATTGCACAGATGTTCCACATCTGCCACTGGAGTTTTATTTTGGCCATCTGTGGATTCATAGAAGATTATTTTTCTCTGTTTAGTTTAACTCCAATTACACACACACACACACACACACACACACACACACACACATACACACACACACACAGAGAGAGAGGGAGAGAGAGAGAGAGGGAGAGAGAGAGAGAGATATGGCGGGTTAGTCCAGTAGGTTTACACAAGGAATTTTCAAAGGTTCTTAAAAACAAACACAGATTATAGTGCAGTAGGTATCCACACGTAATTTTATCTAGTGTTATTCTCCCTCCACCTTAACCAACCCTATCCTCTACTCCTTCTTTTTGACCTTGCTTCCTGATGCTTGCCTTTCTATTCTTGCAATCTCCATTTTACTGTTCTCTCTTTTTTTAAAAAAAAAATCTTAAGTGTAAGGGAAGTGGTTTGTCCTGTATTCAGCACCATTCTAAAATTTTTTTCAGTACTCAAACTAAAATGGAATATCTGACAGATGAGAAGCCATAGCCTGATAGTTCTTGATAAGAACTATATTGTATGTCGTTTCTTTAGGATTATATTTTGACATATTCTTGAAGAATCCTTAGAACATAGATCAATCATCCTCTTGGAATGAAAAGAAGAGTATTTCTTGACAACATAGACAACTTTCCCTGTAGCATTCCCATGCACAATGAGGTCATAATCTTATCATTAATAAATAAGAAAAATAGAAACAACACTCAGAGGCATGGGAAGGTAAAAGTCAAGGTGTATGGAACTGTAAAGAAACAATTAATTTCAATTAACCACTTCATAAATTTGAGAGACAACCTTTAATCCTAAGATTATTTGAGATTAAAACTTTAATTAGTTTCTAGCTTTCATAAAGATAGTATTTAAACCCTTAATCCTTGGATCTCAAAGTCAATTAGCAAATAAATCCTTACTTTTTCTAAGAAAGTATGCACACATGAGTTTCCTCTCTTCATGTACAAGAAGAATCATAGTTTTGGAGGGAATTTCAACCCAATCATACCCAAAAAACATAAGAAATTTTTTACAGGATGTATGTTTTATCATTATATCAGTTTTTAAATGATTATGAGATAATCCAAATAATTTTAAATTTTAGAAATCACTTGAATTGTCAACTGGGTTTTATTTTGAGCATTGACAATTCTATAAAGTGTAATCACTAGAAATATCTTTTAGATATATCTGAAAACAAATTAATTAATTTAAATATTTTAGTGATATCTTCTTCAAAGTACTACTCTGTGTACCAAATGAATTAATTATTTCATGACTTAGTATTACTATCAAGCTTGAGTAGATCAGTAAGCCATAATATTGTATGTATTTAAATACTAAAGTGCAGAAGTTGAAAATGAAATTAATTTTGAATACAAATGCTATCTTTAAAAACATATTTGACATTTGTACATATATTTATATATATGGCAATGCATTTAAATTGAGATGTGTTGATACAGGTTTACACTGAGATAGGTAGATATAGATTTAAAAAGAGATATTGATACCAATTCTTTTTTTTCAAAGTTTATTAAATTATAAAAGTTTCCATTTCCGCCCCTCCTCCCAACATCTCCCATTCCCCCCACTCCCTCTCCTCCTCCCTCTCCATCCCTAAGAGCAGTCAGGGTTTCCTGCCCAGTGGGAAGTTCAAGTTCCTCCCCCCTCCCTCCAGGTCCAGGAAAGTGAGTATCCAAATAGACTGGATCCCAAAAATCCAGTATATGCATAGGAAACAAGTCCCAGTGTCATTGTCAATGGCTTTTCAGAAAGACTCCGGGCCAGTCACATTCCGAGAATCCGGCCACATTCAGAGAATTTGGTTGGATCATGAGCTTGTTCAGACCCAGTCCAACTGGCCTTGGTGAACTCTCATTAGATCAGTCCCCTTGTATCAGTGGGTGTCGCAGTCCTGACTTCCCTTTTCATGTTCTTCCTCCTTCTGCTCCTCATTTGCACCTTGGGGGTTCAATTCGGTGCTCGAATGTGGGTCTCCGTCTGTATCGCCATCCATTGTCGGATGAAGGTTCCCTCTGGTCTTGCCTTCTTTGCTCATGTTCTCTTTCCTTCTGCTTCTCGTTTGGACCTAGGGAGTTAAGTCCAGTGTTCCAATGTGGGTCTCTGTCTCTATCTCCGTCCATCGCCAGATGAAGGTTCTGGCACTCTTGTCTATTTCCAATCTCCAGGAGGATAACTACATGATTTTCTTCAGGTTCATCTTCTTATTTAGTTTCTCTAGGATCACGAATAATAGGCTCAAAGACCTTTAATTATGGCTAGAATCCACTTATGAGTGAATACATACCATATTCCTCTTTTTGGGTCTGGCTTACCTCACTCAGTAAAGTGTTTTCTATTTCCATCCATTTACATGCAAAATTCAAGATGTCATTGTTTTTTACCGCTGAGTAAAACTCTAATGTGTATATGTTCCACACCTTCTTTAACCATTCTTCTATTGAGGGGCACCTAGGTTGTTTCCAGGTTCTGGCTATTACAAATAGTGCTGCTATGAGCATAGTTGAACAAATGCTTTTGTGGTTTGATAGGGCATCTCTAGGGTATATTCCCAAGAGTGGAATTGCTGGGTCTTGAGGGAGGTTGACTCCCAGTTTCCTGAGAAACCGCCACACTGATTTCCACAGTGGCTGCACAAGTTTGCATTCCCACCAACAATGGATGAGAGTTCCCCTCTCTCCACATCCTCTCCAGCATAGGCTATCATTGGTCCTTTTGACTTTAGCTAATCTGACTGGTGTAAAATGGTATCTCATAGTTGTTTTGATTTGCATTTCCCTGATCGCTAAGGATGTTGAGCATGACCTTAAGTGTCTTTTGGCCATTCGAAGTTCTTCTGTTGAGAATTCTCTGTTCAGATCAGTACCCCATTTTTTTAATTGGGTTAATTAGAGTTTTAGTGTGTAGTTTCTTGATTACTTCAATTCTTTAACGTTGCTGTACGAGAGACTTCCACACTAGCCCAGAAGGGATTATAATACAGATTTATTTATTAGGGAATAAACTCACAGAATTTATTAGTGGGTAAACTCACAAAAGGGTAGCAATCCACAGTCCTCTGTGAAGATGAATGCTAAAAAGAAATCCTATGCTAACTCAGATTTGTGTACAATAAAGGGTTATATATTTAGGTGTAGACTCACAAATCAAATTCCTCTGCATGAATGGGGAACAGCAACCAAATCCAACAGCCAGAACAGAGAGTGAAGGCACACTTTACATCACCCTTTATAGTGTAAGAGGCCATGCCCAAGTAAGCAGGTAACTTAAAAGCTAATGACTATAGGATTTCCTATAGCACCTCTGTGTGCACAGGGAACTAGACCTGAATCCCTAGACCCAAATTTGGAAGTCATGGTAAATTTATAATATACATGCTGATTTAGTGTAGTAGCCCATACAATGAATTGTCTCCCTGTACTTAGCTCATTCACAATCAAAAAATTCAAAGATAACACAATGATATACATAATCCAGACTCTCTGTGAATTTTCCATTTTTACATGGCTTATTTTTCTCTATTCCTTTTAATCTATGACTATCTGTACTCTGTCTCCTTAAAGACTTTATCTCCCATTTTTTAAAAACATAAACTTTATTTTATGACTCTCTACACTCTTTTTTTTCTCTCTCCCAAGCCTACGTACATTTATCCAACCCTTTAACTCATCTAGATTTGTCGTTATTGCATATCTGTAATCTTTTTTTTTTTTACTGTCCAGTAGCACTTTTTAAAATTCTAGGGACTTCTTAAAACTTAAACTGCACCATTGCTATTGTATATATGGTACTTGCTGCTTGCCTGCCCAGTTTTAAACCTAAGCTGGGCCATTAATACTATATATATGGTACTTCGTGCTTGTCTACCCAGTCCAGCATGCTGGAGCTGCTCAAGGCCCAGAGAGTCATGTCCACAGCCCATTCTCAGGCACACAGTAAGTCCAGGCTGCCCTTAAGCAAGCTATAGCAGTCTGCTCATAACCCCCACTCAAATGCTCTGTATCCAGACTTTCTGACTGAATGAGTCAGAGTTTGCTCTGGTAGAAATTCCAGCCCAGAAAGCTGGCATTTCAAAATGTCACACCTTTTTTCCTGCAACCACTGAATCAGGAAAACCTCTCTTAAAAGAGCTGTGGCAAACCACAACCCAGAAAAAAAAATGTGGCTACACTTTGTTTTTTGGTGTCTAGAATTGCTTTCCAAGCCCTCTCCAGTTTACATAGATTTAATTGGCCACATGGGCCCAAATCTTTTGGAGAAGGCTGCTAGCTTGTTCCCGGCCATCCAAAACTGAAATAATCACACAGAAACCATATTAATCAAATCACTACTTGGCCCTTTAGCTCTAGTTTCTTATTAGCTAACTCTTACATATTAGTTTAACCCATTTCTATTAATCTGTGTATCACCACAAGGATGTGGCTTACCAGGTAAAGTTTCAGTGTCTATATCTGGTGGGGCTATATGGCTTCTCACTGACTCTGATATTCTTTCTTCCAGCATTCAGCCTAGTTTTTCCTGCCAACTTAAGTTCTGCCTTACTATAGGTCCAAAGCAATTTATTTGCTCATTAATGATACTCACAGCACACAGAGGAAACTCCCATATTATTAAAGGTTTATTCATTAGGGGGTAAACTCACAAAAAGAGTAGCAATTCACAGTCCTCAGAGTACAAGGGTAACTGAAACCAAATCCAATGGCCAAGGGGTCCATGTACACTTTTTGTCTACAAATATAGTACATGAGACCACACCCAAAATGGGCCAGTATTTTAAAGGCTACTGGTTAAAGGAGTTCCCACAGCAATTTAATAATTTCAATTATTAAGACCTTGTTCAGAGTTTTCAGAAATTGAAAGCATATTTACTGGCCAAAGAAAGTAGCCTCCAAAGTACCTTTAGTTTCTGCTAAGCTCAAGACAACTGAACTAGACAAAAGCATGGCTAAAGAAAAGAAATATGAAGTCCAGGGATTGCTATAAAACCACAAAATAAAGATGTTGCAATTACATAGCTACCACTGGGTGTATGAATAATAAATGGCACTATTCTCAGGTAGAAACAAAATAAATTCACCTGTCAGGAACTTATTCTTGGAGCTTAAGAGTTAGATTGTTTACCTAGCAAGCAGAACACTCAGTTTTATCTCTAACAAATAAACAAAAATAAAACAAACAAATAAAATAACAACTCATTCTTGTGCAAAAATGAAAAAATAGTATTTTGTAAAATAGACAACCATAGCTAATCATTGTTGTCTTTTCATTTGTTGTTGATATCCCATGTTTCATTAAAAAAGTAGAGCTCAGTTTCTACATTTACTGAAAATTTCTGTGTTTACAGAATGTTAATTCAAATGTACTTCAAAGTGCTATTTGAGTTAAATTCCCAAAGAGAATGGTAAGTCTAGTATCAATAAGTACAAAATAGATTTTTCAAAACATTTGGATAACTTAATTGTCTAAAATAGAGTTTTTTAAATCTGTGTTATAAATATAAAAAATAAACAAAAACTAAATATGTATAGTTGACAATTTTTAAAGAAATAAACATAATTTCTAGATATTAAAATTTAATTGAGATGAATGAAATCCTGAAGTGGGGGTTAACTGGTAGAAAAACAGTTACTACACAGGCTGGTCAAAAGTCATTAGCTGTTAATGATGTTAAAAATATGGCTTATTATCTTCATTTTATTTTATTCAAGTTGAGACTTCCGTATTCATATGTATAAAGTTTGCATATAGCAACAGAAGTATTTTTTACAGGAATTTCTGCTTTACACCTCAAATCATGTCTGAGACTCCATAATCACTGAAGTAATCTAAAAATATGTATATGCATAATGCACACAATGTGTAATAAATGTACTTTATAAACTCTAAAATATACTATATATATATATGTTATATACTATGTGTAGGCATATAATATATAATATAAGCTCTTATGGTAGAAGGCAATGTGCCTGGCATGCATGAGCCTTGAGTTCAATCCCCACCATCACAGAATACAAATGGTTAATAGATAATTAGATGAACACAAATTCCTAAATCTGAATGCATATGTGTGTTATTGCTCTGACAGACATAGACTAATATATATGATCGAATGATTCCACGGCAACAAATATTTCATGAGTCTATTCTTTGATTCTGAGGTTGGAGCATTAAATCCTCAATACAATTAATTTTAGAGGTGTAAGTATAAATAAAATTTTCTACATTAAAAAATAAGGTTAAATAGTAATTTTCAATGAATATCGCTCATAAATTATTAACTTGAATAACCACTTTGCATACAAAGACATGGTCATGAAGGAATAAAAAAACGTACAGTCTCAAAAGTGTACATTACATATGCTAGCTCTATCCTAAGATTGAAAAGAGAGGATTACGTTCAAAAGAATAATGAAGTAATGGCATGGCTTAGCCGGCACCAAGGCTTACAGTGATTCCCAAAAGCAAGTGAGAAGATACATTGACCTAGAACTCAGTACCTAATACCTCAGACCATTTCTGGCTTCCCCTTGATCCACAATAGAAAGCTGATCTAAGTGAATCTGTGTATTCACTGATTAGAAAATGTGACTAAATCAGTAGAAAAGTAAATGACTTGTTAGATAATGACACTGAAGAGCTTATAAATGAATAGAACTAACATCTCCCACGAACATTCCTCCAAGGGAAAGAAATATCCATTATTAATTGGTAGAAAATAAATTCTTTACTGCTAAGACAGAATGTTTCATTACCTATGAAGACATAATTATTGCAACATTTTCTGAAACATTCAGCTTTAAACACAGGAAATAAGCCTTAACTGGTGAATCAATATATTTTTTTTTAAAAAATTAATTCTTATTTAATCACATTTTAAACTTACCTTGTTAAAATATGATAAACCATGTACGTGAAACAAACACATAAAATACACAAAGAAAAAAAAGGAAGAAAATAATGGCCAAGGAAATGGTTTCTTGGTACAGCACTTGGCATGCAAGCATGAAAGAACAAATGCAGCTTATCAGCTATTTAAAAAGTGGTGGTGGATGGAAAAACCAGCTATGAGAAGACGACATCCCTGGAGTTTGATGGCTCAATACTCTACCTTCTTATTGAAGTTCTAATCCATTGAGATACTGTCTCAAACAAAAGATAAAGTCAACCTGAGGAATGAGACTGAAGAATTCCCTCTGAATTCCACACACACACACACACACACACACACACACACACACACATGCACTCCCATGTAAGCACACATAAGCATATTCATATTGACACTCTTACACACTGACAGGCACACATACAGAAAATACACTCAGTTGAAGATAAGCAATTCTGGTCTAATAGTCACATACATAATATTCATCCTAGCTTGTAATACTAGAATCAGTTTTCTAAATTGAGTGCATTACAGTTCAGAAAATTAATCAATCACTTTTAAGAAAGTGATAATCTTCAGAAGCATTTCTACTACAAATAACACTTTGTGTTTAAATTAAGTTACAAAAGATTTCCATAAAAACATATATACATTTGAACACCAAACTTGAAATACCAATGTTCCAATTTAAATACAAATTTTCATGAGAAAAGGCAAAGGAGTTTCACCTAACATGCCATTTTTAAAAAGCTTTTTAAACATATGCACTTCAAAATACCTATATGTAAATTTTTATTTGCTTTCTCATTAGTATTATTCAAGTCTCATATTTTATGATTTTTATTGTGTATGTGTGTGTGTGCACATGTCTGTGCCATGCAAATATATATTCATGCCTATTTTTTGAGTATTCTTATTGTGGTAGTTCAAATATCAGTATAGTAAAAGTAGGCAAACATATGTTTGTGATTTAGGCATATGGTTATATTTTGTGATTACATTAAATGCTAATTATTATCCAATGAACTTAGAAAAACGGGGTTATTGACCAGTTTCTGAACAGAACGAATAAGGTAAATTACATTAAATAATCAGTGAGAAAGTCATATAAGATACAAATCTGAAATTTAAATAATAATTAAGACATGAAATTGTTCAGAAAGAATACAGATATTATAATGATGTTTAAATTCTTGCAATAATTCACAGATCAGTAATTCACCAACAATCTTATTTATTGGAAATAACATGCTATCCACAGCATTGATCAATTCTCTATAAACTAAGTTTATAATTTATACAGTAATTCCAAATATCATATTTTCTAACATATGACATATTAGTTATTAAGATTAAAGATTACTTTTGATGACCATATATCAACTATTGAACTCCTAGTATTTACAGCCAATGGATAAGTAAGCAATTTTTTCTTATACTATAAAGATGTATTTCCAGTTCCAGAACATTATTTACTCTCCAATTCCATCAGTGTGGAAATTTTATGTAGGAAAACAATAATTTCTTAGAAAATAAAATATCTATTTTAAGTGTAATTTATATTGTTTTCCATAAAGTAAACATTTAGTTTTTAGTGTTTTTATGATTGCAATGAAGTCATGATAATATTAATTTTAAGTCCCTAGAAATAATTACCTTTATTAAATTATTGGAAGCTAGTATCAAAATATCAACACCTGAAGGAAATATCCAGGACAGGAATTTATCACTGAAATTTTATAGTTCAGTAGTTTAAATATTAATATCAAAAGATGGTGGATAATTTTCTCTGTCTTTAAAGAGAATAAACTATAGAATTGTATAATTTTCAGTAATATCTTCAATACCAGTTTATTTTCTTCCTTTATCTTGTAAGAAATGAAATTTTTATGTTTTTATTTATTTTGGTTTTTAGAAATAGGGTTTCTCTGTAGCTTTGCCGTCTGTCCTAGAACTAGCTCTTGTATACCAGTGTGACCTTGAACTCACAGAGATCTGCCTGCCTCTGTCTCCTGAGTGCTGAGATTAAAAAAGATGTACTACCACCACTTGACAATAAATGAACTTCTAAAGAACCATAAATTTCCCTCAAGGCAAATAATATTATAACATTGATTCTCTTTAAAAAGTAGTTTTTCTTTGCTATTTCTGTGCCCCATTTTAATAAATATTCACTGATTGAGGATTACCTCTGCTAAGAATCAGTCTTGCTTTATGCATTAGCAATACTGCATTGAACACAACATCCAGACCTGGCATGTACACTTTTCAATCATAATTATGACACAAACAAAAACAAATGGCTGTGGAAAAAAATCTAAATTGAGAAACCTCAATTTTGGAGAATGAAAGTTATTATTAAAACACTTCTGTGGTTCCAATACTGTTTTGTTTGACTTAGGAAGTTGCAATTATTTCTAAAAGGACAGCGTGGTCTTAAAAGCTTTTAATGAATGCACCCACATATATGTATGTGTACATACATAAATACACACATATAGCTCTAACTCCTGCTTTTGCCATGTAGTTCTGGTATTGAAGACAAGCACCACCAAAGCAGGTTATACACAGGATTTAAAAGTGCATTAAAGTGGTAAATAATGAAGGTTAGAAGAAGATTAATGTGTTGGTGAAATAAACAGATAATGCTTTATAAATAGTTCTTCTGGAAGATAGCATTTGGAAATAAATTGGGAACGGTGAATGGAAATTTCAGAAGGCACTAAGAGATATAGCAAACAGGTGATGCACTGGATCATGAAAATATTAAGCACATCAAATCAAATTTAGCCTGCAATAATCTTTTAACAATTTTTCCAAATATTTTATGTGCATTCTGATGTAGCTGCTAAGACTTTCTATGCAAAAGAATGATATTGTTAAATATAACAAAACAAAATATAATAGGAAAAAAATAAAACTATCACATTGAAGTCAGAAATGACATACAAACTGAAGGAAGAGAACTCAATAGAAGGCAAGAAAGTCAGAGACCCAATAATTCGCACACTAAGAAATCCCATAAAAACACTGAACTAGAAGCCATAATATAAGAATTTGGTGGCAGACCTGTAGGGGCTCTATGCATAATGATTTAGTCACTGAGAGTTCTAATGAGTTTTTGCTCAAGTTGATTTCGAGTGAGTGGCTCATTTTCTTGGTGTCTTCTAAACTCTCTGGTGTTTACATTCTTTCTACCTCCTCTTCCCCAAGATTCCCTGAGCTCCAGGATGAGAAATTTAACAGAGACAACCCATTTAAGGCTGAGTGTTCCACGTTCTCCCAGTCTTTGTATAATGTCTGCTTCTGTATTTGTTCCAGTTTGCTGGAGGTGGAAGCTTCTCTGATGATATGAGAAGAAGAGTGGCTGTGAAAAGTTGTGAAAGAATTGGAAGAGGAAATCGGTTATCTAATACACCGGTTAGCTCTCGAATGCTGAGCAGACTAGAAGTGTTTTCCAATGATGCATGAGCACATGAATTTAGCTGAAGGAAAAAAATTTCCTGAGATTGTACCCAGTGCTGAGTATCATTTCTGTTTTAGATTCAGAAATGCAGCTTGTTAGATTTCAGAAATAACTAAAAAAAAAATTGTTTCCTTTCCTATTAAGTGATGAAATCAATTTTCATGCTTCCTGAATCTATACTAGTATTAAAAACAGGCTTCCATCCTAAAATGTTCTTCAAATCTAGTTTTCTAGAGATTTTTTTTTCTATTTCCATATTTCTGCTCTTGAGTACTTAGGAATATTCAGAGGTCAATCAAACTCACAGTATGATGAGCAAGAAGCACAGTTATTTTTGGAGTAGTCTACTGTTAAGGACCAATGCAATATGAATGAGTCTAACATGAATTCTATTGCTTTTCTATATTATATTCAACAGGAGTCAGGATCAGCATGAGGATTAGAAATATTAAGCAAGAAGAACAAAGATAAGAGTGAAAGAAAAGACAGAAACAAGAGCACTGGGGGAAAAATTGAAAGAATACTGAAACTGCCAGTGATTAATTTCCACAAACTTATATACTCCCTTCCAAAAAGGGAAGGAGGGGGGACAGACTTCATTAACATGGTGTAGAGAATAGATCAGGTATCCTGCAGACATCTGTTCTCTCAACCTCCAGCCAATCTCCTTGAAAGAGCAGGCATAAACTTGAATTCTCTGTCCTTTGCTCAAGGTGAAGCAGACCCACCTCTATCCTTAAAATAATAATCATACCCTAGGTCAGGATTTCTTATTTGTAGCCACACCTGCTGACAACAACTTTGAAAGGGCAAGAATAAACTCAAACTCTCTAATCTCTGATTATTAGTCAAGGTGGAACAGGACTAACATCTGTGGGCCCTGGCAACAAGACAGTCAAACTTTGAACAGTGAACTAGACAAGAGATGATGATTTGAGGCACTATATTTGGGTATGTTTTTTTCTTTGCAGAAAAATAACTAAAACATAATAAAGATAATGATATCCTCAATTTAGAAAATATTTTTGTCAGCATGTATATTTGTTTATGTAATCAGGAAGGTACCATTAATTTAATTTTAAATATCATGCTTAATGACAGCTAATATACATGTAAGACTTCATATTGAGACGAGATCTGTGTTCACTATTAAAGACATTTTCACTGGGAAAATAGTCATACAATGAAAAAAAGAATCCTGGGGAAATAAACTATATTTACTGAAGTTTTCCTTTTATAATACAGGAAGGAATGCTGGAGTAGATAAGAGAATAAAATGACTCACATATCATGAAAATGTACATGAAGGTCAGAAAGACAGTAGAAATGGACATGTTAGCTCTCAGCATTCGAGAGCTAACCGGTGATATTAGCCACGGAGTGAAAGCAGTCAACATTCGGTGTTGTTATGGAACCAGGGCCGGAGAAGAGCAAAGCTTAAGAAGCTATATATTTTAATGATTAGACATAATATGTACCATAATGTTACATTCAATCGCAAAAGTTTTAAATATTACTATTTAACTCAGTTGAAAAATCACGTGCTCTGGTTTCAATACTAGACATTTGTACAACTGAATGAATAATTTAAAGGTTATACATACTTATATATGTTTGGATTATATAAAACATAACAAAATAAAATAGGGTTCTTTGGTTAAAATGTTCTAAAATGGAATGCATTAGATGTTATTAGCCTTGTAGATCACATATTTAACTGCATTTGTGTCATTACCAATGGTTTATAACCACTTCTCTTTCCTACAGAAAAGAGAAAATAGGAGTCATAATTGAAATATATAACATAATATACCTTAGGGACAGGACATTTGTGGTATATAATTTACTAAAATAACCAAATAAAATGATACACTTAATACTACATTTAATGTGTATAGAATAAAATTTAATCTAATTTTATGAAAACTATTTTCAACTTTCTATATATTTTTTTTTTATTTTATGGTCATGTGAAAGCACAAATGTGTGTGTGTCTGTATGTTTGTGAAGGGGTGGAGAAATATGTGTGTGTGTGTGTGTGTGTGTGATTTTTATGTGTATATACATTTGAATAATCTTGAATGATGATACATACAATTTGAGGGAATGTAGTAAGAAGGCCACTTGTTTGTTCCCAGCTACTCAGAACTAAAAATCATCACAGAGAAACTGTATTAATTACATCACTGCTTGGCTTATTAGCATATACATATTTCTAGCTCACTCTTATCTCTTAAAATAACTCATTTCTAATATTTTATATTTTACTATTTGACTCTTGGCCTAGTGGCAAGGTTCCAACTGACAGCTTCTATCTTTCTCCACTGGTGACTACATGGCATCTCACTGACTCCACCTACTTTCTCTCTCTCTCTCTCTCTCTCTCTCTCTCTCTCTCTCTCTCTCTCTCATATATATATATATATATATATATATATATATATATATATATGAATATATACACACATATCTTCCATTCAACCTGGCTATATTCTGTTAAGCTATTGGCTGAAAGCAACTTATTTATTCTTTAACTAATAAAAGCAACGTATATACAGAATGACTTCCCACACCAAGGGAAGTTCTGTGTTTTCAACCTGTAGTACACATATATATTCATATAGACAGTTATGAAACTGTAAAAGGACTGAAATTCTGACAATAGAGAATAAAATATGAAAAAATATTATTTCAAATTTATTATCACATTTTCATCAAGATAAAATTGATAAGATAAGGTTTATAACAAAGTCCTACATTATCTTTTTCCTCTTTTGTGAGTCTCATATCTTGCTAAAATTCATAGTTAAAATGTCATCTATTATCAATTAATTGTTTTTTCTCTTTAAGAAAAATCAAAACACTTGTTTTTGCTTTGAGAAATTACTTTTTAAAGTTTCTACTGTTATATTATTCCATGAGATCACCACGTATTATTGCTCACAAACGTATTTCACTTTAGATAAATGTGTCAGAGAGAGTACAGATCTCCCGTTTAATGTTTTTAAGGTGCACAAAAAGCTAACTTTGAACAGTGAATAGATGTAAACTTAGCAATCTGAGTAACAGTTATGTCTGGTGTTCTCATGCTTGTTTTGTAATATATGTGTGATGTTGAGAGTACAAACAGACAGAATATTTATCATCCTACACTCTGTAAGTAATAGCATAAGTACAACTTATTGGATACTTTCTATGGACAAAGACTAAGCAAGCAATTCTTCTTTTTACATAAAGAGTTTTCTTAATTTTGTATTTTCAAAATATATGGTTCATCTTGATTGTATATCTATCAATATATGGTACATACCATTTTTGATAATTTCATATTGCTGAAGTACGCATTTGCACAATCTTTTCTCTGTATGTGCACATCTATACACCTGTTCATGAGTACATGTGTAAATTTACATGTGGAGGTTGTCAGACATTAGTTCTTTCCTCAGTAGTTCACTAATCTTTTTTGATTTTTGTTTTTAGACAGGGTCTCTCATTGGCATAGATACCACCAATTAGACAAGTTTGCAAGAATAGCAAGCCCAAGGGGTCTAGTTGACTCAAATTTCCAAGCATAGTGATTAGAGGTCCACTGGAACATTCCCAGTGTTTTCTGTTTCATGTGACTTCTGGTTATCCAGTAGGACTTTATTGACTGATGATACATATTAAACATCCTCTTACCCTGCATAACAACTTAAAGAAACATTCTTTGACTCTCCTTCATTCTTCAAACATATGTTTTAGTGAATACTTTTCCAGTTTTAGTATGGGCTGATGCAATTTTCTTTATATTTAAACAATAGAAACTTGTGAAATTTTCAGAAGGAAACAAGTGATCCTCACTAAGCATTTTTTTCTGAAATGAAATGAATGACATATTTTTCCTTGGTTATGGCTCAAACTCTCTCATTACCTTCCTTGGGAACCCAGAAAACAGAAATTGGCAAGAGCAAAAGATGCATTATTAGTAGGATTCTCTATATAATATGCTTCTAAAACTGTGAACTTTTAAAGAAGAGATAAAATAGTATTGTTTTCTAATTTGGTCTGTTTATATAGCAGTGCATTTTAGTTACTGGGGAAATAGCTCATGTTCTCAAAGAAAACAACTCTTGAATAATAATAAATATATTTCAGGGGAAGTTTTATGAGTTTTATTTAATTTTTAATACATAAGTATTTAATTTTCCTTTTGATTTTAAAGTAAAGCACATACTAATCTGTTTTAATTGTATACTTTTTCAAAGTAGGACACATTCACATGTGTCTATATATGTATTATAATTTTGATTTTATAGAATTACAATTTCATAGACCTTGATTAGCTAAAATAGAAGAGATTCATGGGTGGAGCTTAGCTGGGCAGGGAAACCTAAACTGAATGCTGGGAGCAAGGAGGTGGAGTCATAGAGAATTCATGTAGGACCACCAGAGACAGATGACAGAACATTACCTGGGAAGTCACAGACACGTCATGGTACACAGATTACTAGAAATGGGTTAAATTAATATATAGGAGTTAGCCAATAAGAAGCTAGAGCTAATAAGCCAAGCATTGATTGAATTAATACAGTTTCTGTGTGGTTATTTTGGGACTGAGCAGCCAGGAACCAATAAGACGCCTCCCTCCATCACCACTATAGCCTTCTTCTCTGACAAATAACCGTGATTTGTCAGTCATTGTGGGAGGTGGCTGGTCATAGGTCCCTTTGACACCCAAGGGAGTTATGGGTGATAAAGGACTTCTGATAGAAGGTGGTGATTACCTCCAGAGATACAGCCACTTGTAATTTACTCATGCTCAAGTGGAAAACATCATAGTCATACTCAGTTCACATGATTTTCTCTGGTTAGATCAGTAGGTCACAGCACAAAGTGGAAACAAAGCAGAACATTTGAAAGTGAGATATACACTTGGTGAGAAAAGAGGGGAGAGAGCTAAAAGGTGTAAAAGAAAGATAAGGAAAGATGGGGTCATGCATGACTACAGCACATTCATGCATGAAATTGTCAAATAATACATTTTAAAAATCAAATAAGCAGTGCATCAGAGAAGTGTTAGGCAGTTAAAAAGGCTTATTGGTCTTGCAGAGAACCTGAGTTCACTTCTTAGTGTTCAACAGAGAAGCATCACAATTACCTGTAAATTCAACATCAGTGAATCAGTGTCTTCATGCAGCTGTCATAAAATCCACACGTATGTACACACAAACACAGAAATGCACATAAATAAATAACAAAATGTGAGTTCAAGGCTAGCCTAGTCTACAGGGCTAGTTCCAGGACAGCTAGGGCTGTCTCAAATAAAAGAAAAGAAAAGAAACAAACAAACAAAAAAAAGCAAAAAGCACAACCAAACTAAAATCCAAGGAGAGGAAGCTATTTGACCAAGGACACATTGGTTGACTGGTGTGTGTTGTATGTGCTCAGAATTTGGCAAGAACTGTGCTCACCCCAAGCTTCAGCTAGAGAAAGTGGAAATAGATATCTCAGAGCAGGGTCAATGGATGCAAAGGTACTAAAGTAGACTTCAGGGAAAATGAGGATTTCAGCAAAAGTGAGCTAACGAGATTCTTACTGAAGACAGACAAGCACACATATCCCCAGGGGGTAAAAGTGAATGAGGAACCTATCAACATTGAAGGAGATCAGTAATCAAAGCTGACAGGTTTTGCTGAGCTGAATAAGGCATAAGGCTCTTTGGTAAACCTATTACAAAAATGTACATAGATAAGCTTAGTAGGCGGTTCAGGCGTCACATTAGATTTTGGCCAAGCAAAGAGTTTTTGTCCATCTTTTCTCCTATTAGTTCACTTATACCACCCGACGGGATCAGGAAACAGCTACTGAAACTAGAATACCAAAGGAGTAACTGAACTCAAGTCAGAATTGTGCACCAAAATGCCTGCCAGTTCCACTGTGCAGAAATAAGTTGACCATTGTTCGGTGCTGCAACTTATGACTGTGTATACAATCACGTGTTGTTGATTTTTGCTAGACTAACAAATTTGGCCTTTTCTTTTTTTTTTCAACAAAAAGGAAGCTCTTGAATACCATGACAACCAAGTGTCGGGAATGGCTGCAATTTATATGGTCTTGTTACAGTCTTTTTTTTTTTTTTTTTTTTTTTCCTGAGTGCTGGGATTAAAGTTGTTCACCACTACCGCCTGGCTTGTTTTTGTTTGTGTGTGTGTGTGTGTGTTTTGTTTTGATAAGGTCTCTCTACATTGTCCTGGCTGTCGTAGAACTCACTTTGTATGTAGACCTGACTGTCCTGAAACTCACAAAGATTTGCCTAGGAGAAAGATACCACCATGTCTGGCCCAAATTTGAGATTTTTTTTTAACTTCTAAAATATAGGTAAGAGTTGCCTATACAACTGCATAATTCTTTGAGATTTGACTCTTGTCTTGTTATTATTACTACAGAAAAATGCAAGACTAAAAGGTGATATTTTTTGCCTTTCTCTGACACATCCTCTCACCCTCTTTATACAGCACTGGTACTCCATGCTCCAAGTCCACACAGGAATTGCATTTCTTTGCACACTGGTGTTCCTATCCAAAAAGCCACCACATAGAACTTTGTATGGAAGTTGGGCATTGCTTTGGGTAGGGGGAGGAATTAAGTAGTGGCTGACTTTTATTCATTTGAAGTAAGGCTAAGACAAATTTTATTTAAATAAAGCCTACAAATACAGTAACATTTGCATGTCTTTGTTGTGAAGAGCTCTCGTACATGTGTCCTCTTCGTCTAGGAATTACTGTAGGGACTGAAGTCAGGCCGTGTGAGAGCGTACCTAGCCTAGCCAAATGCTTGCACAGCCTGGGCACCACCAACCACTCATTTCTCTTTGCCTGCTTCTTTGGACATGGCATTCAGGAAATGCGCTAAACCATTTGAAGCTCTAGTTTAGACCAGCTGTCAGTAAATCTTTATTAACTTTAATGAGTTAGGAGTTATTTTCTTTTCATGGTGATGAAAATGCTCTATGTGTGCATATTATACATTCAATAAATATTATCACTCTTACTGTACAGCCCAATAAATTTTGAAAACATTTCTATATTGGGGAGCAGTCACACTTATAAAGTGTGTACCGTGTCTGCTATGTCAAATGCTCTCTCTTTCTTGCCCTTTGCAGTCACGCCTCTCTCTTAATCTCTGCCAACCACTGACTGGATTTCTGTTCCTGCAGATTCTGCCTTATTTCTTTCTGTGACTTTTGTGAAACAGAATAAACTATAAGGCTAGAGCTGAGTTTTTTGACCCATTTGAAATGATTTGCTTCTAATTATATGGCCACGTGGGTAGGAAGAACAGTCTTACCATTCTTCTCTCTGCACAATTAAGTGAGAGCAAAGCACCGAGGGGGAGACAGAAGAAAATAGTCATCTAAATGATGTACACATACCTATTTAGCTGTCTAAGTTCTGCAGCCCATAGTCATTTTACTTCGTTTTGTGTTATCAAATCCTACCCCATCCTGTCACCTTTTTTTTATCACCTTTTATTGTTTTTATTGAGCTATACATTTTTCTCTGCTCCCCTCTCTTCCTCTCCCCTCCCTTTCTATCCTTTCCCATGGCGCCCATGCTCCCAATTTACTCAGGAGATCTTGTCTTTTTCTACGTCTCCTGTATGTATGTTTTCTACGTCTCCATGTATGTTTGTCTTGGGGTCCTCTCTGTAGTCCAGGTTCTTTCCTTCTATCACCCTTAAATAGCAGTCAATATCTCTACTACTGCTAACTCTGCTTTTCCTTCTACGCTTATATCAAACTGGCTAATATGGTAGGAAAAGACAAGCTCTTGCTTAGAGGAATCACTATCAATTCATGTCCCGAGTTTCTAGCATTACCTTTAGACATCTTGACACACAGTTCATATTTTCCTATTCTTTTCAAAATCTCACTCTCCCAAGTGACTGCTTTGTCCTTTCACTTGGCCTTCAAACCAGCGGTGTCTTCCTTGTTCCCACAGAAAAGCAGTGATGGGATTGGTAAGTGACTTTTCATAATCTTTTACTATTTCACTATGGAGATATAAAGAAAAATATTAAAATTAAAAAATTAAATAAATAAATAAATAAATAACAAAATGGTTTTAAAGCAAATAAATAAGTAAATTGGGGCCACCATATAGGAGGAAGCCTCCAACTGCCCATATCCTATTGTTCTCTATGATATTTAGATGATTTAGCATCTATTCTAGGTAAAGATCTAGATATAGCTAGCAGTCATATTGACCACAATGACTACAATTAATGAACCTTGTTGAATTTTAGAGCTGTTGTCTAAATTAGGTGATAGTATTATACCTTTTTTTTTTCTGGCCAAATTCAACAAAAACAGAATGCTAGTATGAAACAGAAAAAAAAAGAATAAGTTTTGTCCTGATGAAGGGCATTTTCAGCCAATACTGGAATCTGTTTGTTTTCTTTTTCTTTGTCATTTGCAACATCAACAGCAAAACATTTGCACATATAACAAAACTTTTCCTTCAAAATTTTGAGAAATAAGAACTTTGTTTTCAAATTCTTGATTTTCCACTTTTATCTTTATATTTGTGGCATTGTTCACAAAAGAAAAAAGTGAGAAAACTATAATATAGAAAAAAAATGTCTGATGGGCAGCAGGTATGAGGAAGAGATAGACTGTGCAGACACACAGTATCGATAGTTTTGTGGAGTATAGAAGAACAAACTCATTACTTCTATTAACATATTTTTAAATTATTTTATAGATGTTGAAATAGCAAAGTCTCTCATTAAAATGTTTCTAAGATCAAAATTTATCTCTTTAAATATATAATATGACTAGGTACTGTAAAGTTACTGACATTTTGTAGCTAAAATTGGGACACGAAACTACAGATAATGTATTACTAACTTTTCCATTATGGCGATCAAATGCTACAACAAAGGGAACCTAGATCAGAAAGGGCTTTTCTTGTGTGTGTGCCCCATAACTGTAGGGGAAGCATAGCAGCATACCGCTGGGGAAGTGAGCTGAGCCTTCTTCACATTTTCAACCATGAACACAAAGCAGAGGCAGCAAATAGGAATCAGGACAGGTTAAGAAAGCTCAAAGCCAATCAGTACTTCCTCCAAGAAACCTCAGACTCATACAAGTTCCATAATTCTCCAAACGGCATCATCTACTTGGGACCAAATGTTCAAATACTTTTGTCTATATTGGACACCTCTCATTCCACTGCTGTCAAATTCAAGGATGTGAAAAACTGACTGTCAGATAGACAGAGACAGAGATAGCTGCTAAATAGAGCATTAACTCCTTGTGAGTGCATTTTTCCACTACACAAAAGTTAAATATTAACCACACTCACATTATCCAGTAACTGAGCTCTATTTTTGCACATACGTTTCCGTTATTGTTGCCAAAGTACGACCTCACAAACTAAGAAGTATTGAGTCCATCAAATATATATTTCAATTAAAATGTGATTTAAATCTTAGAAAATTTCTAAAAGAAAATCTCCTGAACATCTAGAAGCAATTTTTATTCCTGTAAAAATAGTTCATAAGCCATAATTAACAATAATCAAATAAAAACTGATAGGAATTCAAATTTCGAAGGAAAAACTGGCAAAACATTTTAAGATACATTTTGTAGCAGAGTACAGTTTTCAACCTGCCAACAAGCCTTAATTTTTGACTAGATAGGAGGCAAAAATCCTATGAATGTTTCTCAAAAATCAATAATTGGAGTTTCAATTTTCTTTTAAGGAATTCTGTTTCTGTCTTCCAAAGAAATAAACTTCCTATGGTTTCTGACATATGATTTACAGGTTGTTGGTATGAGACATTGGGGCAGAAAGTCAATAATCCTTTTGAAAATCCTGCTGAGACTGGGGATCATCTAATATAAGACACTCAATCAGAATCAATCCACCATTTAGGAGCAAATTTTCCTTTCCCTTGCTAGAGTCACCTCCTGGGATGATTTCCCCAGAGCTTCTGGTGTTTGTCATCTGAACTCACTGAAGGATAAAGAATACACGACTTTCTGCCCATGAGGAATGAGACTGTATGATGCATCAATCGTCTCGTTTCACATAAAATAAAAGGGGGAGGCAGTTACCTGTTCTAATTGGAAACTTACAAGAAATAGAGTGAAAAAGGAAGGAAAAAGTAGTGTTCCACAAACACCCATCAAAAGTCAGTTTTTGTGATGTTAATGTACTGTTACTTTTAACATTACTTGACCTCCCTGTGGACTAAATATGCACAAGAATTAGAGAATAAGTAAGCAGTAAAAAGAAAATCAGAGGTCTCTAAACAATTGCATTACCTGTATTGATTAAAGGAGTTTTCAAAGGCCATTGTTAAAATCTTTTAAACTATTTTATTCTATAGAGTTACAACGAAATTCAATGTCTGATATCCCTTTGTATAAGATTTCAGCAAAAATGTGTTTAGTGTCCTGGTCATTGCAACAGCTGTTTGAGATGATTGGGTCACATTGTTGATAATGACATGCATCAAGTCATCATAAATGATAGAAGCTGATATTATAAGACCTTTGTAACATGGTTGAAGATAACAAACTATTATCCTTATATATACAAGATCATATAATAGTGGAAATCTAACAAAATAAATCTTGAGAAAAATTTTAAATATAGAAATTATAATTTTTCTATTTTATGCTGAAACATACATGATTGCAAAAGCTTTGCCCATTAAAATACTAAACATTATTTTTAAATATATTAATATATTTTTATTTTATATTCACGTCTATGTGCAGTGGGTATGGTGAGTGGGTATGTGTGCTATGTGTTTATTTGCATGCCAAGACCGAAATGACTTCTGATACCTTAGAGTTGAAGTTGCAGGAGGTTGTAGCCATTCAATAGGTGCATTAAACACTGAATCACGTCTCCAGCAACAAATGTGTTTTTTAAATATGATATTGGTGAGAATATCCTGACAAGTACTCAGAAATGTAAGCCGGGCGTGGAAGACCATGCTTCTAGTCATTCTGATGTAGAAACAGGGAAGTGAGATTTCAAGGCTATTTTCAGTCAGAGTAAGTTTTACATCAGCGTGCAGATACATAACACCCTATTTTAAAAACCAACAAAAAAGACACACACACACACACACAGACATAGACACACACATATTAAAAGAGTACTTGATTTTTTTAATTGCTAATGATTCAACCTTGCTAGTAGAACAAGTGAAATGCTAAACATGCAAAATTTGCTTTTATGTTTCACTTAATTTTAATAATTATGCTTACATTTTTTCTTTTAAGTGTCATGAATGAATAATACCCATAGAATAAATTAAGAATCTAAAATAATGCAAGTAATATAAATAAGAGATGCACCTCATTGTATAAAATTTCAGAAAAATTTTTAATTTACATACGACCAAATAATCATAAGAAAATATCTGAATTGATTTTCCTAAGAGTCAGTCAACTCAAATCTGTGATAATATCATTTAAATTCATACCTTTCTGCTATACCCAGATGATGTGGTTTATTAAATGAAAGCATCAATGGCAGGTATGACTTATTTATTGTTAGAGAGTCATCAAAAGCACCTGAAACAACACAGGTTATGGCCATTTCCTTTCACTGCTCACCATAATTAAATTTTAAGTAATCACTAATGAAGAAAACACTTACTTCTGATATAGAAAAAATATGAATAGGATGGACAAAATAAAAATAATAATTAATAATTTTTAAATGACATGATAGTTATTTTGGGATGTGAGACTGGTCCAGGAAAAGGATTTTATGCCTGTTACAAGCCTGGAACTGTAAACCTTGTCACAAGCCTGGGACTGAGGAGATCAAAGGCCCTAGTGGCAAATTTATTGCAGTTTTTCTAAATGGACATGTCAATATGGATTCTAAATCATACTTTTGTACCTATGAATGTTTATAATGCTCACATTTGGTCAGAGAATTTTCCTTTTTAAGTAGGCTGTGGTTAATGCTTAGAATTACTGCTGCTTTGTGCCCTACTGCAAATAACTGAGTTTCTCAGCAGTGGTGTTCCTCTACACTAACTTCCAACCACTCATGATGATGGAACTTTGAAGATGGGTGGAAAAATCTAAGACCCAAGGGATGAGGAAGAAGGTGTGAAGTGCTAATCAGAGGCCATGAAATGTTACCTTCCCAAGATATATGCAAGTCTAAGTCATCAAAATTCCAGTGCGTACTGAGAGAGGATCCTGAGGTACTGCCCCAATCAGAGTTAAGATGTCCTA
This sequence comes from Myodes glareolus, assembly GCF_982192425.1. Taxonomy (NCBI): domain Eukaryota; kingdom Metazoa; phylum Chordata; class Mammalia; order Rodentia; family Cricetidae; genus Myodes; species Myodes glareolus. Next base: position 28,287,539 of record NC_142033.1, read on the forward strand.
TCAACTGGTAGTTGATGGTGTTGTGGGACAAAAACTAGTTTTTCTTTGGAATATTATCTATATACTACCCTCAGTACCCCTCACAGCTCAGAATAGGATATCTGTGGCAGGTGTGGATCTGAGAGTAAAAAATTAACTCAAGTATATTACCTCTGCATCTTCTTTATTTTTCATGCAAGGGGAAAAATGAAGTGAAATGGGCATGGAGGACAGGAAAAAGAAGAAGAAGAAGAAGAGAAAGAAGAAGAAGAAGAGGAAGAAGAAGAAGAAGAAGAAGAAGAGGAAGAGGAAGAGGAAGAGGAAGAGGAAGAGGAAGAGGAAGAGGAAGAGGAAGGGGAAGAATATGGAGAAGAAAGGAGAGAAAGGTGAAGAAGTAGAAGTAGTGAGGAGACAAAGAAGTGTAAGAGTAAGTGCTGATTTCCACGAGGTTTCTAGTTTTTTACAGACATACTTGGAGATTTCCATAGGCCAGTACAATGATAATATACATAACAAAATCACAAAAGGGGCAGGTAGAACTTGACCAGCAGTACTTCAGGTGACCTGACCCAGGAAATAGCCAGCATTCAAGGGGAAGTATCTGGACTTTCCGAGTCATTAGATAAAGTTACTAAACTTCCCTGAATCCTGGATTCATCCATTCTACTCATCTTATCTCTTTGGTAATAACCAGCTTTGAGGACACCAGATTTGTTTGTTAGCAAAGGTAAGGCATGCTGCCTTCCTGCTCTGTGCCTGTCTTCTCTAGAATTTCTATGTGATTTGTTAGCAGGTACCTTTGTGAGATTGACTCTATGTAAATTTGACTATTAGAACAAAGAGTCAAAGCCTCATGGTGTGTGGGAATGGAGCAATGCCATTTTGTTGTCCATGTAGATGTCACACTGCAGAGGTGCTTTGAGGACAAATCTCATTTCAAAGGGAAGAATGATGGTTTCACAAGATTTTACTGATATGACTGTAATGTTTTCAAAAGACAGGTGCTCCCACAGCTCTGTAAAATGGGTTGTTCCATGTGGACATGTATGTATACACTTCCTATGCATCTGCCTATTGGTCTGTCAGCTGTGCATTCACTGTATAGTCTTGTGGACTCCAACAGAGTATGACTCGATAGGTTGCACATGCCTCAGTGAATGTAAAAAACTCATGTGTAAACAGGTAGCACAACTTGCAATACATCATTCACTAATAATATCAAAAAAGGGAATTTTTCAGGAAATATCTGAAGAAGTAAGACATCATTAGAGACTGTAACAAGGAAGCAGGAAACTCTTGTTGGCTCCACGCATAGACAAAGAAGTCCAGGCAATGGAGGAATGCTAAGAGCAGGAGAAATAGTCCTTTTCAGGGATGAGATCTTTAACTGTTTATCTAAAATCAGTAGCACACTGTAAATCATGCATGCATTCTCACACACACACAATACACACATGTTTGTGTATGGTTGTAAATATATGAGTGTGTGTCTGTGTGTGTGTACCAAATATTTCTATATATACAATAACAACTAAAATAAATGAGATCATGATTCCTAGGAGAAGCAAAAGAAGGCATTCATGAGGCAGGTTGGAAGGAGAACAAATAAGGGGTAAAATGTTGTAAATATATTTCAGTTTTAAAAAGAGGAAGAAAATAAGTACTGAAGACAGAGAGAACATGACATGATAACAAATTCAGCCAATTTAGGCATCTGGTTTCAAGTTTAGGAATGAAGTCCAACAATTTATGGCAGCACCTGCAGCTTCAA